>NC_084641.1:18650897-19367147 GCF_019802595.1 Syngnathoides biaculeatus
GGATGGTCGATGTTTGCTTGTTCGTTTGTTTTTCTTTTTATCAAAAATACAAGGAAAGCATTTTCAGCTGGCAAGGAGACCTTTAAATACTGTACTGTACATACTTTTCATTGGACAGCAACGATGTACAAATTAACTCCAACATTTGACAAATTTTGATGAACACCAGTGTTGGGCAACATTAAGTGCAGCCATAAACAGACAATTGATAATAATTTACAGGTAAATGGTATTGATTGTTTGTTCCAGCCCCTACCAAAATTACAAAATTATTTTCTATAGCCCGAAAAGGTCAGTAGAACTCATTGATGAGTCCAAGTGTGGTGCTTTTGGAGCATTTGAGGAAGACGGGGAAAGAGTTGCGTGTCGCGGGGTTGCCATAACTCGCTGGTGTGGCGTCTTTATGACCAATGGCCTGCTCGCTTGGATTGAATTTCTGATGAGGTTTCCATGGGCCCAATTCCAGCATTGGATCAATTGGCCAACTCGCGGAGGGTGATAAACTTCTTTCTTTCCTATCCGCTTTGGTTGCCATGTTTTTGCCAGGAGCTTGGTGGTGGTTTTTTTCTTTTTCTTTTTTTTTTTTTTATTCCAAAAGCATCCTAACACACACGCACACAAATACAATTACAGAGCTGCTGCAGCCATTACCCATTTATTATTCCCAGTGTTGTGTTGGAGGTAGAGGAGTATTTCCCAATCCAATATGGCAGATTGGTTTCCCCCTTTTTTACCCTGCCGATTAGACATCCATGTGGTATCTGTGCATTCATAGAACACCTCAAACAGTATGCATGGGCACTGGGTGTGTCATGATAAAACAAAGTTTAAGATGATATATTTTCCCAGCTGCGATCTGCTGGCAATCAGTTCGCTCTTTCCCATAACTTCATTGTGTGGCTCATCAACTTCATCCCTCTCCACATCACCCTTGTTCTTTAAAAATGGCACCAGCACACTTTTCCTCCATTCCTTAGGGGTCACCTCACCTGCTACAATTCTGTTGAACAACCAGGTCAAAAACACCTCAGCCACCTCTCTTAGATGCTTCTGCACCTACACCGGTATGTCATCAGGACCACATGCCTTTTCATCCTCTTTCGATGCCTCTCTACCGTCCCCCTTACTCATCATTGCCACTTCCTGGTCCTTCACTCTTGCCTCTTCAACTCTTCCTTCTCTCTCATTTTCTTCATTCATCAACTTCTCAAAGTATTCTTTCCATCTATTTAGCACACTACTGGCACCAGTCAACACATTTCCATCTCTATCCTGAATCACCCTTACCTGCTGCACATGCTTCCCATCTCTATCCCTCTGTCTGGCTAACCTGTTGAGATCCTTTTCTCCTTCTTTCATGTCCAACCTGGTGTACATGTCGTCACATGTCTCTTGTTTAGACTTTGCCACCTCTGCCTTTGCCCTACATCGCATCTCAATGTATTCCTTTCACCTCGCCTCAGTCTTCTCAGTGTCCCACTTCTTCTTCGCTAATCTCTTTCCTTGTATGACATCCTGTATTTTGGGGTTCCACCACCAAGTCTCCTTCTCCCCTTTCCTACCAGAAGACACACCAAGTACTCTCCTGCCTGTGTCTCTGATCACCTTGACTGTAGTAGTCCAGTGTTGTGGAAACTCCTCCTGTTCACTGAGAGCCGGTCTCATTTCTTCCAGAATATTTGCACAAAAATCTTCCTTTCTCAAGTTCCGCGACGTTTCTCTGGTCTGCCTTTGTCTTCTTAATCTTCCTTCCCACGACCAGAGTCATCTTACACGCCACTATCCTATGCTGTTTAGCCACACTCTCCCCTACTACCCTACCTTACAGTCAGTAACAGATTCTTCAAACCCCCCCCCCCCCCTCCTTCACCAAACTCTCCATTACAAACTGCACCAATCACAACTCTTGGATACTCAGAAGTACTTTGTCTAGCTCTTTCCAGAATTTTTCTTTCACTTCTAGGTCACATCCTACCTGTGGTGCATAGCCACTAATCACATTATCCATAACGCCGTCAATTTCAAGTTTCATCCTCCTCACTTTTCACCTCCAAGACATTCTTAGCCAGCTCTTCTTTTAAATTCTTGGGCAGCGTCCCATTTGTGGGACATCATGATTTTCACGCATTATATCCTTCATTATATCAAAATATTTTAGTGTTTCAATCTGAAGCCATAATTTGGTATCAGGAGAGGATAAATCAACGGTTAAAGTTAGCACGGAGTTATTTCGCTTTCCTTCCTGACCCAACATGGCTGCCTCAAGTACACATGGAGCGTTTTTCGAGAGAAGAAAGGGAAAAAGGTCAGTATGCAACCAAGTTTGTCTTCAAAATGCGAATCCATCAGTATTATTAATGTGTAAGTGTCGTTCTAGAATAAGAATTAATTAATATACATATCTCTAGTATGTACCACTTCACAGAACTGATAACATACAACAGTTTTGGGATGCTGCCCGCGAGAGGGTACATCTTTTTTGCCCTTTGTTTTATGCCTTCAACGAAAAAGAAGTATTCCTTGATTGTGGCCTGTTAGGAGACATTTATCTCAATAAGGCAAAATAACTCCCACCCTGCCCATTAATGGGTTAAAACAGTACTTTTCAAACTGGGGGCACGGTGTCATGACATGGGGGGAGCAGATTGTTATAGCCCCTCCCCTCCCCCATTTCCAATTTTCACCATTTTACCCCCACCCTTGCTTTTACAATTTTCTGTGCTAGCACCCAAGCCCCATTCAAGAAAAATTTAAGCGGTGGGTGATGGAAAAAGTTATTCTCCAAAAAGTGGAGGAAAAAAAAATCCCCACATTCAGTTGTAGGCTTTGATCTTTTTTCTCTTTCTGCCGAGGAACCACTTTCAAATCTCTCTTTCTTCTTCTCCGTACTCAACATGAATGTCATAGGCTGGAGACAAATTCCTTGTGTGTTGTTACATTTATATATATATATATATATATATATATATATATATATATAAACATACAGCAAACAGTCACCTAGCATCTAGTAATCGCGGACTACACCCTGAACTGGTCCCCAGTCAGTCAAAAGGCACACATCAACACCATCACTGAACGTGAATCAATCCCACGCTGCCTGCACCAAAGTCAGTGTCATGACATTTTTATATTTGTATACACACACACAACCATGCACAAAGCTAAAACTAAATAAAAGTTGTCAGTAGATAATAATAATAACGGAAAAATTAGCCAAAGGCCACTATGCATGTCGGCTGAGGGATCACAAGCTGTCAGCGTGCTTAGATGAGCCAAGACTCAACGCTTCGGCCAGTGTGTGTGTACGTTGGGGGTGTGGTTGGTGGGGTGGGGGGGGGGGGACTACCTTGAATGGACTGTTTCCATAAGATTCTATAGCCCCCCCACAAGGCATTTCTGAAAAGATTTGTGGGAAATTTGTCTTATCAACATAGATGTGGGGGGTGGACGTCGTGTGTGTGAATCTTCATTGTTTGGTCATCATAGCTGACAGCAAAGTAGGTTATTGATCAGCTATTCAAACAAGTCATACAGGTTGGGACACAAAGGGGAGGACAAAGACTTGTTCTTCATGATGCCATTCAGTCAAGGAGGAGGGCCGCACTCTCCTGCTCCTCCTTAAATATCTACTCTTTACCTTAAAAGAGAATAGTGGGCTTTTCATGAATGACGATGGCGGGGAGGAAGAAGTACAAACAATTTTACTGTACTCGAGTAAATATCCTTTTTCTTGTGTCCAATTAATGTTGCATGTTTTTGGGATGTGGGAGGAAACCGGAGTGCCCGGAGGAAACCCACGCAGGCATGGGGAGGACATGCAAACACCACATACGGAGGGCCGGGGATGACCCCAGGTCCTCAAACCTTGTCAGAAAGCAGGTGCCGTTTGCTGTCAGAGTTTCTAGACAGATGTTGGTACACTATAGTTCCTAATTTCCTTTTGCCTTTCTCCGTCAACTCCTAAAAAGAGGAAATGCGGGACAGGAAAAGTAATCGGCAGAACATCCCCTACAAGTCCATGGTGGGGGGCGTTGTGGGCGCAGAGCAGATGTGGGTATTGGTGGGTGGGTGTATTTGTTTTGTTTTGTATTTTTGTAGCCTTCTTCCCTCGGTCCCGACTATTGTTCCGCTTTCGAGCCATTTCTGCGGTTGCTATGACAACCCCAAGCCACTCGCTCCATCTGAGTGGCTGTGCCACTCACGCTCACGTTGACTCTTTGAACTTGAGTGGAAAAGAGAACAGAAAAAAATTCTTCTTGTCAACTTTTGTTGCCCCAACATGGAAATGCCCAACATTTTGAGGATTTTAAAGCAAGTGGAGCACATTTTAAATGATCTGAGCTACAGTGGCAGGGATTAAGAATTGCTTTCAGGAGGTTCTCAATGGTGGCTGCTGTAAAGCACTGAAGGGGCTGAAAGCCCACCAGGTGTCTTTTTTTTTTTTTAAGCACATTGAGGGCCAAGTGCTTACTGTTGCTTTGTGCTGCTTTTATATGGATGGCAGGTTCACCCCCGACACATTCTATCGAACATTGGAGCGGAGCCCTTTTTTTGCTCATGCTCACCTCTTGAATGACTCCCCCCACACCATACATGTGCTCTGTTGCTGTTGATTAAATTGTACTTTTTATAATTGTTCTTGCAATATTATGTCACTGTTTAATTCAACTGCTGATGTGTGTTTACATTTTTTGGGGGGTGGGGTGATGTTCATTGAAACAACAAACATTGGGGAAAGCCTTTTTTGCTTGTAGTCCCCTCTAAAAATGAATTGTCCCATTGTCACTACGCTTCATTGCTGTTCATTTAATTTTAAGTTTTCATTCATTTTCTTAGCCGCTTATCCTCACAAGGGTAGCGGGGAGTGCTGGACCCTCTCCCAGCTGTCAACGGGCAGGAGGTGGGGTACACCCCGAACTGGTTGCCAGCCAATCACAGGGCATATGGAGACAAACAGCCTCACTCACAATCACCCATAGGGGCGATTGAGAGTGTCCAATTAATGTTAAATTAAATTTGAATGTTTATGGGATGTGGGAGGAAACCAGAATGCCTGGAGAAAACCCACGCAGGGACGGGGAGAAAAGCAAACTCTACACAAGCGGGGCTGGGCTCGAACCCGGGTCGCCAGAACTGTGAGGCCAATGCTTTACCAGCTGATCCACCGCGCCGCCTTGTAATTTTCTATTTTGTATTTTTATTATGTTTCATTTATATTATTATATATATTCATTCATTCATTTTCCTAGCCGCTTATCCTCACAAGGGTCATGCGAGCACTGGAGCCTATCCCAGCTATCTTCGAGCAGGAGGCGGGATACACACAGAATCTATACTATAATATAATCTATCAAAAGATAAGTTCTACTGAGACTCCGGGGCAACCCAAAACAAAATGATGAAAATGTAAATCAAAGAGTTTTTACACCAAAGATTTTCCCTCCTCTTTTGTCACCTACTTGTTATTTATATTTGCATGCATGCGTTGGCAACCAAGTTCAAAGTTATTATACCTGGTCAAAGTTGTATTTGTTGACTGGTCAAAATGTGCAAGTTAGATAGAAATATTCACACATTTTTTTTCCACAATTACATTAAACATTCTAACGAATCTGGACAACTTCACTTCATTTTCTGGAGAATTTTAACTCTAAATCCAGTGTGAATGAGAACTTTTTGTCAAAAGTATTAATGAAAATCATTAATTTATTTGTTAATCTCCTTCCACTAGGGTTAGGGTTAGTAGTGTTTTTTTTAAATAAATTTGTAATCAATTTTTTAATGAGGCCTTAAGCTAACCGACTTTCAGGAAGAATGTGACAGTAACTAATACATAGATGATTTTCTGTGACGCAACACTTTTATGATGTAATTCATTTAGCAGTATACAAACATGCATGCGATCAAACATTGATATTTGTACAGCATTTGTATTGAGTGGACTAAATCAAAATTGGTAGGCCTCCATTTCGTAACACGCTTGGTTATTATTCAGCAGGCCCTTTTGAAGACTTCAGTTGAAGTGAAACCATGAACGTAACCCGTCAGCCAGCCACCATTGTCCATTCTCGTGAGCTAATTAGAAGGAGAGGGCTGTGTTGTCTCCCCAGCATTTCCCACCCTGTAAATGTTTATGACCCAGCAGCAGATTGCATCTCTGGATAGAGGGATTGCCCCCCTGTTGACTCACAGCTTGATGGGGGCTGCCCACTTCTTTCTATCTCTTTTGTTTTATCAGCCCTCCAATTCTGCCAGTTTCACCTCTGCTTCACTTCTGCCACTCTCTTAAATCACCACTTCTTTTGTGTGTGTGGATTCTTTGACATAAACTCCCCCCCCCCTGCCAAAAAGATCTCTATTACTGTTATTGTTATTATAGGTCAGTGGACTACAGTAGTGGTTTGCATTGAATGGTTATTTGTTTTCTTGTACCATGTGGTGGACCGCGCCAAATTCTGTACACCACAAAATGCCCAAAGTCAGATGGGAATGGTGGCTCCTGATCACCCGCATCTCTAATGAAGATGGGGTGACGAAGAAATGTTGGAAATGGAGGGATTTTTAAAAATTAATATTGTTATCAACTTTTCTGACACTTTTGACAGCATTAACTAGAATTGTCATTTTTCAAATAGATATAATATTAAACCTTTGACATGTCTGATTTATAACTAAACGGGCATTAGGGGCAGGAATTCACCGATACAGATGCCGATACCGTACAGTATGTCCGTACTTGTACCCGGACTCCAAATAAGTGCTCTAATGCATTTCGACTTTAAGGTAAACAGGAACGACAGCACTTTGTTAGCTGACTGCAAATTACGCTCAGCAAAATGGTTGAACTCTTTCCAGGTGGCCGCCACCCAGCAAGTCAAAGCGGCCGCAAAGAGCCAAGACTTTGGAGCGGCGTTCGCAGTTCTTGGCTCCGGCTGAGCCAGCCGCAATCCCTTCACAAGCCCACTGCGGCGCAGCACATCAAGGTACGATGCTGTGATAAAGTCGCACTTCACTTGCCCTCTCAAAGTTTCCTTCTATTAGGTACTTGTTTTTTTTTTTTTTTTTTTTTTGAGCTCACTTAATTTTCTAGTTAACATACAGAAGTGATATGCCATGTATAGTTCTCCTTGTATCCACCAGACTGTTTTTTTGTATTTCTTCTTCAACTCTTATCTATGTGTTCTTTTGACATAGTGCCCCTTCGTCTTCCGTCTGAAACACCGCGCAACCGAAACGTGTTGTCTTTCAGGCTCCGTGTAAGTCAAATGTGTGACAAGAGTGTTAGAAAAACATGCAAGTGGATATTAAAATTTCAGTCATGACAAGCTGTTACAAAAGTGTCCTTTTTGAGTAAAACCTGCAAAATTTGTTTTATGTTTGTAAACTATATTGAGTATAATAAAGCACATTTCCATCACAACTCCAAGATGGATAACATGACCACTTATCTATTTTTGATATTGGTGGATACACAAATGTCATGTGCTTGTACTTTGAAAAAAGTCGCTAATGAAATAACTAACCATGATATGACTCTTTCAACTCTCTTAACGTGAATTTGCCTCTCACTTTGGTTAAGCCGCCGATTGCGATTATTATTTTTATTAATTTTAAAATAGATTAACATTTACTTTAATTCAAACGTGTCATTTTTTATTTTCTAATTGGTCATGGTGTTAAAAGTCGCAGAGAATCATAGGTCACCATTTTTTTTGTGTTGCAACTGCAATTTCTCATTTGTTCAAACAAATAAGTGATCAAGTTATGACATCACGGTTACTGCTTACGACCAGTTAGAGCCATATTTTTTTGCATGGTATCTCAGGAATGATAATGCTGTGCTCAGCAGCCGAACAAACTGCTGGAATTGCACTCATAGCCACAGACTGGAGGTGGTTGTTGAATTGTGTAACATTGTAGAATGCGACTGTGACCATAAGTGAAAGCCAGAGGCGGACACAGGTGACTTCTCTTCATACAGTGCCTCTTTGTGCCCCTGCCCCACAACACAACACTCTATTGTTTATTGATGCAGGCAGTTGTCATAGTCCTGCAATCACAAACGCCTGACTATTGGTGTGTTTACCTCTGCGCAGGAACCGCTCGGCAATTCTCCATTAAATTACAGCCATGTGTGGCCCACTGATGTCTCACCCGCCCCTCACCCGCCCACAAAAAAAAAAAAAAAACTCCGCCAGCGACACAAACTTTTTCAGCTGAAGACCCAAATTAGACACAGGGTTCCTCCCCTGACTCACACTTTATCAAATGCAGCATATATTGCCATAATATTGGCAAATACACAAGCAAATCACACTAGGGGATTTGGCAAAATATGTTTGCTTAAAGGGGATACCGTATTCATTTGGTGACAACGTATTAAAGGTTTTATGATCAAAAGATTTGCACATTTCATTCCTGACAATTGTGGAAGACAAGAGAAATATATGTATTGCTTCAAACATTAATTCCAAGAATTCCCCAAAACGGTTTCCTGTACCCGTTTGGCCTGTTCTTGCCAGAGCTTCAAGTAGTGTATAAAAATAAGGAGTAGAGTACACGTTGTGTTGTGGAATGCTTCAGCACATCACTTCCACACATCCCAACCCCCCCTCTGTCCTCCTGCAAGGCTCTCAGTTAACGGTGTGAGACAAATAAGCAGCCGTCTTGTTATCTCTAAAGACTCAGATCTGCTTTAAAGACACACACATTCATACTTCCTGTTCCAACCCAGGTGTGAGCAGCATTTTAGCAATGCAAATTCTTCACACAGTACTGCATAAAAAAACTATGAGGCCATTGATTTGTCAGTGTTCTACTGACCAAGTTTAACTCAGTAGAGCAAACACATAAACCAAAGCGACTCAAAGCGACCTACAGAATATTTTTTTTTAATTGTGGAGCATCATATTTGTTAGTTCGTGGACTGCCGCGGGATTGACTGGCAACAAGTTCAGGGTGTGAGGCTCCAGCTCACCTGGGACCCAAATGATGACGAGCTCAATAGAAAATGGATTAAAGGACTCCACTTTTATTTGACATGATTTGTATTATACCGGGATGTACTGTATGCTAACAATTTTATCATTTTAACACTAAAGCGTCCATAGATGTTCATATACAGCAGAGGTGCTCAATGCGTCGAGTGCGATTGAGGCAGTTTTGGTTGATCGCAGGACGGCGTGCCCCCCCCCAAATTAAATAAATACATAAATAAATCGTCAGCCAATGTTCCCTCTAAACTGCACGGGTGTGCAATTATGCACCGCCGAGGCAGTCTCTACAGTCTCTTCACAGATATTCTGCTAGCGTGCAAAAATAACTTTCCAATGCAAATTGTAAGTATGACATACAGCTATTCAGTTTGTGACATTTTGCAATGTGATTCAGTGAGTGAGTAAGTAGAAAGTGCAGGATGAGATGATGTGTCATTTTAAAATTCCACCTTGGCATTGCCTGATCCAGGATGTAAGCACAGACAATACAGTGCATTAATTCTGTATATTAAATATATCACATAACATTAATAACCTAACATCATCATCATCACCCCCCGTCATTGGTAGCTCATGAGAGGCTGGCTGCTTGAAAAGTAGATCTTGGGGTAAAAAAAAGTATGCCCTGCCATTGACTAGTTGCCAGTCCAGTGTGTGCTCCCCCTCTCACCCAAAGTCAGCTCGGATGGGCCCTAACACATCTGCAACCCTGGTGTGGACAAGTACTATTAAAAATGGATAGATTTTTTTTTTCGTTTTTTTTATTTCATCCCGCTGTAGTGTATGTCCTACATTTTACTGTCGTACACTAACAAGATGCTCAAAGGTTATCATCACAACAATACTGGTGGTGGCTTTTAGCCACAGTTATACATTATATGTATTCATCCGGGTGAATGCAGGATCTTGACCGTGCTCATGTGCCAGTTCTGTGAAACATAGGAGTGTTTTCAAAGGAGACATGTGCACAAACATCCGACAGCTCCCCCCACATGGCTGGTGCCCTCTCAATGCATTCTCATCAGTGAACAAAAGCACAGGCTCAGGAAAAGCACAACATTTGAAAAAAAAAAAAAAAAAGAGCAAGCTCACTGATCGATCACCCTAACAACCTCAATATATTGTTGTTTACTGGAAAATTGCTTTCAATGCTCCAATTTCCCCCCACCCTTTGGGGAGGGGAGGGGGGGACACCAACAAGCCAATGAGATGCTTGGACAATCACTATAGTGTATAATCCAAACTCATACAAATGCTTTATGGTCACCAAACATAAACTTTTATGCTAACAAAAACAAATTGCAATGCAAAATGCACGTGTGGATTATCAACAAATTAAACACCTTTAAATATAATACAATATGGGTATATGTCAACGTTGTGTCAGAGATTTATGCTGAACAATGAAGAGAAAAATCATAAATTCCTGCTCGCCTAACAAAAAAAGGGGATATAAATACTAGAAAGTAGTGGATTCTTCCAGCAGTGTTAACGCTTAAATATTCATCCTCCTCCCCCCCATAAAAATGTCTTCAACAAATAATTTCACGTACAAGACCTCTGTAAGTTCTCTTTTTAGTTTGATGTCTGTGAAAGCGTTCATCCTTTTCATATTTTACTATCTTGAAAACAAACATGGTAATCTGCAACCGGACGACTGTCAATGTTTTTCTTTTGTGTTTCCCAGCAAACATTCTCCACCAATCTTTCATCACGTCACTGTGAATTGACCATTGTAGGAGGATTGATATTGTCAAAGTCTCTGTAAGATATTTATTTACTTCTCGGCTTTGCAGTATTTTTCATTGTTGTTGTTTTTCCTATTCATGTCAAAAGGCAGGTGAAGAGTCAAGGCTCCTAATGTGTATGGCTTGATACCCATGTCAGGTTTTTGCACACAGTTGTTATATATGTTTGAAATGAATTTAGGGTGCATGGGTCAAGGAAGATTCCATTATATTTGGGTGAGGAACTGGATATACAGGAAGTTATTTTCAGCAACCAGATGAACAAACAAACACTTGTTAACAGGCCAGCCTGGGCGGAGGTCTGAATGACTGAGTGACATTCTATTACAGGATTGCTAAAAAAAACAAAATTCAATGGTGCACTAAGAATTTTGCTCGAGGGCCGGGGGAAGGGGGCGTCCAAACGCTAGTGCTCAATGGCCATTTGATTATTAAAATGGAGAAATTGAGTGAAGAAAATAGTAAAGAAAACGTCTCATACATACATTATAGAGATTTTTATTTTGGTACAGTCTATATCAGTTACTGTATGTATGTTTATAGATTGATCGATATAAAAAAATGTTAAAAAAAGTATTTAATCATACGATTCATAAATTAATCATAATCCAGTACATGTGGAACCTCCTTTAACAGTCGGTAGCTGGCCAAAGCACATCCCCACAACTTGTGTGAATGGCTAATGCACCTGTGGAAACCTTGAAGTTTTTGGTTTAGTACAATATAAAATGTTTACGCTTTATTTGTGTTTATTTTTATTATGTTTGTTTAAAGACATTATATACAGTGCTGTGCAAGTGTATTGAGCCCTTCTTGAATTCGGACTATTTTGCCAGTTTCAGATCATCAATCCAATGTACATATATGAAAGAAAACTCAAGTAAAGATAACATTCAGTTTTCAAAATACTGATTTTGTAGTTTTAAGGGAAAATAATATTCAAATCTACTTGCCCCCTTGTGGATTTAAAAAAAAAAATGTTCCCCCAGTTAAATCATAAATGAACTGCGACTGATCCCAATTTTTGGGGAAAGGTGAGTTAATTTTCGCTGACCACACCAAAGCTTGATTATCTCCAGACCATCAAGAAATCACTGAAGAAGAACCTATTTGATCAAATTAAGTCGGCCAAAAGAAGTCGAAATCCAGCAATAAATTGCCACAATCCAAAGAAATTAAAAATAAAACCGATGAGGGCAGCACAGTGGAGCAGCTGGAAAACGTTGGCTTCACAGTTCTGAGGTCCAGGGTTCAATCCTGGAGTTTGCATGTTCGCCCAGTGCCTGCGTGGGTTTTCTCCGGGCACTTCGGTTTCCTTCCACATCCCAAAACATGCAACATTAATTGGACACTCTAAATTGCCCCGAGGTGTGATTGTGAGTGCGACTGTTGTCTGTCTCCGTCTGCCCTGCGATTGGCTGGCAACCAGTTCAGGGTGTACCACGCCTCCTGCTCGTTGACTGGTGGGATAGGCTCTAGCACTCCCGCGAGCCTTGTGAGGATAAGTAGCTAAGAATATGGATGGATGGACAGGTGAGGAAAAAAGAAATTGACCACTATTACTTACAAAGTCTTCCCAGGAATAGCTGGTCTACAAAAATTACCTCAAGAGCGCAGTGGCGACTCGTTCAGGAGTTCACGAAGGAACCCAGGACACAATCTGAACAACTGCAGGGCTCCCTTGCCTCAAACAAGGTCTGCATGACTCAAAAATGAGGACGAGACCTGTCACAAATGGCATCCGTGGAAGAATTCCAAGACGACAGTACATTGATAAGTGATCACGGTGGGGTCTTACATAACCTAACATAACCTCCTGTGTATATTGTTCTCATGTTCCTAGCCTTGTGGTTGAAATTTCGGGATGAATCCCTAGTTTAAACTTTTGAATGCACATGTTAATCAGTTCAGTCTTTCAGAACTTTTTGCCTAACTTCGGTTCTCTAGCAAGGAGCGGAGCAGCAACATTCGCAACAGGCTCGGAATCATGTTGAGGAGGACTACTTATGTACATATCAATTCCATTTCAACCAGGAAAATATATTTGTCGATTCATAGCTTGAATACCTGTTGTGTATTTTGCCGGTGAGTTCCCTGTTTGAGAATGGTAAGTATTGCAAAAAGTACAAATGCATTCAAAGGTTTGGACGGGGTCAACGAGTCATCAAGAGTCCACAACATTATTACTTGTGGAGATGGCATTTGTGACATATCTACTGAAATGCTCAAATTAAAGGTCTAGTGTCATCCCTATAAACATTCTAAAATAGATATTGAAATGAAAAATACATATAAGATTATTCATTTCAATGTCAACACGAAAAAATAAAGAGCCCGTCATCCATGCACAAAGTTCCGGAAGTCTCATTCGACATCCAAGTGGCCACCATATTGGTGTGCATCTACTGTCCGTGACGTCACCCCGGACATTCCCCATTGAAAACATGCGGTGGCCCCTACTGTAGCACACGCCCCTTCAGACACAGAAGCTCTTTTCAAAGAAAACATCTCACAACCAAGTGAAGTGGCTAGGGCAATGTTACCCTATTGTTTCTAGCCATATTTAGATGACACGCGGATCACGGCCCAACCATCTCCCCGCCCTATCCATCTCGGCGCTGCGGTGATAACCGCCCACTTCCGCGGCGGACATGAGTCACCGCGGCGACGAGCCACCCCGGCCGACAAGGCCGGCGGCAGACTCGGCCTTGTCAACAAGGCCGCGGCCGGTAGCGATCCACAAGGCCTGCGGAAGCCGTCCTTCAGCTTCCGATGCCCACATCGACACATTTCGCAACCCTGATTTATGGATTATGCCCCCCCCCAACTATTTTATTTTTTTTATTAGTTGTATACACACCTACCTGTCATTTAGAACCCACGAAGCTCTCGTCCTTTGCACCCGTGGAATTATTTTTTCACGACGAATCGGGTCTTACTACTTCTTCCCAGAAAACAAATCCCTCGAGAGGATTTTCATGGCAGGAGTTACAAAAAGCCGAATACGTTAAAATCATGTTTTGTGGGGAAAAAAATGCATGGGTCCATGTCGGCTGCCGTTTTTTTCATTAATAACATACTAAAAATCATGCATTTCATGACAGTGGCATTTTAAGGTGGAGTTTGTAGTTTAAAGAAAAAACACCTATTGTCATACAGTATAGTGTATCTATATATGTCTTGCTACAATTATTATATTTTTAAATTATCCCTCTTTGTTCCCATGTTATGCCTCAAGTTTCATTTGAATTATTTTAAAACCTGTCTACCTACCAGAGACTGGTACATCTCACAACCTCGCTGTCAGTGCACACAGCAGCCTTGCATAAATTTTTGGGCTGGACAATTGAACCCCAGTTTGGATGGCTCTCGAGACAAAACGAGATGAAGCGTTTGTGCAGTGTATGTCTCGTGCACATTCACGTTATTGAGTGGGAATGACTTTGGTAAGAGATACAAAGGCAGGAGGGAGGAAGGAAGGCGTGAAATGAGGGTTCATTCAAATCTTTGTAAGAGTTGGAAAACTATTAAATCCACCTTATCGTGTATATAGTGGTGTTGTGCATGACATTGCCAACCACAAATACCTCCCATTCTGTTCTTGCCTAGTTAGCCCAACATTAGTATCAGAAACTAATTGTGGTAATGGGAGGCACGGTGGCGCAGCTGGAAAGCATTGGCCTCACAGTTCTGAGTACCCGGGTTCAATCCCAGCCCTCCCTGTGTAGAGTTTGCATGCGTGGGCTTCCTCCGGCCACTCCGGTTTCCTCCCAAAACATGCAACATTAATTGGACACACTAAATTGCATCAAGGTTTGACTGTTGTCTGTCTTAATGTCCCCTGTGATTGGCTGGCAACCAGTTCAAGGTTTTATCCTGCCTCCTGCCCGTTGACAGCTGGGAGAGGCTCCAGCAATCCCGCGACGCTTGTGAGGTGAGGAGGCTAAGAAAATGGGTGGATGGATAATTGTGATAACACTGTTAACTAATGCTAATTGGAGGTAAAACTGCAGCTCTGCTTACATTTTGGGTTTGAGTTGATAGTCCTTCAGCAAATTCTTCAAAGTGGTTCCTTCACTCTGGAACTTTGGTCAGCCTGTCTGCCAAGTCGTTGACTAAAATTTGGTTATTATGTCGCTTTGACCCACTGTTACATAAACCCCAAGTACAGCATGTACAACACCTTCTAACGCTTTTATCATTTGGGAAGAACCTCAATTTCCAGAGGCTCAGAAGAATTTAGATAATTGACACATTTGAAACTATACAGTATCTGTACTTTTTATGATCTGGGTGAAAATGATTTGCATTTTACTACATTCAATAACTCACTAGAACATTTTGTTGCTGTTGACATTAAGTATTCCCTACAGGCGGTCGGGGGGCATAGTTGTATGAGTGCACACAGTCGCAGAAGTAGTAACAAAACAGCACATTCAACCATACTTTCTTATTGGGGCCATAAAGCGTCTAGACAGCACTCCCCTTCTTTTTCACCTTCAGCCAAGAGCCTCAAAAGAGCATTTGGTCGTCCGAACGTTTGTCCTGCTCTTTGTTTGCCGGGTCGTTATGCAACACACAGGCCTCGGGACTCAAATACGGTAAAATTTGCACGCGTGTCCTATCAGAACTGGAAGAGCATTTAAAAGTAGCACCATTTTGCTCAGGTTTGGACCAGAATCAGGCACAGTTAACCATATTCCAAGACACAGGAATCATCTCATTCCCACTTGTATACTACATCCTCTGATACAAACACAAAAGTATACTGTATTGTGGGTCCTGAGGAAACCTCTCCCTCTCTTACATCTTGTGCTAAAACAACGGCCGTTCCCCCAAATTTCCCATACGACGTCTTTGATCTCAGCTGACCCCTTGAGTGTCTACGCAAGAGAATTTGGACCCAGCTTGGAATGTCACTGGTATGCCAAAAATAAATTCCTGTGTCTGTGCATAGGCAGAGTGGGAGAACGTAAAGGAAAAAAAAATTGGCATCTGGTATGCACTTTGTGTGAGTTCTGTAGAATTGTAAAGAACAAATCTTGAGATTTTGTGCTCATCACTGACTGGGATGTATCAGATGTATAGGTGTTTGTTTTGCCCTTTTTTTCTTTTTTTTTTTTTTTTTTAGAAAAATCAATATTCTCATTGTGTTAAATATCCAACTGGCTGTTTGTGGCGGTGGAGTGATTGCCTGGCAGCATCTGGATCTGAATGACACGACAATAACAGCATATCATTTTGAAGTAGTAGGATAAAGTTGTTCCCTGTGTCCACTGTGGTGTGTTCAATTTCCAGAACTAATCGGGGGTGGGGAGACGGTCGTCTACGCCCACAAGGTAAATTCTAATGTGATGCAGCAACATCTTCATTCCAGAATTTGCGTATATTTATGTCGTTGGGAGAGTGATACTTCTTGGTTTGTAATTTATTTACTGCGCAACTGTGGAAATACTTTGTTGTGTTTTGAATGCTATGATGACCAGATAAAACTACAATAACACTCAGTAGAGCACAGACAACCGCCAAGGCCAAACTGTCGAGTCAACAGAAAGATTGTGTCGTTTCATATTTTGATCTGAAGAGATCTTTGTATTGATTTTACTTTGTCAACATTACTGCTCTGAAATATGATTTTAAAATGACTTTTGCACATATACGTAATTCTTTATAGTATATTTCAAAGTGGCATATATTTGTTCCTATTCTGATAAGTGAGTTATATTATAATCTTCTAAATAAAATACAAAAAGGAACTTAAAAAGAAGAATTAATAGAAAAAAAAGGATCTGAATCAGAGGGACATTGTCTCTTGAGCTACTGTACTGGGTGGGTGGGGATGTATTGCTTTGTTTTGGGTCTTTATATTAGCTATGAGGAAAGGTCAACTTTAAAAGCAAGAATACATTTAACTGAAGTGAGTCAAATACATTTTTGTCAAATCTATTCATTCAATCACCCAAACTTTCAATTCCCAAAACAGGACTAGTCCTGTAACGCACGTTTGGGTAAATGTTTTTGGGTCAAGGGCCAAATTTGAAGCGTTTTAACAGACAAATGGTCCAGTTCATTTAAATGGGTTTTTTAAAAAAATTATTTAATGTAATGTATTTTTCTAGTAATGGCTTTTTATTGTTTAAAATGTAGGTATCATTAATCACCCAATTATTTATATTGAAAAAAGTTAAATGCATGTGTATATTCGTGCTAAATGAATTAACATAACATAATAAAGAATGCAGGATTTACTTCACTGCTCCTTCTTCAAAGCATATCGAATTATTGAGAAGATGAATTACTTTTTGGATGAGATGCATTACAAAGGCACTAGCAATTAACAAAACATGTATCAACTTGGATGTCTATGTTCTTGTCCAGTGGTTGAACACAATTGTATTTTGCTACTATCCAGGTTAAAGGTTAAAATATGAGGTTTTAAAACAAAATGCTGCGGAATTTGTTGGCCAGGACTTGAGTCGAATTCACTCTTTATTCATGAATTCATTGTTTAGAGTATTAGATGTGTGAAAATCAGGATGATCTGTTGAAAATTGAACCAGGGCCTGTGAAGTGAATTACACTAAATCGATTTTTTGTCAAAAGATGATCTATAATTTCCGATTGCATTACAGACCAATAAAAACATCCGATTAACACGCCGAGGGCCTCAATGCGGACGCGGAAGCATAATTTGCGGTGATGTATTTTGAAACTTTCGGAGAACTGTACTGTAATTGTTTTGACTTCCCACGACGCAGGAGATGGCCGAGGAGCTGGGCGTTATTAAGCCGGCCTCCACGGACCGGGCCCGGCCACTCGCAAGGCTGCTCCCGCCCCCTTCATCGATGAGGTCGTCGGCTTGCTCATTTGAATAATGTGCGAGCACTTGGACCCGAGCCAATCAGCTGTCGGAGGACCGGGATAACTCGCAATGCATTATTGATAATAATAAATACGTTGACATGCGCATTTCTACTTGAGGAGGTAGCGTGGTCGGCCGGGGGTTGGGGGGGATTTTTTTTTTTTTTGGGGGGGGGCAAAAGAATTTGTAGAAGAAGAGGACGATAATTGTGCGGAACTCTTTTTGGCCCAGATGGTTGCAGCATGTCGAGGCGTAAGCAAGCCAATCCGCAGCACATCAACTCGGACGAGCCCGTGTCCCCACGAAATGGTGAGTTTTACTTGGATTTCATTGTTTTCGTGGTTCCGCTCGCGATCTTTGATCAATTTGGCGGTCCTGGTGTGGAGTTTCGGAAGCAGAACGAAACTTGACGAAGGTCACTCAGGTGTGGGTCTAAATATGAAGTCACTTAAAAATCGATCGTCTTGAAACCGTTCAAACTTGTTTCATTCAAAATACCTGTTGATTTTTTTTTTTTTTAAAGTGGGGGTTGAATAAAGTCAGACGCGAAACAAAACTTTTTTTTTAAATCGTAAATTGGTTCATCTTTAAATTAATTCCCTTTATCAATGAAAAGCAGAGCTTGTTTAGATGAAGTCGTTTTTTTGTGTGTCGAATCTGCTGTCTCTAATTGTGGGTCACGTTTTAATCTGATGGAGTTAATCATATCCATTCCGATTGAATTCCCAATTTTTAAAAAATGGATATGCACACATCCACTCGCAAATGTTGTAATTGAGAAACAAATGTAAGCACCCCATCAGTAAAAAAAGACCCCCCAGATCCCCAGCCCCCAAAAAAAACTATGAACTGGGACTTTGGGTAAACTGACCCAAAGGCAATAAATCCCCCAGTTTAATGCATGACTGTTTCCTTTGGTACGTATGTGGCTGGTGGGGGATGGAGCAGTGGCCCTTTTCGTGGAGCCTGTTGGGGGGCGGGGGGGCGCTTCCCCCTACCCCTACCCCCACCCCCAATAGAGGAGCGCTCACCCCTCTCCGTGAATGGAAAAACTTGAAAAGCTGTATTGACTTTCGTCGCAGTGCGTTTTTAGCCAAGAAAAACTTACAAAAAGAGACATTAGTTATTGTGCTAACTGGTAGTCCGCCGCCTCAATCTGCGCATTGCATCCATGGCTGTGGGGGCTCCACACTGGGATGTATTTGTGATTAAAAAGGTCCTGCGTCGCATTGTGCGCAAATGTTCGCAGTTTCCCCCTCCGATGAGTATTGTAATGCAACTCGTGTGTGTTGTGACACTGTTCCAGTACCTCCTGGAGAGCAATTATCAAGTCCAACAGTTTCTTTGGGCAAATGCAAACAGGTGGTGTGACTCCTTAACCCCCCCCCCACACACACACACACACACACTGCATTAGCATTTAACAATACACCCGGTTGTTGTGAAATAGAGACAAATTAAAATGCACATTTGAGGGTCCTTGGGTAATCTACACTAGTTTCTTTTAACTTAGTATATCTACCTGAAAACAAAAACGTACACTCTTTTGGACAGTAGTTACACCACATCCCAGCTAATTGGTCAGTTCTGTCATGTGTTAGTCGTATAGCCGTACTTTTTATGATTTATTGGAACAACTAATACTTCTTGGACTCCTGAAAATAGTTCTGTTTCACCTTAAAAGTAGTTGGTTGCCCCCTGCTGGCCTTGTAAACAAAAGAGCAATTTAAAGTTGCTCAAGGGCCCTTAACAATGGAAATAGCCCATATTGATCCTATTTTTAGTGTTGTATTAGTATTGTGTGTAGTACAGTATATTATATAGTTTTTGGTACAGTGGTTTGGTGCATACATTTGTATGATTTTGAGGTACAAATGGATTCAATCCATTTTTACAGGTTCCTTTGTTGAGAAAAAAAAGATGGTGACAATGTCATATGTTTACAAGAAACTATCATTTAAAATCTATTTTCTACCAACCCCACCAGGCCTTATCCGACATGATCCAGCGCAGGAGACAGACGGGGAAGTGAAAAGGTTCAGAATGGACCAGACTCAGATCTGCAACAAGTGCTGTGCCGAATTCTTCGACAAAGCCGAATTTCTTGAGCATGAAAAGAACTGTACCAAAAGCCAGCAAGTGCTCATCATGAGAGACGGCGACTGCATTGAGGTGCCCAAGGGATATTCGCAAGGTTCTCCGGAACAGCCCACCAGTGACCAGGACGACAGTCGGTCTAGCAGCCATTCGCTCTCTGCTGCCAATGGTGACCAAATGGAAAGAAATGAGGATCAATCTAATATGCACATCCAGGATCAAGACGAGATGTCTGCCAGTCCTGAGACACACTTCCAACCTTCCCCCGCGATTCAGGATCAAAACACTTTTGAAGGCATGACTACTGACACTGAGAATGCTGTCTCCCACACTTCTTCAAATACACCAGCTCTGTCGTCGCAGGAGGCCCTACAGGTCATCCCAATGATCTTGGAACAGTTGGTGTGTCTCCAGCAACAGCAGCTACAGCAAATCCAGATCACAGAACAGATCCGAATCCAAGTGGCCATGATGACTCCACAGGGTGTGCGGTCAACGGTGGGGGCAACCATGGACCCCCTGAAAGCCCTTGGCGCCCATCTCTCCCAGCAGCTGTCTGCTGCAGCAGCTTTGATAGGAAAAAGGACCGGGAGTCAGAACCTGTCAATGGAGGCAGTGAAGCAAGGTAAACTATCTCTGCCCACTGGCATCCCAACACCTGTGCCTGCTGGACTGAATGCAGTGACCTCTAAAATGGACATTTTAAAGGGCATTCCAGATCTGGCCGGCCGCTTACCAGCACTATTTCCAGAGTCACCAGCCGTTGTAGGCTTCCCGGGAACCTTCAGTGGAATCCAAGCAGGGATTGATTCAAAAAAAGCAAAGGGAAAGCTGTTGGCTCTTCCAGTAGAGTCAAAAAATGGTGACTCGTTATATAAGCACAAGTGCAAGTACTGTGGCAAGACCTTTGGCAATGACAGCGCTCTCCAGATTCACCTGCGTTCGCACACTGGAGAGAGGCCCTTCAAATGCAACATCTGTGGAAACCGCTTCACAACCAAAGGGAATCTCAAAGTGCATTTCCAAAGGCATAAAGACAAGTATCCCAACATCACCATGAACCCTCATGCTGTGCCCGAACACCTTGACAATATTCCCACCAGCAGCGGTATTCCCTTTGGCATGTCTGTCCCCATGGAAGAGACAAATGAAATTAAGCCAGTACTTGGCCATCCGGCTGCGGGGTCCCATTCTTCATCACTCTCTGGATTCAAAACATTTGATGGCTTGAGTGGCAGGGACCCATTTTCACAGAGACCCTCGCCATCAACGAGTGACGGCTCCTCATCCATTCCTTCAAATGTCTTTGGCCAAGACACCAGTATGGCTCACACACAAAAGGATGCTAAGGAGGTCCTGGGATCACTGCATCACATAAATGGGAGTGGCATGTCTGGAGAGCCGAGCTCTGGAACTGCAAAGCTCCAGCAGATGGTGGACGGCTTGGAAAAAAAGACAAACGACCCCAACGAGTGTGTCATCTGCCACAGGATTCTCAGCTGTCAGAGCTCGCTAAAGATGCATTACCGCACACACACCGGGGAGAGGCCATACAAATGTAAGATCTGCGGCCGTGCTTTCTCCACTAAAGGCAACCTGAAGGCCCATTACGGGGTGCACAGGGCCAACACTCCTCTTAAAATGCAGCACTCCTGTCCCATCTGCCAAAAGAAGTTTACTAATGCTGTGGTTTTGCAGCAGCACATTCGAATGCATATGGGCGGGCAAATCCCCAATACCCCATTGCCGGAAAACCACTTTGAAGCTAATGACGCGCTGGAGTCTTCTCAACCAGAGGAAAAATCTGTGGATCTCAATGGTTCTGATGTAAACATGGAGGATCAAGAACCTCCGGTGAACTCTCAAAATCCAAACGAGAACTCTGACTCTCTCACATCTGCCACAGACAACCAGAAGAATGCTCCCCCTGCCATGTTTTCCAGCCTTGATGTCTTGAAGAATCTCACCTCTGCTCTTGCACTAAAACGACAGAGTAGCACACCGAATCAGAATGAGGGGGCCCACAAAGAATCTCCCTCTGGTCCCAGAGAGCAGGAATATCAGAATGGTCGCAGCCCGGGTGTTTCTGACTCTGCAGTGTCATTGCATCCCACCTCTCCCGTGAACAACACAAGCAGCCACAAGTCTCCCGAATCTGCTGTAGAAGATTTTGTGCGGAATGGGTCCAAATTGGACCTTGATGGAGCCACTCAAAATGGAACCGAATCGAGTGGAGCCCTTGACCTCACTGCTTCAAGCAGCTTTACCCCAAAAGCCATCAAAGAAGAACCTAGTGTGCCATTTACAACCGGAGAATACGGTGAGCTAAGCATTATATGAGGTACTGCAGTTGTTTTGAGTTTTATTTAATCTCAATGCCTTTTTGTTTAAACAGCTTCAAGTAACATGGCTTTCATGAGGATCCCATCGAGTCTGGCTAGTCTGGAGATGAAAATTCCTCAAGAGAATCTATTAGGCAACCACACTTTGTTCACCTCTCAAATGCCCCCAGGCACAGCCATGCCCTCGACAGTCCCCACAGCCTCGCGCCGGTCCTCCAAACAGCATGTTTGTAATGTGTGCGGAAAGAACTTCTCGTCTGCCAGCGCCTTGCAGATCCACGAGCGCACTCACACCGGCGAGAAGCCTTTCGCCTGCAACATCTGCGGCCGGGCGTTCACCACCAAGGGAAATCTAAAGGTGAGTGCCTTGAGTGTCAACACTGCTGACTTCTAAATGTAACTTACCGATGGGCACCTTGGATTTGCAGGAGTTAAATATTGTTTCTCTTAACTGAAGATGCAAAATTGTCTCTGAGCTAAATGTACTGACTGTGTTTTATTGAACACTGGAATAATTAAGTCTTCAGTGAACATGACAGTTTTGGGCAGCATAATAAAATGTTTCACTGGTTGTTTCACAGGGATACAAGGTTATCTGTTTGTATGGTTGTACTCGTGTATAGGAATAGGGTTGGGATTAACTGAGTTCATTTTCTGTCAGGTGCACATTGGTACCCACATGTGGAACAACTCCTCCAGACGTGGTC
The DNA here is from genome assembly GCF_019802595.1 of Syngnathoides biaculeatus. NCBI lineage: Eukaryota > Metazoa > Chordata > Actinopteri > Syngnathiformes > Syngnathidae > Syngnathoides > Syngnathoides biaculeatus. Next base: position 18,673,653 of record NC_084641.1, read on the forward strand.
AGCGTCTATCCTTGGAAAATCCCATGGCTCTTATGTCAATGAGCTCTGAGCCAAAGATATTACCAGAAATGATGCAAGCTCCCAAAGAACCTACCGCTCCGCCCATGAACTTTGACCCATCTATGTGGAACCAGTACACCACGGCCTTTAGTGGCGGCCTGACCATGAAGACCAATGAAATTTCAGTCATCCAGGGAGGAGGCATCCCCCTTCCCGGGAGCCCTGCTGGTGGCGCCCCGCTGATTGGATCCACCGGAGGCCTCGTGAAGATGGACGGATCCCACTCTGGCTTGCCTGGCTCCATGGCCGAAATTGAGAAAAACAGCTCTGACAGTGTACCAAAATCCCAGTTTCCACATTTCATGGAGGAGGGGAAAATTGCAGTCAATTAATCATTGGGCCATCATCTGAACTTTAACGTTGAATGTCTTCTCCCAAATGAGGTACAATCATGTGGAATTCAGCATTGGCATTTTCCCATTCAACTTGTCACATCACGCATTCAATTGATTCTAGAGTATTGTTTTTTAGTTGACTTTAGTATAACTACTGTAGTTGTATTTTATTTTATACAAATATATGTACGGGTATTTTTTTTTTTCTGTGACTTTTTGTTGTTGTTGTTGTTGTTGTTGTTTTGCCGTCATTCCAAAAGTTTGAATGTATAACTTTACTTGAAAGTCTGCTTTAATTCCAACTGTCTCCTTTTTTTTTTTTTTTTTAATATACTTCTTTTGAAGGATTTTGACTTTAAGGGCTTGACTTTTATGGTCAGAGTCTCAGCGCTAAGAACTTGACACAGTTAACCGTGCAGGTCTAAATTGACTACTCTCCCTCCTATTGTGTGCCATTGATTTTATGACGTCTGTTTTTGTAGTGTAGTATTTCACATGTGAGGGGCGTTTGGACAGGTTGCTCTCGTGTCCTGTCTGTTGCATATTTGTTAGTTTTGAATGATGTAAGTCATGAAAAGGACTAATGGTTCTACTTGCCAAGTGCCTAACTTGAATTCTATGTGTTGCTATTGTCTTTCAGTGCACCAGAGGGTTAATTTAAAGGCTCTGCTCAAATTTTGAGTTGTACCATGTAGCTTTGCTTGTGGATCAGATTTACATCCCAAACTATCTGCTACTTGTGCGTTTTCACTTGTCAAGCAGTGAGTGTCCTATTTAGTTGGCTGAGTTCAAAATGCATAATATTGTCCAGCTGCACTTTATTTAAGGTCTTATGGTTACATTTAATTGTTGCATCTCAGTCTCTCAGCAGGACAAAGGGCAAATTTATAAGTTTGTTTGAGGTTTGCCACTGCTCAGATTTAAAGATCTTCAAATTGTAGCATTTTAATTTATTTATGATACACAATGCTTGAGTTTTGGGGGTAGGTTCTACCTCATTTAGCTTTTTTCTCTCCATGCCTCCCTTTCTCAAAGTTAACTGTACATTCACCCCTCCCCATTCCCTCATACATTCTTGAGTATATATATTTGTTTTCCACTCTCAATCTGCTGTGTTGAACTCCAATGAATGTATCACAGGACACTTTACAAAAGTCAGAATGCTCAGAGTTCCTTCGAAGGCCCCTGCTGTACATTCCTAATGAATTATGCATTTGCCAAGTTGTGCCTTTTTTGTTAGCAAACCATGTCAAAACTGCTTTCAAAGATGTCTCTACAATTCAATGTTGAGCTAGCTAGTTTGGCTTGTTTACAGTGCTCATTGTTTTGTTACCCAAATGTTTCCTTCAACTGTGTTTGCTGGTTTTGAAAAATAAAATCCTCACTTTTTTGACATGCTTTGTCATTATTTCACAAAAAGAGTGCAACCATTCACATTTTTAAGTCCCTGCTGTGGGGTTGAATTGTAGTGCTATCTCACCACCTGTCAACACTGAAACTCTTGTAGTTTTAAAGTACACTTTTTATATGTACTTAGAATGCAGATAATGTTTACAAACAAACCAGATGGATAAGTTTCATTTTGGGTGGCTTTTCTTTTTAATTCCACCCTCGTTTGCCATTATATTTTAAAACAATGCTTTAGTAACTTTTTAAAAATAAAATCTTTATCATAGGCACACACTTAAAATGTTAAATATCTCTCAACACGCCACTGAACAAAAACACAACAAAAAGCTGTACATTAAGTACTGTAGTACTAATTAGGTGAACGTATATCATTTGTACAGTGGTTTGGTATGGGAAAGATTGTTTCCAGCTAAATTAACATTAAAAAATTTCCAGATTTTTCGTTCAAGGAGATACTAATTAAACAATCAGATTTATACCACAGCTCCGCATAAGATAATTATCTATAAAATTATATTAAAAATAACAAATCCTAAAAAAAAAATATATATATATATATAGTTTTTTTTCTTTGTCATTTTCTCTCTCCGAGTGCCAATGTGTCCCACCCGGCTCGCTGTCAGCGGCTCTGTGTGAAGCGGTAGCCTCCGCCCAGAACCTCAGAACCGCCCCAGCCAGGCTCCGCGGCCGCGGCGGCTTCTCCTCTTCAGAATGACGGACAATATTCCCCTGCAGCCTGTCCGGCGGCCTAAGAGAAACAACAGTAAACACAGGCATGGGTAAGATTTTGTTAAATGACACGTTTTCATTCATGTTAGCAGGCTTTTGCCTTTCGCTCTTCCGGCCATCTTCGTGAAACACAAACGACGGCTTTGTGTGGAAGAGTCAGCGGGGAGGGACACTGTACAAGCTCCGACCGGCGAAACGATTGTTTTTGTACAAAATATACATGTTCTTTTTAAAGGTAAACAGTTTTGTGTTCTGACGGGGCTGTTTCGGCTAGCTAGCTTTAGCCTGAGAGCACAACCTTGTTCCGGGGAGAACGTGCAGCAAGTGCACTTGACGACGTCAATATTTGCTTGTTCGTCCGAATGTCGCAGTACAAAAGCAGTCACACGAAGGGCCCGATTGCCGGTTTTCTCATTGGGAAAAAAAAAAACGTGTGCGTGTAAAAAATACTTTTAAGATGTAACCATAGTAACAAGGGCTACAGATTGATGGAGAGGAAATGTTTATCTATGATGGCATTTAACACAGGAGCCGATTAAACCCACAGGAGCCTCCAGCCGACAGATGCAATACAGTACAATTATAATCATGAATTAAAATCTATTGCAACCCAGAGGGCTCTTTTCTATGCAGATTACATTTATTTTCTCCATACCTGCTGTTTTTAAAACACAATCCCATGTCCATGACGAAAATGCATTCCAGATTATATTTTATTTAAACTAAATGGAAGCAATGTACAGTGGTACATTGATTTAGGATCCTGAATTGTTCTATTAGCAAATTCAAATTACAGATATCCATGCATTATCCCATCATTGAAATGCCATTAAGGTTAGCTCACAGTTCTGAGGTTGAGGATATGAATCCAGTAGCCAGGCATCCTGTAGGGTGTTTACGTATTCTCCCATCCTTGTGTGTGTGTATTATGTATGCACATGCGTGTGGCGTGCACATGGGTGAGCATGCCAAAAACATGTTTCTAAAACCGGGTGTACTCATAAAGATAATCGGGCTGTTTTGTCCCATTATTGTCCCTTCCCAACCAAGGATGACGATGTCTGCCTTGGCCCCTCAAATGACGAGCTATTGGCGTGGTTGAAACCACTGCCGACGCCGTTCAGCATTACAGTATAACTAAAATAGGATGAGCAGCTTGTACATTGATGAAGAAGGCAGGTAGCTAGCTGTGAGGAATAATGTGTATTTCAGGACACATTGCCCATCAACACTTCAAATGTATGTTGCGATAATAAATATACATGCTTCAATTCACCATCAAGCGAAATTAGTTCTTGTCTTCCCCGATGCGCCGCTCCCCACAGCCAAGAAAGCATGTGAGCCTCACTGCTTATTGTTAATTATTATTATTGTTATTATTATTACTTTAATTATTATTGTTAATCCTAATATATTATTATATTGTTAATCTTATTGTTGCTTATTGGGGAGTGACTGGACGCTGGATTGAATGAAGCACTTTATGATGCGATGGGATAATGAAACAACTGAAGAAAATAAGTATTTGAACACCCTGCTATATTGCAAGTTCTCCCACTTAGAAATCATGGAGAGGTCTGAAATGTTCATCATAGATGCATGTCCACTGTGAGAGAGATGATCTAAAAAGAAAAATACAGAAATCCCAATATATGATTTTTTTTAACTATTTATTTGTGTGATACAACTGCAAACAAGTATATGAACAGCTGAGAAAACCAATGTTAATATTTGGTCCAGTAGCCTTTGTTTGGAATTACAGAGGTCAAAGGTGTCCTGTAATTGTTCACCAGGTTTGCACACACTGCAGGAGGGATTTTGACCTACTCAGATCTCCTCAAGATCAGACAGGTTTCTGGGCTGTCGCTGAGAAACATAGAATTTCAGCTCCCTCCAAAGATGTTCTACTGGGTTTAGGTCTGGAAACTGGGTAGGCCACACCAGAACCTTGATATGCTTCTTACGGAGCCACTCCTTGGTTTTCCTGGCTATGTGCTTCGGGTCATTGTCATGTTGAAAGACCCAGCCACGACCTATCTTCAATGCATTGACTGAGGAAAAGAGGTTGTTCCCCAAAATCTCACAATACATGGCCGCCGTCATCCTCTCCTTAATACAGTGCAATCGTCCTGTCTAATGTGCAGAAAAACACCCCAAAGCATGATGCTACCACCCCCATGCTTCACAGTAGGGATTGTGTTCTTGGGATGGAATTCATCATTCTTTCTCCTTTGAACACAGCGAGTGGAATTAAGACCAAATTGTTTTATTTTGATCTAATCTGATCACATAATTTTCTGACATCAATCTTCTGAATCATCCAAACAGTTAAGACGGGGCTGGACATAGGCTCATTTAAGCAAAGGAACCTTCTGTGCCACGCATGGTTTTAAACCATGGCATCTTAGTGTATTACTAACAGTCACCTTGGAAATGGTGGTCCCAGCTATTTTCAGGTCATTGACCTGTTGTGTAGTCCTGGGCTGATTCCTCACCTTTCTAAGGATCGGTGAGACCCCACGAGGTGATATCTTGCATGGGGCTCCACTCTGATTGAGACTGTCCATGTTTAGCTCCTTCCATGTTCTAATGATTTATCCAACAGTAGATCTTTTTCACCAAGCTGCTTGGCAATTTCTCCAAAGCCCTTTCCACCCATGTGGAGTTGTACAATTTTGTCTCTGGTGTCTTTGGACAGCTCTTTGGTCTTGGCCATGTTACAAGTTTGAGTCTTACTGATATTATGGGATGGACAGGTGTCTTTATGCAGCTACTGACCTCACACAGGTGCATCTGATTCAGGATAATACATGAAGTGGAGGTGGACTTTTAATGGCGGACTCACAGGTCTTTGAGGCTCAGAATTCTAGCTGACATCCAGGTGCTCAAAAACTTATTTGCAGCTGTGTCACACAAATAAATCGTTACAAAATCATACATTGTGATCTCTGGATTTTTCTTTTTAGATTATCTCACTCACAGTGGACATGCACCTCCGATGAAAATTTCAGACCCCTCCATAATTTCTAAGTGGAAGAACCTGCAATATAGCACGGTGTTCAAATACTTAATTTCTTCACTGTAACATCATCAGACACGGCAGGAAAAACACACTTTTAATTTTTATCAGAGGATTTTTAACGCAGGTGATTTTGATTCGCAAGGGTGACAAATGTGGGCACTACAGGGAGTCCTCGGTCTATGACTAAGATCCGTTCCTACAGTAGCGACTTAACTCAAATTTCAACTTAAGTCGGATTCCACCATTAAAGTCAGAATTGACATCAAAATACTTTGTATAAAAAAACAAATGCATTCAAATAAACGAGATGATGTACTTAGCATGGCTGCTGAGAGGTGGATGGAGAAGACTAAGGGGAGGCTGCGCTTAGCTATTGTGAAGGAACCTGGTCCTCAATCCTCTCCATCTCGACAAGTATCAAAGAACCTTGTTTTGTGATCATTGAATCTGACATAGGAGCGGAACCCTTCACATGCGCTAAAATATGGGCTTTGTCTTTCATAATTGTCACCACGGTTGACCGACTGAAGCCTTGCTGGTGTTGTTGTCTCCTTTCTCCAATCTTTTTATGATGTTGAGCTTCATTTCCATGGTAATAGATTTTCTTTTGGCTGCAGAAGCATTGCTAAAAGATACATCTTTCTTCTTTGGGGAGATAATGTCTAAAAAGGCGGGCGAAAAATGCGAAGACACTCCTGGCACACAAACACAGACCAGCATTAGCCAGACAAAATGGCGGACAGAGGATTGGCGTTGTAAAGTCGGAACGTATTCGGTCGAGACCGTCCTAACCCGAGGACTCCATGAGTTGCTTTTGCTACATTTTGCTTCAGTTATCCATTGGCCAGGTAGCAAACTTGCAGCATAAACCCTGCTTTCTGTAACATCTTCCGCTATTAACCCTGGCTAAACATACCTCCTCCTTGCCATACAAAAACATTTGATGTATCATTTTAATGTAGTTCCTTGAGACCAATTACTACTGTCCTATGAGGCAGGGCTTTTGCACAATCTTGCACCATTTTAGGGCATTTCAAAAGTAGCACAAAAAATATGAAAACGTGATTTTTTTTTTCAGAAAATAGCAAGGAAAAGTTCCCTACAAAAGGGCATAAATCCATCCATCCATACATCCATCTATCCTTCCATTTTCTGTATTGCTTATCCTCAGTAGGGTTGGAGTCATGCTGGCCCCTAGCTCAGCTGACTGGGCTCGAAGCGCAGTGCAATTTCCAACCAATTGTGTTTGCAATTAATCTTATAGTCATGAATATTTGGAACTATCAAGGACTCACACAAATCAGACATAAATAAAGGGATCACACACAAAAGCGGTCCATGCATGATGTGATGCACTCATAGCGTTTGAGGTGGTCACCTTCTTCAGAGCCACAACCACAGACTAAACACGAGATACATGTCATTATGTATTCTAGTGTAGTTGGTTTTAGCTCTGCCTCACAAGACGTTGTCAATGGACTTGAACAAATGTTGAATGTAGGAGCAACAGGAATCTCTGGCTTTGTATTGTTTGACATGTCTGTCATTTTTCTTTCTGGCATCATTATTTAAATAAAAATGTTTGAAATGTATGAATCAATTCACATTTGTTGCATTTTCACAAAAATCTAGGATTTTTTTTTTTTTTACCCCAAGTAGAGTGTAAGGCTACCTTTTTTATTTGCTCCCATTTAAAAAAAAAAAAAAGAATAGTTCAGAAAACATAATATGACAAAGAACAAAGAAAAAAAAGACTATCCTGTAATGCTCGCTGCTCTTCGCTCCAGTGACGTTGGCTCATTTTGCAGGATAGACATGACATCACATGAACTACAGTTTTAGTGGTACTTTTAACATCTCTTTTCTACGTATTTGGGTCAAAGTCAGTTTTGGGTCCAGTGTATTTTTTTCCTCCTTTTTGTCCCAGGTTTATAACTCACAGTGTAGTTATCAATTAATCATGAAGTCACTGAGTTCATTTGTGTGGAATGTGGGCCTAGCAGGAACTGTAGTAGTGGTCACCCATTTCCTGATTAAATCAGTCCCCCCTGCCCCCCACTTTTATGGACATGCAGTTCAACCATCTGTGTGGATTATGTTTTTGGCAACACATTAACTAGAGGTGTGATGGTGAATTCATTAGAAGTCTGGAGGTGAACTACGTACAGACTAACACAAGAACAAATGTTTTTTTTTCCAATCATGAAATGACACAGTTTGCCTCAATGCCATGATAACATTTTAGATGATTAATTTCAGGTAAACGTAGTTATTGTTATTAATGTATTTAGCATAGTAGGAGCGTGGTTTTTGAGATACAAGTGAGCCGACTTCAGTTTTTCGAAATAGGTGTCATTCTGCCATTTTGCTTTGACTTACAGGCAAAAATTTGACGTAGGAGCTTTTTTGGGGCAGTCAACTCACTTCCCAACAAGCAGCAGTTTTGCATCTAGTGAACAATATTTTAAAAAGAAGCTTAAAATTGTTTATTGCCAACATATTACTTTACATATTGCCATATGTATTTAAAATAGGCAGCACGGTGTTAAAACTGGTTAGACCGTTGGCCTCACAGTTCTGAGGTCTGGAGTTCAATTCCTGGCCCGCCTGTGTGGAGTTTGCATGTTCTCCCCGTCCCTGCGTGGGTTTTCTTTGGCACTGCAGTTTCCTCCCACATCCCGAAAACACGCATTGATTGGAAACTCTAAATTGCCCCTCTGCGTGTGAAATGTAAATCAAATATGTAGCTGATGGGAGTATTTGTGAAATCTAACATCGCGCTTATCCTGCCTATACATTATCATTACACTTCGTCTTCTGTTTGTGTGCATGCACATCATGTCCAGTTTTCTGTGCATACTGGTGCTGTCAATGACGTGTTCTGTCCGAGGACCAACTGCACTTTTTCTTCTATTATTAACTACATATAAAGATCAGATTTCATCCCTCCCAAAAATGAATTCGGCATGGCCTGCAGTGTGGATTTAGCCTAATGGCAAATTTCCCCAAAATTGGATAGAAAACCTGATATTTTTTTAACCTACAAAGTGGACTGTGGCGATGTAGATGTACGGCACATTATTTCAGATTTCAGAGGGGCTCTTTTGTCAGTTGGCTGTAAAAATGTTCATATGATTTAATGCAATGGTTCTTCCTTGAATACATTTCGTGGCATCTTGATTGGATAAAGATCAGTTTTGTTTGTAACTGATTAAAATTTCAATCAAATTGTTGACACAAGTTTTGTTTTTAAACTTGCCTATTTGTCTCAGATGCTGCCCATGGTCCAAATGTTGCGGCATGTGCGACTTCCGACCCCGCACGGTCTGGCTCGGCCATCCAGAAAAGCGGGAGCAGAGGTACCCCCGGAATGTCATTAACAACCAGAAGTACAACTTCTTCACCTTCCTGCCTGGGGTTAGTGTCACTTAAAGGTCATCACTCTATTAAACCTCTCAACCACCACCCATATTTCCCTCCATCTGATTCAGAAGCCAGACAAATATTTGTATCAACCAAGCACAAACCAGCTCGGGTGTCATAGTCAAAAAAGTATCTGGATGAGGAAAGTGAGTGGAAGTGAAGGCGATTTGATTTATCTTACAAAACAGCTGTACAAGAGTACAGAGTACAAAACAAAAGTGACAGATCCAAAAACAATAAAATGAGAAATCAGAATGTGGTTAATATATTATTACAGTAATGGTAAGCAGTCAATCGTCACATGTAGATAAATAACTTGTCATGCTCTCATTTAAACCTACAGGCAATTTTCAGACGAGAAGGAACTTGATAGCCATGGTTTTATAACGTGAGAGGAAGCTCACGTAAATACGGGGAAACTCTGCAACCGTCACCGTTGTATAGAGGTTTAATTAGACTGTAATATATCCAAATCATAATGGAACACACACACATACCGAGACAAATACACACAATGCTCCCATAAGCTTAGACTCCCACCAACCAGCCAATGTTTTACGATATGCTTGTACATATATTGTGCATTGATGTATAATGTACAATTCATACTGCAGTGTGCACAAGACCGAGACAAGAAAAAGCATTGTTGGAATGTCAGTGCTATGTAAAAGGTTTAATAATTTTATCACTGTGAGTGCAGTGATTGCGCTAATAATGACTGAAAAATAGGCTTAAATAATATAGTGTCAGGATAATAAATGAGAAATTATCTCTGGAACTTAATGTATTATATTACATGAATATACAGGGCCAGTACAAGTTCTGATTTGGCCCCCAAAACTTGGCTCATGGTGACCTGACCAGACAACGTCTCAAAAAGACTTATTGTTATTTCCTGGTTGTATAAGTTTTTACATTTTAGCCAGGGTTGTTTTAGATGCTCTAACCATTATAACTATATGAATGTGTTACATCACATTTGTATTTTTTTTTTTTGCACACGCAAAAATAAGGATGGGGGTTTGCTGTGCTATTTGTTGTTATGATTCTTTTGTGATTTGCATAAATATTTGCTTTCCTGATATCTTCAGTTGTCTTAGGATGTTTAGTAGGCTGGTGAAAGTCGCTATTGTTCGTTTGCCAACCAAAAGATGGACAAATATTTTTTGCAATGCAAAATGACATGGCTTTTTTCTTTAGTTTGTTATTGTAGTCTGTCCGTCTTTTAACATTTGGTCTCTCAACCTGCACTCAACACTCTATTCAACATAGTGACTTTGTAATGTTAGTCATTTTTCACGTTAGTTGTTATGGAATGGAGTTATCTTGTACTGTAATTGTGTGTAAAATGCGAGCATGATACTGGTGGAAACCGGTAGACTGGTACCAAGACAGGAAGTGACAAATTTTTGTTGGTAATCTGGTCATGTCTGTGACTGGAAAACAAATTTGCAAATCATTGTATTCTGTTTTTTTTATTTTTCCCCATTTTACACCACGTCTCCACTTTATTGGAATTGGGTTTATATTTACTGCATTAATTTAGCTGTTTCCAATAAGATGTTTATTTAGTTCAGTTGTATTTATTCATTAAAATGCATGTATTATATTAAATATTTGGTTAAAAGAATATTTTAAATATATATGTAAATGTATTGTTAATTTGAGTAAATGTTTAATTATAACTAGTTGTATAAATAATAGACATTATTAAAGAATTGAAAAGTATTATTTTATATAGATTTGCATGTAGATATTATATAAACAATCAGATTTTTCTCTTAAGAACAAATGTTTTCCCTTCCATGATTTAAAGTCTTTGATGAACCTCACATACATTTGCTTTTTTTCTTCTTCTGGGAGTACTGTAACTCAATCATTACATTTAATACAGCCATCCTCTTAACTATTTATCCTCACTGGGGTCGTTGGGAAGCTGGCACCTATCTCAGTTGAGTGTGGGCAAGAGGCGGGATAGACCATGACGGAGTCGGCCGCCAATCACAGGGCACATAGGATAAACAAACAACCATTCATACTCAAATTCACACCTACAAACAAATTAGATTAGTTTTTGGACTGTGAAAGAAGCAGAGAAAATCCACGGCACCACGGAGAGAACATGGAAATGCCACACAGGGAGGCTATATTTGAACCCGGGACAGAACTATGAGGCAGATGTGCTTACCACTCAAACACCATGCCGTCCAACTTAATACATTCCACTGTATTTCATACAGACTTAAAAGTGTATTTTCCCAAAGAGTCACACTGTATATGTTTGTGGCTACAACATCGCAGACTGTTAATGCACCGGTGAATGATATGAAACTTAGAAAACTTCTCAATGCAAACGATAAAATTGTAGTGTGATAGATGATGAGGTGGGACGGTGGAGCAGCTGGTAAAGCGTTGGCCTCACGTTCTGAGGTCCCGGGTTCGATCCCGGACCCGCCTGTGTGGAGTTTGCATGTTCTCCCGGTGCCTGTTTGGGTTTCCTCCGGGAACTCTGGTTTCTTCCCACATCCCAAAAGCATGCAACATTAATTGGACACTCTAAATTGCCCCTAGGTGTGATTGTGAGTGTGATTGTTGTCTGTCTTCATGTGCCCTGCGATTGGCTGGCAACCAGTTCAGGGTGTACCCAGCTTCCTGCCCATTGACAGTTGGATAGGCTCCGGCGCTCCCTGTGACCCTTGTGAGGTCAAGTGGTAAAGAGGATGGATGGATGTTGAAACGTTTTATATTATTATGATATATATTGTTCTATCTGCAGCTCTCACCACTGTTTGTGTGATCAAAGTGCTGTCATAACGTGCAGAGAAGACAATGTAACCTTGCTGGTGATTTAAGGAGAAGGGCAGCGGGGGGGATTCCAGTTTAGGACTCCCATGTTGATCGTCAATCTCCATAGTGATATGAAAGCGATTTCAACTATTGTACTTCATTGTATTCTTATGGTATATTTAAGTAGTATTTTGAAAGATAACATACAACAAGGTTTTTATGTCCGGACAGGTGCTTTTCAATCAGTTCAAGTACTTCTTCAACTTGTACTTCTTGCTCCTGGCCTGCTCTCAGTTTGTGGAGGAGCTACGCTTGGGTGACCTCTACACCTACTGGGTCCCTTTGGTATGTGGCGTTGCACAAACTCCATTGGTCAATAAGTCACTTTTCCGCCAAAGTGATTCTCCAATTCCATTAACTTCCACAAGTCATCTTTGAATTGTTATTGATTTTCATTTTAGGGTCTGGTCTTGACAATCACTATCATAAGAGAGGCCGTTGATGAAATTAGATGCTACATTCGAGACAAAGAGGTGAACTCTCAGATCTACAGCAAGCTGTCAACAAGAGGTAGGGATGGGATTTTGTTAAATTCAGCTCGAGTTGTGTAGCACTAGGGTTGCGCAATTAACCGATTAATTCCCTCATTGTCCATTTCACTTCTCATCACTAGGGTCGCTGGTGTGCTTGAGACTTTCCCAGCTAAAAAGCCAGGGTACACCCTGAACTGGTCGCCTGCCAATCTCAAACAATTTACATTTTTTGCATTCCAATTTTGTATGTGGCTTTTGTAGTTCAAAGGAATTCCCGCCAAACCTGCACTGCTTCCACTTGCAAAATATCTGTGAACACAGATGAGCTAGTTTCATAAAAGCACGGTACGGAAGTAAATAAGTGCCACCAGGATTTGAATTTGAAATGCCACAGAAAACAAGATTTGAATTTGAAATGTGAAGTGATCACATTTTCAATAGATATATTTCAGTGTAACTTTTCAATGGTAACAATTCAACCGGCTACAATTCGCTGTCCAAAATTCAACCGGCTACGAGCAGCTAGCCAATCCAGTTACACTTTCTTAGTATGTGACGTCACGTGACTTAGAAAGCTTAACTGCAATTGGCTGGCTGTTTGGTTCTGACCTGAAGTAACCCTGCCTGCTGGCACAGATGGCGAATTTTAGACAGCGTATTGTAGCAACTATTGAAAATGTGATTACTTTACATTTCAAGTTCAAATCTTGTTTTCTGTGGCATTTCAAATTATAAATCCTGGTGGCACTTATTTACTTCTATTGCACAGTCAATGTTGCCAGCTGAGAAAGTTGGTCGCTTTATTCAGCGAATTTTCTGACACTTCCTGCAAATGTTTTTATCAAAAAAGCGACCAGTTAAGATCCCACTAAGAAATTGATAATATAGACCAAATCCATTTCAGAGTTTTCCGTATGACAACAATGAAGCTGGGGGGAAGGCAATCATGCCTGTTTTATATGTTGCAAAAGCAGTGATTTGTTGTCATGTTGGAAACATTTGACCTCTGGTATGTGCTTCCAAACCAGAAATATTTTGCAGAGGTCACCCTGTCTCATCTGTACAACCCTAGAAGAGAAAAGATAGTAAAAGCTGCTAATATGGATATGAACCATCTTGAGCCATGCAGTATGCTGGCTTATTTTATGGTGTTTAATTGTTGAACATCTAAAAGTTCAAGGATAGCGCTTTCGTCCATGTTTTGCCAGAAAGGCCACGCTCCCAAGAGGAAGCATTTTTTTCTCATTGTTAAAAAAAAAAAAAAGAAGGAAAAAATCCATTATTTTTGTGATTACTTGGTGTTGGGGGGGAAACAACTTGATGGTTTGGTGTCAGGAGATAAAGAAGTAAATCCCTAAAGGGGGGGAGGAAAGAAAAACTTTCACTAATGTCTTTGTCATTTCATTTTTCTGTAGTTGAAGGGAAAAATAAATTATAATAAGAAATCAGATTTTTTTATTTTAAAATGCTAATCTGATTTTATTTTTATAGCTGTAGCCCCAATTTCATCTGTTTTGTCCAACATAGAGCATGTATGAATGGATGTTATTGTATAGTTTTTGTGACAGTGACCTCTTGTAAAAGTAATTTCGTCCCTCTATGTTTTACATATATGGAGGACTGACAATAAATGCTACTATATTGGCATCATGGGAATTCCCCCCCGGCAGTCTGTCTATTGAAGCTTTAGTAAGGGATCATTCACAACAACAATGTGTCAGTATGCATGCAAGCCTGAGTCAGGGCTATAAGGGCACATTTACTTGACAACAACCTAGTAAAAATTTGGATATCTACGCTTTGTTTTTACCATGTCATGTCACATGGCAGGTAATTATCTGCTGAGTAATCACTGGTAGCAGAATGTCATGTTCCACTCTCCACAAGCTTACCATCGTCAGTCTCACTGACGATTTGGACAGTTTAGGTCATATTTACACAATGGAATGCGTAGTGAAACATATTGCTTGAAACAAAAAATGAGGTTTTTCTGATGTTTTCATTGCAATGTGAACAAACTAACCAAGACAGCCTTCTTTGTCTGTCCATGGAAGCATTATTAAAATGGAAGGTTTTTAGTCTGCTTTCACATTTAAAGAGTCCTTAATCTCGAAGATAGTTCCAGAAGAGAGGAACCTTATCACTGATAACCGACCATAATGTCCACCTGGGCTACCTTTCCTACTTTTCAGCATGTTAACTGTAGAGGAGTGGCTCTGTTAAAGCTTATTGGGGCTAAGGGAAACTGCGTGTAATTCAAAGCAGAGACGTAAAAGTGAGCATACAAGGCCACAGTATAAAGTGCGAGCAGCAATAAAAAAGCAGGAGACCTCTTGTGGTTTCCATCACTCTGCTGCTTTGATGTGGGAGCTTGTTTTAGCTGTAAACACAATGGCCACCCGCATCAACGATAGCTGTCTCTCCACACACTTGCTTTGCTCAGGTCCTTAAAATCTGCCTGAAACGTTCACATCAAACCTTATTTATACTGATGATCTAAATTCTTTTCATTTCTGATTTAATTTCATTTTCTGCATAACACGGTTGTCACAACGAGATAAAAGCAAATGTGAATTCCCATGAACCCTGATACATAGTGATATTATATGTGCCTTAATGTCTTGCATATGCATTGGCCAGAGGTCACGGCAGAGGTCAGGGGTCAGTGATCTCCTCCAAACAAATTTGCCTGTTAATTCCAAATGGAATGAGAGAGAAAGGCTCAACTCCCCCAGCATTCCTTCAGATCTGCATGGAAAATTACTTCCACCAAACTTCTGTGGGGCAACCAGTGAAGCGTGCAAGAAAGCAGCTGGCAAAACTGCTATTTGATTTTCAAGATATGTTTGTTATTAAAATATGTTCTGTAAACCATTTTTAATTATATAATGCTTTTATGTTTTCTCTTTGTTTTATGCATTTCTGTCTTTCCCCTTAGGCACGGCGAAAGTCAAAAGCAGCAATATTCAAGTGGGAGATCTTATAATAGTGGAAAAGGTTTGTTAAAAATGATCATCTGTAAATAGTTTCCATTACATAACTGTAGTGGCCAAGCTCTCACATGATTCTGATAATTAAATATTCTAATCCATGTGATGTACATTTCAACTTCATTTTTTGGTTGGCTCAGCATATCTACGTTGGAGTAGGCTTTCATTGGAATTAGATGTGTGGCAGTTCCTGTCGTAGCTCTATTGAGGTCTTTTGTCTATCACATGAAATATGAGAAGAGCACGCCTGTCTTCAGTTTCAAGCAGAGGGTGTCTTTCTGAATCACTGGTCATAGTGTGGCCAAAGGAAAGGTCACACATGTCGGCCGCCACATTTCGTCAACATTTCTGACTGATTGTGAACTGCCTGGAAATCTTAGGTCACTGAGAGTATGCTTCTGCAATGCAGAGGAACTGTATTGGGTTTCTGGGGCTGTGCAGAATCAAGTGGGGTCACGCTGCGATAAGAGTTCATACTTTTTCGTATTGTTTTTTTTTTTTCCTTTTCTTCATAATGAGTGTTACTAATGTGCCACATGCAGCGCTTTAAGTCAAACATTTTAAGAGCACGAGGATGGAGGAGTGCTCGAGCAGGAAGTGATGCTGAAGTGATGTTTTTCTTTCTGCCTTTCTTTGTAGAACCAGCGTGTTCCTGCTGACATGATCTTTTTAAGGACCTCAGAGAGAAATGGTAAACATCTGCTGGTCATTCATCCAGATCTGGCTAGGGAAATGACTTGTTTAAAAAAGGCGCTGAGGTGCAGGGATTAGCCCTGAGCCTGGACAGGAAGTCCTATAATGTCTAAATTGTAATTGGGTCCAGTACTATACTATCAGTCAAAGCTGCTTTGGTTGGAGGCAGGAGCTTGCTGCTTCCAGTTACACCTAGACGCAATGTAGACCAAATATTGCCCAAGCTTCCCATTCTAGTTTTGCAGGTAAATTTGTGTAACAAAATAAAAGTAGCATACAATAGTTGTTCTAAAGTTTAACACAGTTCATTTTAGGATCCTGGTTGATTGTAATATGGATTTTTTTCTCCCAATTACGTGAAGGAAAATTATTTGTTCCAGGATCAAACTGTGAGAATCATAATTGTTTGTTTTAGAAAGCAAAAATACTGAAACATTTCTTACTTTTGCTGGTGCTGATGCTTCTCTTTCAACCTTTTTCTCTGAACTCCCAATGTTGAGCCTCCTCTTTTTGTAATAATTATCACAAGGAACCTAAAGAAAAAGCAAACACATCTTCTTCTCCCTATCTACTCTCCTGAACATATTTTTTGCTACTCTATTGAATAATTGTTGCAAGAAAGCTGAAACTAAACACTTATCTTTACGTGAACATTAGCAGTTACATCATACAGAGGAAAACCCACTTCATTAGACAGAAAATTTGGAATCTGTTTCATCATGAATGTAACAGATGCATTGCTTCATCATTATCTATGCAGTACAGCATTACTGTTTTTAATAACATTCTAGAATACATGTTGTGTGCCCAAGCTTTGTTTTACTGGATGTAGTGTATATGGTTATCTCCCTCCCATGTGGAGGCCATTAGGTCAATTATGAATAGCCTCAGCCGGGACTGGGATTTTTTTTTTTTTTTTTCCCCCCCCACATGACTCATTAGATGAAGTTTGAATTTGGTGTGTGTGTGGGGGGGGGTATTCTGAGCCACTCCTAAAGTTGTTTTAAAAAAAAATAGCACTTCTTTGACAGATATGACTGGAATAAACCTTGTTGTACAACTTTCACAAGCTTTCATCTGAAAATCATGAATTGAGATGTCACTCACTGACAGCAAGTTTGTCATTTGTCACCCCCATGTGGCTTGAGCTTTTGTCTTCTCCCTCTCAGGCTCCTGTTTCCTACGCACTGACCAGCTAGACGGGGAGACAGACTGGAAGCTGCGCCTCCCAGTGGCATGCACACAGAGACTACCAACTGCTGCAGTGAGTACACGATGGAGAGGACGCGGTATACAGGTAGACACGTCTTTAGTCAATTAATAAGTCAGAGACAAGAAAAGCGAGACCTTAGTTTTCCCTGAATTCTTAGTTCTCCTTGTATGCTTCTCCCTCTGTAGTATCGAATTGGGGAAGGAGCTTTTCTGGTCCCAGTGTACAAAGCAAGGTCCATTTAAGCCATGTAAAGATGAGTTTGGTTTGACAAAATGAGTCCATCAAACACATTTAGGGTGAAAATGAACAGAGATGGACAAAAAGTCCCTCAGTTACTCCTAAATCATGTAAAACGTTATGTCGACTGCAGTGTTAATTAACAAAACTGTTGATTTAAGTTAAATCTTCTGATTCAGAACAACTCCTAAATCGTGTTGTTAATGTCTCGTAGGACCTTCTACAGATCCGTTCCTATGTGTACGCAGAAGAGCCAAACATCGATATCCATAATTTTATTGGAACTTTCACCAGGGTGAGTGAATGAATATTTGATCTGAATTTTTTGCAGCTCAGTTGGAGATACTGTTATAGCCTTTATATTTAATGTGCTTCTTTATAATTTTCTTGGTAATCTCCCGAGATAACGCTCTCTTTCGCTTCCTCTGGTCCTTTTAGTGTGCACACCCTGTGACCGGATACAGTGATAAAGTGTACAGTGTGATAGATACAGTACAGTGATTGCTTTTCACCTTTTAAATAGGCCAACTGACTGATTCCAATTTTGAAGACACTTGTGATGGCAATTCGAGAACATACGTTGGTTGAAAATTTCCCTACGGTCAATTTATCTTCAGTCTTTTATAGGGGAATCATAATTGTTGTCCATGCCTGTTTCACAAGTTTTTTTTTTTTTAAATAATTCTGTTGAACCACGATTATTTCTAGATTTACAATTATAAGGTATTTCTATGATCACTGTGGGTATTTCATTGATTAGTAGAGGGTACCAACAATTTTGTCCAGGTGCGTACGTTTCGCCGAATAAATTGATGTCGAGGAGTCAGTGTCAGCAACCGGTTCCTTTGAGACGTTCCCATGTAAAAACCGAGAAATCAGAGAGAGAGAGAGAGAGAGCATATTTGTTGACCTACCACACTTTGAAAAAATAAATAAACTGTACGCAGAAAATGTACGGTTCATACTGCACAAACCACAAAATGAAAATGAAAACAAAATGAAATTTGTTATACCAAGTATATTTTTTTATACTATTTTTGGCTAATGTTAGCACTACATGAGTGTATGGTGGACCTTCACTTAGAAACATGGTTCAGTAAGCAAGCTGATTACCAAATAACACCGAATTTATGGAATCGTTTTATGTCAATTTATATTTCACTATAATCGTGTTGACGTAAGCTTGCCAACATCCAGCTATGTATAATATGGTGAAAATTCTGAAGCAAAAGTGTAAATATTTACTGTGCAACTCACCTGTGTCGGCCTCCATTGAAGAAAGAAAAAATGGTAATGTCATTGAAACTGTCAGAGGATCTCTCAAAGGGGTGGTTACCTCGTAATGACAAGGGAGACAGCAATTTTAAGAGGTGTATACAAAATTCACAATATGATCCTGAAAATGAAATGTACATGATCAAAATCTTAAATTAATCAATTTGTCCAAACTTTCCTAGTCTTACTCTAAATCAGGGGTGTCCAAACTTTTTGCAAAGAGGGCCAGATTTGGTAAGGTGAAAATGTGTGGGGGCCGACTATTTAGCCTGACATTCTTTGAACCATTAACATTAAATACAAATTAACTTTTTGGGATTTTTTTTAATTTAATTACAAATGGCATACTTTTACTTTTACATTTTTTTTTACATTTAGGTTTTTACCGAAATCACAAACCACAAAAAATTAAGAAAACTATAAAGGATATCTAAGTTCATGTGAAACATTACATATTATTCACTATTATATGCTCACTGTAGGAAAAGTGCTGAAAACAAAACAATGATCACTGCATATTCAAACTGTGATTTTGACCATCACAAAAAAATTAATTAACTGAGATTTAAGAATTTATTCAACTCAGAGGACTTAACAAAGGTCTTGCCTGCACTAATGTGAAGGGTGATACTGGGATCTTGACTGCAGTATGTAGTCCATGTCTGGCTCAAGAGCAGTGGTTTTGATGCGCAAGACGTCACGCAGGTGAGAGTCACTCAGTCTCGTCCTCATGCGGCTCTTGTTAATGTTCAGAACGGAGAATGTCTTCTCGCACATGTATGTGGAGCCAAACAAGCTCAGCATTTTCTTCCCAAATGTCCGAATTGCTTGGAACCTGCCTTCATCCAGCTGGCGGTAGAAGTTGACAAGAGGGAGCTGTTGGTGCCGACTGCGATGCTCGGCGTCACACTGCAGCTCAATGAGCTCCAGTTGCAGGTGGTCTGGAGCGTCATCAGGGTCCACGGAGAAAGGAGAGGAAAAAAGCGTGATCTCCTTTTCAATAGCTGCAAAGTCCCGAAAGCGCTGCTGAAACTCCTCAACCAGAGATGAGATGTCTGCTGCATACTTTGTCATTTGCGCACTGATATTGATCTGTGGGAAACTGGTCACAATTTCCTGCAGCGACGGGAAATGTGCGGTATTGGGCTGCGCCTGTGACAGGTGTCTTTGGAAAAGTAGCAGCTTGGTCCGAAAGGCTTTGATGTGTGAATACAGTTGGCTTACCACTGCATTTTGCCCTTGAAGGCTTGTGTTCAGCGCATTCAGATGTCGCGTTATGTCAACTAAAAATCCCAAATCAGCCAGCCAAACAGGATCATTTAATTGTGGCATGGGTTGTCCCTTTTTAGTCAAGAATTGTCCAATTTCCTCCCTGAGAGAGAAGAAGCGCTGCAGCGCAGACCCCCGACTGAGCCACCTTACGTCGGTGTGATACAAAACATCTCTGTATTCAGCCTGGATGTCGAGAAGAAACTGTTGAAACTGGCGGTGGCATAGCGCTTAGGAGCGAATATAATTAATAGTCTTTATCACCGGTTTCATAACATTATCATATTTCATATATTTGGCACAGAGAACTTCTTGATGAATAATACAGTGGAGTTTAATAGCGCTGCCTCCTTCTTCGCTGACTTTGTTACAGACAAGGCTTGATAATCCACTCTGCTCGCCAGCCATGGCAGGTGCGCCGTCCGTAATAATCCCGGTGACTTTATTCCACTGTAGTTTCATGTCATCTACGGTGGAACAAACAGAAACAAATAAATCCGTTCCTCTTGTTTGGCCCTTCAGACTCTGGAGGTCCAGAAGCTCTTCACTCACGTTCATGTCATTGTCCACTCCTCTTAAAAAGATCAGTAACTGAGCGGTGTCGGACGCATCCGTGCTTTCATCGCACGCTAACGAGAAAAAGTCAAACTCAGTTCCTTTTGCCTCTAACTGTCTCTTAATATCTAATGAAACGTCTTCAATTCTCCGTACCACAGTATTACGAGCCAGGCAAATATTGGCAAACTCTTGCTTCTTCGCGGGACAAATTTTCTCAACCATTTTCATTACACAGTCTTTAATAAATTCACCCTCAGTGAAAGGTTTGCAGTGCTTTGCAATCAGCGTTGCCACTTCGTAGCTTGCCTTTGTGGCATTTTCATTTGACTCACGGACTCTTGTGAAAAAGCTTTGCTGTGCCGTTAAAACAGCTTCCAGTTGCTTCACTTTTTCACCGCGTTTGTTCCCAGTTAGCTTGTCGTAGCTAGCATGTTTCGTCTGGTAGTGCCTCTTGATGTTGAATTCCTTGAAAACAGCCACAGTCTCTTGGCAAATTAGGCAGACACAGTTGTTTCGTATTTCAGTGAAAAAATACTCAAATTTCCACTTGTCCTGGAAGCGGCGGCCCTCGCGGTCAACTTTCCTTTTTTTGTTTACAGACGCCATGTTAGAAATGGGCTGGGCTGAAACGATCACGCAAGGTCAAGGGTCACGGCGGCCAGAGTGCGGCCACAGGGCTACTGCCATCTTCTGGTGAAATGAAAAATATGAAAAATAGCTTTTTGTACACATGTATTTTATACTGTGGTCAACAGTGCTGGCGGGCCGCATATTATTGATTTCATGATAGAGGCCGCGGGCCGGTAAAAATTTGTCCACGGGCCGCAATTGGCCCGGGGGCCGGACTTTGGACATGTCTGCTCTAAATTATGCTCCAATGCACTTTTCGCCCCATCCAAACCCAACTGGTGTGCTTGGTGAAAGGATGACTTTGAAAATCCTCTTCATCTTGTTGTCCTGTCACAGGAGGATGGCGACCCCCCAATCAATGAAAGCCTTAGCATTGAGAACACGCTGTGGGCCAGCACAGTGGTTGCCTCAGGTAAGTATCCAGCAACGTGGACATAAACGCTGGTCTCAGTACTTCATGCTTCTCTTTGGAAGTATGATCTCTATTTCAACTTTGTTCGTTAGCACAAATTGTTTTACGAGATGAGCTGAGGTTGTGGTGTTTAATTGTGTTTCCCTTGTCATAGGCACAGTAGTGGGGCTGGTGATTTATACTGGCAAAGAGTTGCGCAGCGTCATGAATACTTCCAACCCGAGACACAAGGTATGGTCAATGAAACCAGGCATGCATATTACAGTGTTTTCATGATCTGATGGATAAGTCTAGTTTAGGAAAATTTGATGTAAATATTTTCAAAAACTCTAGATAAAAGTTGAAATGTGTAGTTTCACTCCCCGCCCCTCCGCGCATCTCTGACCACACTCATTAACTTGTATGTGCACGATAGGTACATTGTACGAATGTTTACCCTTGTTTAGTCTCGAGAGATGTTCTTTTTAACATTTGCTGCCAACCGGAAGTGAATAACTCTGCCCCAAAAAGAGTTTGCGTGAGGCTTCCGAGTGTACCGATAGTGTCTTTCAGTACACGCTGTGACATATGCCCGCATGTGTCTGTGCGCAAAAAAAGGATTTACATACTATTCAGTCACGCCTTTAGTTCCTAGACTCTCTGATAGACTGTTCCTTTTGCCTTAGGAAAAAGTTAAAACCACCCATCCGTTCATAAAATGGTTGCCAACCAATCACAAGCCACATATAAAATAACTATTCACACTCATAGTCACACCTTCGGGTAATTTAGAGTCTTCAGTTAACCTACTGTGCAAATTTTTGATTATGAAGTAAAGCGGAGTACCCAGAGAAAACTCCACATAGGCGAAGCCAGATTTGAACCCAGGGCCTCAGAACTGTGAGACAGATGTGCTAACCAGTCATTCAGCATTCCACCAGGAAATTAAAGCATTTTTACAAATTGAAAATATCCATTGCAATACCTTTTTGTCCGTATACTGTACAGTTCAACCATGTATTGCCAATGTGAATACCAGTAATTATCTGGCTGTTGTGTTCATGTCAGGTGGGCTTGTTTGACCTGGAGGTGAACTGCTTGACTAAGATCCTTTTTGGGGCCTTGGTGGTAGTTTCTCTCGTCATGGTGGCTCTGCAGCACTTTGCTGGACGCTGGTACCTACAGATCCTGCGCTTCCTGCTGCTCTTCTCCAACATTGTGCCGATCAGGTGGGACAATCAACCCTATACTAATGTTTCACTGAGCTTATGCCATCCACCAGGGTTTACAGTATTTTTAATTATTATCATTATTTATTATTATTATATTATACATTGTCTCCTCTCTGAGTCCTCTTGTTTTCATTTATTTGATACAGTCTGCGTGTCAATCTGGATATGGGAAAAATGGTTTTCAGTTGGATGATCAAGAAGGACTCAAAGATACCTGGCACGGTGGTGAGAGCCAGCACTATACCCGAACAGCTGGGGCGCATCTCTTACCTACTGACTGACAAAACAGGTTAGATTGGAGAAGATAACACAACACAAACATTTAAATTGGAGTGCCATCAACAAAGTACCAAAGCAAAAACATCAATCTCACTGCCAAGCATCAGAGTTGGACAGTTCGTGATTGATTCAGAATTGTACCTTAATTATACTCCTTAACCGTTTGAATTCCAGGAACCCTCACCCAAAATGAAATGGTGTTTCGGCGCCTCCACCTTGGGACTGTGGCGTACGGAATGGACTCTATGGATGAAGTGCAGAGCCATGTGTTCAGTGCCTACACACAGGTAAAGAACACGACAAGGGCCTTAACAGTGAATCATAAAATGCTAAGAAAAAAAAAACCAGGAACAATGTTTTTTCTTTTGTTTTTTACACACCAGAGGTTAGCAAAGCAGGAAACAGGATTAACCCAAAAGCCAAGCACTGGCCCAGCATGTTTAATGATCGTTACCATTAACCTCTGGACGTACTGATAGCTAGTAATAGAAAGGCCACAGTGAAAAAGCAAGTTATTGATAATTAGTTGAAAACATATGGTTATATAACACTCCGGTGCTGGCAGTTAGAGATTTTTTTTTTTTTTTTTTTGGTATGTAGTGGGTGTTTTGGCCTGAATTAATAAAACAATGGAATGATTTTTTTGATTAAACAAGATACAGGGCAGAGGTCTCACACTGTTGGGCCGCAGGCCGTTTGTGGCACATGAGATATTTTGTGACCCCCACCTTAATATGCTAATTTAGTGTTGGTGCATCCCTTGAATTTTATATGAATGGCAGTTTTACAGTGTTGTGTGTGGAGCTGACGAACCTACCAATCACATCGATCAGGCTTCATGTAAGCAGAGAAACATTTTTCAATGAATGAAAGTTACTGCAGTGTTGCCAGTTAGTAGTTTTGCGCGCACCTTGTTTACACCAGTGTCCTTGTTTATCTTATTTTGTGTATTTAAAAAAATGTGTAACAATATTGTACTTTAAAAGAAAATTCTAATTTCAATTGCATGCGTGTGCATGTGCGCAGTGGCAATGCCTAACCTCAGCCAGACTCTCCCTTCAGTGGTCCAAAGGTAAAATCATTTTGAGACCCCTGATATAGGCAGTGGAGTTTGAGACTCAGAGATAAACATCTTTTTACTCATTGAAATGCGCAGGCCAATTGTAACAATATAAGCACATCATCATGGGAATGCAGTCTAGCAGATACTGTAAAAACTAAATGCTTCCAAGGTAACAAAGTAGTGTGAATTCATGAAGTCAAAATATTATCTGACTTCCTACTTAAAAATTTGAGTGGATTTGATAGTACACTGTTGCCTGGCTGTTTGCATCAAGTCAAAGATTACAATTGAAAATAGCCTTAGTGAAATGAACATTAGGGCAACAAAGTTCCCTGATTCAATGATCAGTAAATCTTGCTCATTGTAGGTTATAAAAAGTAAATTTTGATTCGAAGCTATCTGTCCTCTTCTCTGTTCTGTCCTTCCTCCTCAGCCCACTCATGACCTTCCAGCCTCCAGGACCCCAGTGACCACAAAGGTTCGCAAGACCATCAGCAGTAGAGTTCACGAGGCGGTGAAAGCCATCGCGTTGGTGCACAACGTGACACCAGCATACGAGTCCAACGGCGTGACAGACCAGGCTGAGGCAGAACAGCACTACGAAGACACCTGCAGGGTGTACCAGGCCGCCAGCCCCGATGAGGTACAACTCTTGACACACGCCTTTAATTACATTAAGTATTTGTTTGCATTTCATTGTGTGCACCCCAAGATAGAAAAGACCCACAAGATGAACATTACACCTCTATCTGCTACAGTTGAATTTTCTCATAAATCCAGGCATAATGAGTGATTTGCTTGCGTCTTTTGCTAGATTAATGATATGACACCAACATGGACCATTCTCTGTTTATCCTTGCGGATCTTCCACTCGGTTCCTTTCCTTCTTGAAGTGTCACAAGCCAAATGTCATCCCACATTCGTGTCCTCAATGGCCCGCATTCGTTGAACACCAGGAAGAGGTCTGCTGAATTCAACATGAGACATTTCCTGCAGCGTAAATGGATTTCCTTTATGTGTTCCCCAGCCTCTTGCACTCGTCCCCTTTTGGGTTTCCTCTGAGTACACGTTTCACAGGTCACTGCTTTTGTCATTGAAGAAGCCACCTCATTTGTTGTTTTGAGGAAATGACTGCTCTTAGCCATGCGCTTAGTGCACTCAACTCTCAACTCAGGGGCTGATGGCCGCGTTCAGTTCAAACTGTGGGCCCAACCTTGCCAGATACATATTAATGATTACTTTTGGCTGTTTCTGCTGTTTATTTATCAATAATTGTATTTCCACAATTTCTTTTCATTCAGAAGTAAGGTTTCTTCCAACCAAGGAGGTTAATGTAACATCATCTTACTGTAAGAGGAAAAAATACCGTCCCCCACTTTATATAATCTTGCTCCTGAATTAATCACTTAGAATAAAAAAAGTTAAGGTTATTTTTTTAATTACATTTTTTTTTTCCCCCAAGTCTATACAGGATTGTCCAAGATGCAAATGTACTTCCCCGACCTCTGCCATCTTAAGCCCAGTCATTTTCCGAAACTGACATTTTCAAAACATTTTACATGCATTAAATTTGTTCGAAAACAATGCATTATGCATTTTATGTGAAAAAATATTTTAGTCAAACACTGTTTTGGCGGCATGGTGGCTCAGCAGGAAAGCGTTGGCCTCACAGTTCAGTTGATGTCATTGTGAGTGCAGCTGTTTATCTCAATGTGTCTTGCGATTGGCTGGCAACCAGTTCAGGGTGTACCCCGCCTCCTGCCCGTTGACAGCTGGGATAGGCTCAAACACTCCCCGCAACCCTTGTGAGGATAAGCGGCTAAGAAAATTAATGGATGGATGGATTGCAATACACAGAGTAGCCAAATATCCTCAAGTAAGAGTACTTTTACTTGACCATATTGTGACTCAACTAAAGCTAAACAGTACTCCTCCAAAAAATACTTGCGTAAGAGTAAAAAAGTACACTGAAATATCCATCCATTCTTTGAGCCGCTTGAGGGTCGCGGGAGTGCTGGAGCCTATTCCAGCTGTCATGGGCAGGAGGCAGGGTACACCCTGAACTGGTTGCCAGCCAATCGCAGGGCACATGGAGACAGACAACAGTCGCAGTCAGAATCAGATCTCGGGGCAACTTATAGTCTCCAATTAATGCATGTTTTTTGGGCTATGGGAGGAAACCGGAGTCCCCGGAGAAAACCCACACAGCCACGGGGAGAACATGAAAACCGGGATTTGAACCCCAGTCCTCAGAAATGTGAGGCCAACGCTCTACAGCTGCACCGTCATGCCGCCCACTGTGAAATAATTTTATTTTAATCTTGAATTTTTCACTCAACATGTTTTTCACAGTGGTCACATGCACTCATCCAACCTATATTTAATGAAATAGCCACAAACAACTATTGATTGACAAACACACAACAAAAGCAAACGGCAGACAATACAGCTTGGCTGCCATCTTGGGGGCAAAGGCAAGGCAAGTCAAGTCAGGGCTGTCTTTATTTTGTCCAACCATTCCCTTGACTCTTGTCTATTTTGTCTCATCCAAACAGTGCTTTGCAACAATCGATTACATTAGTCTTTTGGGTGAATGTCACTTACTTGAAGATTTTCACTATTCGCAGCATGGTCCCCTGCAAATATAGAGAGAATGCTGTACGGTATTGAGAACTTTCAACTGATAGTGATTTGTATCATGTGACATTATAGATATGTATCACACATTAAAGTTTGTATTATCACATTCAGTAAATGTTTGCTGTTAATAAGTGACATCACACAGCTTGGTATGGTTTTTAAAATTGTATTATTGCCAATTGTTTTGTGGCGTGGTACATACAGTGAAGAAAAGTATTTGAACACCCTGCTATATTGCAAGTTCTCCCGCTTAGAAATCATGGAGGGGTCTGACATTTTCATGGTAGGTGCATGTCCACTGTGAGAGAGATAATCTCAAAAGAAAAACTTTTTTTTTTAACAATTTATGTGTGATACAGCTGCAAATAAGTATTTGAACACCTGTCTATCAGCTAGAATTCTGACCCTTAAGACCTGTTAGTCCGCCTTTAAAAGTCCACCTCCACTCAGATGCACCTGTGTGAGGTCGTTGGCTGCATAAAGACATCTGTCCACCCCATACAATCAGTAAGACTTAATCTTGTAACATGGCTGAGTCCAAAGAGCTGTCCTAAGACACCACAGACAAAATTGTACAACTCCACACGGCTTGAAAGGGCTACGGAGAAATATCCAAGCAGCTTGGTGAAAAAAGGTCCACTGTTGGAGCAATCATTAGAAAATGGAAGAAGCTAAACATGACGGTCAATCTTAATTGGAGTGGAGCCCCATGCAAGATGTCATCTCGTGGGGTCACAATGATCCTTAGAAAAGTGAGGAATCAGCCCAGGACTACATGACAAGACTTGCTCAATGACCTGAAAAGAGCTGGGACCACCGTTTCCAAGGTGACTGTTGGTAATACACTCAGACGTCATGGTTTGAAATCATCCAGAGAAGTCATGGGAGAAAGGTTTGTGGTCACATGAGATCAAAATAGAACTTTTTGGTCATAATTCCACTAACTGTGTTTGGAGGAAGACGACTGATGAGTTCCATCCCAAGAACACCATCCCTACTTTGAAGCATGGGGGTGGTAGCATGATCGTTTGGGGGTGTTTTTCTCCACATGGGACAGGATTACTGCACTGTATTCAGGAGAGGATGACTGTGGCCATGTATTGTGAGATTTTGGGGAACAACCTCTTTCCCTCAGTCAGAGCATTGAAGATGGGTTGTAGCTGGGTCTTTCAACATGACAATGATGCAAAACACACAGCCAGGAAAACCAAGGAGTGGCTCTGTAAGAAGCTTATCAAAGTTCTGGTGTGGCCGAGCCAGTCTCCAGACCTAAACACAATAGAAAATCTTTTGAGGGACCTGAAACTCTGTGTTTCTCAGCGATACCCCAGAAACCTATCTGATCTAGAGAAGATCTGTGTGGAGGAGTGGGCCAAAACCCCTCCTGCAGTGTGTGCAAACCTGGTGAACAACTACAGGAAACGTTTGATGTTTGTAATTGCAAACAAAGGTTATTGTACCAAATATTAACAATGGTTTTCTCAGGTGTTCAAATACTTATTTGCAGCTGTATCACACAAATAAATTGTTAATAAATCATACATTGTGATTTCTGGATTTTTCTTTTTAAATTATCTCTCTCACAGTGAACATGCACCTACGATGAAAATTTCAGACCCCTCCATGATTTCTAAGTGGGAGAACTTGCAATATAGCAGGGTGTTGAAATACTTATTTTCTTCACTGTATTTGTCCTCTCTAACATTAGGCCTGTCTCACAATGGTGGTTGGATTGCTTGTTGATCCAACCTCTGGTCTGCAAGTTCTTGATTAATTCAGCTCCCTTATTTTTCAACCACAAATGCTCTTCAGTAATGGAAGTGATTGGCTGACTTTATCCTTGAGAGTTTTCCAAACATGTTTTTTATTGTCAGACTCTCCTGTATTTTCTCAATAAATAATGTTGAGTGCTCTAATCTCTCCTGGCATTGATGTGACACAATGGCATTCAGTCCAAATAGTCTTTTCTCAGTCTTATCTGATTCAGGGTCTTTCACATTTGCGGTCTGCAGGTGTCGCTAGTGCAGTGGACAGAGAGCGTTGGGCTGACGCTGGTGGGAAGAGACCAGTCTTCCATGCAACTCCGTACCCCGAATGGCCAAATAATGAACTTCAGCATCCTGCAGATTTTCCCATTCACGTATGAGAGCAAGAGGATGGGTATCATTGTGCGAGTGAGTGCCAATATGCTTGTTGTTCCATGAATATTTCCTGAATGCAAGTTGAGGAACAGACGAAGGCTTCATTGTCAATTTGGGCTGTGTATGTTGCTAGGAGACACATTGGGACTGTCTTAAGAAGAGAATAAAAGCCAGCTGAATATTAGTTCATACATTTTAACTGGGGTCAGGGTGGGTTGGTGTCTTACATTTTGAATGTAGGTCAGATCACTGTTTTTTGTTGTTGTTGTTGACTCATACACAAGTAGTATACTTGGCTTCCCCTGATAATAGGTTGAAAGTATTTTGAACTTTCCATGACTGCGCAAGCTCCTTTTCAGGATGAATCAACTGGAGAGATCACATTCTACATGAAGGGTGCGGATGTGGTGATGGCCGGCATCGTCCAGTATAACGATTGGCTGGAAGAAGAGGTAGTTACTGTTTTTTGAGGGGTAGGGGTTGGAGGTGGCATTCATTGTTTTCACAACGTCTGCATGGTAGCCGACAGGTTAGGACATCTACCTCACAGTTCCGAGGACCCGGGATCAAAGCCGGCCTCGCCTGTGTGGAGTTTCCATGTTTTCCCCCTTGCCTGCCTGGGTTTATTCCGGGTACTTCATTTTCCTCCCACATCCCAAAATCCAAAAGGATAGTTGAAGGTTTTAAATTGCTCATCAGTGTGAATGTTAACTGTGCATGGATGTTCATTTGCTTGTGCCCTGCAATTGACTGGCAACCAGTTTATGATGTACGCCACCGCCCTCTGAGCAGTTAGCTGGGATTGGCTCCAGCGTACCCGCCACCCCTATGAGGATAAGCTGTGGAGAAAATGAATGGGTGGATTGATGTTTTTACAACAAATAGTCCATTTTGTGTATCTGTTTCCACCTGAGGGCCATTGTCTTTGAATGTGAATATGATTTATTGTCTGTTTATAATATCATTTTGTTTGATGCATGCTTTTCTGCTGTAACACTTTGTATGGATGTTTTTAAAAATGTATTTACATAGCGCATTTCCTACACAAGGTAACTCAATGTACTTTACGAGATTAAAAGCATTTTTAGAAATAAGGACAGAGAAAATGGACATTTTCAAACATTACACATGCACAAAGGCACAATGCCTGTAAGGTCATTTAGAAGTGTAATTCTGTAAAATACTCAATCATAAGCATTTTTTTAGCCTTGATTTAAAAACCTTATTTCCTGCTGACTTGACTTCTGTCGGCAACTTATTCCATTTATGAGCAGCATAGTACTTAAAAGATGCTTCACCATGTTTGATTTGGACTCTGCTTTGTTATCTGGTCTGAGTTAACAGATCTGAGTTCTACTGGATTCATAGTCCACTGGCATTTGTTTCATATATTCTGCACCTCAACGATTTAATGATTTATAGACCAGGAGCTGAACTTTATTCTATTCTAATGCTGAGTAATAAATTGTAACCTGTTTGTTTTGGTCAGTAAAGGTAAATAGTTATTATTATTATTGTTATTATGTATAATAATCATGAGGGACAGTGCTTAACTAATGTATTTGACCGCCATTCGGAAAAATACACATTTTGGAACGCTTTCAAAAGATTAATGAAAGTATCTTCAATTTCAGTGAGTGTTTGACATTTTACCACTTTGAAAAGAAAAAAAAATCTATATTGAAGTCACCTTTTTACACCCAAATTTGAGCTTGCTGTCTGAGCCTCTCTGAAAAGTCAGAAATTTAAAAAGTTGCCATTAAAACAAAATGCTCTGCTTCACAATGTTTTGAATTTGTAGTAAAAACAGTGCATTTATAGGACTGCAAAAAGAGTTCTATTTTAAACCTTCAAATGAAAATATTGCACTTCTACATATTGGCACATTTGCTATTACAGAAACAAAAACATATTTTGGCGTTAATTTAGGGCTTCTGTGGAATAAAACCTTGCTTTGGGTGGTGGTTTCATGAATTTGTGAAGCACTACTATCACGTTACAGTTGTAATGTTGTTTGAAATGTTTAAAAAAGACTATACACTGTAGTTGAATTGATGTGGGGAAATAATATTTCACTTGTGTTGATTGTTTTCTAGTGTGGGAACATGGCAAGGGAAGGTCTCCGGGTCCTGGTTGTCTCCAAGAAATCCCTGACTGAGGAGCAGTATCAGGATTTTGAGGTATGTTTGTGAGTGTTAAACACCAATTCACCTCTGTTCGGTTTTCTCTAGTCCAAAGCTAGCCTCAAAGTTGCACTCTTCCCCTCCTCAAGGCCAGTCTTTAAAATCAGACAGTTTACCCAAGTAAACACAGTGTGAATTATAGCTGTTTGTTGACATTGCAGTTAAATTTTGGCGCATAAACACGCAGCATTTTAAAAATAAGTTTCATCATTATTCTTTTTGTGCAAACATGCAAATATATGTTTGTGAAAATGGACAGGCTCGTCCATGTTACATTTTCTGTGTATAACCAAAACAACAGTGGTGAACTGCAACACTGTTTATTTCACTTCTTAAATGAATTTCAAACTTACATTAAATCGTAAAACACCATATATTACGATGTGTTTGGATAAAACATGGGAGGATAAGCAGTTGGTTCGCATCAGCAGTTGTTTCTTTACAAAATGACAGCGCTAACTACTGTCCTGGCAAGCGTATCACAGTGTATTCAGTCAATGATTGCACGTCTTTGTAATGTTTTTTTTTTTTTTAAACATTTTTGGGTAATTTTTTTTTTCCAAAGGACAAAGCACTCTTTTCTAGGTCATCACTGTTGAGCAACCCCATATATATATATAAATCTATTTCTACATGAATACAGTTGTGTTTTGGCCTTTTATCTACACACACAAACTGCTTTTTTGGGTTCCTGATACCTGAATTTTTAGTAAAATGTTTTATTCTTTTGTGGACACAGCCTAAAACAGGCTTAGAAATAAATGTTTCCCCTTGCAGCAATGTGGTAAAGAGAATTCATGTCCACGAAATGCAATGCAGCTACAGTGTAAAAGTCAGGGCATTAGTCGAAGCACACTGGCAGACAGGTGATTGGGTGGACATGGCTAAATGAGTATGCTTGTTATGTTCTAAATTATCAATAATCATTTTCATTAGCACATGCTTACTGTCCTGCCTTTTTTGCTCAACTCATGCAAAGCTACGGCTATTGATTGTGTGCTTGTATAATTTTAGACTCCAGAACCTGCTTTTCAAAGGATTATGGCCGCAAAATGCAAACACAATATAGAACACACCAAAAATGAATAGTTTTCGCTTGAAACAAGAGCCATGGAAACAGCAACTGAAAATACAAATATCATATTTTTGTCCTGGTATGTTCAGCCCGAGTACATACAATTGTTGCTGGGTGATTAGATTAACCTTTGAACCCAAGTTGTCACCCCAACACCACCACTCATTGTTCGAGGAAGGCGGGGTCGCTCCCCCGCAGGCTTCACTAACTGAACTGTGTAATTGTGTGTTTGAGCTGGTGGGCAGTGGTGAGTCACAGGCACACATACACTGTACTTCCTGTATGAGTCACCAAGGAATTGTTTTTGCGTTATCTCATTGGTGACCCAGGACCTGCAGTGGTAAAAATACGAGCATTAACACACTTGTTGAAGTGGCTTTAAAGGTTGCTTGAAAGAATAAACTTGCAATTTCATTATAACTTGAGTATTTTGTTTTTTCTCAGTTCAACCAGCTGTCTGTATGTTTTTTTTTAATGCATCTCATGTCTGCTCCTCATACTTCTGACAATCTCTTTTCTCCTGTAGCTACCCTACAACAAAATCTCCCATCTTAACACGTCTTGACCCTTCACTCCTTCTAGGCACGCTACATCCAGGCCAAGCTCAGTGTGCACGACCGCTCCCTTAAGGTTGCCACTGTGATCGAAAGTCTGGAAATGGAGATGGAGCTCCTGTGTTTGACTGGCGTGGAGGATCAACTGCAGGCCGATGTCAGGCCCACTCTGGAGATCCTTCGCAATGCAGGCATCAAGGTGAACGACCGCTCCTTATAAACTACAACATCAAAACACAAGACTAAAACTGTACGCTTTGCCATATTACTGTAAGGCCTGGAGGCCCTCATTTAATCACATGCAGTGAATATGGGGGTTTTAACTTGTGTAAATGTATTTTTATATCATTAAATCAAAAAATGATGACTATTGTCATCAATAGTGTTATGTATTTTCTAATGTGTGTGTTTCTTTCGGCTTGTAACACATGAAAATACAAACTGGTTAGTATGACTGGTTAGAGCCTGCTGGTTGTGTTTATTTGTTTCTATGTGCCCAGTGATTGCCTGTCAACCAGTTCAGGGTGTACCCTGCTTACTTTCCTAAGATAGTTGGGATAGGCTCCAACACTCCGAAAAGTCTTGTGAAGATAAGCGGCTGAGATAATGGACGGAAAATATAAAATAAAATACAGTACATCAAATACTTTTAGTATGAATAAAAAGACCAAGTAATCGCTAACGTACTTTTTACCTTCCAAAGACGATATCTGATTATTATTCTTTTTTTGTTTTTCCCTAAAATGGTCACTATTGGAATTTGTCGTGAATGCTCCTTAATGCAGCAGCAGGATGCCAGAATTAAATTCCGTTTAAACTCCATACCATGGGTGCTCAATGCGTCGATCGACCAGTTGAGGCAGTTTTGGTCGATCGTGTGACTGCCTGCAAAATAAATAAATAGATACTGTAGACGTCAGCCTATCATCCATCTCGTCGCTTGATTCAGTTGTGGCCAATACGTCGATCGCGGGCACATATAGGCGCGTTCTAGCAAGTTGGTTTCCTATTTACCCTCTCTGTCTTGCTTTCTCTACGTCATTCGTGGCGATGCCCTCCCATGGGTAGAACGCAAGAGGCTGGCTGCTGGAAAAATAGATCTTGGGGTAAAAAAGTCTGGCCACCCCTGCTCCATACTATATCTCAGCTGTACAGTTGCCATGGCTCTTCAAGCACTTTGTTGTGGAAATTACCAGTGCAATATGTCACAGTAATAACGCGCTGGGTTTAAATTTGATCTTAAAAGTGTTTGGCATTCACCATCTTTCAAGATTTATACACCTTGAAAGAATGTTGCTTTTTATCCAGTTTGAAGTTTTGTATGACAAAGAAATGACATAATCAGGCAAATATGTTCTGCATGTTGTGTTGTGTTCCTGCAAAGGTTTGGATGCTGACAGGAGACAAGTTGGAAACGGCCACATGTACTGCTAAGAACGCCCACCTGATCACCCGCAACCAGGACATCCACATCTTCAGACCAGTAAGTGTTTGTGTGTGCGTGCGTGCGTTTGTGTGTGTGTGTAGTGGTGGGGAGGAGTCATTCTTCAGACTTCAACCCTCTGCTCCCTCCTAGGCCCGTTAGCAAGTGCGCGACTGCTTGCGCAGGCCCAGCCAGCATCCACAAAGCATCAATCACTCCCCACTCGTGAACGCTTCCAAACCACTGTCATGGAGAACAAACTGAAGGAGAAAACGAGCAAAGCACTCCCGTCGGGAACATGCAGAGGCTACGTTTCCCTAATTTGTTTTTCAGCTTTCCCCTTGCTGCACTATGTCTGGCACCGAGCCACCCCAGAGATAGGGCCGGCCTCTTAAGGTTACCGTTTGCGTACAGCCCTGCTTACTGGAAGAGAATAACAATGGTTGGCACGCCTTGAAAACCTAATTCCCAGTGGGCATTGTGGGAGTGCTGACTGGGCCTGCGACACGCACATCTGGATTAGTTTCCTGGTCGCCACCAAAGTCCTGATGCGCGCTGACGTCTGAGGATTCAGCGGCTGGCGGATGTTCTGGCCTGAGGGTAACTCTTCATGACAGATTAACTCCACGCTCTGTCAAGAATGAATTTTTGCTCTTTTTTTGTGTCATTTGGAAGCTGACACAGTTTCCTTGGTCAAATTGTCCAAACTCCAGTTTGCGAAGAATTTAAATAATTTTAAGAAGAAAATCAAGCCCAGACATTCTTTGCATTTCAGGTTTTTTTTTTTTTTTTTTCCAAAATGCCCTCTTTTTTTAATTTTCTGTTAGCAAAGTTAAAGTACCACAATGTTTATTTAATAGTTTTAAAATCTTTCACAACATTCTGGCAGTATGGTGTAATTTGTGGTTTACTGCTGCCGTTGAAATACATCTGTAAAGAGTTTGTATGCATGACAAAATCATATACCGGTATGTTAAAGTTCATTGAAGACTTGTAATAGTCTTGAAGACTTTAAAGTGTTAATGTGAGTGTGAATAGTAAAAAGTAACCAGTTCAGATTGTACACATCCCAAAGTCAGCAGAGATAGGCTGCAGGAACTACTGACCGAAGATGTTTTATTTTGTTAAATGGCTCCGCTTAAATGTTTTTGACATCTTTTTGATGTGATAGACTGTATATTTTGTTACTTATAAAGTACTATATTTAATTGTAAAACCAATTTATTTATTCATCATTATTGTTTTGTTGTGTCTTTTTTTATGTCTACAAATCTTGAAATGCCCAAACAAGAAATGTAGTGATTTTGAGCGACTTGAGGTTAGTTAAGAAGTTGAGTTCTTTCGTCAGATCATTACTCTACCTAGTACAAGTTTAAATCACACATTGGACTATCATCTTTGAGAAAGCAAAGAACCCCATTCATTTTAATTTGACACAACAAAGCTGAAGTAGTAAAAGTCAATAGATTATCATGCTTTACATAAACCCTTCCATCCATCCATCCATCCATTCATCCATCTATCCATCCATCCATGTTCTTAGCCGCTTATCCTCACAAGGCTCACGGGGAGTGGTGGAGCCTATCCCAGCTGTCAACGAGCGGGAGGCAGGGTACACCCTGAACTGGTTGCCAGCCAATCGCAGGGCACAGGGAGACAGACAACAGTCGCACTCACAATCACACCTAAGGGCAATTTAGAGTCTCCGATGAATGCACGTTTTTGGGATGTGGGAGGAAACTGCAGTGCCTGGAGAAATCCCACGCAGGTGCTGGGAGAACACGCAAACTCCACACTGGGAGGGCCGAGATTGAACCCTAGTCCTTAGAACTTTGAGACTAACACTATGCAGCTGCTCCAGTGTGCCGCACTTTCCATAAACCATAATTGTCTATTTTAATTGTACCATAAAGATGTGATTAAAAAAAAAAAACAGTAAAAGCTTTTCCCCCAAAATTACAATATTTTAACTTTCTCAGACTCATTGAAAAACCCTTAAACAATTAATAAGATGTCAGGTACAACAGCAAAGCTTCTACTGCCTGTCCGTGTAACATCCTGTATGTACTAGAATGAACTGGTTAATTTCAGAAGAAATTCTGGGGACTACTGTTTACAATATGTGTGCACTCAAGTGCAGTTGTTAATGTGGTCCCCATCATGACAGGTGACTACGCGAGGAGAGGCCCATCTGGAACTCAACGCCTTCAGGAGGAAACATGACTGTGCTTTGGTGATATCAGGGGACTCACTTGAGGTAATAGAATTTCTTGTAGTTGGGCCAACACACCTGGATAATATAGTTCCAAATGTATTTATTAAAGCGTATGTACAGCATAAAGCACTAATTGAAGACTCAGTAAGAAAGGACATAGACTATAAGAAGAAGGTAAATTAGGATGAACATAGCCAGTATCTTGTCTTCATACAGCAGACTTACCAAGCAGCCTACATTTCATTTTTAATAAAACTAAAACGCTTAACAAAACAGACCAGATCGTAACCATGTTAGAATTTAAATAGACGTGTACAACACATTCAAAATGCACATTGAATCGCTGTTCAACTTGGCAACAGTTCAGTGCCAGCTGGGTAGTTTACATATTCTTGGGGGTTAGGGGGTTCACTCTACAGACCTGCAATCTTTTTGTTAATTTTTACATCAAGGTACAATTTGTCATTCAGAACTATGAAAAAGTCTGGAAAAAAAAATTGGTTACTGTGACACACACATGCTCAGTAATTATCTAATATCCATGAACAGTAGCGTTTATGAACTGAACTGAGATTTATTACGGTTACTTTCATTCCTGCCCACCCTCAACTGGAAAAGTTCACGCATACACAGTAGTATTAGAAATAATAGCAGTCCAATGAGACTAACCAGATTAATATATATATATATATATATAATATATATATATATATTTATCCCTGTAAATGGCACGTGACCTTTTCCAGTTGAGGGTGGGCGTGAATGTAAATAACC
The DNA here is from genome assembly GCF_019802595.1 of Syngnathoides biaculeatus. NCBI lineage: Eukaryota > Metazoa > Chordata > Actinopteri > Syngnathiformes > Syngnathidae > Syngnathoides > Syngnathoides biaculeatus. The sequence continues at coordinate 18,710,787 of NC_084641.1, forward strand.
GTAATAAATCTCAGTTCAGTTCATAAACGCTATTGTTCATAAATATTAAATAATTAATTACTGAGCGTGTTTGAACTCTACGACCCTAGAACAGCTGACTTTACCTCTGAAGTTACTGCATGCGTTCATGTTTTTTTGCCACTAATAAAATGTTCTTAAAGTTAGCAGATACAGTAGAGTGTGTGTGACATAATAAGTCTATTGGAAGGGGAAGGAGTACCACTTATTCTAGCAGATTCAGGGAAACCTTTGGCTATTTGATTCCTCTCTTGTGGTTGTATGACAGAACAAAAAAAGGAATCCAATTAAATATTTTAGTTTAGTTCTGGTCTAGGTCTACTGTATCATACATTTATAAGTTAATGTCACTGTAAAGCTGTCAGGGTAATATGTCGGACAGAGCTAATTTAATTTTGAAACACAGACTGTCTGTTCACTCCACTGCAGGTTTGTCTCAAGTACTACGAATACGAGTTCATGGAACTGGCGTGTCAATGTCCCGCTGTGGTCTGCTGCCGCTGCGCTCCCACCCAGAAGGCCCAGATCATCCGGCTGCTACAGGAGCGGACGGGCAAGCTCACCTGTGCTGTAGGTGTGTAGCAAAGAGAATTGGACGAGCTTATATGAGCTAACGTGGTTTCCAAATTTTGGTGTATTACAACATTATTCATTAATTCTCTCGTTTATTTTTCATACCACTTATCCCACACTAGTGTCCAAATTAATTTGTATTCCTCACAATCCTACACTCAGCGACCTCTCTGTCTTCAATTTTAAAAAAGTGAAGCGGTGTAGCATCATCCCACTTGTCACTAAGATTCATACATTTCACCAAAAAAAAAAAAAAACTCAGCACGTGGTTGAGGAATGCCTATCCTAATGCCTATCAATGCACAAAATTGTATTGGGCTCATCCGTGGCTAGTGCCAACCCCCTCCAATAAATGAAAGTTTAATTAATAAGTTAAAAGGGACTTTATTAATCATTTACAAACCCCAATTCCAATTAAGTTGAAGCAACATTTCTCAATATACTATTACAAGGAATACAGGGATTACATCATCTGCTGTCCATAATACATTGGTAGCTCTAACGAATGTCACTAGTAATGAAAAATTAAGGTTTCGAAACGCCTTCTCGGAAAAAGGGTTACAAAGTAAATTCGGCATATGAAAGGGGGAAAAAAAGGCACTGCATTCCTCAAATTCCACCGAATGTAAACATCCCGTATCTTTGTTTGTGTGGTGCGATAGAGCTATTCTCTCATTGGCTATCGCCGGAGCATCTTCCTGGCATCTCATTGCATAGGAGTGACATCACTCTTTGCCTATGATGCTTTTTGATTCCCTTGGACACTCGACTATCACTGACTCATGATAGCACTGTCACAAGTTAACGCACATTGGAAAAGTACAACTTTTTCGTTTGTGTTTTTTGAAAGTTGATTCATCTTTCTTGGTGTCAAAGTTTGCCTCCTCCTCTGTCCCCCACAATGCATTTTGCTTATCACTCACCCTTCTCGTCGCATACTCGCCCAATGCCAAAGGTAAATTAACATAATTTTAAAATTGTTCTTTACATTATGTGCTTTGAATGTTTATTTTGGGGAGGGACCAGGGGGCTTAAAACAGATTACGCTATTTAGTTGTAGAATGCACCTCGAAAATTCACGTTAGAATTTCCGGAACAGATTAATTACATAAGTAGAGGTACCACTGTCTTGTCAAAATATTAAGAGAATCTGAAGAAATCTCCTCACGTTAAGCGGCAAGTCTGAAATGTGCCAAAGATGCAGCCTTGGCAGACTCCAACTCTCACCAAAAATGAGTTCTTACTGCCGGCAATGCGGACCACACTCTGACACCGGTTGTACAGGGACCGAACACCCAGTATCAGAGCCAAACTGAAACTGGTGTAGCAGAGTGCCCGCTGACAAATAAATTTTTCCATGTAGCTAATTTTGTTAGCCACTGAAACAGATCCGTTCATTGAACATTACATGTTATTCTGTGATCTCAAATTAAAGGCATATCTTGTGTAGTGGAGAAATGGCGATGTGAATCCTGACACCTCTATGGCTTTTGTTTTCTCTTAGGAGATGGAGGAAACGATGTCAGTATGATCCAGGAAGCCGACTGTGGCGTGGGAGTGGAGGGAAAAGTGAGACTCGCACCGACCAAACCGCTCTCACAGCTCGCCTTTCCTGTCAAAACCCCTAATGCGTTCACAAAATGTGGAGTCATGTGCACATGCAGGAGTCCTTTTGCAGTGTCTACTTAACAAGAATACCACAGTACTCATAGTGTCTGATGTGATTTTTTTTCCCTTTTTAAAAAAACTCTTAACAGTACTGTTGTGAATTTCATACTTGATTTTTGTAAACAGAATGTGTAGGTCTCATTGCTGAGGTTAGATTCTTCCTTGTTTCTCAGCTGCTTGACATGTTTGTTTCTTGTGTGGTTTTTTTTTTAAACAACAGTTTCATGTGTACAAAAATGCTCCATTGTTTTAGAGTATGACCCACTTGGCGGCATCTCAGGTGGACAGAGCCCTCACTTGCCTCCATGTGTTCCCTGTTTTTGACAGGAAGGCAAACAGGCCTCGCTGGCCGCAGACTTCTCTGTGACTCAATTCAAACATTTGGGTCGTCTCCTGATGGTTCATGGACGGAACAGCTACAAGAGGTCTGCAGCACTCAGTCAGTTTGTCATCCACAGGAGCCTTTGCATCAGCACCATGCAGGTATGAACCCCCCATCCCATTGTCGACATCCTGATGTTAGAATGATGCTTTTGAATGCATCCATCCATTTTGGATAGCACCTGTGCTCATTAGGGTCACAGGTGAGCTCAAGTCTATAGAGCTCGTGCACCTACGTCATAAAATCACATGACTTTTGTTTACCTCGCCATATTGCCGGTCAAACTAAGTATTGCTCAATGCTAAGTCGGTTCTAAGTCGGTTGGAGACGACACAGAAATATGTCTTGTAGCACAAGGCCCAGAGTCTTGTCCGATGCTGTCAGACATTTAGAAGGTGAAAATAAACAACGGTACATGGAAAAATTAGATAAACTCGGCATAGAGGACCCGGATTTGATACTGAAGAAATTGGACTGTTAATTCGCTTCCGCTTGTCTTGGACAACTAGATATACGCATGGATCTGGTGACTTAGTCGTCGAGAGTTACACGGAAAAGTTTGAAAGCGTAGAAAAGTCTGGACACATACAAATACCTCGTTGGTGGATCGGTTCTCATCAGGAATAAATCCCACATAGTGATGGTTTTGACGGCTTGTGAACGCGGAAGTGTGTTCGGCGACTCGTTAACCTTTGCCGGAATCCATTGATCTTTTCAGTAGGACACTACAGAACACTAGGTTCAATAAAAATACCAATATTTAAATAAGTGACCCCTGGTTTTACACAAACTTACATTCGTTAACTATGATGGGGGGGGGGGGGGGAGACTGAGTCCTTCCATGGAACGTACATGGAAGCGATTGCTGTCACACTAAACCTCCATAAACCTCTGCAACAGTTTTTTTTGTTTTTTTTTTTTAAACACGCATTGTTCTCAAATGAGCCAACTTGGCATTATGAATACGTTTTGGTAATTTGAGATTGAGAAGAATAATTCCTACCCGAAATGAAGCGATCGTCTGTGTATTTTGGTTGGGCACCATCCATCATCTTTAGTTGCCGAAATCCATCGATCTTTTCTGGTCTTTTCAGCTGGTATTCCATGGAATGATCTCTTTGAATATTTGTCTTGTCTGTTGTGACAACCAAAAGCACAGGTCTCGGTTATTGTAAATATTCTCCTCCGGTTCAATGTCTCCCACAATGTCAAGAAGCTGTTTAACCGACAATACGGCGCCGTGAAAATGGTGACGTCACGTGCACGAGCTCTATACAAAGTGACTTTGAATGAGGAAGTGGTTGGGGCCAAGGAGGTCAAGTGCATATAGATTTGGGTGGTGGCTAAAAGCAACGACCTTGGCAGTCCGATCCTCAGCTGCAGGAGCTGCCTCGAGGGACATGGTATGTCATAATAAACACAGCTGTAGCCAGATGAGCTACCACTACTGAAATGTGTTAATTTTGTCTTGTCAGTTTCCTTAATTCCTCAAAAATAAAAAATAAAGAGAGACAAAATCACAGTTGCATATGCAAGAATAAGCATCTGATGTGGGGCAGAAAGGTGTGGTCATGAGTCAGAGCGCCCCCACGCCATCGCTACCATGTCCCAGTCCAACCTTGGGGCCCACCACAAAAGGCGAGCCTGTGACTCACTGCCTCATTGGGGAGTTGGGGAGCCTCCTCCACATGTCTGGATGACCGCAACCACATCTGGGAGCAGGTCTGCGTGGCGCTTGACAGCTCAGTGCTGCATCAGCCATGCCAACGCCGCACGCCGAAATTAGTTGCAGGGGCTTAACTGAGCCAAGAATGTTCATATGGAAGATTCAACCTCTTGTTCATTTTCTAGATTTGTGTACTTTGAGAATGGCCGAGCATTCACGCACATTACGCTGTTTTCGGCTATTGGATGGGCAATCAGCATTAGTACCCCCCCCCCCCCCCCTACCACATTAGAACTTGAGAACTCTGATAAAATGACCAAATACAGTATGTTTGCTGTTTATTGATAACCCAGATTTAAGTGGGTTTTGGTAGACTAATACATATTGCTAAATTATAAATGGGAAATGAATTACCATTTTGCTGTGGAGGGAGAGGAATTAGATCAGGTAGGTCACTGTCTTCCTGCTTGTGTGGAATTTTGCCTCTGGTGTCTTGAACATGTATGGATGTGCATTCATAATGTTGCCATACAAAGTAGTATCCATTTTTATACTTATACTGTAGTATCTGTGATTGGCTGGCAACTTGTTCTCGGCATGTTCCCTGCCTCTCTCCAGCACATCCATGAACCGAGCAAGGATGAGCAGTTAAGAGAATGGATTGACGGATGGATACTGTCGTTGTATTTGATTGACAGCTGAGCGAAGCATGCATTCGGTACATTCAGGCGACACATAGACAACGCATTACATTTTGACAATTTTTTTTTTTAGCTTGATTATTGTTTTAATTAATTGTTAAAAGGTGGCAAGGTTGCTAACAGGACACTTAGCTGTGGTGTGTACAACTACAGGAAGAACATTGAATGTTGCCATATACATGACAGAATAAGATTTCACTCTGAGTCAGAGTAAATTTGGGGATAAATTGAGACAAGATAATGATTATCATTGATACTTTTCGTGACAGTTTTGTTTTGATGGTGTGCTTTGAAATTTTATAACGAGCACCTTGGCTTAATAAAGGTTGGTCAACACTGCCTTATATCCACACCAATCGTGTTTATCCACATTAATCTACATCCTCAGGCCGAACCAAAGGGCTTACTGTGTATTTCAAATAAATATCCATTCGTCCATTTTCTATAGTGCTTGCCCTCCTTTATAGTCATGGCTGAGCTGGAGCTTGTCCCAGCTAATTTTGGGCTTGAGCCAGGGTACACTCCGGACTGGTCGTCAGCCAGTCAGAGGGCACATACTGTACATCTAGTGGAGACAAACAACCATTCACAATCACATTCACAGTGCGGGCCTTTAAGAGTCTTCAGTCAACAAAATTTGGCTCAATATCAACAATTGAAAATTGATATAGCTTATAAGAATTACTTGGTTGAGTGAACTGATAGTAAAGTGGAAATGGTGAATGTCACACATAATGACCGGACAGTATTGATGTTCTAAAACAGCTGCCTTCTTCTGTTGCTGTAGGCCGTCTTTTCATCTGTCTTCTATTTTGCTTCAGTGCCACTCTATCAAGGATTTCTCATTATTGGGTGAGAGCACATATGGCCGACATGGTTCTTTTGCTAGAGCAGCAATATGCACGCTTAACATCACAATCATGTTCTACATGTTTCAGCTACTCTTCCATCTACACAATGTTCCCTGTCTTCTCCCTGGTGTTGGACAAAGATGTTAAATCCGAGGTGGCCATGTTATATCCCGAGCTATACAAAGACCTGTTGAAGGTATTTAACGAACCGCCACATGAATGTGACATTTACAATAACATCAGCATGTACATTTATTTTGTTTTCTTCCTACAGGGTAGACCTCTATCCTTTAAGACATTTCTAATATGGGTTTTGATAAGTATTTATCAAGGTAAGAATTCACAAAAGGAGAATCTCATTGTTTCGCTTAGCGCACCAATTTGATTTTAGACCCCTTGTGCCAAAAGCATGTTGTTATCGTAATTTCTTGTGTGTAATGTAACACAGTGTAAAAACACTTCACAAAATCCAAATTGCTAGGGATTTTGGTCTGATACTTACAGTTGTTGAATTGAGCAGAGGCAGAGATGCCCACATATATTTTGGTGACAATTGGGCGCAGGTTTGTGACCTTAAGTAATAACCTTTTTCTGTACAATGAGGAAAAAAGCAGCGTTAAAGTTTTTTTTTTTTAACATTAAACGTAGATGGTCCTGACATAAGTGATTAAAAAAAGAAAAAGTAAAAAGAATTGTTCAGCACATGCACACAGAGCAGAATGTTTCTTTGAAAAACATAAAATAAGGCTAATACTTCACGTTTTCGGCATATGTAGACGGCCTTTGCTGATGTTTGGGGTCGATCTTATTACACACAGGAAATGACAGTATAACTCCTGAGAAACTAGAATATAAAGCCGAACGTGTGCTGGGCCTCGCAGGCAGCATCATCATGTACGGGGCACTGCTGCTCTTCGAGTCCGAGTTCGTCCACATTGTGGCCATCTCCTTCACGTCGCTCATCCTCACCGAGCTGCTCATGGTGGCGCTGACCATTCAGACGTGGCACTGGCTCATGATGGTCGCTGAACTCCTCAGCTTGGCCTCTTACGTGGCGTCGCTCGTCTTCCTGCACGACTTCATTGGTGAGACCACTTCAGTGTGCTTAAAGTGTATTTCATGACTATGACTCAAAAGAGTTAACCAGAGGCGGCACGGTGGTGCAGCTGGTAAAGCGTTGGCCTCACAGTTCTGAGGTCCTGGGTTCAATCCCAGACCCGCCTGTGTGGAGTTTGGATGCTCTCCCCGTGCCTCTGTGGGTTTCCTCCGGGCACTCCAGTTTCCTCCCACATTCCAAAAACATGCACCATTAATTGGACACTAAATTGCCCCTAGGTGTAATTGTGTGTGCGACTGTTTGTCTTTATGTGCCCTGCGATTCGCTGGCAACCAGTTCAGGGTGTACCCCGCCACCTTCCGTTGACAGCTGGCAGATAAGACAGGATAGGCTCCAGCACTCCCCGCAACCCTCATGAGGATAAGCGGTGAAGAAAATGGATGGATGGATGGATGGATGGAGTTAACCAGATTTACCTTTGAGTATATTTTCATTAATAAATTCAGAGTATTTGGAAACGTCCAGATACAAATTAACAACTGACACCATTTTGTCTCTTAGAACTGAAACTGTTAACCTGAGACAGCAGCTTGTCTGTTGACGTAACTATTTTTCCCTCCATTTCAAACGCGGCAAACTTGACTTCGAGTTACTGGTTGCTGCCAACATCATCGTTAGCTGAGTCAATTTTTAAGGTTTTCAGATAACAAAAAAACACAAAAGATAAGAGTTTAATTTCTTCCTTTCAACTTTTGCAGACTATTTGTCCTGGTTGACTGAGAATCTACAGAGAGCTAAAGAAACGTCACATTTTTCAGCAAGTACATTGGTATTGTGAGATTGTTTCAAATAGTATTGGCAATTCTGCTAATAGGCTAACGTTATGCTTCCGCATTAAAAGAGGTCTGTGCTCTTGTGATTGGTATTCTAGTTGTACATTTTGATTATTACATTGATAACACAGTGGCGGATATAGTCATATATAAGTGGGTGTACTGTCAGGACAGAAATGTTACCAAAGATTTTCAAACAAACGACCACAGTAGTTGGTTCCTGATGAGTTGACACTCTGAGTAGGGTTGACCAGTAACACCCAAAACATTACTAGCCTTTATTTTGGGTTGTATGTGGGCTATGGAGCTCCATTTTGAGCCTGCAATCTAGACCACTGTAAGTCATGACTAGCATGTGGTCAGATATACCCTTTTCTTGGACTCTTTTCCTCACTGAGGTGCACAGGAATAGAATCTAAAGGTTAGGCTTCACTTGTGTACGCACTGTTTCAACCTAACGATGGGCAAACTGAGGAGGTTGGATCATTGTTGTTGTTTGATGCTTAAACATGTAATTAATACCCACATTTTGAGGACTGGTGATGCAGATCTGGTTCTAGCCATAGGAAATAGTGAAAATGGAAATCTGTTCCAGGATTAACAAGTTGGCAAAACGAAACCCCTCATAGCTGCCAAACAAAAAGAATGTAACATTTTACTAAACCGTAACAGTATTTTAAATGGTTTTGTATTTCTTTCTTCTTCGTAATGTATATTGTTGTGCAAGTGGGCCCTTTAAGGTTGAGAGAGAGAGAGAGAGAGAGAGAGAGAGAGAGAGAGAGAGAGAGAGAGAGAGAGAGAGAGAGAGAGAGAGAGAGAGAGAGAGAGAGAGAGAGAGAGAGAGCTCTCTAGAGTCTCTCTCTGAGCTCTCTCTCTCTCTCTCTCTCTCTCTCTCTCTCTCTCTCTCTCTCTCTCTCTCTCTCTCTCTCTCTCTCTCTCTCTCTCTCTCTCTCTCTCTCTCTCTCTCTCTCTCTCTCTCTCTCTAGAGAGAGAGAGAGACCAAGCTACACTAGGCTTAGCATGTACCCTTTGTGCTAGTTTATTGTAAACTTGGAAGGACGAATTAGGTCTTCATGCTCCATATTTCAGTGTCCACTAATTCCTTTAGTGGAGGGAAAATGAGGAATTAGCAACTGGATAAAGTCCTCGAGTTGACAAAAAAAAATCCTGTAACAGTAGCTTGAATTCAGCCAACTTGTATTCAGAAGGGTGCCACAGTGAAAGACTGGTTAGCACATCTGCCTCACAGTTTTGACGATGGGGGTTCATATCCTGGCCTCACCTGCGTGGAGTTTGCACATTTTACTCCGTGCCTTATGTGGATTTTCTCCAGCTAATCCAGTTTCCTCCCACATCCAAGAAACATGTGTGGTAGGTTGATTGAAGACACTAAATTGCCCGGATCTGAGAATATGAGTGCGAATGGTTGTTTATTTCTATGTGCCCTGTGATTGGCTTGCGACCAGTTCAGGGTGTACGCCTCCTCTCACCCAGAGTTAGGCTGGATAGGCTCCTGGATGTCCACAACTCCAGGTGAGGATGAATTCAGGAGTTAAATCGTGTTCGCTCAAATCAACTTGAAATCATGAAAAAATACATATCACATAAAGATTAGCTGAAGTAAAACAGATTATATGTATATGAATGTGAGGGGGGAGGAAGAAGAGTGAAGCTCCAGGAAGAAGAGATAGCGAGGGTGGACGACTTCAAATAAATTTGGTCAACAATACAGCGCAATGGAGAGTGTGGTAAGGAAGTGAAGAAACAGGTCGAAGCAGGAAGGATCAGTTGGCGGAAGGTGTCCTGGTGTTCTATGCGACCGAAGAGTCTCGGGTAGGATGAAAGGCAAAGTTAATAAAACAGTGGTAAGGCTGGCTGTGATGTACGGATTAGAGACGGTGGCACTGAAGAGACAACAGGAAGCAGAACTGGAGGTAGCAGAAATGAAGATGTTGAGGATCTCGCTTGGAGTGAGCAGGTTGGATAGGATTAGAAATTAGGTCATTAGAGGGGCAGCCAAAGTTGGATGTTTTAGAGAAAAAGTGAGAGAGGGCAGACTTCGATGGTTTGGACATGTCCAAAGGCGAGAGAGTGAATATATTGGTTGAAGGGTGCTGAGATAGAGCTGCCAGGCAAAAGAGCGAGAGGAAGACCAAATAAAAGGTTGATGGATGCTGTGAGAGAGGCCATGAGGACAGTCGGTGTTAGAGAGGAGGATGCACTAGATAGGCTTAGATGGAAAAAGATGACACGCTGTGGCGACCCCTAATGGGACAAGCCGAAAGAAAAAGAAGAAGGTGAAATTGCATGTAAATGTAAATTGGCAGTAATTTGTTTGTGTCTTAACCTGAGGGAAAATAAGATTTGTTTAAATATGTATTTCATGAGTACATATGTCTGCAGATTATATTTTTTGTGTGGTGCAATGTTTTCAGAGATCGCATCTGTCATTATTTATATGTATGTGTGTTTATATATATATATATATATATATATAATATATATATATATATAATATATATATATATATATATGGTGAGCAATGCAATTAACCCATTATATGTGATATAAAATATTGTAATATTGTAATAATTCTGACAATTGTGAAAAATATAGTCATTAAGATCTTAGTAAATATCAGAGATAGTGCGTTGTCCAAACACGGCATGGACTTTTTATTTTATTTTCCTTTCCTCCCGCAATACATCATCATCACGACTTCCTTTTTTATCAGACGTGTACTTCATCACTACACCGTCGTTCCTGTGGAAGGTGACATCCATCACGCTGGTCAGCTGCCTGCCCCTCTACATCCTCAAGTACCTGCGGAGGCGCTTTTCCCCGCCTAGCTACTCCAAACTCACCACTTAGATCTACCTTATTTGACCTGGACACCTTTAACAGAAACGTCAAAGCCTAAGTTCTAAACAATTGTGGGTTTGTTGCCTCTATGTAATAAATATGACATGTTGTTAATTTATTCATGCACGTTTTTTTTTTTTTTTTTTAAGAATGCCATTGAGGTTAGTGGCATTTTTACATGAACATTTGCCCCCTTTAGTAGCAGTAGCAGTTTTATTGCTGCACATGGGACTTTATTCTTACTCTACCCAAACTGTGAATTCTAAAAGGAGTTCCAGAATTATACGCTTCAAAACCAGTCGAGGTGCCATAAAAGTCACGTTTGTTTATGTCAGGCAGCGGAGGCGGCCAATGTCAGGGGGCCCGTAGTGTCCGAGGCTAAATTGGTCGTAGTGTATTTCTATAGTGCCCCCACACCCCCGGGACTGCTGGTTATTGTGGGCCCTTTGCCTCGTCATGTGGTGGTGACCTAAAGCCATAAAAAAAAAAAATCAAATTAAATAAAGCAGCCCTTTTACTGGCCTCAACTAAAAGGGATTATCATGTCAAAGCAAAATCTTTGTTAATATTGTCAATATCTTTTTTTGTTTACTTTCTCCTAGTGATGTAGTGAATCTTATTGTCTTTGACCTACCAGTACTGTTTTATGAAATTACTATTTAAAAAATATATCTATTTATTTTGCGATTAATGTGGAAAGCATGACATAGATGCTTGTAAATAACTTCTTTTAATTTTTATGTATTAACCTTTTTTTAAACACCGTTGGTTGTAATGGGACGAGCCGAACAAAAAATGTAATTATTGTGTTGATAGTTAATAAATTGCTTGGTTTGTTTTTTTGCCTCTCATTCATCTCGTGTGTTACAGTCAAAGCCTCACGCCCCAAGTAGTAATCTCCCCTAGAGTTAATGGTGAGTATTCAATTAATGGGTTTTAAGTGTAAATTTTCTGCTATCAATACTTTTTTTTTCCATTCTTATGTGGCAGTTCCCAGAACTTCAGCAGTCTTCCCTTTTTGCACTTTCTGTAGTGATTTTTATTGAAATACAAGCACATATTGAGGTATTTTAGGGTGGTTAGCACATCTGCCTCATAGTTCTGAGGACTTGGGTTCAAATCCCAACCCCACCTGTGTAGAGCCTGTCTGTTCCTCCCGTGTCTTCCGTGGGTTTTCTCTGGGTACTCCCAATTTCTTCCCCCATCCCAAAAACATGCAAGGTAGCCCAATTCAAAACTAGCTTGCCCATAGGTGTGAATGCGATCGGCTGGTGATCAGTTCAGGGTGTAGCCGCTTCTCGCCTAATGTAAACTGGGATAGGCTCCAGCACGCCAGCCACTCAAATGAGGACAAGCGGGACAGAAAATGGCAACAGTTACCTAGGTGTGTTCATTATTTTCTATGGGAAAAATTGTGAGCAATGTTCCAGAACAGAATGTGATCAACCTTAAAAGTTCTACTCTATATCTATTATTTACTGAAAGGATATACATGGACAACATTATGCTTCCGCCATACAATAACAGTTTAGGGAAGGTCCTTCTTTGTTCGCAGTGGATAAAGCAAGGTCCATAAAGGCATGCTTGGATTCATTTGCTGTAGAGGAGCAAGCCCATCAAACACTTCTTTGAGTAACTAATGGGAAATTGGGGCTGAGACAGTGGGGTCCACTGGTCCCAATTTACGCCAGAGAATTCCCAAAGACACTCCAAAATTGTGTCAAAAGTCTTCCCAGAGGAGTGGAAACTGTTGAAAGTGCACACAGGGGGACACTTTGTCCAAGATGTTGTGGACAAAATGTGGACTCTCACAAGGAGCTTGTTACGTAACATTCAGGCAAACGAAGCAGGTTGATCCGTTTCATCTCTGGTGCCTCAAGTCAGTCCAAACAAGAGTTGAGTTTTCCATCCACCTCGGAAACAACTTTAGCGTTCCCAGTGGAAGAGAACAAGCCGACATACCACAAACTGTCTGGTGGTCGTGGCTGCAATTTATGTGGATGATCGCATGGAATCATGGTGGACTTGCGCCCATTGCCAAGTCTTTACATTTAAATTGCAAAAAGGTCAGTGGGTGCACCATGCATTTAGTCAAGCAGGTTACGACTGCAGTAACTCACAATGTTGTCCGTTTGAGCAGTGGTTTAAAAATGGGCTTTTAGAAAAGCTTGAGCTTTTAGAAAAATACTGATGCGATCTCAAGTCATCAGCCAGGAAGTTGAAGCTTGACCACAAATGGGTTTTCCAAATTGACGGTGACCTGAAGTATAGCAGCAAACTGCTAACAAAGTGGCTCAAAGACAACAAAGTCAATGTTTTAGAGTGGCCATCACGAAGTCCTGATCTCAGTGCTATTGTAACTATAGAGCTCGTGCACGTGACGTCACCATTTTCACGGCGCCGTATTGCCGGTCAAACAGAGCTGCTCGACATTGTGGGAGACGTTGAACCGGAGGAGAATGTTTAGAATACCCGAGACCTGTTGTGCCGTTGGTTGTCACAACAGATGAGATATTCGAAGAGATCATTCTATGGAATATAAGCGGAAAAGACCAGAAAATATTGATGGATTACAGCAATTAAACGTGATGGATGGTGCCCAACCAAAATTAACACACGCCTGTGTAGCGATCGCTTCATTTCAGGTAGGAATTATTCTTCTCATTCTCAAATTACCAAGAAGTATTTATAATGTCAAGTTGGGTCACTTAAGAACAATGCATATTTAAAAAGAAAAAGAAAAAATGTCTCTCCCAGAGGTTTACGGAGGTAAAGTTTGGCCGCAATCGCTTCCATGGAAGGACTCCGTCGTCTTTTTTTTCTTCTCAATCATAGTTAACGAATGCGAGTTTGTGTAAAACCAGGGGTCATTTATTTAAATATTGGTATTTGTATTGAATACTAGCTGAAAAGATCAATGGATTCCGGCAGAGTTTAACGTGTCGCCAAACACACTTCCGCGTTCACAAGACGTCGAAACCGTTGCTAAGTAGGATTTATTCCTGATCAGAACAGATCCAGCAACAAAGTATTTGTATGTGTCCAGACTTTTATACATTTTCAAACTTTTTCATGTAAATCTTGACGACTTACTCACCAGATTCATGTGTAGATCCAGTTTTACAAGACAAGCGGAAGGGAATAAACAGTCCAATTTCTTATCGGCGAAAACATCGATTTAGGCATTAAATACGGGTCCTCTATGCCGAGTTTATCTAATTTTTCCACGTACCGTTGTTTATTTTCACCTTCTAAATGTCTGATGGTATCGGAGAAGACTCTGGGCGGCGTGCTATAAGATGGGTTTCCGTGTTGTCTCCAACCGACTGAGCAATGTGCAATGCTTAGCTTGACCGGCAATATGGCGAGGTAGACAAAAGTCACGTGATTTCATGACGTAGGTGCACGAGCTCTATATGGGGAGACATGATGTGCAAGAAAGGTGGCCAACAAACCTGGCTCACGTACAGCAGTTCTATCAGGACACATGGGACAAAATTCCTGCCACAAATTGTGAAAAACTTGTGAAACTACTGTACCCATGTCAAACAGTGACAGAAAAAAAACATCTTTTTATATACTGTAGTGTATGTAAACTTCTCTCAGCTGTATGTACCCTGTGACTGGTTGACAATTAGTCCAGTCCCCCCCCCCCCCCCCCACGACTTTATTAAGGACAAGCTATTGAAATTGATTGTGTCAGATGCTAAATAAATCAAGCTAATGCGCAAAGTGCTACATTTTGACAGAACTTTTGGGCTAACCATTTTGGCTTTTGACGAGCACTGCACATAACCCTAAACAATAAAATTAGCATACTGCTAACATGTGCGGAACGATGGTAGTGCTAGCCTAACGTGAGTTATAGACCTCAGACGGCAGTGCCATTGGGTCTCCGTGGCAATGACGCAGATGCTGTTCTATTACAGATGACTACAGCATCTACATGAAGGTCCTTTTGTCAGGGAGTTACCTAATGATACTTTTAGAGACTAGGAGAATTTTCACATTGTCATCAGTATTTACCCATACCAGTTAATTTGTATGAGGTAGGCATGATTTAGTCATAGCTTATATCTTTAGCGGGGTAAGTTCACTTCTGAATCTGGGAGGCCCCATGGCGCAGTGGTTAAACCATTGGTTTGGTAAATCAGGGGCCGTGGATTTGTATCCCACTGGGGCCTCCACTCCCCGAGAGGCGTTGCGTCAGGAAGGGCATCCGGCGTTAAAAACTGCGCCAAAGAAATATGAGCGTTCATCTGAGATGTCACGCTGGGGCGACCCCTAACAGGACAAGCCAAACGAAACTTACTGTTCACAAAAAATAAAAATCCAGTGAACCGCTGTCCATTTGGAGTTTGCTATTCATGAATTCAGCTAGTTATGTTTTAATCTGTGGGTATGTGTTGAAAAACTCAATTATTCATCTTTTTTGTGGTCTCTCCTTCATGATGTCATCCTAAAATGCCAGAATTTGGCACCCAAGTCATTCTAAAGGCAGCACACATGCCAGCCTCCTCACCCGAGCTGAGCATTTTTTTTTTCCTAAATCGGATCTTCTATTTGTCATTTATTTTTAAAGCTATTGTTTTGGGATGATCTTGAAGTTTGAGATCATTGTTTGTGTTACATTTGTAGTTTTAAACTTGATATAACATCAGTTACTTGGGGGTTTCCTCTGTTTGGGGCTCATGGGTGTTCGCTCTCTAAGCAAACAACTGCTAATTGTTGTTGTTTTAGTGCTTGTTTGGAGGCAATCCACGGATGATTTGGATGGCTACTAAAAGTCCCAATTGTTATCGATGAAGCATTTGACGCAAGTGTAAACAGTACATGGTAGCAAAGTCGGGATTGAGTGCCAGCACCCGCCCTCCAGTTCTATTTATAACCGAGGACCGTTACGCCCGTAACTGTTGGAGAAGACCTACAGATGTGTTTGGTTCCCAGTTCCCAAACAAGTTCAACACAACAAAAGACTTCTGCATCGGTGTGTTTGTGATTCATTGTGACTGTGAGCATTAATGAAGTGTTTCCATGTTGTTTTGACAACCAAATACCTTTTTTGCTTCCTTCCCAAGATACCGTGTCAAAGTTATGAAATAGTCTCTGATGGAGGTGGAAAGCTGGAGCTTCCCTCTTAAAGGGGGAAAGCAGGGGGAGAGGGCATAGTGGATGGATATTGTGCTCCAAAGAGGGAAAATCCACAAGCAAGCCTGCCACTTTTCCACTGGAAGCAAGGACGCTTGAATTCTTTTCGCCGACATGTGAGGATCGATCAGAATCCGGTTATATAAGCAGGCGGATTCCTCCAGGATGTATGGAGTTTCCATGTTGATGGAACATCTGACCTCACACACTCGGGTGGGTAAAATGTTCTCAGAGGATCTCAAGTTGTGGCAGGAAGGAAATAAGATTCCTTGTTGTACCAGGACATGCCAGCACAGCCAGATTGGGATCACTTTTTATTTATTTTTTTCCATGCCTTGACCAGTGAACAAAATACTATCAACCAATACTTGAAGTTCAGTGACCAGTTAAAGGGATTTCGGGTTTTTTTTTTTTTTTTGATTTTTGAAAAGTTTCACGTATAGCTGACAATGTTGTCAAAACAATCTGTGTTCATGGATACAAAATCTGAGGAAATCCCTGAACATGCTAATGTCCTTGCTAGTCCCATAGTTGGTGATGTCACTTTGTAAAGAAACACTACAAATGGCTACACAATGCGTGTACTCCCAAGTCTCAAACCATGTTTTGAATACCCGCCATTGGTGTATACTCTCCCCTCCATAAGTATTCAAACAATGGGTCCAAATCTTTTATTTTGACTCTTAGACATTCAAATCTGACTATCTGAGTGACTCTAACATTGCATCTTTTTTGTTGAAATATTTACATTTGCATATGATACACTTTGTTTGAACCCACCATGCCAAAAATATTGGAATATGAATGGCCTCTATCTGATTATATTGATTATTTTAACAATAAACTATATTGCCAAAAGTATTTGCTCATCTGCCTTGACTCACATGATGTCGCATTCTAAATCCAAATGGTTTAATATTTGATGTTTGTCTACCCTTTGCTTAATCTCTTGTGGGAAGGAGTGAGTTCATGTGAATTTTTGACCATTCTTCCAGGGGCATATTTGTGAGGTCACACACTGATGTTGAATGAGAAGTAACTGTTTGTTGACAACTCAAAATTAACCCAGAGGTGTTCTGTCATCTTAGGCCAGGACTCTGTCAGCTAGTCAAGTTCATTCATCGAAATTCTCGAATTCATCTCTGGGCCTTGTTTTGTGCACTGATACACAGACGTGTTGGAACAGGAAGTCTATCCAAAATCTTTTGGTATGCTGAAGCTTTCATAGTTCCTTTCACTGGAGCTCAGGGGCTAATATTTTGAACATTTCCAATTTTACAATTTTGCATCGGTACATAATTCAAGGTGAAAAAAGGCACAGATGCGAGAGTTTCATGAAAATAAGCGTGGCTGGTCTGCACAATCCTGACCTCAACCCTATAGAACACATCTGAATTAGAGTGGAGACTGAGAGTCTCCAGTACAGTACATAATGATAAAAATTGATATGTTTGAATATTATTTTTCGTCTGAATGGTTAGGTTAAAAAAATCCCGCCGTTATAATTTGAAATTGATTTTGTGAAATATTTCATTAATATAAATACACCATCGTGCCTTTCATACTATTTTGCGTGTTTTTGTTTGCACATCAAAGAAAAAAGTCCTCTTTTGTTTTAATTCCACATTTTAAAAAGGACTATTCAAGCCACATTTTTTCCCCTGTGTTTTTGAGCTTGTAGGGTGAACGCAGCAGCTGGCTCAGTGAGGACATAATGGGTGGCAACAATGGAAAAATGAAATACCATTATTCTGAAAGTAATAAAACCATCAGCAACACAGTGGGGGGACTTTGAATGAATGAACGCCAGGCCTTTTCATGTAACATCAATGTGTATCCTAACAAATGCACTTCTGGGAAAAATGCTCATGAATTCCTATCAAGACACTCCGAAACCTTGTGGACAGGCTTTGAGATGAAGCTGTTATACCTGCAAATGGGTGGACTGATTGTTATATTGAACCCTTAATGTATTAGAAATGAGTTCTCACTTAAGTTCATATGTGAGTCAAGGCAGGGGAGCGAATATTAATGTTAATATATTTGTACTATTTCCTGATGGAACCAACATGGAAAACAGGGAATGTTCTATGGGTGGAATAACGAGCAACTGAGAACCTGAGCAAAGCTGGAAAATCTGTCGTTGCAAAAACATTGGCATGTCTTGAAGATTAGATTAGAAAGCACTGCTGTGGTAAATTACAGATGCTGAACAACAGCAAAAAAATTAAGAGATATACAAAAAGACCCTAAATCAATTGTTAGTGGTGTCAGCAACAACCACCACCAAAGGACAGGAGTAAAGGTCATGCAAATAAAAAGATGCTACACAAGGAGATGCAAAGCACTCATTTGTAAGAAAAATGGGAAGACCAGGCTAGAATTTGCCCCCACCCCTCTAAAAGGGAGGATGGAAAAAAAATGATTGGAAGTTGTTTGGGCAAATATTTGTATTTGGGGATCTGTTTGTGTGCCAAGTACACACAGTATAGTTAATGAAGTGTTGCCTCCACACGTGTAAGCGCTGTCAATGTGCGGCTCTCACTTTTTTTATTTTATTTTATTTTTTATACATTCTGCGTTCTACTTCCACTTGGCATTGTAACAAAAAACGGATTTCCAAATGTGGGGCAGGAAGAGGGTCTCACTCGTTGAGATAGGGCCTCCCCTAAGTCCAACGAGAACTGTTGATTTTGAACATCTGATACAGGATGGCCATCCATCCATTTTTCGAGCCACTTATCCTCACAAGGGTCACGGGAGTGCTGGAACCTATCCCAGCTATCATTGGGCAGGAGGGGGGGTACATCCTGAACCGGCTGCAAGCCAATCGCAGGGCATAATTCATCTGTCATAAAGACAAATAACAGCAATAGGGGCAATTTAGAGTCTCCAACTAATACGTGTTTTGGGGATGTGGGAGGAAACCCACGCAGGTACGGGAGGAACATGCAAACTCCAAACAAGCGGCGTCGGGATTCGATCCACGGTCCTCAGAACTGTGAGGCCAACAATCTGACCAGATGTTCCACCGTGCCGCTACAGGAGGGCAAGGCCAAGTTGGCATATTAAAGAGAGATTGTCAACCTTTTAAAAAACAATTTCCTGAATGTGAGATATCAATTAATGGTGGTGGTCTCCTGCATGTACCATAACGAGGATTGGGATGACTATATCGGAGCAGGTATCACGGGCATGCCATGTAAGATGTGGACAAAATGACCCAAATGGAGGCACAGCTTCCTTTTTCCACTTGTGTTTCCTCCAAAATAATTCCATAAGACACGATTTCCTTTGCATATTTTCACTGATTGGATTCAAGAGCTGCGTCCCACATGTTACACTAGGAAAAGTCAAAGAGGGCAATGCTGTAACCCAGACAAGTCAACATCAGTTTGAGTGAGTTTTACAGTGATGGAAAGTGCCGCATGAGTTTGGAAAAACAGAGTTTAAGGGGGGAAAAAAAACACAAGCGGAAGTGCAAACTCGGCCGTCTGGACACCAGCAGTTTTCCTCTCTAAAATGTGTGCCAAAATCATTTAGTCATTCATAGTGTGACTTGTATAAATGTGGAGTGTTTAAAAATGGTGGACAGTTCATTTCGATCAGGGGGATCAAACTGGTGGCCCGTGGGCCATTTGCGGGCCCCGGGCTGATTTCTTTGTGGCCCTTCCCTTCCTATGAAAGTATAATGTTAGGGCTGCCTCAAGTTTCATATGAATGGCACTTTTACAGCGTTGTGTGCGGAGCTGACGAACCTACCAAACACGGCGGGGTGTCTGGCTCTCGGGGGGGAGGTGGGGGGTTTGACATCAATCAGACTAGATGCAGGCAGAGAAACCTTTTTCAGTGAGTGAAAGTTACAGTAGTGTCAAACAAAACTTAACACCAGCTTCCTTGTTTATCCTATTTTGTGCCCCCCCCAAAAAAAGACATTTGAGAAGATTGAATTTTTTAAAAAATTTCAAATTTAAATTGTGAACACGTGAATGTGCACCGAGCCTGCAGCCCGCCGTCAGTTCAGACTCGGCCTCCAGCGGCCCCACGGTGCATCGAGGAGTTGTGAGTGCCCCGATTTAGGTGATTTTGGTGAGAGAGTAGCGTTGATGTTTTGGGCATCGGTTCATTTCTATGGGACAAGTCAGTTTATTGGATTTAAAACATCAGTTAAGAGAATGGTTTTTGGGTTGTAGCGGCTCGCTTTTGTTTCCAGACATCATCTTCTAGATAGGCCCGGTTCGGCCATATTAATATTTACTAGCTCATAATTAGTTCCAATGAGGACTATCTGTTAGCACAGAGTAGGCAAGGCAACACTGACAATCTCCAACTAGGAATAACGCGGAGGATCTAAGTCTAGGATCTAACTCTGCCAGAACGGGATTTATTTTGGACTGAAAAGGTCTTAACACATACCAGGACCAACCAGCAACCAAACTCGGACCTAACCTTGGCTGAATAGGTCTCTGACTAACATAGACAGACTAGTACATACTAGAACCTAGTGACACTGACTACCAATGGCTGATGAGGACTGATTAGGACTAAATAGGCCTGTCTAGGATCTCGGTATCCATGACTGCGGTTCTGTCACACTACTATTTTGTCGTATAAAGTAGCACTGACTAGATGGGATGTAATTCTCCCGGAATATCGCATATTACAGCAAACAAGGGACTAACACAACCTGAATAGGGTTCATTTCTTATTACCTGTGTCTGGCTATCACATACTCGGACAAACCAAGGACCAAAGTAGGAACCAGCTGACTTGAAGAGGTCTCGGTGGAACTAATTATGATGGATTAGCACATACTAGGACTACTTAGGATACACCTTCCTACCAATGGCTCATAAGGGCTAATTATGAATGACGTGAATTCAAATACGGGTATAGTCTATTTGGACGAGGACTGGTGATTTTAAGGAGTCCCCAGAGGTCCTGTCTCATGCAAAACTTTCATCAATTACAGTACTGTGTGGCATATGTTCCAACTAATGCTCAACTATGTAACATCTAAATACCACAAGACCATTCCATGCGGTGTATCATGTCGTCAAAGCGCAGAACCAGAACCCTCTTTTGTCACTGAATAGCTGTGCTCTCGCAGAGTTCTGGGGTCCCACAATGAGGTTCTTGTGCGCTACCGTCTGAGAGAAAGCCACAGAAATGCTCTGGCTCGGGAGCGGGCGACGTCATAGATTCCTGAGTGTGGGTCTTTGCAGGAAAAGCCCTGAGTCTCCCAACATGGAGCAGCTCCAGGTTTCCATGGCGAGGGCGGCTAAACAGGAGGAAACACTGAGGGAATCCCGTTATTTTACAGCATTGCACCATTATAAACACTCAGAGCAGCGAAGGGAAGCCGCTCGCGCTACTCCAAAGAACCAGTGGCCGGCCGAACCTCCACCGCTGCTCCTTCCAGCCAACTCGGACCAGACTTTTTACAGCTTGGACTTTTGTTTGCTTCCCTCTCAGCATTTTTAACTGAGAAACAAAACCTTTGCCATGCTTACTCGACCTGAATGATTTTCATTTTCAACTTTTAATTTTCATTTTTTTTAGTTTCTTGCTTTTTTTGGGGGGGGGAGGGTGGGATCTCCTGATGTTTAGAGGGACTTGGAGGCTGGCCCAGTACCACACCATGAGGTCCATGGATCAAGGTACTGCTCAAGTGTTGTGATTCTATGGTAAACAACACATTTTGATTATTTATTACATTTCGTAATCAATACAAGCCTGTAATATCTTGACTAGTTGACTTGTGACAAGTTAGTCTCGGCCTTTCTGTACACATTAGGAACGTTGTTATGTTGGACTGGAGTGGAGTGGAGTGGATTCCAACTATTCTTGACATCATCATACATCAAAATATTCTTTATTGTCAAACAAAACATCATCTTAAAGTCTGTTAATTTTTGAACGTGATGGATACAGCTTATCAGCAGAGAAAGGACGGACAGGATCCATTTACAGCCAAGACGCGGCTCCGGCCGCTCTCATTATAGTACACTGTACTTACTGTATTGTATTGTCAATTGCAATTTGTGTCACTGCACCATATCGGACGCCAGGGTGCAGCAGCACAGTACAAAGCCAGATTAAAAAAAAAAAAAATAGATGGATAAAATAAATAAAAGGATCCAGGGTTGTCACTTTGTAAAACTTTTTTCTCTCTCTTCATTATATTCAATGTCTCCACGAGCTCCGGTATATTTATGAGCTTTAGTTAATTATTTTTCCTATACACGCGGGTTTCAACCTAAGATTCGTTTGACCAAAATCGAAAACATGCATTTTTCCATTGTTATTGTTGAATGAAGAAGCACTTTAGCTATTAATGGTGTGATTGTGTCGTATCCGTATTCATATTAGATTGAAATATGCACGGCGTGTGTTATGCAAGCCTTGGCGGAGGTTCCAAATACTAGAAAGGCGGGGAAAGGCGACTTGTTCATGTGACAATAGTTCCGCCTTCACGCGCAAACAAGCAGGACAGGAAACATGCGCACTCCTCCTCCTGCTCCTCCATGGTGAGAGCTATTTTTTCCTTTTTTATTTTTGGACTCCTGGTCGCGCGCTCTTGTCTGCGCCCTCCTCCCCCCCCCCCCCCCTTTTCGTCCCGAGCCCGGACTAGACAGACGTTAGACAGATGAGCTCCTTGTACGACCAGAACCACTCAGAGGAGGAGCTGAGCCGGGTCAACTGCCCCGACGAGGATCTGGACTTTGCGTACTTGTTTGAATATGAAGCATCTTGCTGCAGCGGGGCTGAGGGAGGACGGCAAGGTTTGTGAGCAGATTTTGGTGCCAATACTGTACAACCACCAAAATCAACACCGTGCTTAAATATTTGAAGAAGAATGGGGGAACCCAACTTATTTCAACAAAAGGAATTGCACCCAAATCATGTTTAAAAAAAACAAACGTGTCTTAATGTTTAAATGCAAATGTATTATACCTTAAAGTTAAATAGAATTGGTTTTTGGGGGTGGGGTGGGGTGAGGGTATCCTCTGGTTTGTCATGCGTTTCATTCGAAAATTTGAGATGCAAATGTTTGATGCAGTCATTGCCTGGAACTTTGCCACATACCAGACACGGAGTACCACTAGAGAGAGGTCGCATACCAGACTTTGAGAACTGCCGCAATAGGAAATAGCTCAAAATACACACCTGTGCTGGTGCCGTCATAAAAACATCTATGAACTGCACGGGCCTTTTGTTCGGTGACGTTCTGAGCTCTAAGTAAGAAATGATTTCATAACTGTTGACAATACATGTTAACATTCTTCAAGCTTTTGTTACCGATGGTGAACAAAGAGGGCTGAATAAAGACGTTAGATTTGTCACCACACAGAAATTGAGTCGGCAGCCAATCAGGCAGAAAATGGAAATGTCACCAATTCATTTCACGATCGACCTAGAATGGATTTGTCGCTCGTAGGGCTCGGGGTCTCTCTTTAAATCCCCATTCATTATTGTCATTGACAGCAACGAAGTAGCCCATCACAATCAAATAGATTCTGTGTGCGTTGTTGTGAAACGAAGACGTCATTGTACAACAAATTTGAAATCCATTTTTAATCATTTGAAAACTATCTAATAGCCCCCTGGTTATGTCCTGGTAATTTTGTCACAGCACCAGAAAAGGACTCTGCTGAAGCATTTCGGCAAGCACTTCTCCCTCCAGAAAACTCTTCTGGAGAGAAAAGAGCTTTCCATGATGCATTTGAATTAAAGCGGCTTACTTTAACCAGGATCCCTCACCATTTTGTGACCTTGGGTTTGTTTTGTGGTGGTCTCGGTACTGTAAAATGTGTAGATCCACATTAGTTGAGAACATTAGCTGCTAGTTAGCTGCTAGCAATCATCTGATGTGATGTGTTGATTAAATCTTACACAACTTTCTCCCATTCATTCTGCCGTGGTCACGCTCATGAACATCAGCATCGCTTCTCGGGCACAGCAATGGGATCTCTTGTTCCACGGAGAATATCATATAAGATCATTTACGAGTGAATATTGAATCAACACTGATTTGTTCATAGTCCAAGTCACTAGTCATCTAGAAGGTTCATGTACCCAGACAATGATTGTTCGGCAATAACACAAGACACATAGTGCATTGAGACAATGGATGACAGATTCATGTATCATGGTTCTGGTTATTAGGATTGTAATTAGCAATATAAATTGTGATATTTGTTTTCTCTGCTGCACAGATGACCCAAATCTTGCATCTCACAAGGTCCTCGGTCCAGAGTCAGAGCAAGCCTTCCCGCTGGAAGACCTCTCCCCGTACGCGATTAAGTCCTGTAGTCGCGCCTACATCGAACACCAGACTGAGGTTCTGACAGGATATGACACCCAGGAAGCACAGAACTGCCTAGACAGTACCCGGCTCCCTGGTTTGGCCTTGAGCCCGCGCATTGAGATTACGCCATCCCGGGAGTACTACACCCACTCTCGCGAGTCCCTGCAGAACCACCACCCGAGTGTCAACAGTCCCCGACCCACCTTGACCGTGCCCGGCCATGACAACGTCTCCTATCGCGAGCCCCAGTGCCTAAGCCCTGCCAGCAGCAACTCATCCACCAGCTGGCACTCGGAAAGCTACTCCCCCTGGGCGTCCCCCTGCGTGTCCCCAAGTGGCAGCCACAACCCTGGAGACCTGTGCCCCCGTTTACAGAACATCCACACTGGCTCCCCTCGCACATCGCCGGGCACGTCGCCGAGCTCCGGCTTAACTGAGGACGTCTACCTGGGAACGTGTTCACCCTCACCGCGCCCAAGCTCCCGGTCCACCTCCCCGCAGGGCAAACGCACTTACGACATGTACAGAAATCACACTTTGGTGCCTGCCATTCGCTCCCGCAGCCCCTCCCCACATGGCGGCCACGAGGAAAACAACATGGGGGCCCACTATCCGCACAGCAACTTCCCTGAAACCATGAATGGTTTTAGTTTGCCCACTAAACTAGTTAAGACGTCAAACCAAGTCTACACTCTGTATCCGGAGCATCACAGCGAGGGGAACTATTTGGTCCCCTGTGACCAGGACTTAAAAAGCAAACCTGGTCCGGAACCCTTCTTTGTCATTCCTCCGATCTGGTCCAAGCCGCTGGTCTCCAGCATCTGCAGGTTAATATAGAGATAATGTGTCGCAGGGCATGTGTAGTTCCACTTTTCTAATCTGTGCCCTTCATGTCCCTTAGCATCCCTTTGGCATCGCTCCCTCCTCTGGAATGGCCCATGCCCAGCTGCACGGACCACTATGAGCTCCACATCGAGGTGCAGCCCAAGCCGCATCACAGGGCTCACTATGAAACGGAGGGAAGTAGAGGCGCCGTCAAGGCCCACACAGGAGGACACCCCGTGGTGCAGGTACCACTGCAAACGCCAATTTACGTTTACCACCGAGCAACAGGGCACATTTGAATTGCAGAAGATGTTGTTGCATTAGCACTGACCAGTCAGAATACCATCTACTTTCATATCTTCTTTCAACTCAAAAATGACATTTGTGAGTACCAAGCAAGATCCAGACCGCCGCCGCCAAGCTCTACCGTGGTGCCCCGACTTAGGTTTAGTTCACTCTGTGAATGAAGTACTGTATTTAAAGTACTCACACACAGCGGCTGACATAAGCATTTAAAGACATCACCATTTTTCTCCTTAAATAAATTCCCAAATATGCAATTGACGTGAAAATTTCACCAGACGTTGCAAACAACTCAAGAAATCTATATATCCAAGGAAAGCAGAAGTAATAATATCAGAAAGTAAATTGTGTGTCATAATATGAAATGAACCAGAAAGTGTTGAACGCACTAACTGGTATTTATTTAAGACTTTTGTAAGAAAACCTTTGCTTTTGATGACAGCTTCAGGACGCCATTTTTATGGCGAAACTAGTCGCATGCATTGCTCTGGAGTGATTTTGGCCCATTCCAAGACAGTCTTCAAATCATGAAGGTTCCATGAGCTTCTTTTATGGACCATAAGTTTCAGTTCTTCCATCCATCCATTTTCTGCCGCTTATCCTCACGAGGGTCGCGGGAGTGCTGGAGCCTATCCCAGCTGCCAATGGGCAGGAGGCAGGGTACGCCCTGAACTGCTTGCCAGCCAATCGCAGGACATATTGAGACAAACAGCCGCACTCACAATCACAACTAGGGGCAATTTCGAGTGTCCAATTAATGTTGCATGTTTTTGGGAGGTGAGAGTACCCGGAGAAAACCGACGCAGGCACGGGGAGAACATGCAAACTCCACACAGGTCGATCTGGAATTGAACCCGGGACCTCAGAACTGTGAGGTCAACGCTTTTCAGCTGCTCCACCATGGTGCCAGTTTCAGTTCTTACCACAGATTCTTGATTCGATTCAAGTTAGAGCCCTATAATTTAGGGTCATTCTAGCAGCTTTTTTTAGATTCCTAGAAACACACTGACCATTTCCTTGGCAGTGTGTTTCGTATCGTTATCCTGCTGAAATGTCCACTCTCGTTTCATATTCATCATCCTTGTACATGGCAACAGATTTTTGTCAAGAATGTCTCGATACGTTTGCTCATTCATCATTCCTTCAATAATGTGAAGTTTACCAATGCCATTTGCTAAAAAGCAGCCCACACCATCATGTTCCCACCTCCCAACTTCATTGTTGTCATGGTGTTCTTAGAGTGATGATGTGCAGTGCCATTTCTCGTCCAAACATGGTGTCCGTTATGATATTCAAGTTCAATTTTGCTCTCATCCAGCTTGACTATATTGTCCGAGAATGTAACTTGGTTGTTCAAATGTTGTACGGAAAAAAACTTTAAACAAGCTTTGACATGCTTTTTTGTTTTTCACCAATCGGGTCTTGCCTGGTCAGTGTGCATAAGGGTCATGGCGGCAGAGTGCATGACTCACAATTTTCCTTGTGGGAACGCTACCTGCTAATTCCAGGTGTTTTTGAAGCTCTCTCACAGGTGGTCCTTTGCTCTTGGACAACTAATTATTAACTTATTATTCTTTGCACTCCTCTGTCAGAAATCTCTTATCGAGTCAAATTCACGGTGGTATGATTGACTTTCCACTTGCGTATTGTGGTGACTGGAATATTCAGAAGTTTAGATATGCACCTGTAACCAATGGCATCATTATGTTTTGCAACAATTAGGATGTGATGGCGAGAGAGCTTGAGAGCTTTCTCGACAGCCCCGAGGTGTGATTGTGAGTGCGACTGTTGTCTGTCTGCATGTGCCCTGCGATTGGCTGGCAAACAGTTCAGGGTGTACCCCGTCTCCTACCCGTTGACCACTGGGATAGGCTCCAGCACTCCCCGCGACCCTCGTGAGGATAAGCGGCTAAGACAATAGATGGATGGATATATATATATATATATATATGTATGTATAGCGACATCACTGTTGTTCAGCTGGCTTGAGGGTTACATGCATGCATTTGCATTTCCTGTCAGTTTATGCTCTTTTTTCAAGGCAGTGGGACAAGTTCAGCCCACACGATTTTATCAAGCTCTTCTCAGCAGTCTTTCTAGGCTGGACGAGCAACACGACCACAGACACATTTTTGGATATCCGCCATGTGATTTTAGAATGGTTCAACTAACCATACAAACAAGCAGATTTCCTCTGCCACCGCTTCGTTGATCAGAATGTCAAAAAACAATAAAAAACTGAATTTTTCAGCTCATTTAATGCTTGAACTTGGTCAAACGCGCAAGTCATAACATTTCCTTTGTCGCATGGTCATAAATGATTGACTCGATTGTGTGCTATTGATTGATTACAATTCAGGACTGAGGCCTGTGGTGAATAGCGAAAAAAAGCGCTACAAAAATAGAGGTGTGGGGTATACTCAGCAGATGGTATAAATTTGACTGACAATATAGATTTGGATTTTAGTTACCAATCGCACTAACTCTTATTGGTCATAGGCCAGTTTTAATATAAAAAAATGGCTCAACCACGTCTGATCATGGAGCTGCCAGCACCCTATTTGTTTTCCAACATGAGGGAATTACAGTAAATAATCCATCCATCCATTTTCTTTTGCCGCTTATCCTCACAAGGGTCGCGAGGAGTGCTGGAGCCCATCCCAGCTGTCAACGGGCAGGAGGAAGGGTACACCCTGAATTGGTTGCCAGCCAATCGCAGGGCACAGTCACCATCACACCTAGGGGCAATTTTGAGTATCCAATTAATGTTGCATGTTCTTGGGATGGAGGAGGAAACCGGAGTGCCCGGAGAAAACCCACGCAGGCACGGGGAGAACATGCACACTCCACACAGGCGGGGCCGGGATCGTACCCGGGTCCTCAGAACTGTGAGGTCAACGCTTTACCAGCTGCTCCACCGTGCCGCGTACTGTAAAAAATACTAAAAACACTTTCTTGAAAATAAAATGCGATATAGTGGGGGGGCACTCGCAATCAACCAAGAGGCAGCCTGGGAATCACCCTTGGGGAATTCTTGACTAGTGAACAGCGACTACGCATTGGTTTACAGTAATTGTGTCTTAAAAAATGATTTGAAATAGCTGACAATACATTTGACACCCTGTTTATTCTTTTGCCTAAATTGTCATCGTTTTAAACCGGCCATGTCACAATGACGCAACATTTTCAGACATTGGCAGTGAACGAAAGATTGATTTGGTGCTCTCACGCTTGATGGCCTGGGAGGAACTCCGGTGACCTCGGTATTTCCATACGAACCACTAAAATGTAAATTTGAAACCACTTTTGGGTCTAATGCAATGCGCTACTTGTCTGCCACCAGTAGAGGTATTAGCTATGGAACATGGTGGAAATGTAGTGTGGGGGCATTACTGCACTATATGTTGAGCAAAAAGGAAGATTCCCGCCCCGTTGAAAAAGGTATTAAAAAAAATAGCTGATGATTTATTGATATAACCACCGCCTAGTGGTTAGGATGTCTGCCTCACAGGTTTGGGGTTCAAATCATGACTCTTGTATAACTTTAGGGAATTTGCTTGTTTTCTCTCTGGGTTCTTCAGGTTTTCTCCCACATTCCAAAAACATGTATGATCATTGAAGCCTCTAAACTGTCCATCATTTTGAATGTGATTGTGAATGCTCGTTTTTGTCCAAATGTGGATTGATAGGCTTTTGACGGAGGTCCGGACCCTGTCGAGTCCCACTCTCGTTTTTTTTAGTGGCGACTCAAGACTGTTAGTGTTGTTCTTGCATCTTTTCTACCCACCCCCCACAAATGCCTCAGGTGGGTCCTGCCCAGGTCGGACACGGCCGAACTCCTTCACGTTGTCGCTCCTTCCTCCTGTCGCCCTTGCAACCTCCCGTCCATGTGACCCCCCCACCCGCCACCCCTCGTGCTTTACTTTTCCTACTCTGTGCTCACAGTCATGACTCACTGCGCCTGCACGTTGCCACGACAACCAACCGCTCATGTTTGTGCTTGGTTTCACCTCTGTCCACTCCCTGCGGTTGCCATGGTTACTGGTCCTCGTCAAAGATGTGACAAAGATGTGAAATGTCACTCCCGGGAAGAAAAAGCACATTGTCTTGTCTTCTAAGCAGACATGACACATACATTTTGAATCGTTTGAAGATATCCCCTTCAGTATCCTACAGTTTGAGCTTTTTTTTTTTTTTTTTAGACCTCCTCACTTTCCGTGAATAATATTTGCACTTCAAGAGAGGTGCTGTGCTTTCTAACTGAAAATTGAGTCCGAGAAGAAATCGTGCACAAGTTTTGATATCTAGTTCAAATTAAATACAGTACAATCGTGGACATCCTCTGGTGGTATGTGAAATAAGGACCGTTTATATATTTCAGTTGTATTTCACTCTTTAGTACAAAAGATTTGCATTTAATCTTTAATGTAGGTGCAATTTTTCTTTTAAATTCCGTGAAATAAATTTTAATGTAGTCATTATTTTAGAACTGTTCCCCCCCTTCCCTACTTTTTTAAGTGCAATGTAAATGTCCATCACGGTACCGTGGCTCGTAATGATGTGGATATATGTTTATCTATACATACTTGCTTTGAATATTTGGAGACCTAAGGTGGTAGTTGGTGTGGTACTTGTTTGTAAAATATTTGAGAACCACTGCAGTTCAACAGAAATATTTTGCATACCGTTTTGTGGCCTGATGCTATCACAAGTGATCTTTTTCACGTGTCCACACCAACAAGAGTTGTTTTCCGCATTGTGGCCAAAGTGTGAAATCCGTGCAAAGCTTTCACCCGTCTCGGTGTGGTTGGCCTTTCCTGGCTCGGATTTCACCCAACTTCCAATCTGATGTGCTCGGGCAGACTTGTGAATCCATCTGTCACGCTGCCGTCGATCCTGTTCCAGCTTCTGCCCGTTGGTTGTCTCGCTGCCGCTGTCTACGCTTGGGCATTGAATCCTTCTCGGTCTTGGCCTTGGCTGTGGGCTGTGCTACACATCTGTGCCATTTGTGCCAACTAACCCACCATCAGTGCTCTATTTTCACTTGCATCTTTGTTTGTGATACCCGTGTAAACCATGTGAGAGTTCAGAAAACGTCATGCAAATTATTCATTATGTCGAACTAAATGGCGGCACGGTGGTGCAGCTGTAAAGCGTTGGCCTGACAGTTTTGAGATCCCGGGTTCAATCCCGGCCCTCCCTGTGTGGAGTTTGCATGTTCTCCCCGTCCCTGTGTGGTTTTTTTTCCGGAAACTCTGGTTTCCTCCTACATCGCAAAAACGTGCACTAATTGGGCACTCTAAATTGCCCCTAGGTGTGGTTGTGAGTGCAGCTGTTTGTCTCCCTGTGCCCTGTGATTGGCTGGGAACCAGTTCAGGGTGTACCCTGCCTCCTGCCCGTTGACAGCTGGGATAGGCTCCTGCACTCCTGCGACCCTTGTGAGGATAAGCAGCTAAGAACATGGATAGATGGATGTCAGACTAAACACTGTTCAGGGCGGTCAGAAGAAATACAAATACCTGTACTGGAGAAAGCAAAAACTGGCCACCTTACTGGGAAACAGCCCAATGTAACACAAGTGAAAATATTGCTCATATGACAACAAAAATAATGCTGCTGTTCTCGTTATGGACCACTATGGTCAGCTGAGTCTGTCGTCAGATTTGTTGTTAGGCAAGCAAGTTTCACTTTTTTGAAACAAGTAATCCCACTCGTAGAACCGGTTAAACGTGTCGGAGGCAATTGCTGTCATGTAAGAGACAGTTAGTTGTTGATCATTATGGATTCCCCAAAAAATAAATAAACAATAAACCATCTTCTTTGTTGTGCTCCGCAGTTGCGGGGCTATAAAGGCAAGGAGGCGCTTGGCCTGCAAATCTTCATTGGCACCGCGGACGAGCGCATTCTGAAGCCGCACGCCTTCTACCAAGTGCACCGCATCACCGGCAAGACGGTGACCACAAACAGTTTTGAGAAGATTGTCAACGGAACCAAAGTCTTGGAGATGCCCCTCGAACCGAAGAACAACATGAGAGCAACGTGAGAATATCGTTGGTCTTTTAAAAGTTCCCGTTGTGTATTTCTCAAGCTAAAGTTTGAATCAAGCGGTTGGGAAGGCGAACAGTGAGAAAAATATGGTGCGACTATTGCACTTGAATCCATAACCCAAACTAAAACGACACGTGGCAGTTCTGTTAGGATCAGGAAAACTCTGTCCCTCACTTGTCTATAAATAAATACTTAGCGGTTAGCATGTCCGCCTCACAGTTGAAGTTCAAATCTTTTTTATTTTTTTTTCGATTTCCATCCCATGAATAACACAACAAAACAGAGCATTATTTCAAGAAGACACTGATGGTGTTTTTGTACACACAACTGCATTTGGTGCGGGCGACGTGGGATCGATTCCCGCTCAGTGATGGTGTCGATATCTACCCTGGGACTGACTGGCGACCAGTTCAGGGTGCAGTCTTCCTTTTGCCCGAAGCTAGCCGATATAGGCTCCAGCTATTCCGCAACCCTTGTGAGGATAAGCGGCATGGATAATGACCTGACATCATTTTCAAATTGACGTTTCAGAAAATTAAATGATTGAGTCACTTCCAGGTTTGGTCCGTGACATCCATCAAAAAATACACAAAAATGTTAATCTTAGTTTTTTTTAGATCTCTAAATGATTAATTATAACAAAATAATATATATATAATAAAAATAGATTAAAAATGAGCAAATCATCAATTAGTCATTGATTCATCGCTGAATAATTGCACCTCCACTTGTTTGTCTATGCAGTATGTGCCCTGCGATTGGAAGGTGACCAGTCCAGCGTGTGCCCCGCCTCTGGCCCAAAGTCATCCGGGATAGGTCCCAGCTCATCCACCATCCTCATGAGGACAAGTGCGGTAGAAAAATGATGGCTATAATTTGTAAATCAATTTATGGTCGCAGCTAAGAAGTGTGCTGTGTTTTACCTCCTTTGTAGGGGGGGACAGCCACTCATCCATTTTTTTTTTTTTCGAAAACACTTGTCCTCTTTGGGGTCATGGGTGAGCTGGACCCTATTCAAGCTGACATTGGGGGACACGGGGGTGCAACCTGGGCTGGTCGCCGGCCAATCACAGCGCACTTTAGGGGCAAATAAGCATTCACAGCTTTGGAAATTGGCAAATGGCTGCTGTCGTCTATAAGCATCCATTTCTCGTTCTGAGTCTGAAGAAATTGAAGGTCAAACCTCTTGGAAGGATACAGTGAAGAAAATATGCATTTGAACACCCTGCTATATTGCAAGTTCAAACACTTAGAAATCATGGAGGGGTCTGAGACTGAGAACAAAATGGAACTTTCCACTAACCGTGTTTGGAGGAAGACGAATGATGAGTCCCATCCCAAGAACACCAACCCTACTGTGAAGCATTGGGGTGGTAGCATCATGCTTTGGGGGTGTTTTTCTGCACATGGGACCAGACGACTGCATTGTACGAAGGAGTGGATTACCGCAGCCATGTATTGTAATGTTTTGGGGAACAACCTCTTTCCCTCAGTCAGAGCATTGAAGATGGGTCGTGGCTGGGTCTTTCAACATGAATATGACCCAAAGCACACAAGGAGTGGAGGAGTGTGTGTGTGTCTGTATGGAGGAGTTGGCCAAAATCACTCCTGCGGTGTGTGCAAACCTGGTGAACAACTACAGGAAATGTTTAACCTCTGGAATTGCAAACAAAGGCTACTGTACCAAATATTAACATTGGTTTTCTCAAGTGCAGCTGTATCACACAAATAAATCGTTAAAAAATCATACATTGTGATTTCTGGATTTTTCTTTTGAGATTATTCCTCTCACAGTGGAAATGCACCTAGGATGAAAATTTCAAACCCCTCCATGATTTCTTAGTGGGAGAACTTGCAATACAGCAGGGTGTTCAAATACTTATTTCCTTCACTATATGTGTGGCTCCAGTTCTGACGGAGATATTGTTCGCTTCAGCTCCTTCTGTCATTAGCGAACACCACCTTTATTCATCTGGTCTCACAGAATCGACTGCGCTGGTATCCTGAAGCTGCGGAACGCCGACATCGAGCTGCGGAAGGGCGAGACGGACGTCGGCCGAAAGAACACGCGCGTCCGCCTGGTGTTCCGTGTGCACATCCCTCAGCCCGGAGGACAGCACGTCTCTCTACAAGTAGCCTCGCATCCCGTCGAGTGTTGTAAGCAAACTCCAACGCACTCTTTGCTTTCTGCCGTGGAATATTAGAGCCCCACGCTTTCAAATAAGTTGGGAAGCGCCATCCAGCACTCAAAGATGCCTTTATGCTCGCGCGCGGCGTGATTTACTGCGTGCGCTCGACTGTGCGTGTGCAGCTCGGCTACATCCGAGTGTGTGTACACAGTTTTATTAAAACGACGGCTGTAATCAAAACTCAAACAGGAGTTTCTTTTTTTTTAATCCAGCTTTGCCGGGAACATAACATTCTTGTTGGAGTAAATTGTGATGCCAACCCCCCAAAAAAAAAAAAATAATATATGACACGTCTTTCCCGGTCTGTCTTCGAGTCAGGAAAAAAATTGCCGCTAACTATACGCAATATATCTCTCGGATGGAAGTGGTTGTCGTGGTTGTCCTCCTACGTGCATGAAGGTTCAAAGGTCGCGGGGTTGTTTGTTGTCATCGCAGTTTGGCGCTTTTGTTGTTGGTGGATGATTAAGTACAGGAACAGGAAGCTGCATGTTCTGCGGGAACAGTATAATATCCCCCCACCTCATTCAAGTGACATTATTGTGTGATATGCAGTCTTGTGATAAGGAAAAGAGCATATGTATTGTTGCCATGGTGACCTCATGTTGCCTTTGTGTACAGGTTATGACCGACGGTGGTCATTTTCGATGATTGTGACATAGACCGAGTTAGTACACAAGTTTGAGCGCTTATTAGTAACTGCAGTAATTTACAGAGGACATAAAAAGACGCACCCCTGTTGAAAATTTGTGATATTAAAAAAAAAAGGCAAATGCAAAGTCATTTTTCCATCAGTAATGTGACCTATAGCCTGTACAACTCGAGTTAAAAAAAATATATATTTTCAAGTTTGAAAGTAAGATCAAACAATAAAAATAAGGTGCTTGCACAAGTGTGCACACCCTCCTATAATTGGGATAAGCACATCTCGTTTTTTTTATTTGTGCTTCTCAAAAAGATGCATTCATCCATAAAACATAATAACGTCTGGTACCAGGAGCATGCTGAGGTATTTTGATGTCTAAATAGCACATTTGTTTTTTTTTTTTAAGTATTGGTAGTTAAAACAAATAAATGAAAAGGTGGAGGGAAAAAAGTATTGCAGTACATGAACGTACCTTATACCATCCAACACGGCATTCTTGTAACACTGCGCAAGCCTGTTCGTTGCTCACCGTTCATAACCCCAAAGTGTCGTAAGTCCAGTATTTATATAAACAACACTCCAAAGTCACAAGTATAAAACAATGAATTGAAAAACAGTGAGGACAACTTTAACTGAGCAGGTCTTTTTGACTGGCGGTCCTGTAGGACTACAATAACCCAAGCTGCGGTGCCCCTTTCAGAACCAGTACTGATTTCATACATTTACAATATGATACAATACATCGGAATGATGACTTACATTATTGAACCTTAAACTAGCGACTGTTCGCTACTCTAGTTTAGACCCAGCCAAGCTACTTCCCAGCCATACAAATACAATTTATCCATTTTGTTTAACGATGTATATAATTTCATATATACCTATGAATGGAAAAAGCACAGTCTGTGTCGTCAAAATGTACACGAGCACTGGCCGTGGCCAATGGGGTGTGGGGCGAAAACCCCTCAAAAAGTCCACACTCTTTTCTTTGTAGAACGCAAATAGTACAGCTGACTGTTCACCAGACTTGCATACTTAATTTTCCTGTCGAAGTCCTTCCTTACAGCAGTGGTTTTCAAAACAGGGGCCCAGTGTCTGGACACTAGGGGGTGGCCACCATTAATTTCGGACCCTGATGAGTGAGTGAGCATTCTTGTGCCACATGACAACATGTTCTGACACCGCCACGTGCCATTTAGAACCTCAAAACGTTCTATGTCTTTTATTTGTCATAAATCGATATATATCATATATGTCAGTTGTTGGCAGTGGTTGAAATTAGGCATTCGGACGAATAGAATAACTGTTGAAGTATTTCCATAATTTGTCCCTTGCAGCTCAGCGTTCTGCACATGAACTTCCAATCGTGGAGAAGCAGGACTCGGACAGCTGCTCCGTTCTGGGAGGCCAGCAGATGATCCTGAGCGGGCAGAACTTCAGCTCCGATTCCAAAGTGGTTTTCATGGAGAAAACGCAAGGTGAGTGGGACCGTTCCCGCATCCTCTCACATGTTTTGCGGTAACTTCATCAAGAGAGCCACCGCTGACTCAGAAAAGCCCTTTTCTTCCGCACTGGCTTTCTATGCTGTCTTTACAATCAAATAATACTTTTGTTAACATATGAGTATTCAGTATCTCTTAATTATACAAAATACTTTTAAATGCTATATTTGTCCTGGACTCTTATTTTCACAACAGTGTAAAGCTTTCAGTACAACTCTGAATTTGTTGTTTTAATGAGCTTTTTCGCAGCAAACATGTTGTAAAACAGTAAATGGATTCAGGAATATTCCGGAAAAAAGGAAAAAAATGAAGGGGGTGGGGGTCGCATGTGCCAAGAAAGAAGTCATTCATTTTTAGTGAGTCTGAATCAAGGCAGGACTACTGTAATTTCCGCACTATAAGGCGCACTTTCAATGACCGGCCTCTTTTAAACCTTTTTTTCCCCCACATATAAGCCGCACCACATTATAAGGCACATAGAATAGATGCCACAGTCCAGGTTACATTATGCATCCATTAGATGGGCTGCGCCAAAGGCTCAACATTGATCCATGTACAAGGCACACCTGATTATAAGGCGCACTGTCAGCTATTGAGAAAATTAAAGTCTCTTAGGCATGCCTTATACGGTACTTTATTTCTATGTTTTCATATTTTATTTTGAACCTCTGGAAAAATATCATTTCAGTCATGTGCAACCAGTAATTAAAAATAACTTTTTTTCAATGGATGGAAAATATACAAAGCTTTTAAATTAAAAACAAAACAAAAAAAAAGTTAAATGTAGCGATAGTCATGAAATGTCAATTTTCAGTTGATTTTTCAAAGTTTATTTCAATGTCGGATTTGGTGCAATCATTCTCATATGATGTTGACATTTTATTCAATAGTTGCTTTTATTTCAATGTTGTTGTCTTGGCCTTAGTTTAGTTTCTAAAATTGCCTATCGGGTACTAAAATGATACCAAAATGAATAAATAGCCTTCTAGCTTGGGTCTGGAGCAATAACTGATCCCACTTTGGAGTCAGTAAGAGTTCTTGCAATTGAAGAGTTTCTAGTAGTAGGTTGAGAACTGCACTGATGAGGGATTAAGAGGAAACTAACGTTACAATAGGAATGGTTGTAACCACAATTTTTTGACGAAATGGGAGAATCTTTCTCTGAAAATGCCAAACACTTGTTTCCACACCAGTTTCGTACTGATGAGAACGATGTGTCCCGCGCACCACCCTGAATTTATTGATCTCAGGGTTCAGATCGATGCTTGTCACTATTTGCACTGCACAAGTTATTACAACTAAAACGACAGCGTAACGCATGACTCCCATCCCAAGCGCTTTTCCCCCCTGCCGGCGTGTTATGACATGCTGCAGCAACGGCTAGTGAGGCAGACATGGAAAAGGAAATATTTCACAAAAGGATTGCCAGTGTTTTGGAGAACTTGGTGTATGACATAAAACTGTGGCCGGGTACGAGTGCAAAATCCCTCTGAATGGAAGACAGCTGCGTCTGTTTGGAGCTTTGGCGGCTTTTTGCATCGATGGGTCCAACACCAAAGCCCGCCCTCCCTGACCACCGTAATCCTCCATCTGATTTCCATTTCCTCTCATAATCATGTACAGAAGGGTGAACAAAATGTCGGGGTCTCCCTTAGAGTGGCGTTACAACACACTACAAACAAACGCGAGTGCCAAGTGAGCAGTCATTGAGGAGGAGTGCAGTTGACAGTAGAAAGTTGGCAACACGAATGGAATCCCCCCTGACCCCCCCCCCCCACTCCTTTCCCCCATCTGAATCAATCAAATTGTGTGCTTTTAATTAGCGCACGCACAAAAGGGTTTCCCCGCTCCAGGAATATTCAGAATCATTTTAGGAGCAGCATACATCAGGTCACGTGCTCGCTAACCAAGATGACGATTATGTATATGGCAGCCAAAATGAAATTATAAACGGTTGATTATGTAGAGCAGAAATACCGTGGAGGCCCACAGGGAACAGCAGCCATGCTGATGTTTTAAAGGAGACCTTACAGGTATGGGCAGCACGGTGGAGCAGCTGGAAAGCGTTGGCCTCACAGTTCTGAGGTCCCTGGTTCGATCCCGGCCTCGCCTGTGTGGAGTTTGCATGTTGTTCCCGTGCCTGGCTGGGTTTTCTCCGGGCACTCCGGTTTTCCTCCCACATCCCAAAAACTTGCAACATTAATTGGACACTCTAAATTGCCTCTAGGTGTGATTGTGAGTGCGACTGCTCGTCTCGATGTGCCCAGCGATTGGCTGGCAACCAGTTTAGGGTGTACCCCGCCTCCTGCCCGTTGACAGCTGGGATAGGCTCCAGTACTCCCCGTGACCCTCGTGAGGATAAGCTTCTAAGAAAATAGATGGATGGATTACAGGTATGCATTTATGTCTGAAATGAATACCTTGGGCAGACTTAATATCATGTCTGTACTGCACTTCCATCAAAATAACCCAAGAATCAAGAGCCTTATGACGAGATTGGCTTTTACTTGTAGGAGCAGAGCCCAGTGTGTGGAGAGAGCTGGGCTTGACATTTTAACATTGACACAGTAGCGGTCGCGTCACAGCTGTGTCACTGGATCTTCGTCCTGCTGGAATGTTCACGTCATTGTTGGGGGCAGTTATCATGTGAATTTGCCCCCATGTAAGAGTGCATAGTCACTCGCTCAATTGCACAGATTGGGTACGTAGGCACTCCAGAGACCAACTACTTGTACACAAGACATTCTAAATGTATTTTAGCAAGACTTTTTGTTGGTCCCCTTTTAAGATACACTTTCCAGCAAAGGTGTGCATGTGACTTTTAAGATCAATACAAAAAAATGCAGCTATTTTTTGTTGACACAGTTGGGAACTGTTTTCCTTCACCAAAAATGTACTTGTAAAATTGTCAGAAATAGTCACAAAAGCTCAGATATGCCAGCCTAGTTGTTAAATACAAGTCTGTAAATATACAGTAATAATAGAATGATAAAATATACATGCTTTTGATTGAGGAGTGATTGTTGTTTGTAAAAATAAATAAATAAAATTGACACACACTGTAATTTCTTCTGGTGTGACCTCCACAAATCGCAACACCCCCCAAGAAAAAAGACTCTTTGAACTTCAAATTGACTAAAACGCAAAAGCGACATTGGATAGATAAGTAACCAACTTCTGATATCTTCTCTCAGATGGGTTGCAGATTTGGGAAATGGAAGCTACCGTGGACAAAGATAAGAGCCAGCCAGTAAGTATGTGACATCACACTCATGGTGTCGTCTTCCAAGTCCACGCACACAAAGAGGGGAGTCCTTTGATCGTTTGCTGTACCGTAGAGCATGCTGTTTGTGGAGGTGCCGTCCTACCGCGACTCGTCCGTCTGCCATCCTGTCAAAGTGACCTTCTGTGTGGTCAACGGGAAGAGGAAGCGTAGTCAGCCCCAGCACTTCACCTACACACCACTGCAATGTAAGCTCGGTGCACGACACTCAGTATTTTTACTTGTGCACACACTTTGTAAACCTCTGTAAGTCCACTCGTGCTGTGTTCACTCTTAGTCATTTGGTTGTGGTCCCTGAAAAGTGAACAATTCAAGTAAAAGGACTGATTCTCTAAAGCCATCTTTTGAACCATAAACAAGCAAACGAGGCCGTTGTTCACAGAAACTGCGAGAATATTCAATTGCATTTGTCACGGCAAACCAAGTTCAACATGTCTTAGAAGAGTTGTTGAAAATATGAGACATGCGGCGTAAAAATATGCTTCCCCTTCCACTTGGGAACGCCTCCAAGTTGTGTTATGGCCTATTACGTACGTCAGGTTTCGTTGCCTTCACCCTTTTTTACAAGGGCTGACTGGGTTTCTCATCTGCTCCGTGACCGCCGTGGCCCATTTTTTGGGCCTGAAACAGGGCTGCTGAGTCCGTCGGGAACGTGGTCTAAATGTAGCATTCGAGGTCAAAGTGCGGGGAAGACACATATTGCCGTCAGCTCACTTCCAGCCTTTTTTCAACTGCTTGTCTGAAA
This sequence comes from Syngnathoides biaculeatus, assembly GCF_019802595.1. NCBI lineage: Eukaryota > Metazoa > Chordata > Actinopteri > Syngnathiformes > Syngnathidae > Syngnathoides > Syngnathoides biaculeatus. The sequence continues at coordinate 18,750,395 of NC_084641.1, forward strand.
CAGAAATTTGATTTGGTATATTCATTTATTACATATATTGAAGAAGTCCCATTTCAATCCTACTAACCGAACAAAAACACAGCAGCGACAATACATTTGAGTCAAAGGCATCTTCTCACAAGACTACCATACTTGTCTTTGTTCAGCTCCGTCCATCAAGACCGAACCCCTAGACGAGTATGAATCGGACCACATGAGCTTTGCCATGCCCCCCATCATGGGCGTACTCCCTCATTCCTACTACCACAACCCACACAGCGTCATCCCTCCCGATCACGGCCTCGTGTCCAGCATGGCCTCGTGCCAGCGCCTCGGCTCCGCCCTCGCAGGTCAAGAATCACGCTTCCCGAACCAAAGCCCGGCCATTGTTTTCTCCCATGCAGGGAAAGGCCTGAGCAACAGCCCGGGAACCTATCAGCAGACCGGGCCATTGGTCCCTGACCCCCACTGCTCTGTTCTGGTCCACACGGGCTCTCAAGCGCCACCTGCCGCTCCAATGGGTGCAGGCCAGCACCCTTCCATCATCCAGTTCTCCCCCACCAATCACCACCTAATTCGGGCGGGAGACCAAACACAGCCAGACAACCAGCCTGTCCTTTACTGCGAAGGCTACTCTCCGCAGGCGACCCACCGATCTCCGCCTCCCCAGGTGGTCGCGGACCCCTCTCAGCAATACCCAACCGTCATTCAGCAGCAGAATTACGTTCACAAAGGGCAGCAGAAAGTCAGAGTAGCTCCTGGGGAGACGTCACCAGATAGAGCGAGGAGGGTGACCGTGAAGGAGGAGAACCTGGACCAGGCCTACCTAGATGATGGTGAGTGTAAGTCTGTGTTTTTACTTCCTCCGAGCGTGCGTCGTCGCTTTTATCCGCCGAGACACAGACGGCTATGTTAACCGCCTCTCAAACAATTGAAGGATATTTACAATATCATCGGCGTCTCCTCGTTGGAGTCAGCGTGATCAAACGGCTCGGTTTTTTTCATACATAAAGTGTAGTGACGCTCCACTCTGGGTGGAAATAACCCGTATTATGACTCAGTTGTTTGTCTTCGGCCTGTCCACCCAATTAGCCCCCAGCAAAATTAATGTTGGGCCAGATCCAGCAACAGGCAAGATGTGGAACTTTTTTATTTTGAAGCAAAGGGTTTCTCCAAACTTTGTTGGATATTCTCTTCTTGAAATGTGGTGAGCTGTTAGCAACAATTTGTCTAGCGCATATTTGTTTTGTTTGTTTTTAAAGTGAGGGTAATAAGCGTCGCTCCGGACCACCGACATATTGATACTGTTATGATGTAAAAACAACTTCCATGGCAACCATTGTCAAATAGTGGAACGGGGCTGCCTGGGAGAGCCAGGGAAATCCTCTTTGTTTGTTATATTTGGCCGGGGCTTCTCCTTGGCCTCACATCCCCCCCATACACACCCCAGATCCTGCGGGGGAACCCACCAGAGGATTAATTTTTTTTTTCCCGACTACATGATTCTGCCAATCTGGCTCCAGAAATTCCGTTTTGCAGCTGCTGTGCTCCAGGAATCCAGCACAAGATGTGAGATAGAAGCAAGGGCGGAGGGTCATTTTTAGGAAAAAGGAAAGGGTTGTGTGTGTGTGTGTGTGTGTGTGTGTGGTGTGTGTGTGTGTGTGTGTGTGTGTGTGTGGTGTGTGTGTGTGTGTGTGTGTGTGTGTGTGTGTGTGTGTGTGTGTGTGTGTGTGTGTGTGTGTGAAGTGTGGATTCAATGGAAAAAATTAATCCGGCAATGGAATTTGTGTTTTTTGGATGGAGCTCCCTGGGTTTCCCTCCACAGTAAACAGCAACAGCCTTGTGACTTGTTAAATGAACACTTGGGAGAACAGAGATACCGTTTGACTGCCGTCTTTTCAAGTTGGTGACAGCCAAGCGTGCCTCTGCGTGTTTGTTCAGCTTTGCCTTTTGCATGCTTTCGGGTCTTAGTGTCGTGACACCACTTTTTGCACTCAAAACAGTACTGTAGAAGGTTCACAAGCGGCGTGGTTAACGTCAGGAAGCCTTCAGAAAAAGCCTTTGGCAAATGAGAGATGCCAGGAATGGGCAACTTCAATAAATAATGGAAGGAGACACAATTTCTCTCCAGTGGGCCACAAATTCATTCAAATTCGGCAGGCTTTAAGACATGATTGGGACTCTTCAGTGGGTTAATTACGCTAAAGTATAGCGATAGTATTTATACCAATATGCTAAAATTTTAATAACTGTTTAAGTGCAAATTCACTTAAATGCAAATGCTGTGTACAACTAAAAATCTACAATACCACGGAACCGCAAAGCAATGTCATACGTCAACGTCGTATAGCAGAAGAATACGGTACTCGTACTGCGTGATGATAAGACGCCGGGACTCATCGTTACTGGGCTGGGACTCATTGTTTCCAGACATGTTCATCCTTGGACTGATGTAGTCTCAAGTGTAGCATGGTCAATGCTAACTATTTTCAATGTTGTCTTTAATGTTAAGTTTATCGTCCCGACTTGTAATGTCGGCTAGTGACATGTCACAGCAAAGATGTTGGTTGTTGTTGTTGAAATATATTTGGCAACAATAGTAAATAAATCACAGGTAAAATATAAATATAAATATGCATCACAAAAGTACCTTTTAACTGTCATTGTTGTACACATGAAAAACGGAAAACTCGTTGTGCTGATGCGTTACTGTATACACTTGCAAATGAAACCCGTCCAGAGACATCGCCCGCCTTTGAGAGATTGCCGACTGTGCCCACACGTGTATAATCATTTTTGAAAACGTGGGTGGTCACATCCTGGTAGACTTTCACTTTGCGTGGTGTTAACTGTCATTTGTCGGCGGTATCGCAACTGTCACTGTTCAACAAAAGTCGGCCTTTTCCTCTTCGGTGCTGTACACAAACCTCGTATGGTTCTGTTTCCACCCCCCCCCCCCCCAACACACACACAGACGTTTCCATGCTGTATGCTCACGTACAAACTTGACAGAGGGGTGGCTACCTTCTTCTTCGGAAGCGAGACTCGGGCTTTAGAGGTTTATTGTGAGTGGCTGTGGAACAAAATGGTCGGAGGCAGTGAAGCAGGTCAAACGGTTTCACCAGGTGAAGATCGAGCAGGTCGAGGAAGATAAAGCACACGGTGACAGCTTGGATACACATTAGTCTGAGCACACACAACGGGGTAGAATGTCACCATGACCAAGTCACTTGGTGTGGTAAGTTTGGATGAATTGTGAAAATTTCAAAGATTTCAGGCTTTTTTTCAAGCTTTTTTAATACTTACAATCAACTTGTACTGAACTGCTTGATGTAGATGACAAACTACAAAAAACTTTGGACTGGACAGTAATATTGGTGCGTATTGTTTGGAAATCCCTGATTTAAATTGTCCACAAGGGTTAAAGTGGGTCTGAATGGTTGTTTTGTCCGTACGTGTTCTGCGATTAGCTGGTGAGCAGTCCAGCGAACACCGCCTGCCATCCAAAATCAGCCGGGGGAGACTCCAGCTCAGCCGTAACCCTACTGAGAAAAAAAGCAGTCAAGAAACTGGAAGTTATGACACATAGCCAGTTAGCTGTCGTTCACTTTTCAAGTTACGTGAAGCTCTTCCAGGGTGCTTCACACCTCTGCTGTGCACACATGAGGATGCACAAACACATCAATTCCAACGCTCAGCGGGCGTCTGCTGTGACCTGACTCGGCTACTGTGCACGTCGCCTGCGTCTCCGCCCACTGGCGCCGGTCTTCGGAGCCAGACACTCACCTATTGAAGGGAGCGGCTCGAGTGCCAAGCCTACATTAGATCACGTTAAAGCGCCGCTCTGTGTTAGCCGCGTCTTTAAACATGTTTCAAGCTCCCGGGATGAAGTCTTGCGGCCGCGGCGAGGAGATGAAAGTGACCTGAAGGCATTAGGTGTCAGAGCAAATTCCACCACGGATTTAAAATCAACACGGTGGATGCCGTGGTGACGACAGCAGGGTAGCTACTTATGATGCTCGACCCCAAAAAAATGTTCTTGTATTTCACTTAGTAAAAGCTCTTTATAGGCCAAAGAATCATATTATTTCATGTCGTGGGATCGCTCTCCCATGAATATTGTACTTAGTCTTTTTTCTTCATGATCATCATTTAATTTGTCATTTGAGACGGTCGAAGTTCTCGTTTTTATGTGACATGGAAATGAGAGTTGCTCTGACCGGATTGCTCATCTTCCACAATTTAAATATGGAGAAGAGCTTGACTCTGATCGGTCCATATCACAGCATCTGCCGGCGTAGAAGCCTGTGGCGGCCAAGCATCCTTCAGTGACACGTTCAGACTGATTGCGTGGTTATTTCTTTTCAGTGAATGTGCGTTCACTTCACTTACGCCACATTCACATGCTCCTCCCAAGCGGGCCAAAGTAATCCTGGGATCGGCCGCAGCCAGCGCAACGTCTCCCTGACTAGTTCCTTTGATTTATTTTTATTTTTTCCATTCCCATTTCTACTCCCGCATTCCAGCCCCTCTACCCCGTAAGTCTTGCGGCCACCGTCGGATCAGCGGGACACCCGACCCCCCCTTTACTATTATCGTAAAGCACAAGTCACCAAGTCCAAGTGTTGGATTGTTGGCTCACTGATACGGAAAAAATTCGAGGGGGGTGGGGGGGGGTTTGGTCTGCGGTTGTGCTCATCCATCCTCTCCCATTCATTGGAATTGAACGTGCCTCACGTCTCTGCCGAAAAAGACGGCAAGCTTTGATATTTCATCACCTGCTATGTCCTGAATTATGAATGTAGTTAAGTATTGCTGTAAAACAAAACATAATTTATTAACTGTATTTGTGCAGCTGCAGACACTCGCTCGCTTAAAACGAAAGAAATGCTGTGATGCTGTTCAGTTGAGTGGGTGGGCACTAGAGTTGGGTACCAAGACCCGAGAACTGATTCAAACCCGGACGAACATTACAGTTCTCCCGGAATCAAATTTCAAAAATATTGTTTCCCAGTTAGCGGAACGGTGGATCACCTGGTGAAGCGTTTGCCTCACAGTTCTGAGGTCACGGGTTCAATCCCGGCCCTACCTGTGTGGAGTTTGCCTGCTCTCCCCATGCCTGCGTGGGTTTTCTCCGGGCACTCCGGTTTCCTCCCACATCCCAAAAACATGCAACATTAATTGGACACTGTAAATTGCCCCTAGGTGTGATTGTGAGTGTGACTATTGTTTGTCTCTATGTGCCCTGTGATTGGCTGGCAATCACTTCAGGGTGTACCCCGCCCCCTGCCCGATGACAGCTGGGATAGGCTCCAGCACTCCCAGTGACTCTTGTGAGGATAAGCGGCTCTATTACCTTTTATATTCTATCGATAACATGCATAGATGTTAAACTTAAACCATGTCACAGGTTCATTTTACCTGTGTTGCAAAAATCATTACAAAAAAAAGATTCCGATGAAGGGGATCTTTAATCTTTTCACTTGAAATTATTATAGTTTCCAAACTGCAGCTCAGAACCCATCAAAGACCTCGCAATTTTAACAAGCACTCTAATAACACGTCTGTGACATGTTTTATTGAAATGCCCCAAGGACCTAGAATGATAAAACATATCCTATTTCTTGTCTTCATTAAATCAGCCTGTTGCACGGCGTCATCTCGTGCAAGTAGGCTCGCTTTCATCCCACTCTTTAACTTGGTGGGTGGGCTATTCGACTTTTGTTACCATGACGACTGGGTGTGGAGCTAGGTGACTAGGGTGTCAGCTATCAGTGAACTGGATCTCACCGGCGATTATTTGTGTGTGGCAGAAGACTGGACATCGCCAAGTGCTTGCTTCTACTTGTGTATGCAGCATTCCGCTGTGTGTATGTGGCGTGTGAACAGCTCACCAAAGACGAATATTCCCCACCACTACCGCGTCGATAACTGGATCCCCCTGATCAGAAGCTGTTGCTTGAAAGTGGTCTTGGATCTTCACCCAGGCGAGCTGGTCACGTCACGGAAGGAGAAACTCAGTGTGGGGGTGGTTATTGTGTACTTTAGCGTGTGTTACCTAACACGTCAGAACGGAAGTGCAAGGACGGCTTGCCCACCGACACATTTTCAGAAATAGACGTCTGACAAAACGCTTGCTTGTTTATTATCACACTTGTTTAGTGGGCAGGCGCTACAGGGACCTTTTTGTATACCTGTCGTGAAAAAAATACATTTTCCATAATATGTCTACTTAAGGCCTCACTTGTTTGCTTTATGAAGGGATTGCTGTTTTTATAGTGGGCTGTATTTGAGGTGTTTGTTTGTTTGTTTTGTTTTTGACTCACAACTATGTTGCTGAAGGCTTGAGCACACTGCTGAATGATGTTACTTTGTTCAAAAAGGAAATTACTGTAGGTTGCAGTTGCACATCATCATCATCATCATCCTCAACAATGCCTCTCCTCACCCCTTCAAAATAGGGAACACATTCGTCCCTTGTCTTTATACTTTTAGTTGTCCTTTTAATTTTCCAAAATTAAGATTTATATGCCATTAAAAATAAGATGGTAAAGCGTTGGCCTCACAGTTCTGCGGACCAGGGTTCAATCCCGGCCCTGCCCGTGTGGAGTTTCCATGTTCTCCACGTACCTGCATGGGTTTTCTTCGGGCACTCCGGTTTCCACCCAAATTCCCAAAAACATGCAGCCTTAATTGGACGCTCTAAATTGCCCATAGGTGTGATTGTGAGTGCAGCTGTTTTTTCTCCATGTGCCCTGCGATTGGCTGGCAAGCAGTTCAGGCCTGCTGACAGCTGGGATAGGCCCCAGCACTCCCGCGAACCTTGTGAGGATGAGCAGCTAAGAAAATGGATGCATGGTTGGATGGATTCAATGTAATCTGAATTGATAGAGATGAGCTAGCTCAACACACTTGAATTGCCAAAAGTCCTCTTTTATTGCGACGTCCACTGTGAGAACCACAAAAGCGCTCTTGCTCGAATGTTCAAATCATGCAATATTTCACTCCCCTCAAGTTTACATTGCTTTTCTTCGTCCGTGCCATTACAAATCATTTCTTTGAAATCCCACTAGGTTTTCATATTTTATTCTGATAGCATATACTGTATTCTTCTGCTCCCGTGGCACTTGACACTATTAATGGTCTGCCTTGGAGACATATTGATTGATTGATTGATTGATTGGTTGAATGATTGGTTGATTGGTTGATTGATTGATAGCAAAACAAAATTTGTTGGTTGACTGATGGTGACATGAATTCACCAAAGTACATAGCAGTAAATGCACAAGCGTGTACAGTGAGCGATAAACTGGGGTGCCAGAGGAGGGAAAACAGATTAAATTTCACTTCAATTGTAAGAAAATTATTATGTTTATCCATCCATCCATTTGCTTTGCCGCTTATCCTCATGAGGGTCGCGGAGAGCGCTGGAGCCTAACCCAGCTGTCAACGATCAGGAGGCGGGGTACACCCTGAACTGGCTACCAGTCAATCAATCGCGACACGTGGAGACAGACAACAGTCACAATCACACCTAGTGGCAATTTAGAGTGTCCAATTAATGTTGCATGTTTTTGGGATGTGGGAGGAAACCGGAGTGCCCGGAGAAAACCCACGCAGGCACGGGGAGAACATGCACACTCTACACAGGTAGGGCCGGAATATAACTGTGAGGCCAACGCTTTACCAGCTGCTCCACCGTGCCGCCTTATTATGCTTATTCCAAATATATTTTGTGAATCTGTGCCAATGACATGTAATGACAGGCAGACCCATAAATTCAGAACTTCAGAATGTGCAATGGACCTGTTTCTTCACCTGTTGTTCTTCATACAACAGAAACGGGCTTCCTGTAAGTACGCCAGCTTTGTGTTCTATTTAACAGGCCCAGATTTTTACACTCAGTAAATTTGCGGGTAAACTGAGACAAGATCATCATTATTTCAGGATTCGGACTATTTGTGTCAGTTACGTTTCGTTGTGTGCTGTGAGATTTTTCTTTCGTAATCTAGGTTCCTTGGCTCTAGATAGCAGAGGAATGCGTACTGCATTTCAGTGATTTCAGATAACAGTGGAGCTGTGCGTTTCCATGGTGACAGCAGACACAGACACAACATGCTACGTAATAGCTTGAATAGCGAGCAAAGAGCTTTTTTGGCCCACTTTGAAATGCTCGCATTAGTCATCGGACCTAATGAGTCGCTAGTGACACAGTGGAAGCAGTGGCGGCCCGGAACGTCGCTAAGCGCCAATGTACACACGTGCGCACCCACACGGCCGCTACACCAGTGAATGCTTTTTTTTTTTTTTTTTTTTTTTGGGACAGACACTTTGGCGGGTGGTGTCCTGTACTGTACTTCCGAGTCAACGTGACAACTACACGCTATATTTTGTACATTAGCATGAAGCTAACTTCTTTTGAGGCATGTTTTATCCCTAAAATTGTGGCAAAACTCCATGTTGTCCCATATTTATTTATTTTTTTGTTTCTCTTCCTGGTAATTGTGTAGTTAATTAACCAGACTGGATCCTCTGTAGTTCCATGCATGCTATAATATGTGTTAACCTGGTTGCTTATGTTTGAGCTGGACTTTTGTTTTTGGTTGTGGAAATGAACAATTGAGAATGAAACACTTCAAAATTCACTGATCACGTCTAAGGTTGGATTTGCACTGCAGGTCCAAGCACTCAATTCCGATTCACAGCGAACGGACCACAGACCTCCCAGTAATGGTCGCCATGGGCAATTATTTAGATGCATATGGTTTGACGCGTCTCAAATGATATATGTTAAAGGTGAATTCCAGTGGTTTGGATTAACAATGTATCCAAATGGTCATGTCATATGTACTCTTTCTTGAAAATGTGATGTTTATCCTCTCTCATTTAATTGTGTTTTGACAAGATTTTTATCAGCAATTACGAATTTTCATGGGCGCCGCCACTTTGGAGAGTCACATGACTTACGTGCGAGGATGTGATGTAAAAGGAGTGCAAACACAGGCTCGATTATGATGGGTCACAATTATGGCCTGCGCCGATTTCTCGTATTTATCCTCATCTGATGAAGAAATAGTAGTATCGGTTGATCGGGAAGACAGAGGAAAACTTCCATACAGATTTGAACCTGTGCCTGTAAATAATGTTGAATATTCCGATGGTTCTTCGGACAGGAATGATGCAGAGTCTGATGAACGAGCTCCGGCGGTGGGGTGCAAGCTAGCTACCGGGGCCTTTGTTCGTTCGAAGAACCATCCGAAAATACTACATTATTTACAGCCACAGGCTCAAATCTGTATGGAAGTATTCCTCCATCTTCACGATCAACCGATACTGCTATTTCTTCATCAGATGAGGATAAAAAGAATCAGCGCTGACCATAATTGTGTCCTATCGTAATAGAGCCTTTGTTTGGGACTCTCCAAAATGGCGGTGCCCATGAAAGTTCTTTTTTGCCTACAAAAATCTTCTCAAAATACCATTAAATGAGAGAGGATTGACATCACATTTTCAATATACAGTACATATGACATGACCTATTGGATACATTGTTAATCCAAACCACCAGAATTCCCCTTTAAGACGAAAGTTAATTTTCCAAGATTTTTGCTGTAGTTTAGATTTACTGCTGGTGTTTTTAAAGAGTTTATTTGTCTTCTTTGGGCAGAAGTGGTCCGTCTCCAAATGTATCTGTACTTCAATTACATCAAGCTTATATTGATGGAGCGTAGCCGATCTGTATGTTTACCTAAATTGCACTCGCATCTGCAGACATCCGATGCGTGTTGGATATTCACATTTCCAATCTGAAAATATATCTACTATGGGCTGACCAATAAACATTTCTTTATGCGTGTGCTGAAATTTGGTATGGTAAAATTCAGATAACTGATTAATAAGCCGATTAATTTAGAAAGTATAAATAAATATACAGTGATGCCGCGGTTCTCGACCAAAATCTCGAAAAGTGATTTGTTCGAAAACTGAATCGATGTTTCCCATGACAATGAATGGAAAAAGAAATAATGGGTTCCAAGCCTAAAAAATTAAGCTTTTTATTGCATTTTTTTTAGCTTTTCCTTATAATAAAATGCATCGTAAAAATACATGTATAGTTTAAATACTTTATATAATGAAAAAATTTAAAAATCTTATTTACTTAAAATTCATTTTTTTGCTTAAAATCTATGCTTTAGTAGTAGAGTATGCTAGGCTGGGAGGGCCGTATCTGTAGCGACTCGGCCCCCAGCCTTGTAAACTTTTTTTTTATTAACAAAAGTGCCGAATAACTTTAAACAAGCAACTTGCCTTCTTTGGCGCCATGATTGGGGGTTAATATGGTAGTCCTCGATCAGAAGAAAAACAACAGTCACTACCGGGACACGTCTGTGTACTGAGGCTGTGTAATACAGAATAACAAAAGTGCGATGGTTGCGCCGCGCGCATTATGTCATTTCCGCGTTTTTTTTTTCGGGGGGCGTTTGAATTGACAATAACAAAACGCGTCGTGGGTGGGTCAGCTGCTTGCGCCGCTCGCGATGTTATTTCCGGGTTTTTTCGGCAGCGTGGGAATTCACAACAAAGCGCGTCGTGGGTCAGCTGGTCTGACCACGCGCAATATATTATTTCCGGGTTTTGTCTGGGGCGTTCGAGTACTGATTTTCGTATGAAAACAGACGCCAAAAAAAATCTTGAAATTTTCATTCGAAAACCGATTTGTTCTAAAACGTTCAAGAACCGAGGCCTTACTTTATATATAATCTTAGTCATATCATATGTCATATCGTTTCAATGTCTATGTATAATTATTCTAATTATAATTTTTGCAGTTTAAAGGGCTAATATCAGACAGTTAAAACAGCCAGCCCTTAATATTTACACCGTCATGACATCTCTCAATTGTGTCACTTGAACACGAAACCAAAAGGGTTAGTTTAGAATGGCCTAACTCTAACCATGCATTATGAATGCAACTTTAAATCGCAGTGATTTTTTTTTTTTTGCCTTCTGCACTGTTTGAAGTAGGACGTTTTAGCTGCCGTCTTACGCAAAATCCTCCCTACTGAGTGCCTCTGCGATATCGCGACAATCTCATTAAGCAGGCTGACAGCGGGTCGAACTTCCTCAGTGCTTCGGCCCGGAGGCAAGTGCACACTCGATGTGGACCGTGCGAGGAATCTTACTTATTTCACCGTGGTTGCAACAGCTTTACTTTGCAAAATGTTTCTGCCCACGCCTGCCGTCCATTGTGGTTCTATTTTTAGAACGTGTGTGCAAACAAAAGTTTCCATTTCCACGCCCATGCATGCGTGTTTATGTCATCAGCAGGAAATGATTATGTAGTGCGTCTTCACGGGAACACGTCCTCTATAATTTCTAATTAATGCTGCCAGTTCTGCAGGTATTTAAGTGAGGGGGTATAATAAATGACATTTGTGGTTTTTTTTTTAAATCTTTTTATTCAAATTTCCTTTCAGATACAAGAGCATTTAGTGTGCACAAATATTTAACATATTTACTCAAAAAGGAGGTAGAAGATTTGTCTTGCTTTTCAACAACACTAACATAAGCCCAAAGAGCTTTTTCAAGCAAATCATTTCTACCCACTCTCTTCTTATCACCCATTGGGAAATATTAAAATAAACTAATTAGATTATGTCCAACCTGTTCCAGTTTGAAATTAATTACTGACATTTCTAAATAGGAGCAGAATGTTGCCCCCCCCCCCTCCCCCTTTATGTATTTGTTGTGAAATAATAGTATGAATTAAATTTTCCAAAAATGAGGCCCCACCTTGTTTTGGTGATTGTTTACCCCCGCCCCCTTCAGACTGCAACCCAGCTGAGACTGAATCAACAGCACCCTCTTCTGTTTGCAGCCGAGTCATGCACTTATATTGTATGACCTCCTTGATATGATGCGCGATCAAATTCCATTTGATTTTCTTAATTCTTTAATACCTCAGTTTCGTATAGTAGTTGCCCTCTTTGGGATTGCGGGTGAGCTGGAGCCTATCCCAGCTGACTTTGGGCGAGAGGCGGGGGGTTTAACCAGGGCTATCGCAAGTCTTAAACCACCATGAACTTATGAAGGGTAAATCCATCCTCCCAAGTGTTCGAGCAATCTCCAGCAATGCAACGTGCTGGCATTTTGGCTAACACGAAGGAACAACGAGCTACCTTCCAGGAGGTAAAGCTAATAGAAACAAACGAGTCCTCTTGAGGGCGGTCCTGCCATGTATGTCACTTCCTGCTTCTTCTCGAAAACAAATCCCTCGAGAGGATTTTCATGGCGGGAGTTCCAAAAAGCCGTACGCGTCAAAAATCATGTTTTGTGGTGAAAAAAGGCATGGGTCCATACTGGCTGCGTTTTTTTCATTAATAACATAAAACATAACATAAAAATCATGCATTTCATGGCAGTGGCCCTTTAAATGTTTCTTTCTTTGCTTTGCAGTGAACGAAATCATCTGCAAGGACCTGACTGGTGTTCAGACTCGAGGGCAGTCTTAGAGGGCAGCTCCGAAGGACAAAATGATGTCACACTCTGTGCCTGGCCCTCCCGTAATCGCCTCCATCGGCAACAGCATCGGACATTCTGGGTTTTGTCAACTACAGGGAGTCCTCGATTCACGAAGGAGATCCGTTCCTAGGCTGGCGACATAACCCGAATTTCCGCGTAAGTCGGATTTCACCGTTAAAGTCAAAATTTACCATGACAGCTGGGATTGGCTCACTGTATCCGTCATAGGGGTGAAACCCTTCAGGTGCGTTAAAATACGGCCTTTGTCCTGAATAATAATTGCCACGCTCGTCCGAATGAAGCCCACGTCTTTATGTCCGTCATGTTCCTCGGTGTTAATCCTATCTCCGATCTTTTTATGATGTTACGCTTCGTTTCCATGGTCATTGCTTTTCGGCTAGGCCAACTATGGTAAAAAAAAAAAAAAAAAAAAAACAGCTTTCTTCTTTTGGGCCATAACGTGTAAAAAGGTGGGCGACAAACTCCCAGTGCACTAACAGATCAGCACTATACATGAGCTAAGCAGAAACACTATGGTGCTGGGGACAAAATGGCGGACGAGACACGGGCGTCGTGTAGTCGAAATGTCGTAACCCGAGGACTCCTTGTAACGCCGATCCCTCCTGGCCCCCGTTTATACTGTAGAAGCCCCCATACAGGCCACACAAAAACAGCTGGTAACTGTGCCTTATTTTGTTAATGAAGGTCATTTACCTATTCTTGTTTACTAGTGAATAAATAAATTAAAATTATACAAACATAAAGGGTCAATCATCTCAAAAGGGCAGTTTGTAATTCACGCTAAATGGATGCCTTCACCAAATGAATTATAAATTTATGTTCATGTGCACTATGCAGTGTGTGTGTGTGTGTGTGTGTGTGTGTGTGTGGTGTGTGTGTGTGTGTGTGTACATGTTTGTCCTTTGGCTAATATTCCATTCTATATTTGTAAGGTGTATAATGCATAATATTCTGGGAAAGTGTCTGTACAGGGCCTGTGATGCTGCATTTTGGGTCGTAATTTGTGTCCAAATCTAAATTCAGTGACAATCTGCACTTTGACACAAATTAACTGGCCTTTTGGAATTATAACTGCAACTCTTTTATATATACTGTCTGAGATTTTGTTTTAATATAATGGCAGTATACAGTATTTCATGCCAAAGTCTTGCCTATGCACAAGATTCTTGCTGCCCACTGTAAGCGGTACTCTGTACTGCACCTGCTTAGTGTACTCATGTAAGGATATAAGGGCTGTCTGAAAATAGTTTTCTGGGATTGGAAAAGAAGAATATTGTTTCGTATGTGTTCCGACTTAGTCTGACTCTTAATTCCCTCGTGTGTAGATGAATTGAACCCTTGCGCTTGAAAAGCTGCAGAACAGAAGTATAAAGCAAAATCTAATCAGAGGTTGACCTATTTTATACAACATAATATTCAGATGTTTTAATATTCCATTGAAATAAATGTTTCCCATTGAGCCAATGCAGCACAATTGCAGTTGCCTTATCTTGAATGTATTCTCCCCATTTTTTGTAAATATAAACCTCAAAGTGCGATTTTTATGATAGAGTATATAGCTTATCTTGTGTAATGTGTTTATATGGGGCAGCACATTTTTTTTGTTTTGTTTTGTTTTTACAAGGGAAATGAAGGGAATTAGGCCTCATTTATATCTGGAATCTTTGTGTTTAAGTTCGCTTGGTTAGGTTGAGTGAGGATTTCTTATTTACTGTTGAACTTTGAATCTTGCTATTTTTGTATTCTTAACAGTAGCAATAAACTATATCCACAACCCCAACGTTTCATCTCTTACCCTTCAGCAACTACAATGGTGAACGTAAGAAAAAGCTGCTGCATTAAATGAGTGATTTTCCAACTTTTCCTTTAATGGACCTTACTGAGCTGTCTATCACTCGTACAATAATAGCCAATCAGATAGCCGCATTGTCTTAACCCCTGGCTTGACACGCCCCTCTCGCCGTATTGGAAAAGTTAATGTTACCAACAACGCGGTCCTCAGATGCGCTTGAGGAACGTGCAACTCTAATGAAAGATATCCTGCTAGGTTACAAGGGGCCCGGTTGATTCAATTTCCAAAGCCTCAAACACAGTTGACGAAGTGCCTACGATGGATTAAAGCTTGCGGAAGACCTCACGTACAACTCAGTGTGAAAAATATCAACAAACACAAGGGTGTATGTTCGAAGGTAAGTGAGGGAGAAGTATCTTCTCTGAAATTATAAATCAGTGCTTAATACATTGCAGGAGAACAACTTCCACTTTGTTAGCGTATCACTGACCTGCTGAATGAAGCGTGTAATATTTTATGCCAAAGAGTCGGGTTAGGGATACATAAATGCACCATGTCATGCTAGAGAAATGTCCATTTGCCTATTTTATCACATCGGACCTTTAAGACAGAGCACTGGGTTCCATTACGAGCCAAGTCAAAGACTCACTTCTAAAGACTACAATGATATTACTCGTGATCTTTCCAAGTTAAAAGTGCTCACCCTGATTTACATGCCTAGTATGATTCCACAATTTCATCCTTTTGGATTTCAATATGAAGTTTGTGAAGAGTCAAACTTTTTTTGCATCGATCGCCAATGTTTTGTTGTAACTCTGACATTGCGTCCGGCTCCGTCCAAAATCTTAATTCCGTGTACATATCCTTGCGTGAAATGGTTGTGACCTCTCTAGATATCTCTTAGACAAGTCTGACGCATTTGGCAAAAAACATACCGCAATATTATCTGGAATACACGACAGAGGACCCAGTTCAAACCTTTTATGTTCAGAGCGCCATTTTGAAAGCTTGTGGGCCATGGCAAGTGTAGCTAAAGGGGGCGGAGCTGAAGATCACCAGTCGGAAAGGTCCATTATTGCATCCCCTCCTTGAGCCGTCACATTGTCCTGATGGAGGGGGGCCTTGGTCATCCAACGCCCGGCTACATAAGCTGACTCCGGGGACAGGGAACGTCACCTCTGGCAAGGAAGGAGCCCGAGCTGGTGTGTGAGGTCGAGTTCCGACTTGATCTTGTTGGGCTCTCTCCCACACACGACTTGGGCTCTGGTACCAGTCCTCTTGAAAATGGGTTAGATTCTTTTCCACTCTGAAGTTGCTCAAGGGTAGAGGCGCCAAGCAGGTGTCGTTATACTTGTTGACCCCCAGCTCGGCGCCGGTAAATCAGGATTCATCTCAGTGGACGAGAGGGTACCATCCTTCCGCTTTCGGGTGGGGGAATGTTGGATATGGATCAAACGGCAGTTCAGAGTTCCCACTCTTTTTGAACTCCTTGGTGGGGATGCTGGAGAGTGCTCCCGTTGGAGACTCCAACGATCTGCTGGGGATTTCAATGGTCATCTGGGCAATGACAGTGAGACTTGGAAGGGTGTGATTGGGAGGGACCCCCTAATGACAACTTGGGAGGTGTTCTGTTATTGGACATCTGTGCTCACCATGGATTGTCCATAATTACCACCATGTTCAAGCATAGAGGTGTCCATACTGTATGCGCAATTGGCACCAGGATACCCTAGGTCACAGTTTAATGATTGACTTTGTGCTCGTCGCATCAAATTTGATACCCGGGACGTCTTAGACTCTTTAGTGAAGAGAGGGGATGAGCTGCCAACTGATAAACTCCTGGTGGTGAGTTGACTCCAATAATGGGGAAAGATGCCAGTCCGACCTGTCAGACCCAATTGTACTTTGAGGGTCTTCTAGGAACCTCTGGCAAAGTCCTCTGTATGAAGGAATTCCCACTCCCACCTCCAGCAGAACTTCACCCATGTTCCGTGGGAGGCATCGGACATAACCACGTTCTGACCAGAGCTTTAGCCGTAAAGTGTCTGTGCCTGTCCTGGCACCAATCCCCAAACCCGTTGGCGACACCTTCAGTGGAGTCAAGCTGAAGAAGGAGTCCTATCGAGCTGCAGGTCCAACCTGGCTGACCAAAACATATGAGGGTCTGCTGTGAATGTTTGGCAGCGTCCCCTGTCAGAAGGACCTTTACATCCCGTACCTGTACCGAGGAGGTTCGGGTACATTGAGTCTGAGTTAACCATGGGATGGAATAGGAGATGCGGACTCTGTATCGGACTGTTGTGGTCAAATAAAACCTGAGCCAGAAGGCAAAGCTCATCGATCTACATTCCTACCCTCAGTTAGATGAAAATCTGTGGGTCACGGATACAAGGGGCCCAAATTATTTTGCTCTGCAGATATTAGAAATAAGATGAAAGACTTGGACATCCAGGAGGGGCTGTGAGTCCATTTATTGTTCTGCCACATCAAAAACATCCAAATCCCTTCCCGGTAAAGTGTTCTAGGCGTGTCTCATTGGGAGGATCCCCGGGACGACGTCTACGTCTCTTATCTGGGGATACCCCCCCCCTGGAGAGTTGGATGAGGGGGGTGTGGAGAGCAAATTTGAAGAGAGCGACCCAACCTTGGATAAGCACGTGGAGCACACATGTTATTTAACGCATACCATGCGCGTCCTACTGACATTACAAGATGAGTCACAAGTATGTCTATGAAATGTGGTTTTGGGTTTGAATCTCAGCTCAGGCCTTGTCATGTTGAGTTTTCATGTCGTACCCATGCTTGCTCGCTGGGGTTTTCTCAATGTACTCGTGACTCCTCCCACATTCCGATAATGCATGTTAAGGTCATTGGCGAATGTATGAATGCCGGGTAACATTGAGGTGCGCATTTTTTCAGTCTTTGAGTCCTGAGAGAAAGAGTTGCCATGGAGACGGCCTGTTTGGTGCGTTATTTGTGAATGAACCTTGTGTTCCCCAAAATCTTTGGTTTATGATGTCAGTGCCAATGAAAAGGCGGCAGGCAGATGGTTTTTGCTTCATCTCTAGCCCGCTTGCACATACACACAGACTCAGTCACACATACGTACCACTATGACTCATCCGCCCTTTCAGCGCTCACTGTTTCACGGGCTCTCGGGCCCATGCAGAAAACACATGAATGAACTACATAATGAGCGTGGCAAATTCAATGATTTGCCTTTTGATAGCTGTGAGAAGACAAACTAAACTAAACTAAAGCTAAATTTCAGTCTTCAGTGGTTGATTCGTCTTTGCACTTTACCAGATAAAAATTCCGTTTCAACCACTGCTCCATTGATGCTACTGACAAAATGCTCAGTGAAATAATTCACAATTGGGTCTGTCGAAATGATTGCATTAAGAATGCTATAACGTGAATTCCTTTTAAAGCCGCAATTTTTTTCAAACACTCAATTAATGCATGACCCATCTTTTGCCTTGTGCTGTGCTTGTTGTATGTGTGGTTTGTTGGGTGTGTTGTCCATGTTGTGCATGTCTCCTCTTCTTTTAAAGCCGTTAGCGCTCGTGCACCTACGTCATAAAATCACATGACTGGCCATATTGGCGGTCAAACACAGTTAATTCCATTGGGACAAAACAAAAATACGTCTTATGGCACAACATCCAGGGTTTGTCTGATACCGTTAAACATTTAGAAGGTGATAATAAACAAAAGTACAGGGGAAAATTAGAGACACTTGGCCGTATTTAGACCCGTATTTAGAGAGGAATAATTCCTACCTGAAGTGAAGAGATCGCTATACAGGCGTGTCTGTATTTGGGTGGGCACCATCCATCCCATTTAATTGCCGAAATCCATCAATCTTTTCTCGTCTTTTCAGCTGGTATTCCATAGAATGATCCCTTTGAATATCCGTCTCCTCTTTTGTGACAACCAACAGCACAACGGGACTTGGGCATTGTGAATATTCTCCTCCGGTTCAATATCCCCCACACTGTTGAGCACCTCTTTGTGACCGGCAATATGGCGCCATGAAAATGGTGACGTCATGTGCACGAGCTCTATATGGTGCATGCATGCCACCTACAAGGCAACACTTATTTTACTGCAATGATCCGGTCCAGTTCAGTACAAGCATGTTGTGCATGAATGGCATTTATATTAATGCCCCCACACAAGTCACATCCTGTACTTTGTTTACCATCTGAAAGTAGCAGAATGTGCTCACCCGGGATACAGCAGCCAATCATATCGCAGGGCCATGTGTCCCTGGGCCAGGATGGCGTGAGCTGTCAGAAAAATGCGTGGGAATCCTAACACTGCATTTGGGAATCTTCTGCGTCAATCTTCGATTTGAGATGTTCCTTTCCGGGTTTTGTGTCACTTGTAATTTCTTTTATTTTTTTCTTAATTTCTTTTGTGTTTTGTTCTTTTTTTTTTCCGACATTGTAAATTTGTTTCAACTTTTGTTCCGTTGTTTTGTCAAATGTTTTTTAAGTTATTTTTCAAAAATGTAAAAGTATTTTGGCTTATTTGCAGTTTGCTTTCTGAAATTTCAATTAGTTCTGTGTTTTGTTCATTTTTTTAGAAATTTACATTAGTTTCAAATGTTGTGAATTTATTTTCTGAAATCTTTACCTGTCTCACAATTTGTTACATTGTTTTGTACTTCCCGCCCACGGTACTGTACCTCATGCCCAAAGTCAGGCTCCGCTCAAGTTACTCCAGTGAAGAAAAGAAATATAAAATATAAAATGTGAGAAATATGACTGTAGGGGGAGACAATGGGCCTTGTAAAAAAAAAAAGTGGCAGGAATCAAGGTTGATATTACTTAAGATTTAAG
Source organism: Syngnathoides biaculeatus (assembly GCF_019802595.1). Classification (NCBI taxonomy): domain Eukaryota; kingdom Metazoa; phylum Chordata; class Actinopteri; order Syngnathiformes; family Syngnathidae; genus Syngnathoides; species Syngnathoides biaculeatus. Next base: position 18,769,556 of record NC_084641.1, read on the forward strand.
ACTGAAATCCCAATTCAGTCCGTGCACAACTCAAGTATGAAGCACACATGAAAAAAAAAAACATTGGACGTCTCTTTGCTGTCTCGGATTTCTTCTGTGGCATACGTTTTTGTTTTTTTTTCCCTCAAGTATCAGACAGAAATAGACCAATATGACACAAACACAATTTTATTTGAAGCATTTGTTCCTAGCAGTGAGGAGTTGATTCTATTCTTTAAAAAAAAAAAAAAAGAAATATATATATATATATATATATGATGTGCCCAGCAAATCGCAGGGCACATCAAGACAAACAGTCCCACTCACAATCACACCTAGGGGCAATTTAGAGTGTCCAATTAATGTTGCATGTTTTTGGGATCGGGGAGCAAACCAGAGTCCACGGAGGAAACTCACACAGGTACGGGGAGAACATGCAAACTCCACACAGGCAGGGCTGGGAGAGAACCAGGGATCCCAGAACTGTGAGGCCAACACTTTACAGCTGAGCCACCGTGCAGCATATATATATATATATATATATATATATATATATATATATATATATATTTTTTTTTTTTTACATTACAGTTACAGTCGATTCAATTGTGCTTGAAACTTGTGTCAATGCTACACTGCCTTGCAAATGACAAGAATAGGATCTCCACTGTTGCTATAGTGACCCCAGACTACAAGATCAGTGGACCAGCCATGGCACCAGTCATTGTGACTGATCCCATTATCACCTCTGCTAATGTTGCTTTTCCATGACCCGAGCAGTCCGTTTGTTTTGGTATTCCAAAGAGTAGACAGTCACTGAATGCTACATCACGCTATACCAATGTGTGTATCATGATGATAAAGTACTGCAACTTAGTCATTAGGTTCCACTTTAGTATTAACTGCAGTTGCTTGAATTTCGGCGTTGCACCTAGTAAACAAAAAAACAATGGTCACTGGCCATCACTTAAGTTGAGTTGTACCTCAAAGAGGAAGTCCAAAAGGATCCCATTTTCTGATAGTAAAATAACTGATTAAACTACAAAGAAATATTTACACCAAACTCTTACTAACATCGTCGCGGGGGTGCTGGAGCCGATCCCAGCTATCTTCGGACAGCAAGCTGTGTACACCGTGAGCAGATTGCCAGCCAGTTGCGGGGCCAATACCAACATCAATACATAAAAATATGTGACAAATCAGTGCTGACAAATTGACACCCCACTCTTGTGTCGACGTCGCCGGTGACAGAAGAAATGTGAATATTTAGCAGTATAAACAAATGTGGCCCAGCACCAGTCAGACTTTTCTGTTCCCCTTCAACGTCTGTGTCAAAGTTGGCGTGTTTATTTAATTGTTCCTGCTCACATACGCTGCAGGGTGAATGAATGCGCACATCTATTTAGGAGGCAGTTTTGTTTGTTCTATGTACTATGTTCTATGTTCTAGCTACACCAATTCATCATTAAATATTGATTTGCAGTGCAAATCCCGAATAAATGATTAGAAACTGAGTTCATATCTTCCTTAAAGCAGTCTGCGTAAGTTGAGGTTGTCAGTCCAGCAGATTTTTAAAAGGGGTTGATGTAAGGTCAAAGGTGGACTGCTTTCCCTCACCACCCACGGAAACCAAATTACAGGCCTGCATTTGCAGCTGCAGAGACATCTCAGAGGAACAGATAAGCGGCCTCGCTGGTTTCATGTCCGAAATTCGATTTTCCTGCTACTCTCATCCATTCTGCACCCCAAGAAGACTTCTTATCGGATGGCTCTTTTTCATTGTCCGCGGTATTATTTTTCTAGAGGCTCGTTAACCGTATTAGCGGCATAGCGCGAGTCGGAAATTGTGTAAAAATACAATTTGTGTGGATGGATACTTCAGTCACATTTGTAGGGAAAACATTGGAGGAATCGTCTCAATGCATCAATGGAAATCACCTTTGAAAATTGTGTCATGTCACCTGATACGGAGGGGCTGAATTTATGCCTGCGTGGGTTTTCTCCGGGTACTCTGGTTTCTTCCCACATCCCAAAAACATGCAACATTCATTGGACACTCTAAATTGTCCCTAGGTGTGGTTGTGAGTGTGACTGTTGTCTGTCTCCCTGTGATTGACAGGCGACCAGTTTAGGGTGTACCCTGCCCGCCTCCTGCCGTTGACATCTGGGAAAGGCTTCAGCACTCCTGCGGCACTCATGAGGATGAGCGGCTAAGAAGATGAATGAATATACATTGTGACATGCATCCTCCCTCTCAGTGGGGTTCGTCACTCTTCGTTGCACATCATCAAAAAGGGAGTGCTCATTGTATTCTTTTGTATGTCTGTGACACAGAATTTAACTATTTGCTCTTAAAACACTTCTGCAGCCCCAGTACCAATGAAGTTGGGCTGTTGTGTTAAACATGAAAACATCATACAATAATGTGCAAATCCTGTTCAAATTATATGTATATGAATACACTACAAAGACAAGATATTTAATGTTCAAACTGATCAACTTCGTTTTTCGCAAATAATCATTAACATGGAATTTCATGACTGCAGCACGGTCCAAAAAAGATGGGACGGATGACAAAAAAAGAGAGGAAAATGAATCCTTATAAAATACCCGTTTAGAACGTCCCACAGGTGAATGGACTAATTGGCAACAGGTGGCTGCCACGTATAGTATAGTATAGTTTAAAAGGAGCTTCCCTGAGTTGCTCAGTCATTCACAAGCAAAGATGGAGTGAAGTTCACCTTTTTTGTGAACATGTGCGTGAGAAAATATTTGAAGAGTTCAAGGGCAACTTTCCTCAACGTACAGTCGCAAGGATTTAGGGATTTTATCGTCTACGGTCCATAATACTGTACCATCAAAAAGTTCTGAGAATCTGGAGAAATCACTGCATGTAAGTACCAAGGCCGAAAACCGACATTCAATTCCCGTGACCTTCGATCCCTCAGGCAGTCCTACATCAAAAACTGACATCACTGTGTAAAGGATATCACCGCATTGGCTCCGAAACACTTCAGAAAACCAATGTCAGTAAATACTGTTTCGCACTACATCCTTAAGTGCAACTTAAAACTCTACTATGCAATGCAAAGGCCATTTATCAGCAACACCCAGAAACGCAAACGCTCATAATAGATGGCCTGATGCAAAGTAGAAAAATATTCTGTGGTCCAATCAACAATTACTGTCCTCAGTTCCCGACCGTTTATTGAATGTTGTTTAAAAGTAAAGGTGATGTAACACTGGTAAACATGACCCTGTCCCAACTTTTTGGAATGCATTGCAACCATAACATTTTAAGGTAAAAATCATTTGCTAAAAATAATACATTTATCAGTTTGAACAATAAATATTTTTTCTTTGTAGTGTATACAATTAAATATAGGTTGAATATGATTTGGAAATCATTGCATTTCGTTTTTATTTTTAAAACAATGTCCAAATGTAATTAGAATTAGGGTTTTATGACTGACCAATGAGTTAAAACATTATCTATAAATGTAATCATGGTTTTGTAATGTGGCCATTAAACTTCAGAACCGATTACTCCTATTTTTATTTTACCAGAATTGTGGAGTCTATTTTGTCCCACTTCAAACAGTAGTGTCAAAGTAATACTGTATACAGTCAAGCTAACACTTGAGCAAGGTGTAAATGATTCCCATGTTCATAATGCGCACAATTGCGGAAGAGGTCCAATCAGCAGGCCCTCCTGAGGATTCATCAGAGCTCCATACTGTCTTCGCCAAAGAAGTGAGAGTGTCAACCATCTGTCAGCAAAGGTTCCCGTTTCAGTGCCAAAGAAGCAATTAGCTAATTTACAATTAGCTAACTGGTGTCTCAAAGCTTGTACATGAATAAATAGCTTTATTTTGGCAGCTTTTACGCTTTTTCCTTCCCAAGTGTATGTTAGTTGATGAGTGATAATATATGAAAATCATCTGGAAATGAGAGCTCGTTTCAACACTGAATAAACCAAGCAGGGCGGCTCCCGATGCCGTCGGCGGCGTTAATGCCGAAATTTGAAAGAGCTAGTTCAACGAATGACAGCAGGTAGGAGGATTGTTCCTGTAATACATCTTTCTAATAATAACAATCATCACGCACCTGTCGGAACCGGGAAGGCGGACTTCATTACAAAGTACACTGCAGAGAAGCCAGCCACCATTTTGTCATCAACGGCTCTACCAAGTTAAAAGCTGACATCTTCCTTTCGGGTGAGTCACAAAGAGAACAACAGGCAACAAAGGGGGGAAAAAAACTGTAATCCCATGATTATTATTGCTGTTTAATGCCATATTTTTGACAGTGCCTTGGTTTCCCCTGAGCAAATGAATGGAGCAGCACTAATTGGGTATTGACTCCATGTAAGTCTTCTGACAAACAGCAGTCACCCAAACCAAAGTCTTTAATCCTTCCATTGAATTAAAAGTCAAGACTACCCATGTGACCACTAATGACAATATGTTGACACGTACATGTATCATAAATACTGTACTCGCACATGAACTGACTGCCCTTGTCCTCTATCATCCTCATATAGCCACCATGCAGTAACCATAGAGATGGAATTAAATCTAAGACCAATGGTATCTTTTTTTTTTTTTTTAACCTGACAACAGATCCTAATTTAAATAGAGGCTCTTTACCTTATTGATCGCCTGACGACATTCTGTAATTGGGTGACTGCCGAGAGACGAGCCTTTCCGCTGAATACTTTTGTGCGTCAAAGTGGCCTCAATGCTGTGAAACCCATGAAAATGAATACAAACGTGTATTTGAGCACATAACGGAGAATAGTGTACTGTTATCCTTCACTAAAAAAATATGGTAAATGCAAGGAGCACTGCAATTGTGAGTCAACAGATAAATGTTGAGATGAGCATTCATGTTACTAAAAGTCTAAAACAAAAAAATCTCTGAATCCTGGGGAACAACCGTTTTAACTACTGCTATTGGAAATCAAAAGTGAAATGCATTATAAGAAATTAGCATTCCCATTCTTATGTATCAAAAGTTATGTGAACACTGAGAAACAGCCATTCACACAAGTGTAATCTTGCGTCAGAATATGTGAATGTTGAGATGAGAATTTCAGATAATCCAAGTGTGTGTGTGTGTGGGGGGGGGGGGGGTTGACGGTGGGGGATTACAAAGTGAATGTTGAGAGTCTAGAATTGAAAACGGTTAGGGTGAGAATGCTGAGGGACAAATATTCACATGAATGCTTCCCTGAGACTTCTTCTTTTCCTTTCGGCTTGTCCCGTTAGGGGTCGCCTCAGCATGTTCTCTTTTTCCATCTAAACCTATGTTGTGCATCTTCCTCTCTAATCCCACCTGCCCTCATGTCTTCTCTCACAACATCCATCCAACTTCTCTTTGGCCTTCCTCTCGCTCTTTTGCCTGGCAGCTCCATCCTCAATTTTGTGTTCAAATTCAGACAGTGATTTTTGTTGTTGTTGTTTGCTCTGCTCCTAAATTATCCACAATACAATCATATAGCAACATAAAAGCATTAAAATAATGTCTTCATTATACATGGACGGATGGATAGACTGATAAACCTACAAAGAAACACTTTGTTCGCCGCATGTGGATGTTGCTTTTGTTATAAGTAATCGCGGCGGGAAACCGGCTTTGGTGCTTGACAAGAAGAAACTGCTAGGTGTTTCCAGTGTGAGTTTAGGACCCGAGAACATGATAATTAGCGCCGTGGAAACCCAGCTATCATGATGCTTGAGCGGCACATTTATTTTGACAAAGCGCTCACAGGGCTCAGACCTTGATGCTATTTTTGCTCATGTGAGCTTGCGACATGTGAACGTGTGATGCCAAAGAGGTGGATCCCCCAGAAGTGACATTACCATGCCAACTGCATTTTCTCCCCCCACCTTGTTTTGTGTCGGGCTGTCTGTATTCACCGGATATTCATTTACAAAACGCTTTTAAATTCTCAGCAGCTTTAAGGAGTGAAGAACACATGCAATGGAGGTGTGTGGGGTGCTTGCAGAATGTTTTCTTGCTTCTCTGTCCTGCTTTTGCAAAAGCAAGTCATTTTACTTCCAAAAGAAGTGACGTTGCTCCCTCAATAAAATGAATTGGAGGGTTTTTAATTTTCAACCGCCTTTCATGCTATTCCTGAAAGGAGGCAGCCTTTGAATGTGAGTTAGCAGAACATCTCAAGGAGCTCTGTGCAAGCAATCATATTGAAACAGGAGGAGTATCAGACCACTGCAAATCTACCAACACCCGGCCGTTCCTCTAAACTTTCACCTCGAACAAGGAGAAGACTGATCAGAGATGCAGCCAAGAGGCCCATGATCACTCTGAATGAACTGCAGAGATCTACAGCCATGGTGGGAGAGTCTGTTCTTAGGACAACAATCAGTTGTACACTCCACAACTCTGGCCTTTATGGAAGAGTGGCAAGAAAAAAGCCATTTCTCAAAAATATCCATAAATCTCTTTTAAAGTTTGCCACAAGCCACCTGGGAGACCCACCAAACATGTGGAAGAAGGGTGCTCTAGTCAGATGAAACCAGAATGCAAAACAAATTTTTTGGCGTAAAAGCAACGCAGCTCCTCACCCTGAACACACCATCCCCACTGTCAAACATGGTGGTGGCAGCCTCATGGTTTGGGCCTGCTTTTCTTCAGCAGGAACAGGGAAGATGGTTAAAATTGATGGGAGATGACTGGAGCCACATACAGGACCATTCTGGAACGAAACCTCTTGGAGTCTGCAAAAGACCTGAGACTGGGATGGAGATTTATCTTCCAACTGGACAATGATCCAAAACATAAATCCAGATCTACAATGGAATGGTTCACAAATAAACTCATCCAGTTGTTTAGAACTGCCAAGTCAAAGTCCAGACCTGAATCCAATCGAGAATCTGTGGGCAGAGCTGAAGACTGCTGTTCACAGACGCTCTCCATCCAACCTCACTGAGCTTGAGCTGTTTTGCAAAGAAGAATGGGAAAGAATTTGTCTCGCCATGTGCAAAACTGATAGAAACATACCCTAAGTGACTTGCAGCTGTAATTGCAGTCAAAGGTGGCGCTACAAAGTATTAATGCATGGGGGCTGAATAATGTTGCACGCCCCACTTTTCAGGTTTTTATTCGTTAAAGTATAAAATATCCAATAAATTGCATTCAATTTCACGATTGTGTCCCACTTGTTGATTCTTGACAAAAGAAATTAATTTATATCTTTACGTGTGAAGCCTGAAATGTGGCGAAAGGTTGAAAAGTTTAAGGGGGATGAATACTTTCACAAGGAACTGTAAGTGCAGTGATGATTTCAATCAGGTCCGCCAAAGATTGGTACAGAATCACCAAATCATATCAAAGTTCACTTGCCCTTATCCTGTAATGCCAAGTGGTTCCACTACGTTGTGCCCACTCATCAACAATGAGTGGGCCAAATAAAAGAAAAATCGACAGTGAGTGCCGAGTGTTTAAAATAAAATGAAGAGTTTGTTTTCAAAACGAGACATGGGCATTTTTTTCAGATTTACGAAACTCGCGCCAAAATTATCCAGCTCCGAATGGATAATTTTGGCGCGAGTTTCGTAAATCTGGAAAAAAATGCCTGTCTCGTTTTGAAAACAAACTCTTCAAATGGACAGCTAAATACTTTTTCAATGAAGTATGGTTTAAGAAACTATTGTGGTTTTAGAGGACTATATCATCAGCTGTCACTTTCCTACTAAGCATGCTAATTATGTTAATGGACAATCAATGCAGGAAGTCGTGGTTATGGCTCAGCAGTTAAAGTCAAGCTTGCAGGCTCAGCGAAACGTCTTTATTTGACATAGTGCCATCCAAGATTCAGTCGAACACGACTGAAACTGTGTAACGGGAGCAGCAGATGGAACTGATTGATCTCCAATGTGTGATACTGTCTTAAAAGAGAAGTTCAAGTCACTCAAATGTTCAGAAAGATGGTACAACACTAACACCAGACTGAGATGCACAGGCAAAAAAAAAAAAAAAGTCAAAACACTGTTCCAAATAAATTATTAACATTACAATGCATTTTTGGTTCAGTTTATATGTAAACATCTGGTCTTTGCGTGGCCTGCGTGTCAAATTTCAAAAGTGAGTGAGGCACCTGAGCCCAAAAACCTTCCCAACCCTACTCCAAGGTGTCTGTTTACTGTAGGTATAAATGTGAATGGTAGTTTCTCGAAAGTATGTGCTCAACTGGTGACCCGTTTAAGTTGGTTGGTACACAATGTGCTCCATGTTATGACCCTAACCAGGATATTTGGTAGAAAATGACTGGGTAACTACAGTAATATTCAATTAAATTGGAATCTCACGTCCCAAACTCCTACCTTGCTGCCATTTGGCTTCTCTTAACAGAGGAACATATTTTTCCGTGCACAACAGAACAGTAAATGAGAACATTAGATGATCTCATCGTCCTCCTACACCAGCAGAGCCCGCAGAGGTCAAATCCTTTGTCTAACGTGTGCTAGGATTGCCGAATGCACCCCGAAAGACTGATTCACTCGCTGCGAGGATACATTGAAGCTGAAAACATATTGTTCACTCGGAATAATGAATGTGTTGTTGTTGTTTTTTTTTTTTTTTTTTTTTTTTTTTAAATACCATCTCTGTGGAACGTTATTTATATTATTCTCAAGTATTGCCTCCCACATGTGATTCTCATTGTGACTGTTCATGCTCACTAACAGGGACAAAGTGGGAAGCGGCTTTGTTGTTCTGCCTAGTCCACCACAAGTGCACATGAAAATGTCAAAAACCAATTGGAAGCTTGTAATGACATTATTACACATTTACAAAGGTTTAACAATATGATCTTACATTTTTTTTAACTGTTTGCAAAGTTCCTTCTGATGCAAAATCATAATCCTGTTGGATGAACATTGCTTGTGGGTGGAAGTATTTCCTGAAAACAATCAGCACAATTATCCTGTTAATGCACTCATTCCAGGAAGTGGTATGTATTTGACTGATGGAGATTGTTTGGTGCCACACATCTGACCACAACATCTTTACACAACTGAGGCCAGTACTCTCACAAACACAATTGGCCTATTTTTGTGTCAATTTGGCTCCTTCCCGACCATGCACATCAAAGGCCAAGCAATCTTAAATTTTACAAGATTGTCCTTAGGTCCGATGACGACTTCAAATACTTGGGGTCAATGATAACTACCAATGGCGAGCGTGGTAAGGAAGTGAAGAAACGGGTCTAAAAGGATGGAACACTTGGAGGAATGTGTCTGGTGTTCTATGTGACAGAAGAGTCTCCGCTAGGATGTGTCACGTCCCATCGGAACGAGAGTAGGACCCAAATGCAGGACTCGGACAATGGAAGGTAGTTCAAGGAAAAACGTTTATTATATGCCGAGGTCGGGGATCGAGCAGGCAGTCCGGTGCAGCAGCGGTAGTTGGGACGTCGGGCGAAGAGAGCAGGTGAGCGGGCAGGCAGGAGTCGGTACACAGTAGAACGATCAAGGCAGGCAGAAGTATCAAAGGAGGCGAAGGTCAGTACACACGGGTTGTCGATCAGGGATACGAGAGTGCTGGAACGGGACATGAAGCTCAACAAACTCCCGCCCAGTCGTCATTGGGGTGATATAAATACACAGAGTAATCACCCCGCATGAGACGCAGGTGTGCGCCTCAATCAGCGCACCCACGTGGGCACCCGCACAGCTCGTGCGGGCACCCGCACAGCTCGTGCTGGAGCGGCAGGATCATGGCAGTACCCCCCTCAAAGGCACGGCTCCCAGACGTGCCTAAACGAAAAAACACAGATAATAATTAACACAGGCAGGGGTGGGCGGAAGGGGGTCCGGAGGAGGGCACGCCCACCCCCCTGAACCCCAGTCTGGTGGCCATCCAGGCCACCAAACGCGAGGCGTCCGGGTGGACAGGTCAGGAGGACGACCCGGACGCCAAGCACCAGGGTCCCCACGGGGCGATTCGGGCGGACGACCTCTGTGAGGAACCAAACGGCGAAGCAGGAACCAGAATGAGGCAGGACACTGCTCCGGACGAGAACCTCCCACGCCGTGGTTGCAAGACGACCAGGGACTGGTCGCCACCGAGGCTTGCTCAGTAGGCAGCCGTGGATTGGTCACCAACGAGGCCAGGTCATGAAGCGGCTGGGAGCCATCAGGAGCAAATAGGATGATGGAGAGAAGGACCAGAGCCATGACCACCACCATTACCATCACAGCCATCCCGAAGTCTCTCCAGCTCCAGGGTGGCTCATCAGATATCCCCAGCTCTTGTCGCCGTCGAGACAAGGTCGTGGGATGCCCGCGGACCGGTCACCACTGGTACTCCTGGACAGGAACGTGAAGTGGCTGGGGAACAGTCGCCACCTCCAGGAACGTGAGAAGGCGGAGGCAGCATCACCAACTCCACCTCCTCCTGGACGGGAACGTGAGGAGGCCATGGTGCCATTGCCCCCTCCTGGACGGCAACGTGAGGCGGCTGGGGAACCATTGCCACCTCCTGGACAGGAACGTGAGAAGGCGGAGGCAGCATCACCAACTCCACCTTCTCCTGGACGGGAACGTGAGGAGGCCGTTGTGCCATTGCCCCCTCCTGGACGGCAACGTGAGAAGGCGGCGCCAGTGCCACCTCCCCCTGGACAGCAACGTGAGAAGGCGGCGCCAGTGCCACCTCCTCCTGGACGGCAACGTGAGAAGGCGGCGCCAGTGTCACCATCGCCACCTCCTGGAAGCAGGAACGGGGAGCGACCGCGGGCCGGTCGCAAACGAAGCAGGAACGGGGAGCGACCGCGGGCCGGTCGCCGACGAAGCAGGAACGGGGAGCGACCGCGGGCCGGTCGCCGACGAAGCAGGAACGGGGAGCGACCGCGGGCCGGTCGCCACTGGTACTCCAGAGCACGGACGGGAAGCGGCTGAGGAGACGTTGCCACCTCGTGGACAGCAACGTGAGGCGGCATCGGGTCGGTCCCCACTGCCACGTGAACTTGCAGTGCATTTGTTGAGACAGCAACGTGGGCATGGCGCGGTGGCGGGTCCGTTTCCACGGCAACGTGAACGAGATTGGGCAGAGAGTCAGTCGAAACTGACATGTGGGCGTGTCTCGGGAGCGGGTCAGTTCCAACTGCCACGTGAACCTGCGTCAGCAGCGAGTCCGTCGCCGTTGCGACGTCAGCATAGCTCGGCTGGTTCGCCAATCCATGCCGGACCTGGGACGTGAGAGCCGCCAATTCGGCGCTCTGCCGCTCTGCCGCTCTATCTCCGCCCGCATTTCACGGTAGAACGCATCGCGATTTGGCAGCTCCTCCTCCCTCTGGGCTGGAAGTTTCGCCACCAGCTGCGGGTCTGCCGGTCTCACCGTTGCCGGCGAAGAGTGGGAGGACGGTGTCTTCGTTGCCGCGCATCGGGAGACACCAGGGAGCGCCCGGCCGGGGCGTCTCCTCTGGCCACCACACGGAGGTCCCGGGTAGATGGCCAAGCGGGTTCCCTCAAATGGATTGGTGTATTTGTATCCACTGGGCGAAGACGTTCGGGTGCTGGGAACGCGAGGAGGTGGAGCAAACTGACTGGGATGAAAAGCCGGGCAAAGAGATTCAAAATCAAAGTCATCGGAGTCGTACTCAGGCAGCCGGTCATACAAATCACGGTCCTCCTCATATTCCGAAAAGTCAAAGTCCAGAAGAATATGAGGAGCCGGATGGGTCCTGGTCGGGACGTATTCATAGCTCGCTGGCGGGGCGTATGACACGGAAGTGGAGGACGTCAAGGAGCCTATCCGGATCGGACAGGCTCGGTCCTCCGGCAGACGGTCTACCTTGCGTCGGTCCCGGTGACGCCGGGTCTTTCCTGCTGGGTCCTGTTTTGCCCGGATCGTTCTGTCACGTCCCATCGGAACGAGAGTAGGACCCAAATGCAGGACTCGGAAGATGCAAGGTAGTTCTAGGAGAAACGTTTATTATATGCCGAGGTCGGGGATCGAGCAGGCAGTCCGGTGCAGCAGCGGTAGTTGGGACGTCAGGCGAAGAGAGCAGGTGAGCGGGCAGGCAGGAGTCGGTACACAGGAGAATGATCAAGGCAGGCAGAAGTATCAAAGGAGTCAGGCTTACAAGGGTGGTCTGAGAACAGGCGAAGGTCGGTACACATGCGTTGTCGATCAGGGATACGAGAGTGCTGGAACGGGACATGAAGCTCAACGAACTCCCGCCCAGTCGTCATTGGGGTGATATAAATACACAGACTAATCAGTCCGCACGAGACGCAGGTGTGCGCCTCAATCAGCGCACCCGCGCGGGCACCCACACGGCTCGTGCTGGAGCGGCAGGATGATGACAGGATGAAAGGCAAAGTTTATCAAACAGCGGTGAGCCCGGCCATGATGTACAGATTAGAGACAGTGGCACTGAAGAAACAACAGGAAGTTCAACTGGCGGTAGCAGAAATGAAGACGCTGAGGTTCTCGCTTGGAGTGAGCAGGTTGGATTGGATTAGAAATGAGCTCATTAGAAGGACAGCAAAAGTTGGACGTTTTGGAGACAAGGTTAGAGAGAACAGACTTTGATGGTTTGGACATGTCCAGAGGCGAGAGAGTGAGTATTTTGGGAGAAGGGTGCTGAGGATGGAGCTGCCAGGCAAAAGAGCGAGAGGAAGACCAAAGAGAAGGTTGATTGATGTTGTGAGGGAGGACATGAGGACAGTGGGTGTTAGAGAGGAAGATGCTCGAGATAGGCTTAGATGGAAAAAGATGACACGCTGTTGCGACCCCCAATGGGACAAGCCGAAAGGAAAGAAGGAGAACTCCTCGGGTCTGATGTTAAGAATGGATTACTCCTGATTTTTGAGTCTGAAAAAGGGTCGGGACCGGCAATCTTAAAAAAAAGGGAACTAGTCCGTATTCACAATCAAAACATTTCATCTGTGTGGGGACCACCGACTTCACCCGAATCGGGATGTCGAGAATGGTGTAACAATGTAGCCAATCAAAGAAGAATCCAAGACTGATGAATGTGGAACCAAGGCTAAGTATTTTCCAAGGCAAGTCATTTTTTTAGAACATCACCATCAGCACCATCACGCATGCGTAGTCGTCATCTGTTGTCTGGAGATGCTGAGCCAGCAAAATGAGGAAGTGCATCCGTTGAAAAAGGGGAAGCGTGAGCCATGACCCCCACCTTGGGTCAGACCCAATCGAGAGAAAATCAGTCACACCAAGTGACCCAGGGTAGTCCGAGAACCCCACCGAGACTGGCCTGAATAGTCTCCAAAAGAGAAACATGGAGGTAGTCACCCCTTTGAAGGCGACAACCCCAGTCCTCAGAATAATTAAACCAACGCTCTAACCAGTTGCACCACCGTGCTGCCTTATGTGGTTATGTGTTAGGTTACTTGTCTAAAGGTGAAAAAAAGATGTGTAATTATTTAATATATCCGGCTTTTGTGGAAGGGTGTTCTCTTAAGAAATTGCAGGAGTAAAGAGGGTGGTACAACTGTAAATCGCATAGTTCAGAAATTAAATTGTTAAATTGAACTTTAAATGAAGTTACTGATGGTTGTCATGGGTGAGGGTGTCCATATATTTCTTGCAACTTTGCAGCTGTATCACACAAATTGAAAAAAATCATACATTGTAATTTCTGGATTTTTCTTTTTAGATTATCTCTCTCACAGTGGACATACACCTACGATAAAAATTTCAGACCCCTCCATGATTTCAAAGTGGGAGAACTTGCAATATAGTGGGGTGTTCAAATACTTTGACTTCCAAATAGCTTTAACCAAGGAATGACTTTGACCCGACTTGTTGGAAATTTAGTGATGATTCAACTTTGCTTGATTTGTTTTCCCACAGTGACTCGAGACTTGCTTGTGAATCGCACATATTTGACTTACTTACTCCCTCTCTGGTGTTAATCCTTTTAATGAGCAGCAATTCTATGTGACTTTCATGACAACCTTGGTCCTTCCCAATTGTACAATGAAAGGCTTTTTGACTATATGAGTAAGACGAGGCCTGGTTTACCTGATGGGTCTTAACAAATTGAACCAAACGTCCCTGAGGATATATAGCATATTTGTTTTTGAGCTTCTTTGACCTGTTTTGCTGTGTTGCTAATAAAAAAAAAAAAATAAAAAAAAAAAAGTGGCCTTCTAGTTCATGATAGGATGTTATTCTCCTAATCTTCTTTGGAATATGTGGTGCTCCAACTTGACACTCTGGCTGGCACTTACATCTTTGCTTCTAACTCATTTAGTATAGTGTAGTTTTGACCGCACTTTGTCGTAATGGACCTAAACACACACATACACATTTAAGTGATAATTTTTTTACAACTCAGGGGAGAAAAATGAAAATGCAACAATGCACATCAATTTATCCTTCCCCGTTCTACATCATGGGTGAGGTTGATGGCTTGGGAAAAAGACCACGTACATCGTGCATGAGTTGGCAGCCAGTGGCTGGTAAATTAAATGAAATACTGGTGAACAATTACACGCAAATTCGCAACAATGGACAATTTAGACTTCTCAATTAACCTAACATGTATTTGTTTGTAATGTAAGAGGAAGTTTGAGTACCGAGAGAAAATACAGGTAAGCACCACTCAACCTCTTTGTTGCCACGACAGATACATAAATTTGGAAATTATTCTGCTTAGTTTTGTCACACAACTAGAATTCATCGATTTCCCATCTGATCAGGATACAATAAATGGATGCATGGCGACACTCTAAATTGCCCCTCGGTGTGATTGTGAGTGCAGCTGTTTGTCTCTATGTGCCCTGCGATTGGCTGCCAACCAGTTCAGGGTGTACCCCGCCTCCTCCCCGTTGACAGCTGGGATAGGCTCCAGCACTCCTGTGACCCTTGTGAGGATAAGCAGCTAAGAAGATGGATGGATAATTCAGTGGTCGACAGAGAAGGCCTTCAGAGTCTTCTCTGTTGGGTTAAACTGTTTCAAAAGTACTGATAAACATTTATAACCTAATTTCATCATGAATGAATTATAAGTTTCAATATATACAGTATAATATAAACAATGTGTAATTTATTTACAGTAGTCTTTTTTTCATTTATTTTTTTGGCTCCTGGCTTCCACTCATTTGTGGATTCATTTATTTTTAAATAACCCCCCAAAAACTTCTTTTTTTTTTTAATAAATATTAAGGTGTACACAACCAGTGGTGAGGCACATTAGTCATTTTTCTTAGATTATAATGTTCATACAGCACATTATTATGAGAATCCTGGATATAATGTAATTTATTTATTTAAATCTATTCCAAGTCGCCATGGGACTTGATTTTTTTTTCTTCTTTAAACAACAAATTTGAGAAATGAGAATCAATAAGGAATCATATTTTTAAAGAGTATTGAAAATGGAATCAGAATTGTAAAAAACACAATTTTCATCCCTTTTACTGACACCCATAGGATTGCTTGACATGATATAATTGTCATGTCATGTACAACTATAGTACTTGCACTACTTTTGTTCACTGACTGACTCGTCTCGTGTCAGGGAGCACACGTTCGCTGGTAAATTTGGACCCTTTTGTGAGTTGAAACTGGTTTCCTCCTGGCACCCACCAGTTTTCACATCAGACCTTTTGTGTGAAGCTACAATCCAAAGTCTGTGATTATTCTTATTTAAAAGGTGCAGCGGAAACAGCTCTGCTCTCGAGATGCCGGTTGCCATGGATTTCTCTCCAAAAGCTTTCGGTTGAACGACACAGACCATTTCTGATGTCAGCGCTCTAAATAGGGAGGGAGGGAGGGAGGGAGAGACAGAGAGAGAGAGAGAGAGAGAGAGAGAGAGAGCATTAAGAGCTGAAGGGAAGGAGATGGCTAGAGAGAGAGTGGAAGAGAGCCTGTTGCTCATCATCATCCGCTTACCTGCTGCAAAACATCCTTTATGCTTCAACTCACTTCATCTTTTCACCAACAAACAGCTGCTTGGGTCACGGTATGTGTCTTGTTTTGTATTTGTTTTGTTTTGCACTGGTCTTTACTCTCAACCTGATAACCTTATTTACTTACGCTACATGATGTGTCGTCTCATAGCCAAAAGTTGATACCGTCTGACTTTATGGCAGATCCGTGTTCCTCTAGGTCTACAAGGCTACCCTAAGACAGAAAGGTGACTGATTTTCGCTCCGACATCTGGCATTCCCTTTACACATGACAGTCATTTGCATTCTGGATGCAGTGGTAACACGTTAACCCGCGTCTCATCACACAGTGCATGTTGCTCAATCTGTTGCGTCTCTTCACTGAATTGTTTCATATGATTGTGTAGTTCTGATAGTTGATAGCATTGGGCTTTGTTTCTAATTTGCACTATGTTCATGTACATATTTTATACTTCAGTGTAACCTCTTATTCAAAACAGTTTGCCAGTCAACAACTCTAAATCCCTACTTGAATTTTGGAGAAGAAAAAAAAATGCAGTGAAACCACAGCTTTTACTAAAGGTTTAAAACAATAAAATAGTGTACTTCAACAGTAAGTGGTGAAATGTATGATGATGCAGGAGTCTGAAAGTTTTAAATCTGGGTCCGCTTACTTCATGTAACTTCCATTGTGTAGTCCCCTTTTAATGTTCGTTTTATGGAGGACACACTGATATCTATCTATCTATCTATCTATCTATCTATCTATCTATCTATCTATCTATCTATCTATCTATCTATCTATCTATCTATCTATCTATCTATCTATCTATCTATCTATCTATCTATCTATCTATCTATCTATCTATCTATCTATCTATCTATCTATCTATCTATCTATCTATCTATCTATCTATTGTACCGTAATACAGCGCCAGAAAGCCTCCCACCCCCCAAAAAAAACAAAAACAAGCAGTCATGGATAACAATAATTGAGTAGATGTAGTTTTGTGTGTATTGTTTTGTTCAATTTTCACGAGAGGATTTCTGTTCTGTGTTTTCACTCCAAAGAGACAAATTGCAATAAGGAGCATCATAATATATAATATATTATCATAATATCACAATGACCCTCATCCAGCATCATTCTAAATATACATTTTTGATCGCGCTTTTCTGTATTAGTGCCTGGAGCTAATCCCAGTGGACATCGGGTGAGGGGCAGGGTACACCCTGGATAGGTAGCCGCCATATAGAGACAAAAAAGTTTCACACATTCAGAACTCCCAAAAACACGCATCAATCGGAGACTCTAAATTGCCCTGAGGTGTGATTTGTGAGTGCGACTGTTGTCTGTCTCCCAGTGCCCTGTGATTGGCTGGCAACCAGTTCGGGGTGTACCCCGCCGCCAGGCCAATGACCGCTGGGATTGGCTACTGCACTTCCACAACCCTTGTGAGGATAAGCGGTCCAATATATTATACATATATAATGTACTATAAAAATATCAAAGATCAGGTGACATAATCAAGGTCAGAGAACGAAGGCAAATAAGATGAAAGAAATAAGTTGGCAAAACCCCAATGCTGCTAAAGTGGCTCATGCAACACCCTGGGTGGTCAGAGTTGAGGTGGGCAAAGGACAGAATAGGTAGAGGTGACAGAGCAGGCAGGGTTCAGATTCCTGAAAACCTGATGAATAAAACTTTCTTTGAGTCAGCTAGTCCTGGTCAGTGGTCTCTGTATTCTCCTCCCTGAAGGCAGCAGACTGAAGAGGCTGTGTGAACGATGGGGGGCATCCCCTGCTGTGCGGAGGGCTTTATTGGTGTGGTGGGTGTTGTAAATGTCCTGCACGGAGGGAAGAGAGGTTGCAATGATCATCATAGCTCCTCTCACTATGCAATGGACAATCTTGTGGCAGGATGTGGTGTGAGCTCCTTACCACCCAGTGATGGATTTGGTCAAAATCCTTTATATGGCTCTTCTCAGCTTGCATAGGAAATAGAGTCTGGTGATCTTTCTTCCCCACTGATGACGTCTTGCTGGTCTGGGAGAGGTCCTCGGTAATGTGCACTCCCAGGATCTTGGTGCCGCGTTCCCTCTCCACTGCAGCACCATTGATCATGGGAGCATGCCGAATGTGAAGTCCACAATAATCTCCTTGTTTTTTTTCTCTCCACATTTAGGGAAAGATTGTCTGTGTACCACCCAGCCAGGCGGCTCACATCTCTCCCGTAGTCTTTCTCGTCCCCAATTGTGTCATCTCCAACCTCTCCAACCGAACTCGTGAATATTCAAATTGATTGGGTATCCCCTCACTCACGCTCTCATCCTATAGACTGTAGACCCTTGTCCTGCATGATTCGTTTCCTGACCTTTCCCTGTTCTATCTTGTTCTGTCCTTTCCTCACAGAGTATAGCACTACGGCCCCATACAACACTCATATCTGATGTATCATTGTTGTAGATATGTAATGAATTATTTTTCTCATCCTGTTTACAGTTAGTGCTTCATCTTTTCTCTTCATTTTCCTCTTCCCTCTAGAAACCTTGTTGTCTTCAGCTGATCGACTGTGCTTCCTAATAAACATCAATTACAATACAGTGGTACTTCTAGTTTTAAAATTAATTTGTTTCGGAAGTAATTTCATAACATGAATTTTTTGTAAGTAGAAGTGCTTTTTACATTTTAATAGCCTAATCCGTTCATCTGTGATGGTCTGAAAACGCCACAGACCCCTGTCACTGAAGCGGTGGGCGATGTTCCTTAAGTACTCCCACTCGGCTTTCCTGGTGCCACGGGATAAATTGGCCCTGGTTGTCTACAGGCCCTCCTCATCCTCAGATCTAAAAGCCACATTCTGGATCTTCAGTCGTCTATAGACCCCTCCCTGTCAGCCATGATTTCTGATTAGCACAGAGAGTGATGGATTTATTGGTGGTTACATCATCCATGCGCTTGCTGGTCATGGCAGTAACAGCATCTGTGTACTCTTGAAGGTCTGTAATTGCATTGTACGTGGCACCCTGTTTAAACATGGGCAAGTCTGTGGCAGTGAAACGGTCTTGAAGGGCCTTAAAGGACTCTCCTGGCCACATTAGTACCTGTTTCCTAACTAGTTGGAAGACTGCGAAGGGTTTGTATGCTTCTAGAACATTTCCGCCTTTAAATATACTGTAACTAATGCTTGGATCTATGTGAATCACTGACGAGTGAAATTCAGAGGGATGGCTGAGACCACCCTTGGCTCTTCCCTGATGGTGGCCTCAAACCTCTGAACTGTGAGGTGCAGAAACTGTCACTGTACAGCTTACTTCTAAAGCCAAACAAATTGTACCACAGGAGGCAGTGTGTTTGGGTTTCACTGCATTCTGGAGCTCTAAAATGACAGCACCAAAGAAAGCTAAACATTTGGTTCTTTGGGATATGTATTCAAGTTGTTCTTTTGGTTCGTGTTTTTCCACTTAATGAGAGTACGATCAGAACGTTGAGTGGGACAACCTCTCTGTGGAGTTGTTTGTAATTTCATTCCATATTAGAAATATTAGATCATCTGTCTGCCATGGAAACACGCCTCTCAAAGTTTGAAGCCAAGACAGATGATATGCAATAGATCATTTATTGCAGGTAATTACAGCTATAATTAGACAAACTAATGGCTTGTTCCAGTTTTAACTAACTAATAGCGCCATCCTGATTCACGTCTGTTTAAAAAAAAAAAAAAAAAAAAAGACCAAGTAATTAAACTGCTATTCCCAGGTGTCTTCACAAGTGAAGTATCCACCATAGTTGTCTCATTAGAGGAAGATTGACAAAGCGCCAGTGGTACACTGTCCTGGCTCAGTGTGCATCAACCACATTGGATTTGGAGCTTTTTGTAAAAACTCTGCCGACTGTATCATCTTATACAAATTTGAAATGCAGGAGGATCTTAAGTAGGCCATCATGGAATAGGGTTTCCACACATTCCACATTTCCAGACAGCGCATTTGAGCTGTACCACATGGGTGTCTAAAATAATACAACATGGAATATATTGTAGTATATTGTGGGTGGATCTTAATGTAGCCCATTGAATGAAACTACAATGATGTCACAGCTTAATGTAAAATACATCAGTTGCATCAAAAGTACTGCATGTATGGATCAATATAAAAAAATTGTCTAACTGTACGTGGCTTCTGGAATATTAATGGCCACAGACACTGCCTAAATAATGACTAGACAAGCATGCGTTTGACTTTAGTCCAGGCGGTGTGCGATCAATTCCTGCTCTGTGACATGGGTGGGAACATGAATGTTAATGATGGTCTGTCTAGCCTCCAGCCAGAGAGTTTTTGACTCATTCACCCGAGATAAATAGGAAAAGGATCATGCTGAAAAGGATAAGCAGCAGAATATGTTATGGATAGACTGAATCATAGAGGCTGATTTTACGTCACACACACATTAGGTGTACCCTATTGGTCCAATTTTTCTATCTTATCAACTCCAGTATTTTTGCCACTGTAAGCTGTAAATGTTGATTTCTTGTCTGGCTTTCGATCTGGCTTTTTATCTCACGGGCCAGTGCTCTGTAAAATCTGTCACCCCATTCTGCCGGGACAACTACTGAGTACTGGTACACAGATGTTTGAAGGTTGAGGAGGCAATGATTGGCCATTTAGTCTTTGGTTTCTACACAGACCTGACACTTTTGTCTTCCAGTGACAGTCTGGATGTGGTTGTTGTCGTTGTTTACGCAGCCGGTCATTCAGTCCCATGCTTGAAGCTCAGCGGGAAAAGGCGCATCATGAAATGAAAAGATACTGTAGCACTGACTAACTCGCGAGCAGATCGCTCTTTTGATGTCACACAGTCTCAGTTGTCGATGAAGAGAAGTTGAGCGGTGGGAATGAGGTTTTATGTAGGTTGTTTCTAGAATTTAGAGAGCATAGTGAGAAAATGTACTGCCTATTTGACATTCCTACATTATGAAGTGTTATTCATTACTCAGTAGTTACTCACCTGGTCATGGTTGTCATATCTTAATGAAGCAAACCTCCAAAATTGTATTGCCATTATCAGGTTTTTTTTGGTGCTGCAGTATCATAATTTTTCTTTGAAATCAAATGTATCTCCTTACAATGTCCAACAGCCTTATGCTGTTATTTAAAATTTTCATCCATCTATAGATAGCTTTCTGTCAGGTGATCGGCTTTTGTTTTTCCGCCACACTGGAGACCCAGATCGGGAGGCTAAGCAAGACTTCAAAGGGAAAGACTGACCAAATTGTGTTGTTTTTTGTTCGTTTTGTCTGTATAACCCTACATTTTGTCACATGAAGCTACTCCCTACTTCAACTTCATTCAGAAGGAGAAAGACAGTGAGAAATTCAAAGTTCAGCGCTGAGATTTGGAATAATTGAAGGGAACTACATCTTCTTAGAGTCCATTAGAGGACATTAACTTAAGAGAACAGGAAGTGAATCAATAGAGTAAGTTTCATTCGGCTTGTCCCTTTCGGGGTCGCCACAGCGTGTCATCTCAGATGAACGCGCATACATGTTTGGCACAATATTTTGGGATTTTTAAAAGGGACCTGGTGTGGTTGGGATGGTCATTTAACCTGAGGGATGGACTGAGCTCCAGTTTCATATGACATACCAAAACAAGCAATGTTGTGGGCAGATGATATGGGAAGAATGACAAGGCTGTTATAAATATGTTTGAGCCTCATCATTGACTCATAGATGCACTAAGTGAGCCAAATGCAGATCTTTGACTCACACAGATTGGAAAGAATCTTCCATGTCCATGACTTCACTTCTACTGGCAGGAAACTCGGGATCTTTTAATAATTATTAAATCTTCTTCTTCTTCTTCTTCTTTTCCTTTCGGCTTGTCCCGTTAGGGGTCGCCACAGCGTGTCATCTTTTGCCATCTTAGCCTATCTCCTGCATCTTCCTCTCTAACCCCAACTGCCCTCATGTCTTCCCTCACCACATCCATAAACCTTCTCTTTGGTCTTCCTCTCGCTCTTTTGCCTGGGAGCTCCATCCTCAGCATCCTTCTACCAATATACTCACTCTCTCGCCTCTGAACATGTCCAAACCATTAATAATTATGAAATCCAGGTCAATATTAGACCCTCAGTTCTATCCAAGGAAAGATATTCGCGAAGAAAAAGTGGGACACTGAGCGGACTGAGGCGAAAGGAATACATTGAGATGCGATGTAGAGTCTCCGCTAGGATAGAGGGCAAAGTTTACAAAACAGTGGTGATGCCGGCCATGATTTACGGATTAGAGGCGATGGCACTGGAGAAACAACAGGAAGCAGAACTGGAGGTGGCAGAAATGAAGATGTGGAGGATCTCTCTTGGTGTGAACAGGTTGGATAGGATTGGAAATGAGCTCATAAGAGGGACAGCCAAAGTTGGTTGTTTTGGAGACAAGGTTAGAGAGAGCAGACTTCGATGGTTTCGACATGTTCAGAGATGAAAGAGTGAGTATATTGATAGAAGTGTGCTGAGAATGGAGCTGCCAGGCAAAAGAGCGAGAGGAAGACCAAAGAGAAGGTTGATGGATGTTGTGAGGGAAGACATGAGGACTGTGGATGTAGGA
The DNA here is from genome assembly GCF_019802595.1 of Syngnathoides biaculeatus. Lineage (NCBI taxonomy): Eukaryota > Metazoa > Chordata > Actinopteri > Syngnathiformes > Syngnathidae > Syngnathoides > Syngnathoides biaculeatus. Next base: position 18,792,026 of record NC_084641.1, read on the forward strand.
GAGGAAGATGCACGTGATAGGCTTAGAAGGAAAAAGATGACACGCTGTAGCAACCCCTAAAGGGACCAGCCACAAGGAAAAGAAGAGGTTCTGTTGCAGGATATGTAAACTCTTTGCCATGATTAAGATAGAAACCTAGTAAAAAAGTTAGAGTACTCCGCAAATTATAGTAGGCAACTGGACTTCTTGATTGTTGAAAACATTTTTGAGAAAATATTGTAATAGTTCTGAGGACCAAATCCCAGCCTGCCTGTGTTGAGTTTGCATGTTCTGCCTGTCTCTGCGTGGGTTTTCTCCAGGTATTCCGGTTTCCTCCCACAACCCAAACACATGCATGGTGGGTTGATTGAAGACTGTATACTGTCCCTAGAAGTGAATGTGAGTGTGAATGGCAGCACCCGAGCGAGTGTGCAATTGTATATTTTCCTGGCATTCACTAAACAGATGAAAAGTGCACCAGCAACTGTGGCTTTCCGTTCCTACATGCATGGCCATTGCAGTCAATACCTATGCTGTAAAAACCCATTTAAAAACTGGCACAAATGATGAAATGTGACGAAAAGGGGTGACACTGCGCTATATACACTACACTGCACAAATCCAATTTCCATTTCAACGAACATTGTTTGAAGTTAATGAAAAATGTAACAAAAAAATGATGTTAACACCTTTTCTGACAATCAACCTGCCTTCTGAATACCCAGCTAAGGAAGTGGTTGCTCTTGAATGTGCACAATCCTAAATGTTCAAGTAGGACAATGACATGGATCAATATTGCTCAAGTTCGGCAGCGCTATTGAATTAAATGTTCTTCCTCAGTAGTGGTTATGTAGAGAGCACTATGGGAAACACAACACAAGCCAGTGAGTCACCAGGCAATCTGGAGAACATGCCCCGTAGCCAGCCTGTGATCGCGCTGGCACATGGAGAGGCCAGACTGCTGCCAAACTGGTGGTGGGAACAGCCTTTGCCGCCCTTGTTGCCTTTCATCCCGTGCTAGCACATTCAGTATTCCTCTGGTGTGAGGAGGCTTTCAAAATACAAAAAAAAAAAAAAAAGCTCCTGTGAATGTCGAGAGGCAAAAGTACAGTCTGTTAAAATGAGGACTCAAACAGCCTGGAGGGGTTAAGTGTGATTTAATGCAGGAGGAGAGTGGCGTAGGCCCGTCCACATCCATACTGACGAAGCACTGTGGGCGTATTGATAACCTCTGCTGCACCAACACAACTTAGAACTCCAGTGGCCACGCTTATGCCATGATTATTTTTGTTGATATGAAGGCTTTTCCTGGTGAGGAACAATAGCTGCGTTGTCCAGGTTCAGGAGGTTGAAGGCTGCGATAGGAAAAGTTACAATTACATACAAGGTCTTTCAGGAAAAAAGTCCAGGACTGATGTGATGAAAGGTGTACTGTATTCCAAATTCAAACTGCCAGTTTTTCCCTACAAAGTACTCCCCCTGGAGTCTCTCACGCACTCCCGGAAAGATTCTTTCGTTGTCCTCGGCACGTCACATTCATCTTGTTGTGGTCCAAGTCTTCATAACAGGCCCCCATGATGAACCCCTTAAACTTGGGAATGAGAGAAAAAAACCCGCAAAGCTAAGTCAGGTGAGTTGGAAGGTTGCGCCAGCGCACCATCCGATGCTCAAAGCATTCTGAGCAGACATGTTAGCATGGTGAAGGAGCAAGAATTTTTCCTGCCATAACGCTCGCCTCTTCACCCCAACTGAATGAGGCAAATGCCATAGGACCTCTGTGTCAATGTGCTGGTTGATTGTCTGGGCAAGAATGTGTGGTTGACAATTCCCATCACATCAGAGAATGTGATTAACATGACTTAAACTCTGGATTTTGACTGTCTTGCTTTCTTCTTCTGAAGGGTCTGATGATTGGAAACTGGGTTGTACTCGAAGATCCGTGACAAATGACCAGTCATGAGGCTCCCTCGCAAGTCTGGTCTCATCGCTCATTCTGCGTATTGCTTGATGACCTGATATAAATATCCTCATATTTTTGTATAAGAGCACACGAATAAAAGCTAACTCTCTGCAGAGAACTGAGATCACAGGTACAGTGTACCCTTCTAGGTGATTACTTGAAAGGAGAAATTTGTAGTTTGTAATTTTACCTTGAAATGCAGGTACTATATAATTTTTGTCACACAAGTCTAAGAATTTTTCTGACACGTTTTGTACATTACATGCACCTATATTATTATTTTTATTACTATTATTATTATCATTGCTCTCCCTAAAGAACAAAATCTGCTTTTTATTAACATTCTGTCAAGCAGCAAAAGATCGACCAGAATATGTTTCCCATTACCACACGTCAATGAAAGATTTTCTTTTGATCATTGGCAATTACTTACTGTAGTTCATTTAAAAAAATAAATTGTTTTTAGTGCTTTTGCAGATAATTTAGGGGGTTCTGAAGCTCATCTCTGGTCCAGCTATGAGAAGTTTACATCTTCTGCCTGTGTTTGCACTATTTTTCTCTGCGTAGGAGTGAAGTCCATTGGTGAGAATGTGGGTGTGAATGTTTTTCGGTATGTACCCTCTAATTGCTGACAACCAAGTGGACCCCGCCTCCTACCCGAAGATAGCTGGGAATGGCTCTGGTACTCCCGCGACCCCTGTGTGGAAAAGTAGCTCAGATAATGGATGAATGGAAACATTATTAGTTAGGTGAGACTCCAGAATACCCAAACAACCCTAATCAATTCAAACTCTATCAAAAATGGACTGGCGTTAACTAAAGCTAAAACTCTGGCCAGCACCCAAATGAATTGATTCAAATTAAGTGACTTCACTGGAAGCAGGTCAAATTTATCTATATAGAACTTATCACAACCAATCATTGTCTTCTTTTCCTTTTGGCTTGTCCCATTACAAATTGCCACAGGGTGTCATCCTTTTCGATGTAAGCCTTTCTCCTGTATATTCCTCTCTACCACCCACTGTCCTCAGGTCCTCCCTCACAACATCCATCAACCTTTTCTTTGGTCTTGCTCTCGCTCCTTTGCCTGGCAGCTCCATCCTCAGCAGCCTTCTACCAATATACTCACTCTCCCGCCTCTGGACATGTCCAAACCATTGACGTCTGCTCTTTGTAACTTTGTCTCCAAAACATTTAACTTTGGCTGTCACTCTCATGAGCTCATTTCTAATCCTATTCTACCTGCTCACAAACATTTTTTAAAAATCACACAGGAACAGCAGGAATGTTACATAAAACATTGCATCTACACTCAATTAGATATTATGTCAACAATATCATGATCAAACTCATTGTAACTACATCTGTCACAGGAATCTTGCAATGTTGCTATTTAAAACAAAAATCTTTCTTGGCTCATTTACAAAAACATATACGGATGAATAGCCATCCATTTTCTTAGCCGCTTATCCTCACAAAGGTTGCGGGGAGCGCTGAAGCCTATCCCAGCTGTAAACAGGCAGGAACCCTGAACTGGTTGCCAGCCAATCGCAGGGCATATGGAGACAAACAGCCGCACTCACAGTCACACTTTGGGGCAATTTAGAATGTCCAATTAATGCCGCCTTTTTTGGGGATGTGGGAGGAAACCGGAATACCCTGAGAAAACCCGCGCAGGCACGGGGAGAACATGCGAACGCCACACAGGCGGGTTCGGGATTGAACCCGGGCCCTCAGAACTGTGAGACCAGACCCACCGTGCCGCCCATAAAGGAATAACAATATCTTATTTTCTGGAACCTCTTTGGCTAAGGCGGATGATCTCTGCAAGTGGAACATTCAGCTGGCTGAGTGTGACAGCGCAGGTGTCTAATAAGCATTCACTTCCATTCAATTCACTCTCTTAGAAGCCCACACCTCCTTCCGCTGTTTCAATAAGCGGATCCAGGCGCTGACATTTTATTTGCTGACAATTCAATTTTTGGAATTGATTACATTTGCTTGAGCACCAGCCATAAAAGTCCTTCAAGCAACACTCAATATTCTGCTTGATTAGTGGTAGGTTATGGATAAAGACAATCTGGAGTTTTCTTTCAACCTATCATGTTTTTTTTTTTTTTTTTTTTTGGGAGGGGGGGGACAATGAATACAATTATCTTCAGTGAACTTAAGAAATTTTCTTAAGACTAAAAATGTCTTCAGTCCACCTAGCGTTGTTATCTGTTTTTTTTTTTTTAAACAATGATGACAACAGAGCATGGAATGATATGATACGGTGGCATTTTGTCTGTCCTCATTTTGTTTTACACACAGTGCATACAGAGCCAAATATTGTAGTCAAACAAGATTAGTAACTATAGAAAAATCTGACTCATCCAGAAGTAAAAAAAAAGTAGTCCTCCAAATGATTTCTTGAGGAAGACTAAAAAATACTCATGGATGAAACTGATAAAGTACTGAGTGACTTGTTAGTAACTTCTGATTTTTTTTTTTTTTTAAATCAGAGCATGACCGTCAAATAATATAACTAAATAAAAAAGGAATGTGCAAATTCAGATATTCCATCCACTTTCTTCTGCCTATCTGAGGTCAGGTCACGGGGGGCAGTAACTTTAGAAAGGAGCCCAGACTTCCCTCTCGACAGCCACTTCCTCCAGGTCTTCTGAGGGGATCCTGAGATGTTCCCAAGCAAGCCAGCATGTCCTAGGTCATCCCTAGGGTCTTTCACCCATGTTTCTGTCACATTTTGTTTGCAGCAAAAAGACAAGAGCCCTGTTTTCATTTTAATTCTTCAATTTAAAAAAAAGATTTCAAGAAACATTTATATTTCTCATGTTTGGAGATTGTAGGGTGAAAGCTACAGCTGGCTACTACTGATTGTCTTAATGAATGGCAACAATGAGGAAATGAAATAACAGTACTTGGAGGCCAATTGCCCGTCAGCCACATATTTGGAAAAAAGAACAATGAACTAGTTAATTTTTCGAATGGTGAACATGGGTCTTTTTTTTTTTTTTTAAATGAATTGAAGGAGTTCATTTTTGGAATGGTAAACTGAACTGTGAACTAGCTTATGCAGAAAATGAAGTTTGCCAACACTGCCAACGAATCGCCATAGACAACACTTGTTATATTGTAGGAGAGGGCCTGGTACAAGAAGAAATTTGCCCGCGCTGCTTTTGTGTAGGGGCAAATTTTTAGGTCCACCCATGAAATCAGGTCAGGTGAGATGGTGAGAAAGATTTTTAACCGATATCTTATCAATTCAGTACGAAACTGTTCTGTCTTGCGTACATTTTCAGCACTTAACCTTCAAACATATTCAATGTATCTGTAAAAGAACATGAAAATGACTTTGGTTCAATTTAAATGTACCTAATGTCTTTGGGGAATTTTTTTTCAAGACAAATTAGCTCTTCGCTGAACCTAACAAGTTTTTCTTGAAGAAAAAGGAAAAATTGAGACTCTTTAATGTATCTCTCATCCATATTTTTTAAAAATGTAAACAATATAGTTTTCACTAAACCTGACATAGTTTTTGGAGACAATAAATGAGTCTTCATGAAGCTTAACATGTTTTTGTTTTCAGTGACCCGAACAAATGTTTTTCAATAACAATTTATTCTTCTAACATTTAAAGATCGCGTCGTGATTACATTGTTTACACGGTAAACACTGATGAGAATTTAGTGCCTTTGGTAAAAGTCCCAATTGGTTTGCTGATCCCCTTTCACAGGTGACCGTGTACAGGTGGCACGTGGAGGCTCAAGGATGAAAGTTGTTCAGTAACCATGACCCTGCTGGCTGGTGACGGCTCTGACTACGACTACAGTGCCCTGAGTTACGCCTCTGATACCTCCATCAACCCTCCACCCCTACAGGAGCAGGAGGCACGCAAAGGAGCTTTCTACAAAAGGGCGCAGCAAGCCCCCGGGCGTCCAACACACGGTGACCTTGCATCACTGTCAAACACACGCAAACTCCACGCCATTATCAATGTGGGCGGCATGCGCTACCAGCTGCCTTGGACCACTCTGGAGGACTTCCCGTTGACCCGCCTGGGCCAGCTGCACTTGTGCAGCAGCTTTGACGAGATCATGGGGATTTGCGATGACTACGATGTCACACACAACGAGTTCTTTTTCGACCGCAACCCATGTGCCTTCCGCACCATTCTGACCTTCCTGCGGGCCGGGAAACTGCGCTCCCTCAGGGAGATGTGCGCCCTTTCCTTCAGAGAGGAGTTGCTGTACTGGGGGGTCCCAGAGGAGAGCCTGGAGTGGTGCTGTCGCCGGCGTCTATTACATCGCCTGGAGGAGTTTGAGGCCATGGAACGAGCTGCTGAGGAGGAGGATCTTCTGTCTGATTCGGACAACGTAGGGCATCCAGCAGAGTCCTGCTTGAGTCGCTTCATGAACAAGCTGAGGGACATGGTAGAGCGACCTCACTCTGGACTCCCTGGGAAGATCTTCGCTTGTTTGTCGGTGTTGTTCGTGACCATCACTGCGGTCAACCTCTCCATCAGCACCATGCCTGCACTGAGGCAGGAGGAAGAATTGGTGAGGAGCCTGCAAACAATTCACTTTGAGAGGACGTGTACATCATGTTTAGCAGAAAACAGATTAAACTGTGTTCATTTGCTTTAGGTAGCATACTCGTAACATTTCTAAAGATGTTATAATTAGACTTTAGACCGATCTGGTCGGTTAAATAGGTATCTGTTGCTACGGGAAATGTAGGCCTCAATTAGCTTATTTTGCATACTTTTGGGATGTGGGAGGAAACTGGAGTATCTAGAGAACCTTCTAGAATAGCTGTGAGGTATTTGTGTTGAGAGGGGTTTTAAATGGTGACAGGTGTATATTGGTTCCCATTTAACATGATTTTGAATTAATTCTAAACACAGGCACAACTCCATTTCTAAGGGGGGGGGTGCACACTTGTAAAATGTTTTTTTCTTTATTTCTTTTTAATGGTCTTTTCAAAAATATTTTTTTTAAATGAATTTCACTTGTGCAGGTTATTGGTCACAATGGTGGAAAAAGTTTTACATTATATATTTTGGTCACAATTTTTGTATCGATATATAAAAATGTGACACTTGAAGAGGGGTGTGTAGAATATTTCCATGCTCTGTGCATTAATTTGCACTGTTAATTACCTCTCAAAATTAAAGTATTCCTCCTTTACGTTTGTTGTGAATCCCTCGCATTAACTAACACAGTATGACTTATTGACGAGCTGAAGCTTCACCGTGGTAGCTTTTACAATGCAGTATCTCCCCCTAGCGGTCATTAAACGGCTACTGTGGCTTTTATCTTGGAACAGGGCACTTGTTCCCAGATGTGCTATAACATCTTCATCGTGGAGACTGTGTGCGTGGCCTGGTTCTCCCTGGAGTTCTCCCTGCGTTTCATCCAGGACCGCTCCAAGCTGACCTTCCTGCGACAACCCCTCAACCTCATCGACGTGCTCGCCATCTTGCCCTACTACATCACGCTGCTGGTGGACTCCACCTCCAAGGGCGAGAGGCGTCCAGGCTCGGGAAGCACCTACCTGGACAAGGTGGGCCTGGTGCTGCGTGTGCTACGGGCTCTACGCATTCTCTACGTGATGCGGCTGGCTCGCCACTCGCTGGGCCTGCAGACTCTGGGGCTGACTGCCCGTCGCTGCACACGCGAGTTCGGCCTCCTCCTCCTCTTCCTATGTGTGGCCATTGCTCTCTACTCGCCGTTGCTCTACCTGATCGAGAACGAAATGGCCGCCACGCAGGAGTTCACCAGCATCCCCGCCACCTACTGGTGGGCGGTCATCACCATGACGACGGTGGGCTACGGCGACATGGTGCCACGCAGCATCCCTGGTCAGGTGGTGGCCCTGAGCAGCATCCTGAGCGGCATCCTCCTCATGGCCTTCCCCGTCACCTCCATATTCCACACCTTCTCACGCTCCTACATGGAGCTCAAGCAAGAGCAGCAGAGGATCCTGCAAAGGAGGACGCACTTCCTGCTGCGTGGACACATGACCGGCCTGGGGAGCAACCTCTCCATGGAGAGCGACATGCTCTTCCCCATCGGGGCATCTGACACCCCGGAGTTGGACGACTTAAACCCTGACCAGATATAGACAAAAAGGACGAGAGGTCTTCCCGGAGATCCATCCTTTTTGAGTAGCACTGAACCTATGGACAAACAAGGAAGGAAGAATGAATTTATGTCTGGACAGAATGTAATTTAACATTTGTTTTACATTTCAAATGGGGTGTAGCTTTCAAGTGTCACTATCATACAACAAATATTTTTGTGGTTTAAAAAAAAAAAAGAGAAGTAAAATTCACCAATCAGGCCTGCTACCTGCTGTATATGAGAAAGTGGCACTTGTGCAATTTAATGAGATTCAATACAATAGCTGTACAAAAAAATATCAAGTCGGCATTTAGTGCTCCATTTCACATGTATTTACGTGAGTGCTGTTGGCCACCTGCCAATCGCAAGGCTCACATGTAGACAAACTTTTTTTGAGTGTTGTGGGGCATTTATCGTAATTATTTCTTTACATTTTGTCATAAACGTCAGGTTTACAGATGCCATGTCTCTTCTGCAGAAAGAGGATTGGGGACACACCTTGGTATCCGATATCATAGTAAAGTTAATTACAGCTACTATGTGGAATAAAACTCTTGGGTTTTTTTCCCAAGGGGAAAATTTTGGTTTCTATTTGAGGTTTGGAATTTATTTGTTCATGTACCGGTGATAAATCGCGGTAAGGCATCTTTTTAGAGTGCAGTAAATGTGCTACTTTTGTTAAATCGGCAATTTTGATACAGCTCTTAAATTGGATATCATCTGATGTGGGTACAAATGTAGCTAATGAATTTGAGTTATCAATTATAACAGCGGCGGCACGGTGAGTCAGCTGGAAAGCGTTGGCCTCACAGTTCTGAGATCCCGGGTTCAATCCCGACACCGCCTGTTTGGAGTTTGCATGTTCTCCCCGTGCCTGCGTGGATTTTTTCCGGGCACTCCACTTTCCTCCCACATCCCAAAAACACACAACATTAATTGAACACTCTAAATTGCCCTTAGGTGTGATTGTGAGTGCGGCTGTTTGTCTCGATGTGGCCTGCGACTGGCTGGAAACCAGTTCAGGGTGTACCCTGCCTCCTACCCATTGACAGCTGGGATAGGCTCCAGCACTCCTCGCGACCCTCGTCAGGATAAGCGGTTAAGAAAATGGATGAATGAACACCTCAACGAAACGAAATAGTAATATTGGTCCATACTACCTGAAGATTTGTATCCAGTTTTTAACGTCGGACAGATATTTGACAGATTACCATTGTTATGGTAACTGCTGCGTCTGTAGTACGTCACTCTTTATGTTTACAGTGGATTTTGAATTTCTTCTATACATCATCATTGTGTTAACCACACACTTGAGATTCATAGGAACACTGGACCTTGACAGAAATGAATGTTCTTGCCAATCACTTATGTGCAGATCTGGATAAAGGTGTAGATGATTGTTGTTGTGACATTTTTTTTTTTTTATATTTTAATTTTGGATGTTATTGACAAACTGTCTACAATGTGTATCTTTGAAAGTGTACAACAGGGTGCTGATCCTATTTGGGATCGTCTATGGCCAATTACAAGACTATGGTCAGCATAGTGGACCATGTGTTTAGATGCAATGCCTCGCAGTCAGAGGTTTGAATTTTAGGTTTTAGGGGGTCTTTTTGTGGTGAGTTTGCATCTTCTCGCTTTGCTTGTGAGGGTTTTCTAAAAGTACTCCAATTTCTTCCAGCAGCCTAAAAACATGCATATTGTCTTTATTGAATATGCTAAATTACTCATATAATGTAAGCATGTCTGGTTGTTGCATACTGTATGTGCCCTGTGATCAGCTGGCAACCAGTACAGGAAAACCCTGTACCCCGCCTCTCACCCAGAGTCAAGGGGGAAAGGTTCTAGTTCTCTGCAATACTGTACGGAAGAAGCCATATTAAAAATATAAAATTGAGTGGATTACAAGACAAGAGTAACTTTGAAAGTAATCTGTTATTTCCATCTTCATTTCTGTGGTCACTTTTCTTTGATAATGACTGGGAGAAATGATATGTTTACATTGCAAAATACTGAATGATTCTTTACTGTACTGTACTTTTTGTCTGTTTTCTGTATTTCCTCATTAGGGTAGGAGGAGGGGTGAGAGGCTATCTATCCCAGGTCACGTTGACCGAGAGCCTTTTAAGGCTGGACTAGTTACCTGCCAATTGCAAGGCACATATATAAACAACTTTTCGCACTAATGGATCATTTAGCATGGACAGTGAACGTGACTGGCATGTTTCGGGAAGATGGTACTCATACTCATAGAAACGTCAGACAAGTACAGGGAATACATGCAAACTCAACACAGGAAGGCCGGAGTTGACATTCTGATTCAGAGCTGTGAGGTAGTCTCTTTATTTAGTCTGAAACAAATGAAGCACAAATTGACCTCCATCATAATTAGGGACTTCAACTCGATAAGTGAATGGGTCCCTGGTCTGGAGCAATTCAGAAATCCCTTTTTAGGTGAGCATTTAGCTAGACGTACTGCTGCTGAACAGCAGATAGCAGTATTGTACAATAAGTGAATGTAAAGTACAGCACTGTTAAAAAAAAAAAATCAGTTAACTGTGAAATTGCTTGTACATCGACTCATTAAAAATAAACGTTAAATTGTTTTGCCTTTTTTTTTTTAAGTTGAATCAAGAATCAAGATGATGAGCTCAGGTAGTAATATACATACACTATTTTAAACTATTAATGATCCGTCAGATTTCAGATCATATCCAAGAACGAAAACTTCCAAAATCAATTTGTTTCCGCTCATATTTTGGCTTCCCAGGTGTACATCAATACCGGCCGCCATTAACCGCAAGCACGGGTTAATTTTTGGACGGCAGGCTCCACCAATCGGTGGTCGCCACTCCGCCACGGCCACGCCCACTCCCTCTGCTCTGACACATCCCGGTGTTTTGGACGGAACTGGTTCTTCCACGGCGGACACGAACGCTTTTCCACGCATAAAGTCAACACTTTGTGGAAGGGACGCAGGGGGCTTTTGTTGTTCTTTTTTTTTTTGTTTGTTTTATTGCGTGGAAATGTTTGCGCCGGGTGGAAGCTTCCGCGCAATGTGACCTCAGCTCACCGGCGTCCCCTCGTCGACTTTCAATCTCGGCACGGAGTGTGGCTGTTGTTATTCGTCACCCTACTGTCTCAACCCCTTTAAAAAAAAGCCCAATTTGAGGAGCTCAGACTTTTTGGGTGTCTTGCTCTCTCTGGACCTCCTGCGAGTACATGAATGTTTTGACTTAAAGACGTGACCGGGACCAGAAGAGAACACCACATACCTCCACGAGTGGGTTGGGTGAGTAAACTTGTTCTTGTTTTCCAACTGGCTTTAGTCCATTAAAGACAACCACTGCGTCAAAAAAAAAAAGGATGGATACAAGGCGCGACACTTTGCAACCCATTTCACAAACACATTGACTAAAATATAGCCAACATGACTGCTTTTAATAATCATGCCACAAACGGGAACCCCTTCCCTGTCTCCACAGGGGTCCTCTTTTCACCTACATACTGTACAAGGTTTCGACGTTACGTAACGAAAACGTCACCACGCGTCACTAGATAACACACACACACACACACACAAAAATTCAACCTTTGAGATTCCATTGATGGAATCGAATTTATTTGATTTGCACATTGGAAGGTGTAGTTTCTATGTGACATTAGGGGACATATCGAATTTATGACAGAAACTCTATTTTGGTTCCTCAATATACAGTACATTGATGTAACCCAAATGGACAATTATTTGACTACAAAGTACAAAATCAGAACCTTCAACAATGTCAAAGGACCTCTTCATCAATGAATCATAATATAAGTCGGTGAAGTCTAGTTTTAATGCTTGATGAAACAAATGCATTCTGGACAACTGTATGCATCCATCATTGAGGGGCATTTTTCTGTTCCTATGAGGTCACGAAACATGATCTGGCAGGGGATGCTTGCTCAACTTTGATGTGTAGAAAAAAAAAAGCCTTGAAACACATTCTCCCCACTCAGATCCCACACCAGTGACATCTCCTCTAACATGACAAATGGATAAAAACAGAAAAATCCCACAAACACAGTCCGACCTATTTTGCCATTCATAATACTTTAAAATCTTAAGGTGATCAATTTTGTTTTCCTTCTTGTAGCTCTACCAACAATTTTATTCATTGAGACAGTTTCATGCCCGTGAGTATGGCAGAGGGTGCCGCTTTAAATCATCCCTCGCACGGTTTTCTTTCCCCTAACTGTTCAAACAGTTGTCACGCACCCGCGATTAGTCTCTTCCATGGAACGTGACTCCAAGGGCAAAGAATCATCTCTAATGTGGTGCTCATGGAAACACAGAGGTTTGTCCAGACGTCGGCGTAATCCTGCGCCCTGTAATTAGTGGGAGGGCGGCCGTGTCGGTCAGCGTGCATGTCCTCGATGAGCCAACCTGGTTTAGTGACTTGGGAACGTCACATGCGCTCGGAAGCTTTCTGAAGTCGACCCACCCTGAAAACTCAGACTTGTTTTTCCGCCACAATCCTTCAGAAAATTTAAAATGCTGTCCCCCTCCACTACTTCCCCTGCATGTTTACTCTGTGGCACATATAGAAGGAGTCTCAATACATTTTCAGTCAACGTTGAATTATGCTCGCATCTGTGTTTCAGCAGTGCATTAGACTAATCCTCTCCAGATTATGTTAGGAGTTATTTTTGTATATTCTGAGAGAATTAGGGGTTTTTGGCAACATGCAAACAGATGTCCTAAAATGTTGTGTTGAGTGTTTCTCAATGTACCGCTTCATTGTGCACATATTTTGGTCTTTCCTAATACTCCTTGGAATCCAATGAATGTCATTCAGTGAAAAGCCTCGAATGGCGATCGGTGGGAAGGGGCTCTCGGAGCTGAAATTCCTACTAATTGGCAGCATGGCTTTGGACTGGAGCCTTTTGTTCCTCCTTATAGTGGGTCAGCCTGTCTGTCAGGGTGATACACTGGGCCAGGCTAGGATCAATGTGCCACTTGTTTCCACAGCCATCCGGGCCCTGCGGCTTTAGGACAAGTCACTTCCACTTTCAAAATTGTGCACCTACTCAGGGAGACGGAAACAAGATCATTTCGGGGAGGTCCAGTCAGAGACCTTTTCTCACGCCAATGTCATATCACATCAGCATTGCAGACACTGTCTTCACATTACGTAAAATCATCATCTACATTTGATTTTATCTGAGAGCTAGCTTCGATGCTTCCGCGTTGCTTCTTTGGTTAGCAGCTGGAGTTCGGAATGGACTCAGCAGTCAACTATTATACAGTTTGAGGGAGCCGTTTATGTTAATGATCCACCTGGCGATTAGTTTGGCATGTTAAAAGAGAAAATGCCTTCCACCATATGTGCATTTCATGAGATAAAACAAGTAATATTGAAAGGTACAACTATGGAGAGCCGATGATGTCAAAATATTCCAAGATTGCTGTTGGAGTAATATTCCGCTGGTGTAAGTATGCACAAAAAATGTACAGCTATGAAAGCAGACTAGTATTCTCTCACAGAGCACGTTCCATAATGTTCTAACCAGGTCAATATTGGATTGATGAAATTGCGTGCTTCAATTAATGCAGAACTGCAGATGTTCAAGAGTATTGATATTTTGTCACAGAAAGTTGATTCATTATGCTCGTAACACTGATCGTTAGCCTCTGTAGCTACGAGTGCATCACCATTGAACAGCTGCTTGGCGCTCGCCGGAGGGCTGTCAGTATCAATGCGTTGTAAATCACTGATGATTCCCCTCACAGAAGTGATTGAGCTACAGTTCTTACCATACTTCTTACAATAATGTCACGAAGAGAGGACAAGTGGTGGATAGGCCAAGACACATGCTACTTGCTAAGCTATCGCTACCATCAGTCATAATGCATTGTAATTAGTGATTTGGTGACACAATACACATGGGACTGGCTGCATCCTAACAAACTGACCAACTATGAGCAACAAAATCATGGGCCAACTAATATGTGTTTATGGATATAAAGTCATGTACCTTCAGACAGGACCCCACGTCTGAAGATTTCTTAGTTTTATTTTTGATGTTTGAAATCTGATTAATCTGCTTGAATAGACATGTATTTTTTTTGTTGCCAGGGTTGAAAACGGTATTGGCAAAGGTGGACTAATCCAAAGACAGATATTTTTGATTATGGAATGTCAAAATCTCATTTACTGGCACTTTGATTCCGTCTAAAACTGTGTCCACCACTACAACATTGAAGCCATTGTTTATTCACGATTATGATTTTGACTATCACACAGAAATGTTCTTCAGCAAATTTAGAAAATATAGAAACCGAGACAAATTTGGACAAATTGTTCTGGAAATGAGTTTTTATAGGTTGGAAGCTCTGGGTAATGTGAAAACATGCGATAATATTGCAGTGGTATAAAATGTGTGCACCAATGTTGTAGTCATTAATTTTTTGTTTCCATTTGTGTTTGTTTTTTTTGTAATATCCAAGTGTCAAACGTAGCCATCTTTGTTTTTAACCACAACACTATCTGCTGTCGTCCAACAAACAGAGCTTGATCCAGTGGGTCACTCCGTACTGGCCTCAATATTATCAACCTTTATCCTGATCTGTACCATAATGTATGTAATGCCTTGTTCTTTGGCATCCACATTATTTTTTTCTATTATCAATCAAGGAAACGAGCTTTTATTGTTTCAAGCTCTGATGATCAAGTCCAGTAGTTTTTGCTTCTAAACATCTGTATGTCTTTGAAAGGGTAACGTCTGAGTCCAATGATAAAGTATTTTTACATTGAAAAAGACTAGATGTGAAATATAAATTATATTTTTGCCAAGGTCATTTTAAAGCGCAACTACTTTGTGATCTTTCCCCTAAAATGAGTACAGGATACCCGATGGCATGATGAGATCATCATTTGATCTCGCCGGTGTCCCCTCATTCCTTTCGGTCAAATAAGAATGAATTGGCACTGATTTTGGAGGACATTTTATCTCTGATGTTATCTAGTTGAGGAAGCTTGTTGGTCAGAGAGCAGGGAGACCACTGTCAATCAACTTGAGCTCTTAACGAGACTTTAAACCTATCTGATCGGCTTGACCGGTATTGGCCAATAATTAGCATTTTATGCTAATCGGCTTTAATATCATAATTCGCTGATCTGATCAATGACGTCATTGATCGGCTCCGCATTGCCATGGTGTACTGTATCTTTTAATTCAAAAGCTAATTTATTTTTGGCTTTGTTGTGTGTCTTTTGCTTTTTTTTTTTCTTCTCAATATGTGTATTGTATGGGAACCTATGAAGGAAGGACTGGTCAAGATAGAACAAGAGAAGGACAGTAGGAAAAAGCATGCAGGACAAGGGACATGAACCCGGCTGTACAACTGAAGTGTGGAGGGAGTGACGATGTAAATGATAAAACTATCGGACAAAAGTGTGAGTGAGGGGATACCCAAGCAATTTGTATATTCAAGAGTTATTTGTTGCAATGAGTTGCTCCACACCCAGCGAAAAAGTCACAGGGGTGTCTGCCTGACTGAAAGAACTGTCGTATAATTCCTGTGCCTGCCCCGTGGAGGCTGAGGACCGCACTCAATCAATCAAGAGGCAGGATCTAGCACAGGAATCCACCCAAGAGCAGTCCGGTGGACGGGACACATCGACGGACCCAAGGCGGTCCAATGGCCCCACCAAGGCGCCCTGACAACCGGGTACCTAGAGGGTTACGTGTGTTTTGACGTAGTATTGTGAATATCTGACAACCAATAAAGTTATTTACAAAAATGAAGATAATGGAGGACAGACAACACGCAATATCTGGATTAGACTACAAGACAAATTTGCTCTTTGATGAGTGCACAGGGTCAGACTACTGCAATAAAATCTCTTATTTCACTATCACCACATCACATCTTTTGCGATCGCTGGGCTTTATCTTGTCAACTCAAATGCAACCGGAGCCACTTGTTACCATGGCGACATTACATTACATTACACATTACAAGAACAAAATGGGGGAAAAAAACACGTGGTGGTCACAGGTGCTGATGAGATTAAGTTAATTTAAGGATTCCTTGTGGTGTCTTCGCATATTTTTAATATGGTGCAACTTGCAAGCAGGCAACAAAGCTTTATGTAGTCCGGTAAGCTAGTGCTAGCACTACAAGCATGCCGGCGTTATGTCAAATCCTGCTCGCTATAGGGTTTTGGTGTGTACAAAGTAATTCCATTACAATAATCTAATTCAGTTACAGTGAATTAGCACTCATTATTTCTGTTGTCCAGCAATGTTGGTTTGACCGCACTGATTATAATGCATAACCTGACTACAGTAATGTTTTCCTACTTTTATGGAGCTAAGGGACATTGTTAACAATTGTAAAATCTCATGGCACACCAACAAAGATAACTGTCGCAAAAAGTAGATAGTCTTCTTCTTTTCCCGTATTTACTACCTGCTACGAGAATTTTTCTCTCTCACTGGCATACGTAGAGGAACAAAGATAGATTATTCCATGCAAATAAATCATTTTTTGGGCAGTTAAGCCACAGCACACCTGAAGATTTCTCATGGCACACTAATGTGCCTCAGCACACACGTTGGGAATCACCGGATTAGAGAAAACCTTTTAAGATCCTCAGTAAACTGTACATAGGTATACAGTATATACAGGTATACAGTAAATGAACAAGTCATTTGAATGAACGCAACGCTCCATCTTGTGATATGATCAATGATCAGTTATTTTTTTTTAACTCAATGATCAGGGATCAGACCCAAAAACAGTCATCGTGAAAAACCTACTCTCAACACCATTTTCTTTTTTCCCCGTTCTGTACCTAATGCATGTACTGTATCTAGTTAGCTTACTATAAAATAATACCAAGAATAAATGTGTACGGTGTCTAATTTGGGCCTTTTTGGCATGTTGTTGAGGTGTGCATTATAGTCTGTGGGGAAGCCATTTTAATTTTTAATGTGACTGGTATGAGATAAATGATGTTCTGGCCCAGTTTTGATGCTAATTAGTGGCCACTAATGGGAACAGCAGCACCCATCACCTGTTCACACTTCTCCCATCTACTCAAACTTTTTTTCGTTTGTGTGAGTAGCCTACTTTTGTTGTCGTTTATAGATCCATTTCTCCTTCATATTTTGGTCTGTGCTTGTGTGTCTATCATAACCACATCATTTGCTGGCCCAGTCTATTTCCACAAGAACAGTCCAAATCCCCTTGAACACTTGTGTATGAAGTGATGACTAGGAAAGGTATGACAAAGCAATGTAGCCTATCAATTATTGGTCATTTGGAATGTATTTGTACTGGAATTTGATTGATCATATTCACAAGATGTTATGCAATAGCTATAGCATCTTAAAGCAATGGTGACAAAAAGGAGTTCACTACCAATAGCAATATGTGGAATGTCACGTGTCATCTTCAGCATTACCTAAATGAGAAATAAAGTCTTCGTCTTAATGTCAGATTTTAATCCATTATGATGTCTAATTCCGAGGTTTGTTCCCATGCTAACATAAAGCAAACTGGACGACATGAGAAAGGAACAACTGACTTTCTTAAACCATGTTCTGTCTCTTAAACCATGTTTTGTAAATCTAGTCATGTCATTACCTCTCAGGGTGTCCACGTAGCAGGCCTTGATAGCAAAGGTTGTGTGTCTCACTCTCACTACCTGACAGCCCAACCACAAAAGGAGATGTGAGATACAACAGATTAGTTGAACCAGTAGTGGTGGCATTTATTTGAATGTATTATCTGATAGCTGTTTGGTGGAGACAAACAGTGGAGGACTTGTGTCCATCCCAGCATCCCTGGCCCCTTCCTGTTCCAGTGTTGGAAATGGGCCAGGGTGACCAAGGCCACTCATATCCACTCAATCCATCCTCTGTCTCAAAGCCATCACCTTGCTTCCCATCGCTCTGTGGCTTTCGTGACAGGAAATGTAGTGTTTAGCACAAAGAAAGATGTCTCTGTCTCGCTTTGTGGCGGCCCAGCTGGACAAGTTAGGTCAGGACAATCACATCTTCATGCATCCTCTAACACCAGTGTGGTATTTTAAAGTCTGTGCCGATCAAGAAGTAAAAGTTGACCAAAACTTAATCTCTATTTTTAGATTTCATCATCAGATTAACGGGTCTTTGTGGATTAACAACCAATTTCTAAACCCTTAAAATTCACGTGATCGAAATACATAACATCCATCTAGCCATTTCTATACCTTTTATCGTTATCAAGGTCACTGGGAGCTACAAACCAGTCTCATCTGACTTCGGGCAGAAGTTGGACTACAGGCTGAACTAGTCACCAGTTAGTCACAGATCTTAAATATACACCAGCAAATTTCAAATAAGTTTATGATTGACAATCCATACTGTCCATCTATCGATTGAACAATCTATTTCTTAGAGAACTAAAATATTTTGGCTATTTAGACATACATGGTGACTCTGTAATAAGTATAGTGGTATAAAGTGCATTTAAAAAAAAAACGAAAAACATTGTTTGACAGTTACTTGCGTTAGAGCCTTTTTTCTTTTTTTTCTTTTTTTTAAATCTGCCTTGCCCGTAATGGCGAAGACCGCCCCAATCTTTTGGTTAGTTGGCTCTATTGAAGACCCACTTATGAGAGGACGCTGGCTTGGGAGCGGAAGGCGGGGCTCTTCCCTAGAAGCTGCATAGTTATGGAAGAGAAATTTGAAAGATCTGATTTCAGTCTTGGCCCGAAAACTGTCTGGAATTTAGGAATGTTTGGATGACTTTAATTCCTATTTCACATTTACTCAGTAACATTCTAGTTCCAGTACATAACGCATGGTAATTATAGAATTGCTAAAAGAATCAATTAACAGTGGCCCAAGATCTTTATGTGACAATTCAGGCAGAGACCAGAACTCTTGTGTTTTCATCTTTCCCTTTGAAAAGGATCATAGCAACCAACCAGTGGTTCTTCAAACATGGTGGCCCGATGTACTCGATACTTGCTCTCCGTGCATTCCTGCCGTCGGCCGTGTGAGCAGGAGTTGAGTTTGAACTCGCCTCGGCATTCCTAACTGATGACTGTGCTTTGTGTCACTGCTGTACCATACTGGGGAATGTCACAGCACATGCACACCTGGCTCACATATCTGAACATGTTTTCTGGTTAGGTTGACTGAGGCTGTATTCTGTGATGCAACAGGTTTGGGCCCCTACTGCATATACAGAATGCAGAGATCACATACAGTGCTGTAAAAAAGTATTTGCCCCCTCCAGATTTTTTTTTTCTGTATCTATCGCTCACAAAGGTTTCATGTCATCAAACCAATATTAATATCACCCAGAAGGAACGCAAGGGATACAAAATGCAATTTTCAAATGACTTAAATCTATCTTTCTTTTCCTGACCCTTTTTGTAATCTCCTTCCCATGTTAAATCACAAAGTCAAAGGGAAAGGTGAGTCGAAAAAGGTTACATAGCCATTTCCAAGGCTTTGGGGCTCCAGCAAACCACTGTCAGTGCCATTATCCGCAAATGGAGAAAACTGGGAACAATGGGAATCCTTCTCAAGAGTGGATGAGAAACTGAAATTACTCCAAGAGTGCAACAACGATTCATCCAAGAGGTCACAAATGAACCTCAAACAACATCTGAACGCCTGCAGACCTTGCTGGTCTCAGTGAAGGTCAGTGTTCATCACTACCCTAAGAAACACACTGGCCAAAATTTACATCCATGGGAGAATTCCATGGTGAAAACCCCTGCTGTGAGCAAAGAATACAAAGGCTCATCTCACATTTGCCCCAAAAAATCTTGATCGTCAATACTTTTGGAGAAAAATTCTATGGAATGACGATTAAAAAATGGAACTTATAAGAATGTGTGGGGCCCATTAGATCTGGCATCAAAATGGCATAGCATTTGGAAAAAAAAAAAAAAAAAAGAACATGATGCCAAGAGTGAAGCATAGTGGTGGCAGGGTGATGCTCTGAGGCTGCGTCTCAGCATCGGGACAACTTGCTGTGATTGATTTGAACAATGAATCCTCCTGTGTACCAGAAAATCCCGAAGGAGAACGTCTAGCAGTTTGTGCCCTCAAACTCAAGCGCACTTGGATCATGCCGCAGGACAAAGATCCACAACACACCGGCAAGTTTGAATGTCTCAAAAACAACTACATTCAGGTTTGGGAGTGGCCAAGTCAAAGTCTGGATTTAACTCCAATTGAGATACTGTGGTGTGAGGTTAAATGGGCAGCTCATGCTAGAAAATCCTCCCAATATGGCAGAGTTGAAACAATCCTGTTAAGAAGAGTGGGACAAAATTCCTCCAGAGTGATGTGAAAGGGTCATCACCAATTATCGTAAATGCTTTATTTCAGTTACAGTATGCCCTTGCCCATTCACGGTTCACCGTTTGCCGCCCCACATTTGTACTGTACCGTATATGTCACCAATTCACCACTGTGTCATGTCGTGGCATATGGTTTCAGCACTTATCTTCAAACATATTTAATGTATTTAGAAGCAAAACACAGCTATCTGCTTCAGGCCTCTTTAAGCAAAATACAGCTTCAATGCTTCTATTTGCAAAAGCCTCAAATAACTTATTCTAAAATGGCCTGGATGTGTTCTTACTTATCCTCAACCACAAAATAATATTTTTGTCATACTTGGATTAAGAAGGGTGGTGAGGCGGGGTGAGATAAATCCATGAATGTACGTGCCAGCAGTGTTTGTTGTTTGCAAGTGGACATAAAATTCTTCAGTTAGCTCTAAGACAGTTGCTGCTCCACACAGCTGGGTGTAGTGATGACATTTGACAAAGAAAAGATGGTTTCAACGCAAGTCATTTAAAAAAAAGATCAAATTAAAAATATGTATATATCCACCAGCCATGTTCCTACAGTGAAGGCCCAAACACTGCTGGCGCCTGAGAGGCTGGAATGAGACACAGGAATGTTTGTCTTCTGGTTATTGACAAAAGTATCACAATTAATCTAGTCTGTCCAGGTTATTTTACTTCCACTTTCCAAAATTCATTCTTCTTTATGTGGGCCTCTATCATTCATTGGTGCATTGTGTCGATTTGTGGAATGCTCTGATTTGCTTCCATGGCAACCAAAGGGGTTTACATGTCTGCTTGGAGCTGTAAATATTGACTTGACCTCCTGCGCATCCCAGTGTCTGTCCACGACAGACGGGTGGTAGTGTTGGGCTTGTGATTGAGACTCATGGTCAGAACTCCGCCAACCTCCACAGGCGGGACCGGCATGTTTACCCACCAAGTGCAGGGGGTCGCTTTTCAGTTTACATGTCGAGGTAGCGCTTCATCTCAATATGGACATTTCTTTCTACTACCTGTCTCACTATAATTGACGTTATGATCTAAGTGTTTTTTCCTCCACTACCTTAGGTGACACTATGCTTTCTATTAGCCTCTTTGGTCAACTATATCAGGCCAGATACTGTTATGTATGGTTCTGTTTTAATAACTGCTGTACCAGTTGCTTGTAGTCTTGGAAATGTCACTACTAGCTTTCTTATGAGTAAACATTTTGAAACGCCATATATTCTTACTGGATTGTACCGCAAAAGCATTGATTTGCAATTTTATAGGGAGAAGCAGATGACACCAGCCACTGTAACTTAGCTTTCCGTTGGAGGAGAATACAGAAGAAAATGGGCAAGAAACGAGAAGAAGTGACAAAACCATTCATAGACCACATTTATGGATCCATTTTGGTGGCAGAAAGACTTACCACTTCACACTGTACGTGCCACAAGTACAGTGGCAAGAGAAAGTATCTTGAGTCTTGGAATTTCATGATTTTATGAATAAATTTGTCATAAAATAGTCGTGGCTCTGGTTGTGGCCCCAAGTAGAACCACAAAGCACACTTAACGTCAGCGACGAAAGTGAATCTGATTATATATTTTGTATTAATTGGGAAATGCAGCTACAATTATCTTATTAGTTTCCTGATGTTAATGTAAAAATGTGTTAAACAACGGAGTGCTGTTAAGGATTGTCACAACACAGAATGAACTAACTTCAAATTCAGAAATGGCTCTGAAAAAAAACTGAAAATAAACACTGTAGTTAATATTTTCCCAGAGGGTGCATTTGGGATTAGCCTTTGAAGTAGGTAATAGTGAAAAATGAAGTGAAGCAGACAATGATTTTAGTCCTTTTTTTTTTTCTTTTTTTTTTTAAATTCTTTTGCAGAATCACAGTGCTTAAAGAAGAGTATGCTATTCATGTGCCGCAGCTTGAGCAGGTATCAGATGCAGGTGGAGATGGGCCTGGCTCAAGTTGAGGCCCAGAACAAATGTGTTTTAAGACAAACTTTGCGCTATGTGTAGACGTGGCATTTAGAATAAATGTGAGGCTTTCGTCTGTCAACGAGCAAATATTGAAACTTTTGTACAATGAATGTGACACAAGGTCTCCCTCTATTTATGCTTCAAGCCAGATACACTGTTGAACCCAGGGCCCAGGTACGCAGTGATCAGTGATAGTCAAGTCTTCATAGGTGACGCCATTGTCGATAAAACTGGAAGCAAGCGTAACTCAGTGAAGAATCAAGCGCAAGGAGAAAATAAAACAGAGAGCAGAAATCAGAATCGACAGCAAAGATAATAAAAGTAGAAATCGGAAAGTGAGTGATGATTTAGCAGAAGTGAGCAAGCATTTTGTGTGCCCACAATAATTTTACGCCCCATAATATTATTTTTACATATTTAGTGTGCTTTTATGCTTGATTCTATGTAGTTTGCGCTCTCGTTTTATTGATAGAGACCTCACGCTTGGGTGGGTGGGGGGTCGTCAAGTAAGCCTCCTTTGCCTCCTAGCCCCATTATTCAAGCCTATAGATGCTTTTCCACTGGCATAGACATGTAGTCTACCTTGTTTTTGTACTTCAGTCAAGGTTCTAGGTATAGAGTTAGGGTTAGGGGATACAATATGGATGATGTAAACCACTACTAGTCACTCATTGGTCCACCAGATTCGCATCGTTGGGGGAAAGTAATCCCATGGTCCTTAACAGTCTCAGAACCAGGTACATGTCAATCTGTCTGTCAACCCTCTGGATTGGTCTTCATATGGAAATGAAGAGAACAATAATATAAATAAATTAAAATACAACTATAAATGATCATTTATGGACATGTTTCCAAATGTATTTTGATTGTTGAAGATAAATAAATGTCTGCCGTTTTCATGTCTAATATTTGAGGATAAACCGCTAGGCATGACAACAATACATGGTAAAGTTAGCTTTCCAGGTTGCTCTACATTTGTGGATGCTGCAGAATTATATTCCACAGTCCGCCCTTTCCTGCAGCAATCGGTTTTCTACCTCTCCTGAGTCTCATTTCCAATATTTTATTCCTTTATTTACTCCCCCTTACCTTGCCTAATATGTGACTATTTTTATCCTCAATGTTGTTGTTTTTTTTAGCCAGTCAAGTTATACATACGCGCATCTTGGTTTTCACATTTTCGCACGGCTCGTGGTCTGTTGAAGCAAGTAGATCTCAGTTGAGCTCTACTTGACTTCAAAGGGGAAGCAACATATGAGAAATTGAATTTGATACAATATGAGTCGGACTAACTTGTTTACATGTCCGCTTTCAGTCCAGCTAACCCAGTAATTAAATTTTCTTGAGAAAGCCATGTAGTGAGTATTCAGCAAGTTGAAGAGGCTGTGTACTAACAACATTTAAGACACACCGTTGTAACTGAACCGTAGTGACGGCACAGGTCATAGCAAAAGCTGTGTGGGTGTAAATGTTATATGTGCAAACACGTCTGAGTTCCTGTGTGTTGGTTCAGTGAGGAGAATAAGGGAACATGGTGACACTTAACTTGGACTATTGCTCGTGTATATTCGTTATTTTTTGAGACAGGATAAAGAGAAATCCTCACACCTGTCAGACTGGTCTATCCAGTCATGTCATTGCAAAGACAGTGTTTGTCTGCAGGCCCAGATGGAATGTCGTCGCAGGGTTTGGCCAGTACGCTTAGGAAAAACATTCCAATAATCAGGACGCGGACAAGAGCTTTTGGATCATGTGGCAATGGAAGGTGGTGACCAAGGAAGCCCCCTCCACCCAGTAGTTTTGTAATTACATGGAGGGTATTAAGATGAAGGAATGCATGCAGCGGCCTGACATGGGGATCACATACACACAAACATGCACAGACTTCTTAATCTGTGATCCCCATGACTTGCCAGCCATCGTCTGAGGACGGCACAGATAAATACTAAAAAGGACCAGATTTAACCCCACCACCCCCATCCCCCGCTCCCTCCAGGATGCAGCAATCCAAAGGCAAACGTAAACTTGTCCGTTTGCATTTTGACTAGAAGAACAAGCTAACAAAATGGTCTGTTGCATCCACTTCAGCCAGTCCACGTATGACGTGTGTTTATGCAAATAAACGCAATGAAATCAGAATTATCTGCACTTCAACTGCCGCTTCATGTAGTCCTGGGAGGAACTTCATTTGATTGTTAAACTAGCGAGAATGTGACTTTCATAACGACTGCATTGTGGAGGGTTTTCATCTGCAAAAAATTGGGTGGGTCGGCTGTTATGCTGAGCTCTTATAAAATACACAACTGTGACTGACATTTTGGAATTTACATTATTTCTGCCCCATTAATAGAACAGAAATGATGAGAAAATGTACTCCAAAAATTTGAGTAGTAGCCCCAAAAATAATTGCCTAACCGGTACTTGGAGCTATAAATTTCCTCCTGTTACTGCTGTATAAGTCATTAGTACAAGCTGAAAATTACAATAAAAGACATCATTTAACTTCTACCTTTCAACTTTAACCATAAGGCACCAACTGCTTTTAATTAATAGAAATCTGGATTAGTGCCGGAATGCGAGACCTCTTACATTCCTTCTGAGTCTCGCTCTTTGAGTCGACTCCTTTTGGAATAAGTTGTTAAAAAACAGTCATACAAATAAACATACAAAGAGGTAAACGTTTAACCAAAAACTGAACTTTTGTGAGATACTCCAAGTTCAGGATCTAAATTAGTTTTGGTTTAATTCAATTTGACCACCACTGTGGCATTTGACTTCAGAGGTTTAACTCTCTCAATCAGTGTTGCTTAAACTCGCCTCTTCACATTTTTCACCATCTGTCAGTCCCACTTGACTTTGTTTCATCCTCACAGCAGGTAATATCTTCTCAAGTCTGCATAGAAAAAAAAAATCTGAACATCTGAAGTAAGTTTGACCAATTTTGATATCCCCGTAGACGTAAAGAACCTTTACAAAATGATGAAGAATGCTGTTGACATAATTGCAAAGATTATAAATTCTGTACTGGCGATATGGGCTCTGAGTTTGTCTGTATGTTTTCCATTGACGGTTGCAATTGTTTTGTTTTTTTTTCTTTTTTTTCTAGTTTGGGTGTCCAAGTAAAACATTTGTAGGTGGGGGGAGCCCAACCAGTAAAAGACTGTTCATATTCAACCAATGCCCTGAAGACTCCAAAGATTTGGAGCGCTTGTCCTTATCTAATGCATAAATAAGCGAAACCTTCCCCAACCAAGCAACCACTTGCCACAGGGATTTTTGTACAGCCCATCCTAGTTTCATTGTAGCTTCTTCTTCAAGCGCTATTAAGCCAGAATGAGGCAAACGAAATGAGGCACATAGCTAGGGAGAGCCAATCACACGAGGAAGAAGCGGAAGTTATCTGGAAAGAAAAAATGGCTTTTGGCTATTTTTCAAATACATCAAAAATTGTAATCATGGAAATTTTAAAAATCAACTGTAATCTACTTAGATATTTTCTCCCAGTTATGCAATTATTGCAATTACCACATTTTGTATTTTTTTTCATTACAAGTAATTAGTTACTCCCCAGCACTGCATACATGCATAGAGTAAAGGAAGCTTAACTAAGAAAATAATAACTCATGACATCAAAACAGTGAAAAACAGTGAGTGTACAGCTGAATAACTTGCAGAATGATTCTCAGTTTATTTTTCATTTCTTTGGATTTAGCAAGCTTATGGTCGAGGGAATAAAGGAGTTTTGGGAAGCGATTTGTTTTCTGCACAGGTGTGATGGTCTGAGCGCTCCCGGTCCTTAAAAGTCTCCTTGTGATTAATGCGGATGCATGTATATTTTGTAAACTTCCGGCCAGTCTGATGCTTCAACATCTGCCATTCGACAAGTTGTCACCGAGGTCATGTTCGCTATGGATGTCTCAGAAAGACGAACACAGCGAACGTACATATGTGTATATCTTTTCACCAAATTTTGTTTTAAGGTTAGGTTAGGGTTAGGATATAACTTATATTAGCTCCCTCTATGCAGAAGAAGGGGAACTATGAGACTGGGGGATTTCTCAGTAAGCGTCTGCTACATGCCCAGAGTTTCCCTGTTAGTAACGCATGTGCATTAATCACAAGGAGACTTTTCAGCACGGTGGAGCGCTCAGACCGTCACACCGGCACGTAATTTCGCTGACCTGAAGGCATTATTACATATGCATTGCTAATTGCATGATCGAATTGGGTTAAAAGTCTATTCATGTTCTTTGTAAAGGTCGTTAATAAAATATAATGTACAATTCATTGATAGTTCTCGTATAGTTTGTTAAAGAAGCTTCCTTAAATGTCCACATTCTTAATTTGACACATTTTGCAGTACAGTATTTCATATTAAATAGTAGACAACTCTGACTTCTCGTCATCCAGTACGAGTTGATCTCGAGTGAAGCAGACATTGCAATGAAATGAAAGGGATGCATGGTATGCGCGCCAGGCTGAGGATCTTGGCACTTCCTATGGCCACAATGACCCCTGCCCACTGGTCACAACAGCCCCTAAATCAGCTGTCCCGAGCCTTCTCTGAAAATTAGCCTTTCATAGAAGACCTCCTGTGGCTATATCTGCCCACTGTAACGCTGCATTGGCTTAGAGTAATCATATTTCACACTAAGCTGTGATTACAGTTCCTTCGTGGGTGCTATATAAAGCATAATGAGAATTAAAAAAAGATGGACTGATCCAAAACTGCTCCATCTGTAATCTTATGAACCTTTAAAGCTCTGCATCTATGATGTCAGCCAGCTGTCAAGTTCCACCTTCACTTTAAATAACTGAACTGACTTCACTTTTGTGGACCCAAATATATATATATATATATATATATATATATATATATATATATATATTCAGAGTACAAATTAGAAAACAAAAGCTTATATTCAAATGCATGTAAATCAATTTATATAACCCACCAAGTTTGGCCTTTGTGAAGGTCTTTCCTGTACTGAATGGCATTCTAGTTTTTGTGATTGTTCTCCCTACAGTCAATAAATGATCAAATAAATTACAGCTTTGGAATTGGAATGACTGATGGTGTAAGGATTAACTCATTTGACTTCCATGTCAGCAGTGTGGCTTCAGTTTCCACTCAGTGATGCGGTGAATGTCAATGTGAAAGGTTGCGTGTCTCTATATGTGTGTCCTGTGATTGACTGGCGACCAGTCCGCACAGACGTGGTTGGGTCTTCCTTTTAACAGTGCCCAGTGCAGGGTAAGTGGTATAGTACCGCAATTTCTCAAGTATATACCCCCCTCCCCCCACCCTCCCCGAGGAGGTCAGCGTTCAGTTTGGTGGTGCACATTACCCTTAATTTATATAAATGTGTAACAGAAGACATCAAATATATCAAAATGTATATGTATACCTTCTTTTCCCCTACTCTATGTACCTGTATACGACTATACAATGTGATTGTATTCTTTTGTTTTTCATCCATACCTAAATATAATGCGCTCTCTTAAAATATTTTTGGAAAAAATTGCACATTATTTTTGAGAAATTATGGCAGATGGATGGACTATTTGCATTGCTGTATTATCCTGTCCAGTGTTGTTTAATAATGATTGTGTGTCAAGAGCTATTTGTTGATTGTGTGGAGGGGCGGTGGGGGTAGGAAGGGGGGCTTTGAATTATTGGAGGGTGAGGAGCAGCTGATATTTGGTATGCAGCCTGTCCTGACTTCCTCTGGAATTTTTCCACCAGATATATTTTTTGCCGTACGAAAGGTTTTATGCTTTGAGCAAATAGGTTTTTGTTATCCCGCCGCAGTTCAGTCCCAAATCTCTATAGTCCCTATAGTCCCCCCCCCCCCCCCCACACCATATCTTTGTCCTTTAACACAAGGTGACAGATGTGACTGAGGTCCAAAGGTAGTCCCTTTAGGATATGCTTACATAAAATAACATGTAAAAATTAAGAACATTTATTTTATCTTTGCATTTTACATACAATATTCAGAGAGGCCTACGAAAACGTGTAAAATGCATTCCAGCCCAGTAGTTGTTGATGTTGCTTTGTGAGAAATGCTACACAGTTGTCATTCTGTCTAATGCAAAACGATCTTTTTAATACCTTTAGTCATTGTACGAATGAGTTTTTGAAGGGTGAACTCTTTAAGTCTTGTGATTCTGTGGACACAGCTGCAGGTGAAATTTCCTAGATTCCTGTTGTTTCAGGTAATCAGCTAAAATTAATTGTCGTTAAATTCAAAGATTTTCCAAATGTACTTTTGTTTTTTATTTTATTATATTTATTTATCCAAGAATTGTCAGATTGAGATACAAGATCTCTTCTTCCATGGAGGGCATTCCTTTACAATAAAAGAGAAGAATTATTATTTAATCTATTATTTTAATGATTAAATTAGTTTTTCCCTTAAAAAGAAATATTTAATTGGTGTTAAAATTATGAGGGGGTCCTTGTGAAAATTGTCTCCTCTGTCAGGAGTCCCTGGACACCAAAGATTTGTAGCATCCCCGTTCTATACAGTCATATACCTATGGCTAAAAAGTAAGCATGGTGAGGTTTACACAAGGAAAAGCTGTTAGGAATGGTGTTAACGAAACTTAGAGCTGTGAGCAAGTAACAGGCCCGCTCTTTGTTACAAACAAACTGAGCCTTGAAAACAGCATCTAGTCGTATACGTTCTGTTCTTTTGTTCCACAAAGTTCCAGCTCGTATATTTATTCAACACCAACACCTGGTTGCACTTTCTACTGCGCACATTTTCACACAATAATCACATTGTATACTCACATTTGATCTCTGCTGAGCGATGTTGATCACAAGCATGCCTCTATGTTAGCAGATAGTGAGCTACGCTAAGCTAATGAGCTTTAAACGTTTCATCGCGCACGACAAAGTGAGTCATACGCATCCAGATAGATAATTTTTTGCTCACTCCCTTCTCTGTTTCCATCCAAAAGACTAACACACATCTTAAATGTCAATATACCGTATTTTCCGCACCTTCAATGACTGGCCTATTTGAAAACATATATAAGGCGCACTGCATTATAAGGCGCATAGAATACACGCGACAGTAGAGGTTGGGCTTTCTTTATACATCCATTAAATAGGCTGCGCTCAAGGGGTCAATATTGATCCATATATAAGGCGCACCTGATTATAAGGCGCACTGTCAGCTTTTGAGAAAATTAAAGGCTCTTAGGTGCGCCCTATAGACAAAGAAGAAGAGCCTACAACTGAGTGTAGGGACTTTGAATGTTGGGACTATGACAGGAAAAGCTCAGGAGTTGGTTGACATGATGATTAGGAGAAAGGTTGATATTCTGTGCATCCAAGAGAGCAGGTGGAAAGGTAGTAAGGCTAGAAGTTTGGGAGCAGGGTTTAAATTATTCAACCACAGAGTAGATGGGAAGAGAAATGGAGTAGGGGTTATTTTAAAGGATGAGCTGGCTAAGAATGTCTTGGAGGTGAAAAGAGTATCAGATCGAGTGATGAGACTAAAATTTGAAATTGAGGGTGTTATGTATAATGTGGTTAGCGGCTATGCACCACAGGTAGGATGTGACCTAGAGTTGAAAGAGGAACTAGATGAAGTAGTTCTGAGCATCCCAGACAGAGAGAGAGTTGTGATTGGTGCAGATTGTAATGGACATATTGGTAAAGGAAACAGGGGCGATGAAGAAGTGATGGGTAAGTACGGCATCCAGGAAAGGAACTTTGAAGGGCAGATGGTGGTGGACTTTGCAAAAAGGATGGAGATGGCTGTAGTGAACACTTACTTACTCACGGAAGAGGGAGGAACATATAGTGACCTACAAGAGCGGAGGTAGAACCACGCAGGTAGATTATATTTTGTGCAGACGATGTAATCTGAAGGAGGTTACTGACTGTAAAGTAGTGGTAGGGGAGAGTGTAGCTCGACAGCATAGGATGGTAGTATGTAGGATGATTCTGGTGGTGGGTAGGAAGATTAAGAAGACAAAGGTAGAGCAGAGAACCATGTGGTGGAAGCTGAGAAAGGAAGAATGTTGTGCGGCCTTCCGGAAAGAGGTGAGACAGGCTCTCGATGGACAACCGAAGCTCCCGGAAGACTGGACGACGACAGCCAAGGTGATCAGAGAGACAGGCAGGAGAGTACTTGGTGTGTCATCTGGTAGGAAAGGGGAGAAAGAGACTTGGTGGTGGAACCCCATAATACAGGGAGTCATACAAGGAACGAGATTAGCGAAGAAGAAGTGGGATACTGAGAGGACTGAGGAGAGGCGAAAGGAGTACATCGAGATGCGACGTAGGGCAAAGATAGAGGTGGCAAAGGCTAAACAAGAGGCATATGAAGACATGTACACCAGGTTGGACACGAAAGAAGGAGAAAAGGATCTCTACAGGTTGGCCAGACAGAGGGATAGAGATGGGAAGGATGTGCAGAAGGTTAGGGTGATTAAGGATAGAGATGGAAATGTGTTGACTGGTGCCGGTAGTGTGCTAAATAGATGGAAAGAATACTTTGAGAAGTTGATGAATGAAGAAAATGAGAGAGAAGGAAGAGTTGAAGAGGCAAGAGTGAAGGACCAGGAAGTGGAAATGATTACTAAGGGGGAAGTCAGAAAGGCACTACAAAGGATGAAAAATGGAAAGGCAGTTGGTCCTGATGACATACCGGTAGAGGTATGGAAGCAATTTGGAGAGATGGCTGTGGAGTTTTTGACCAACTTATTCAACAGAATACTAGCGGGCAAAAAGATGCCTGAAGAATGGAGGAAAAGTGTTCTAGTTCCCATTTTTAAGAACAAAGGGGATGTTCAGAGCTGTGGGAACTATAGAGGAATAAAGATGATGAGCCACACAATGAAGTTATGGGAAAGAGTAGTGGAGGCTAGACTCAGGACAGAAGTAAGTATCTGCGAGCAACAGTATGGTTTCATGCCTAGAAAGAGTACCACAGATGCATTATTTGCCTTGAGGATGCTCGTGGAAAAGTACAGAGAAGGTCAGAAGGAGCTACATTGTGTCTTTGTGGATCTAGAGAAAGCCTATGAGAGTACCAAGAGAGGAACTGTGGTACTGCATGCGTAAGTCTGGTGTGGCAGAGAAGTATGTTAAAATAGTACAGGACATGTATGATGGCAGCAGAACAATGGTGAGGTGTGCCTTAGGTGTGACAGAGGAATTTAAGGTGGAGGTGGGACTGCATCAGGGATCAGCTCTGAGCCCCTTCCTGTTTGCAGTGGTAATGGATAGGCTGACAGATGAGGTTAGACTGGAATCCCCTTGGACCATGATGTTCGCAGATGATATTGTGATATGCAGTGAAAGCAGGGAGCATGCAGAGGAACAATTAGAAAGATGGAGACATGCACTGGAAAGGAGAGGAATGAAGATTAGCCGAAGTAAAACAGAATATATGTGCGTCAATGAGAAAAGTGGAGGGGGAAGAGTGAGGCTACAGGGAGAAGAGATAGCGAGGGTGGACGACTTCAAATACTTGGGGTCAACAATACAGAGCAATGGAGAGTGTGGTCAGGAAGTGAAGAAACGGGTCCAAGCAGGTTGGAACAGCTGGCGAAAGGTGTCTGGTGTGTTATGTGACAGAAGAGTGTCTGCTAGGATGAAGGGCAAAGTTTACAAAACAGTGGTGAGGCCGGCCATGATGTACGGATTAGAGACGGTGGCACTGAAGAAACAACAGGAAGCTGAACTGGAGGTGGCAGAAATGAAGATGTTGAGGTTCTCGCTCGGAGTGACCAGGTTGGATAGGATTAGAAATGAGCTCATTAGAGGGACAGCCAAAGCTGGATGTTTTGGAGACAAGATTCGAGAGAGCAGACTTCGATGGTTTGGACATGTTCAGAGGCGAGAGAGTGAGTATATTGGTAGAAGGATGCTGAGGATGGAGCTCCCAGGCAAAAGAGCGAGAGGAAGACCAAAGAGAAGGTTTATGGATGTGGTGAGGGAAGACATGAGGGCAGTTGGGGTTAGAGAGGAAGATGCAGGAGATAGGCTAAGATGGCAAAAGATGACACGCTGTGGCGACCCCTAACGGGACAAGCCGAAAGGAAAAGAAGAAGAAGGTGCGCCCTATAGTGCGGAAAATATGGTTAGTGCTTTAAAAAAAAAAGCACAAAGACTGGTTTCTCGGTCCAACTGGAGGCACTACGGGAACAAGTAACGAGATGTGGGATATAGAATAGGACATGAGGGGCGAAAAAAAAAAAAAGTTGAAGAAAAAAGTAGCCTTGTGCTAACTGCTGTGCGCTAACTGAAAAATAAAACCCAGTAAAATAAATTGCAAGTGTGTTTCCTAGAAATACGACAGATGCACACCTCAATATAAAGTCTGCTGTGCGTAAATCCAATTATTTCCCAGTATTGGTACATTTGATTGAGGACCTTTTAAAATTCTTTAAATCAGTATATTTTCATCCAGAAGTCTAATTTGCCCAACACTGGTCAATCCCAGTGGATTGTTGGCTATAAATTGATGCATAGATATAATGAAGATATCGTTACACACCATGTTAAATAAAACCACAATGAAGGTGTGGGTTTTCAAATACTCATGCACTTGTATGCTCTTTTCACAAATGACTTTTTAGAGTTTATGATGGATTATAGTGTTAATTTTAAAAACGTTCATGTTGAGACCTATTTACGAATTTTTATTTTATTTTTAGTCAACAAACCAAAAAACAATACTTCTTTAATAATCAATTTTCTCCTAATTGCAGACTAGCGTAAAACCTCTTGAATAGATAGACGTCACAAATTGTAAAGTCTTCGGTCTTTAGGGTTTTTTTTTGGTCTTCTTCCAAAGGAAGAACCGTATTGATTTTAGGTGATCTTTGACGCAATGTGGCTAACATTGCTCGGATAAAATCAGTGTGTTGTCCTTGTCATCTGAATTTCTTTTATCTTTCAACTTTAGAAGAACAAAACATACTTTGGGTCACAGTCATTCTTTACATTCTCTGTATTATATGACTAATGAAGATGAGTAATTTAAACAACTCCAAACAGCAATGTGGCCATTGGCTTTTGTAGAATTATCTTGAAGGAAAAAAAAAAAAGATGGAATGAGCACAACTTATACCTCTAAAACCTTCCACCAGAAATAAATTAAGGGAAAAAACTATTGATTACTTAAGTGCATGACTTATTCCACTGCCCACAGTCCTCACCTTGGGAATACTTTAATGTCCTATTTTACTGCTATTGGGCTGAAACCTCCCATATCCAAACTTGATAAACTTATTTTTCTTTTTTCTTAGATTGATTCCATTGATCAGTACCCACATGGTTTGTTATTTTTATCAATTGTTGTCTAATCTGGCATGGAAGAAAACTGGTTACCACATCTGCCACACAGTTCTGAGGCTCTGGTTTCAAATCAAGCCTCACCTTTGTGGATTTTGTTCTGCAAAGGTATTGTCCGAATTCTCCGGTTTCCTCTCACATCCCAAAACATGCATGGTAGATTAATTTGGAACTCTAAATTGGCCAAAGTTGTGAAAATGAGTGCAAATTGTTGTTGATACTCTATATGCCCCGCAATTGGCTGGCAACCAGTTCAGGGTGTACCTCTCCTCTAGCACAGAGTCAGCTGGGAGATGCAGGACCCCTATGACCCAGGTGAGAATAAGCAGTATGGAAAATTGTTGATGGATATTGTCCAATCTAAACTGTTGAAATGGCTTTCTGTTTTTGACAATGTAATATTATTGGCTCAACAAATGTCTTTATTTTTGTTGTTTTTCGGAAAGTGATCAATTTGGAGATGTGATGTTTCCAGCCGCTGCCGATGCACGTTTACAATGAGTTTTTAGGGTATTATTTAGAAATGTTATTTAGTAATGTAGTTTGAAACGTCACTGTAATTTTGACACATTGATTTGGAGAACCTCTCTGAATTTTGGCCCATACAAGCTTATTAGTGGATATTCTTAACTGAAACCTGTTTCAGCTAGTCTGAAAAAAAGTTCCCAGAGTAGCAGACCAAACAAAAGGATATTGGAGATATATTGAAAAATAATGATTATAGTGTTTAACTCTTGGTGTTTGCTGACCAGATTTTCTTGAGGGAGTATCACAAAAAAATGCATTTTTTTCCTCAACAGTAAAACTCAATCCCTCCAAAACCTTTTTATTTTTTATATTTTTTTTTTATTTTTTGTGCCTTGTATTTGGGTTGAGGTTGGGGGTGTGGTGGGGGATTCTGTCATGGTACTATTTCTATCTTTCAGGCATTGCATATTTATGAGTATTGATGGATTCATGTACTGTATGACGGTTTTCAACTGGTGGGTCAGAAGTCGCACAAAGGTGTGCTGCTTTTAACAGAATACGGCAAGAGCTAAAAGTCAGGGAAAACCTACTAGAACATCTGAAATGTATCTAGGGGTAATCAAAGTTAATGTCACAGGTGTGTGCAACTCCAAGCTTTCCACGATTGGGAAACTGTGATAGTGATATGCAGTGTTCATATTGACTGGAGGTTGTAACTTTGCAGCTATTGAATGTATTTGATTCACTTTTACACATGTAGTATTCCTGTTCCTCCCCACTCTCATCCATAACAATGTGAGGTACACACCTCTATTTATGTTCAGAACTATTGCAAAAGGAATTTCTGTTAAAGTGGATCCCAACTTAATGATTATGGGAAAAATATGAGTCCTTTGGTTAGACCAAATAAGTAAGATTGCTATAGATAAACTCGTTTTTACAGTGGTTTGCATATTTTTCAATCATCACCTCATTTCCCCCCACTCCTCTGTCTTTCAATACTTTCCAGGCCTCACGATGGGGGGATCCAAAAGTAAGCCCAAGGAGTCCGGTCCACGCACCATCAGCCTCGATGCCAACCTCAGCTCTGGGGCAGGGGCTGGCGGGCACCACTTGAACTCTGCTCAGCAGTCCTTAACTCCCAGTCGGAGCGCCACTGTGGAGGGAGGCCTCGCCGGCAACCATTCCATGAGTAATAAGCCCGAACTGGCCCTGTTTGGCGGCGTGGACAACAGTAGCCATAACTCCTCAAGTAGACTCACACTAGCAGGTGAAAAGACTTTTCTGTCTTTTTTCTTTTAATGGTTTATTGTGTGTGGTGGCGGCACGGTGGCTCAGCTGGCAAAGCGTTGGCCTCACAGTTCTGAGGTCCCGGTTTCAATCCTGGACCCGCCTATATGGAGTTTGCATGTTTTCCCCATCCCTCCATGGGTTTCCGTCCCACATTCCAAAAATGTGCAACATTAATTGGACACTCTAAATTGCCCTCAGGTGTGATTGTAAGTGCGGTTGTTTGTCTCAATGTGCCTTGCAATTGGCTGGCAACCAGTTCAGAGTGTACCCCGCCTCCTGCCCATTGACAGCTGGGATAGGCTCCAGCGCTCCCCGCGAACCTCGTGAGGATAAGCGGTGAAGAAAATGGATGGATGGATTGTGTGTGGTTATGGCAATGTGCAATTGAACGTTTAGAGTTGTGCACAATCCATTTTGGGAAATAATTTAAAAAGTGTGTGTGTGTGTGTGGTGTGTGTGTGTGTGTGTGTGTGTGCGCGCGCGCGTGCGTGTGCATGTGTGTGCGTGCGCGTGTGCGTGCGTGCGTGCGTGCGTGCGCGTGTGTGTGTGTGTGTGTGTGTGTGTGTGTTGGGGTGCGTGTTCCAGTGTGAAGAGAGTGTAACATTTTATTTATTTTCATAAATTATATACTGTGCATATAAAAATACACTGAACAACACATTAACTTTGATAAGTAACAGTTTTATGGGCTGCTCCTTTGTAAATACAGTAACTGATTCCAGATATGTTGCATAATCAAAAGATGCAAATCCAGCCATAAAAACCTCACTGAATTGATCTGCCCTGAGGTACAGTGGAAATTCTCGTGATGTTGTGCTTAACAGTGGTTTGAACTGTAAAATGTGGCTTTTTATATCCTCTGAGGCGACATATGCAGTTCAGCTATACAGTATCCTTGGTATTCTTAATCAGTGTACCATTGTACTGATAGTTTTCTCTCCACACAGGAGGCGTAACAACCTTCGTGGCATTGTATGACTACGAGTCTCGAACAGCCTCTGATTTGTCATTCAGAAAGGGAGAACGCCTCCAGATAGTCAACAACACGTAAGGAACACTAAGCAAACTTTATTTATAAGGTGCTTTAAAATAACCCCAGCTGCACATTATACATAAGTAAAAAAAAAAACAAAAAACAATGACAATAATTATTGCCTCCATGTTTTTTTAAGCACTACATCTCACATGGTCTTGTCAAATAATGTGCAACATGATATAATCTTTGTCTCATACAATTTATTGTTTAGAAATCTTTAGCAGTACATCCAGGAGAATGTCTTTGGATCCGGTTGGATAGCTTCTGTTTTTAATTGACATTATTTACAAACCCCAATTCAAATGACACTAGGATTTTGTATAAAATGTAAGTGAAAACAATACTGTACAATGATTTACATATCCTTTAACCTATTATCAATTAAATAGTTTCCAAAGAAATTTAATGTTTGAACTGTTGAAATGTTTCCCCTCAAATATTGACTCTTTTTTTAATTTGATGCCTGCAACTCCTTCCCAAACAGCTGGACAGGGAAATGTTTACCACTGTGTTACGTCACCTTGCCTGCTAACAACACTCAATGAGAGTTTAGGAATTGAGGAGACTAGTTGTTGAAGCTTTGTAGGTGGAATTGTTGCTTGATATACAACTTCACTTGCTCAACAATCTGGTGTCTCCATTGATGAGAAAATATTTGCAAAAAAAAAAATAAAAAGATCAGGATTTTTGTGGCCGATCACAGAGTAGAAAAAACAATAACCGATCCCATCACAAGATGGACCAATGTGTCTATTTAAATGACGTGTCCATTTAGTCAATATACTTGTGTACTGTGTACAACATATGTTCAAAAATATCTTCAGGTCATTATTCTAATCAGTCAGATCAACCCAACCTTACAACATGACAGAAAAAATGGGTGCTAACCTGTAATCACCATCCTTTTAGAGCATGATTCGACAGAATGCCGATAGTGCTAGCACTAGCTTGCTATGCTACAAAACATTTTGTTCCCTGCCTTATAAATAAAGCAGTTTTTCTATTCAAATATACTGTACACAATGGTAATGCGAAGTAAAAGTCTTTTCGGAGCCCATCACTAATGTTATTGATCGGCTCAGCGAATCACATTAAAGCTGATCAGCATAAAATGCTAATTATCGTCAGATACCAATCAAATCGCTGTAGTCTAGTTTATTCAAAGGAATATCGATTTAAAATCATTTACACATTGTATTCTGTTTTGACTTACATATTATACAACTTCATTGGAATTGAAGTTGTGCATAAAATCGAAACTTAGTGATTTGTAGTGCATGTATAAAGAGATGCCAGATTTCGTAACATAAAAACAGAGCCCGAGATAAATCATTTAAAAACTTTGTGCCACATTCAGTGTGACCTATTACCCTTACAATTCAATTTGATTTAAAAAAGAAAAAAATTGAGGGGTAAAGTAAAAAGCAAAGAACTAAAGTAATGTTCTGCATACCTTTCTATAAATAGGGTGTGGCTAAATTTAGAATTAACCAATCCCAGCTAGACTCATGTTAAATTGGAGTTAAACACACTTGCCACATTAACTTTGATTGCCCCTAGATACATTTTAGATGTTCTAGTAGGCTTTTCCTGATTTTTCTATTACGAGCACAAGGTTTTGTGCTAGCCCATACTGCTACAATGAACTGTTCATTATTCTCTCCACTTTGTTAAAAGCCCCAATTCTAGCTGAAGAAAAGCAACCCCCAAGCATGATGCGCCCACCATCACCGTGCTTCCCCTGTTGGTATGGTGTTCTTTTGGTGATGAGCAGTTTTGTTTGCGCCAAACATAGCCTTTTGGAAATTAAGCGAAAAGGTCCAGCCTTGGTTTCATCTGATCATAACAGATGGAGGGATGGAGGGGGGGTCGCTTCACGAATCGAAGTATGTTCAATGAACTTGGTGCTGCTTGCCTACAAAACAAACTTTTGACCTAGAAGGCAGCGCTGAGTACAACGGTGGATTATCACTACATTTGGCCCTTGAGCCAGGGACCTAAAGAGGTATCAGGTCAGGTACACAGACTTAATGAAGCCCCTCTAGAGGCTCACAGTACAACTAAGCAAGAGTCGAGCTTTTAATGTTCCTATCCGGCATGTTGTACTCAGTGACGTGCACCTTTGATATATTGTGGACATTGCTTTAATGAATTCAATTTTAACATATTGATTATTCATATATTCATATTGTCTCTAAATGAAAACAACTGAACAAGTACATAGATGGCGTATGAGGACAAGAGAGAGGATAAAGTGGATGAACGTCATTATTTCCCAAATTAACGGATGTGATTGCGACTCAATGGCCAGTAAATTCAACTTTTGCTTTCAAACTATCGGGCCACGCAACCTATAGGACCTATAAGTAAACCTATAGGAGTTTAGCAACTTAACAAATGAGTGAAGTGGAACCTCATTGGAATGAATCTGTAGTTTTTTGATGGCCATTAGGAAAATGAGACAGGCCACCGATGTACGTGTTGACTTATCAAGGTGGCCAGTTTAAAAGTGAAACAAAGACAATGGACGGCACTATTGCCATCGTATATTCACTGGATCATTTATTCATTTTGAACAACAAAAAAACTGTCGTCTCAGTTATCCCGACTGCTGGTGAGGCTATTTGACAAGCTAGCTAGCGTAGTCCTACAGCTGCACTGGAGGTATATATATCACTATCCCATCACTGATCACCATTTCCTTTACTGTACATATTAGAACGCATTACTGTCTTACCAATGCCAGCTGCTAAACATGTCAACAGAGGGGGGAAAAATCCCCAGTCATTAAGTCACATATCATTTGAAAATTACATGTGCATGTGCCTGCGAATGTAACACTTGATCTTTTTTCCATTTCGTTCTTCATGAGGAACACCTAGTCATGTGGAAAGGTTTAAAAACCGTTATGACAATCGAAAAAGCTGCTTCGCAGCGCGAATAAAGTATTCATCCATCCAGTCATACAGAACTTTCGCTAAAGAAAAGATGAGAAAGTCTGCAAACCACACTCACCAAGTCATTTAGCAGACACATTCTGTATGACAAACACAAGTAAACGTTGGCAAGACCGAAATAACACCATCAACTCCATTTCATTCTGCAGCTTTCTCACTAAATTTGTATCCTAGTGTTTGCTGTTGTGACGAACTTGACTAATTATCAGCATTAATACATTACCAATAATCTTTTATTACTAAAATATTCTCCATAGTGCGTTTTTATGTCTCAAAAGTATTTTTTGATATGTTACTATTTCTGTCTTTCGGGCATCACTTACTTATGAGTACTACATAGAATTGTCGAGGTGCTCCATCTACCTAAGACAAATTCCTTGTTTGTTTATTTCTACATACTTAACAAATAGAGATAATTCCTATTCTGATTGTTTGTTTTCCAATATATATTTGAAGTTACATTTTAATGTCAACTTCCTTTTTGGACATTTGTTTCTTTCTTTTTTTTTAACAAAGATGAACTAAAATACTACTGAGCAAACCTGGATAAAGCCTGGGGTGTAACTTGAAATTATTAATTGTTAGATATTGACATACAATATTCTTGTGCAGTGTCCTGGACAAATCTCCTTGGAAGCAAGTGAAGATTTACAGTTTTATACATGATGTTTTTTTTTGTATATGTGCTACTGTACTATTCTGCCACCACTTCTAACTATATTGCTTCTCTTTCCTACCCTAAAACCCAACCCCCTTCATCATTTCTCTTCTTCATGCGTCACATTTTTTTCTAGGAGGAAAGTGAACTGCAGGTTTGTCAAGCTACGATGGGATTGCATTCAAGGGTGCTTTCACACTAGTATCACTTAGTCTGTTTCAATCCCTAGTTCATGTTCCTGAAGGATGAAAGCAGACTAAATCAACTGAATAATGAACCAATTGAGTGTTTAGAACCTTAGTTTAGCTCGTATACTGTTTGAAGGTGTGGTGGAAGCATTTCTTTACAGTATGTTAAATTAAAAAAAAAAAACATTTAATTGCACGATTTACTCCTCTTGTTGCCAAATTGCAAACTTCTGAAGTGGACTTTCAGATATGTGTCTGGATAATAAGCTTGATTTTATCTTCTATATCTCGAGTGAAAGTGTTTTTTTTTTTAATTTAAATTTAGTGATTATTGTAACAAAGCCTTCCCTGTTTTCCTACTTTGAAAATGTCCTCTTGTTCCAGTAGTTCAATATTCTGCTGTGTCTGCGAGAAACTTCTTGTCTGTGTTCACATCAGCCTTTTGTGGCAGGAAACAGCAACATTATGAGACTCTTGGCAGTTGTACGTTTGCCTGAATTTTCCCCAAAAGACAAATAACGTGTAGGTTCTGTGTGATTGCTAGTCGGTAGCCACATTAGCCATTTCCCTAAGCAGCACATTGGAACAAAGCAACTTGTATGTAAAACTTAGCTTCGCTGCAAAACCTGAGGTTGGGCTGGCGAGCCACCAATACGATGGCGCTGCCCGATGTCACTTCTAGGTAACACACAGTAAGCTAACTACAATACCCAAAGGACCGTTGAAAGTTTTCTTGATCTGTTCTGTATTTATCTGAAAAAAATACAGTGGAACCTTGATAGAACAAACTAAGAGGTAGTTGTTCAATACATTTGATTGTCCATTACATTGAATCACTTTTTTTTTTACGTTATACATATTACTACTTACTATACAGTACAACATTGTTTTGTAGGTTTTGTTTGTAGCCTAAAATGCCCATTACAATACAAAGTTACAGTTTTGTAAGTTTAAAAAAAACTTGAAATAATTTTAAAATTTCACTTTTTATTCAAACTTACCATGCCGGTGTGCTTGGTCATGGTAACGTTGTCGACGAACAGTGCTCATCACACTTTCATGAGCCACGAGGAATTAGGGTGCTTCTTAGTTCCAAAGCCATTGCCAATGGTGAATAGCTTGACATAAAATGTTACCCTCCATGAAGTAGCATGTTCCATACAAAGGCTTTTTGACATTTTGTACTCCTCAGACAATGCCACTTGCTCTCATTCAATGCACAATAGAAAAAAGATAGAACCATCATCACATGGCTCCCACATAAGTGCATGACATTCAACGTGTCGTCTACATAAATATGGGAAGCATGTCTTTCGGAATTGAATCTACATAGTCATATTGTATGTCTGTGACCCGGAAGTACGTCACTCCTATTCTTTGCCTGGATTGCACCACATCATCATTTAGCAACAGCAGCCAATTCTGGGACAGACAGATCAAGGGCAGTTTAAATGACAACTGGACATAATTTTTGGACACATTCTTCAGTTACAACCGTCTGTTTTATCCGATGTCCGTTATATTGGAGTCTGTTTTATCGAGGTTCCACTGTAAGTTTAAAATCTACGTCGATGACAAGATGAAAACGTAGGACATTTCACAATATTTGTAGTTTTGTACACACAAAATCACGCTTTAGTTGACTTTTTTGCATTTCCATTTCATTTTGTTTATGAAAATGTTTTTCCATATTAGTTTTAGTTGTTTCATTTATTTTCATTTACTGTACTGTGATAACTTTGGTCCCTTCAGCACTAGAACATACCTTCCCATTTATTTTCTTGTAATCACTTAGGAAAGCAGTTCGGCATCGTTTGTTGTCATCTGTTTTGCGTTTACCTCGTTGACCCAAAGAAAACCTATAAGTTGAGGGAGAATGGAGCAACATTACAAACAACTGATTGACAGTTCTTGGTGTGAAGGCATCCTAAATGTGCTGTTTGTTGACGTGTTTGCTTGCGTTACCCAAAGTTTGCATTATATCATCCAAACTACACTGGCATCGGCCCTCATTAGTCAAATCTCATTTGTCTGAGGTTTTTCAGCACTTTAAATGGACATTGCAGTGCTGCAAAGCTTTAGCAGCTGCTCCTTAATAATGATAAACATACAACTCAATCCCGTTCCATTGTCACGCCCACATTTGCATTTGTTGTCCCATTGAGTCCAGATGAGGAATGGGCATTCCAATAAATTTTGATTTATTTATTTTTTTTTTTTTTTAAATACTTTTTTTCTCTCAAGTTATTTTCAGTGCGTTACAAAAGAATTAC
Source organism: Syngnathoides biaculeatus (assembly GCF_019802595.1). NCBI lineage: Eukaryota > Metazoa > Chordata > Actinopteri > Syngnathiformes > Syngnathidae > Syngnathoides > Syngnathoides biaculeatus. Next base: position 18,834,618 of record NC_084641.1, read on the forward strand.
ACCACTTGTCTTTAAATTGTTGAAGTGAAACATTCAACATTATCACGTGCGTAAATGCAGACTTTGTATTGAAATAATAATAATTGATACTTTACCATTTTGATCAGGAATGTCAACTTTTTAATACTCAAATTGGCTGTATAAGCTTCAAAGATGCATGGAAATAACTAATTGAACATCAATTAATTATAATCTGCTTTCCTTTTTTTATGAAACAATACATTTAGATATTGATGGTTAAAATATACCATATTATATCATCGCTTAACAAATATTTCAGGCTTTGTATCAACATTACAGAAACAGTTTTTGGTAATCACCAATGTTGATAAATTGCAGTGGGTGTGGCATAAATTATGTATTGGATGATGATCTATTTACCGGTAATTTGAGAAGCACTGTACATTTTAAATGACAGTAAAGCATTTCTTTTTTTAATTTCATCTGTCATTTGATTAACGACGACACATCAGCTGCCTTGTTCAAACAAAAGAATAGAAAGCAGGACAGCCTGAGGCTTGGAGCTAAAGATCTTCACATTCAAATACACAAGCCAAGTGTAACAGTAATAATTTACTCCCGTCTGCTGATATATGTACAGTCTAGAGAAAAAGCATGTCAACATGTACTGTAAATGTAATCTCATGACATTCAGCAACAGATGTCCAACACAAAATTTTCCCACTGCTTTCTTTTAACTTTGGTTTGGTCGCCAAAGCGGCCTTCTCTTGCAGAAACTTAATGGGCCCAAAATGAATTGTACTAAGCTATTAGTTATAGGTATGGAAATCCGTTGAACCGCAATTACTTCTAAATGTATTAACTACACAAAATAAAGCTGTTTATGAAAAAGAAATTGTCAATTAATGAAATTCCCTGACCAAAAAATTCAAGAAATTCTTTGACCAAAAAGCTTCCTGTATCTACAGTACCATTGCCCATCCCTGCCTGTCCACAATATTCATAATTTTACTGCCCTAAATGTTTTTTTAAGTATTAACACTATTCATGTTGTGTGTTTTTGTTAGTCATGTGACTTGTGTTGTCGTTGCAGAGAGGGTGATTGGTGGCTGGCACGCTCCTTGACCACCGGAGAGAGCGGATATATTCCCAGCAATTATGTGGCTCCGTCCGACTCCATCCAAGCAGAAGAGTATAGCCTATTTCTCTTGATTTTTTTTATCTTCACTTTTATATCTCGCATGTCACTTTCACACTCTTTGATTCTCACTCATGCCTCCTTTTTAATAATCGGGTGATTAGATGTTCATTTCATGTACACCGGGCAACGAGTTTGCTCCACATAGTATAAAAGGTCATCTGTCTGTTTTGGCTTTCTGTGAGCACAGTTAAGATTTTTTTTTTTTTTTTTTTTTTTGCTCCACTCCTAAATGAACAAAACACTGGTTGAGGTAATCTTCACATCTACACGGTTATTTTTAATGCTTCCCCCCACACATTTGCAGGTGGTCAAAGGCAACCCAAACCGTCTCGTGTCACTATATCCATCCACAATGACTGGCCACTGAGACCAATCAAAATTCTGAAGTTAAAAAAAAAAAAAAAACTGAGGGGGGAATTACCATTTTTCAGTAAAACACAATGTTTGTATAGAAAACCCGCAATTGAAATCCACATTAAATAAATTTGATTTTTTGTTACATTTCTATCTAACACATATTCAAAAGGAAGTTCACTCGTTTGGATTAACAATGTATCCGATAAGTCATGTCATATGTACTATACATTGAAAAATGGAGGTTAATCCTCTATCATTTAATGGTGTTTTGGGAAGATTTTTTTATCAGCAATTACTAATTTTCATGGGCGCTGCCATTTTGGTGAGTCAGATGACCTACAAGTGCGTGTGTGATGTATTACGTGCGGAAACATAGAAATCATCACCGGTTTGTAGTATCTTCACATGCGATACCACCACAATCGGACATGGTAAAATACCTTACTGTATCGTGAAATTTTGCCATAATTCTGATAGAAATAATCCGCGGAATGTTCAGTGGCATGTTCTGCCCAGTAAGAAAAAGAATCATTTAAGGACCGGAAACCGGAGTGCCCGTAGAAAACCTATCCAGGCACGGGGCGAACATGCAAACGCCACAATTCTCCACACACACACACACACACAAAACTCCACCAAAAAAAAAAAACTCCACAAAAATCGAACCCGGGTCCTCAGAACTGTAAGGCCAATGCTTTATCAGCTGAGCTACCGTGCCTCTGTTGTGGAGGCGATATTAACTTCCATCAAGCCAAAGATCATTTCATTATCACTTGGACCCCGGCCACCCTGTTGGCTAAAACAACCTTTCCCACCTTTCACTGATGGGTTCTACCATCCTTCATGGCCACGAGTGCTGTCCTCAGTGCAGTCCTCCACTGGCTGGCCTGAACGCACTCCAAAATCGATAGGAAGGAGGAATGCTGTGTCCCGCGCGTCGGCCTCCACGTAGTCAGACTCGCGTCATTCACGTTCATAGAACCATCCGAATATTCAACATTATTTACAGCCACAGGTTCAAATCTGTATGGAAGTATTCCTCCGTCTTCCTGATCATCGGACACTGCTATTTCTTCATCAGATGAGGATAAATCCGAGAAATTAGCGCTGTCCATGACTGTGTAGGAATGTAACCGAGCCTGTGTTTACGCACTTGATTTCCCGTTCATCAGCCTCCGAGTAGTCAGACTCCGCGAAGTATTCCTCAGTCTTCTCGAGGAACTGGTACTGCTATTTCTTCATCAGATGGGGATAAATCCGAGAACTCAGCGCCGACCATAATTGTTTTCCAACGTAAGTGAGCCTTTGTTGCTGCGCCTATTACATCACATCCGCGCACTAAAGTCATGTGGCGCCCATGAAAATTCGTAATTGTCGATAAATACCTTCTCAAAACGCCATTAAGTGATAGAGGATTAACCTCAAATTTTCAAGTAACCGTACAGATGACATGACCTATCAGATACATTGTTAATCCAAACGACCAGACTTCTCCTTTAAATTATACGTAGGGTGTAACTATTTTAGGTGGATGAGTCACTAGCACGCATTAGCAGCATTAACCTCACAATTCTCAAGTTCAGTTTTTAAATCTTGGCTCTGGCTCTTCTGTGCCCCATGCTTCTGTGGTTTTTTTCTGGGTGCTCCGGCTTCCTCCCACACTTCAGAAACGTTCACAGTACTGTATATTAATTGAAAATTGTAAATTGTCCATAGGTGTGATTTTAGGTGTGAGTGATTGTTTGTCTACATGTGCTCTCCAATTTACTGTTGACCTGTTCAGTTTTTACCAGGCCTCTCGCTGAGTCAGCTGGGCAGTCAGAAGCAGTATACTATATTTTCGGAAATTTTGTAATGTCTGTGGTGACATGGTCTGCACTTCCTCTATCAAATTTGGAGTACCTGTAGAAAAGCCACTAATACACGGGGGCGAGCATACACACAGGATGCAGCCATAGCTGAGATTCAAAACCCAAATCTCAAAATTGTGAAGCAGATCTGCTCATGGTTCGACCCAAGGTGCTGCATTTCTTTCTTTTTAATGTTAAAAAGGAAATGGTAGATTAATCCTTTATAAAGATGGAGCGTTGCGAGTCAGAAAAACATTCAAGTTGGACCCACATGACTGTGGTCACCTGTCATCAAAACAAACAGCAAATTAGTGACTACAATCTTTGTCTCACATACTGCATAGCAAACTATTTCTTTGTCATACAGAGGTATGCTCTATGGGCAAAATGTACTGAGACTCGTCTTAATGTATTGATTAATAAGTCAGAGGTTGCACTAGTCCTTTGTTGTCCCTGCACTGCACTTGGCAATGCACAGCGCGCCGTCATCTTGTGTATGTGCTTAGGTGGCGGGACCACGGAATGCCGCACTGTAGCGAGTCATTTATTCATTGGCAGTTGGCCCTAGCCACGTCTGAGCTTGCTTTAATGGAAAAATTGCAATTCATTGTGTTGTTTTGGGGAAACAATGTTTTGAGGGATCCACAACACTAGCGAGGATAAGCAATACGGAAAATGAATTATTTTGAGGCTCCACATACTGAACTGTATACTCTGCTCTGTTTTTTTTTTTTTTTTAATTGAACCACAAAAAGCATGCACTATTCTCAAGGAAGTAGCGATTACCCTAGCTCCTCTAACAATTTTATAATATAAGAGTGGGGAAATGCGTGACAAATAAAGGAGACGCTGTGTATCTCAGCGGCGGCACGGTGGGATCCGCTGCTAAAGCGTTGGCCTCACAGTTCTGTGGTCCCAGGTTCAATCCGGCCCTGCCTATGTAGAGTTTGCATGTTCTCCCCGTGCCTGCGAGGGTTTTCTCCCACATCCCAGAAACATTAATTGGACACTCTAAATTGCCCCTAGGTGTGAATTGTGAGTGCAGCTGTTTGTCTCTATGTGCCCTGCGATTGGCCCCCTCCTCCCCGTTGACAGCTGGGATAGGCTCCAGCACTCCCAGCGACTCTCAGGATAACTGGCAAAGAAAATGGATGGATGGATGGATGGATGGATGGTGTAGCTCAGTGACAGAGAGTCAACTCTCTTTCTTGCCACATATGAGCTATAAATATCAGTCTTATTCCAAACCTCAACATTTACTGCATATACATTAGATATACAGTAAGGGGGTGTCCGATTGGGTCTCACTTTGTACCGAGAAATGTATTTTTTCGTCTGACATTTCAGGTGATATAATGTGGTATTTTGATTGACTGTTAATCTGTGATTCAGATTTCAGTTCTCGGCAAAATGGGTTGGCCACTCGTGAAAACAAGTTGCCGAACCTAGAATAACGCGCGACAGTTCAGTTGCGTTCGGCCACGGCACTCAGTGTGGGGCAGGGATTAGTCAAACATTTTGGCTAGTTGCCACAAAACAGAGATTGAAGAAGTGCCAGCATGCCCTCTATCAGACCCATCATCAACTGCTTATGAGCTGACAGATGGGGTAAAAAATCCCTACACTCCATCTTTTAGAAGGAATTCCCAGAAGAGACGTTAATGGAATGTGTCCCAATACATTTGTCCTGACAGTATACAGCACTGTATTTTTCCTTCTTCCTTTTGTTTTCATCGAAAGGGAATGCAGTCTTAATATGCTTAACTAACACTCTTTAACATCTCCTTGTCTCACCTTTTGCCTTCCTTCTTCTGCAGTCATCTCAGACTGACTGCAGAGTCCAGGTAAGCATCTGTTGTCATGGTGATGTGTGCACGCATGTTCGTTTTTTCACGTCGTTAACATTCACTCGCTGGGCTTTACCAACCTGGTCCTTCCTGTGCCTTCTGTCTTTTCCCTCTTTGACCTGATCAGGTGGTTCTTTGGCAAGATCACCCGCCGTGACTCAGAGAGACTGCTGCTCAGCTTGGAGAACAGAAGAGGAACATTCCTGGTGAGAGAGAGCGAGACCACCAAAGGTGAGTTGATGCCTCCTTCAGCGCTTGTAATATGTGTAATTGGAGTGGGAGGGAATCGCAAAGTAACTCACAATACAAACTGTGTCTAAAAACTTAATACATTGAAACCTCTATGGTCACACAAATTGCCATACTTCTCGACATCTGATCTGAATTTGTTTAAAAAAAAAAAAATCAATTGAAGTGATGCAAATAAATATCAAGTCAATCACCATTGGAACACCTTTGTTAATGGTTAATGTTTATTAATTGTCTCTTAAGCCATATTGTGCTGAGATGCAAGGACAGAGACACACATTTAATCAATTTTTTTGTTCATATACATTTTTCCTCACTGCCATCGTTGCTAGGCTTCTGGGGTGGAATCAACAAAAAAAAATAAAAGAAGAATTGAAACTGCGCGTCAGTGCTCACAGAGGTGCAGCATGATCGGATTTACAAAATGTCAAAAGATGTCATGGGTGACGGCTCATAATGGGAACTGATGAGAGTTTTACGATTCCGATTTCATTTTCAAAACTGATGATAGAGTCAATTCCTTATCGGTTCTCAAATGTGTAGTATGGGGAGAAAAAAACGTCCAGAAAATAATATGTCAGCAGACAGATGGTCAATTGAGAGGGAACATTTTTTTTTAAATTTCAGTTATGCAAATGATGAAGAGTCTTCTAGCATTTAAAGCAGATAGAATGCCAACTAGAGCCAGGACCATTGCGCAAAGAGTGTCACAGTTGTGTATGCAGTTGAAAGTGACTAGTCTATCTTGTAAAATACTAACTGGCCCAGCAGGATGTGACAACAAACACGAGGCAGAAAAATTGTCAGCATGTTGGAGTGGAATTGTACCTTAGCTGTTTAAGAATTTAAGTGCAATGGGGAAAAAACTGTTAGAATGGCTGCTAAATTTGAGAATGGATACAAGAATCGATGAGTAATTGAATCCTTAAAGCCCGGGTGTCATCCCTATAAACATTCTAAAATAGATATTGTAATGAAAAATACATATAATAGTATTCACTTCAATGTCTATACGGGGGAAAAAAAGTGACCGGAGAGTGCGTCATCCATGCACAAAGGTGCAATTGAGTGTCCCTCAACATCCAAGTGGTTGCCATATTAGTCGCGTCATCTGTCCTTGACGTCATCGTCACTTCTGCCGTTGAAAACTCTCAGTGCCTGCTACTATAGAAGCTGAACATCAGAGATATTCGCATTTTTCCGACGCCCCTTTGACACCGAAGTTCTTTTCGAAAAGGACAACACCACATAACCGAGTGAAGTTACCAGGGCACTATTGTTGCGAGCCCTCAGGGCAATATTACACTATTACATATTCAGATGATATCCGATCACGGCCAAACCACATCCCGTCCGATCCAGTCCTGTGGCGGAGATGAGCCATCGCGGCTCATCGCAGCCGGCCAGTGTGGCTTATGACAGACCCGAGCAGTGGTGCTTTAGTCACCATCGAGCCGGAGCGCTTTATGCACGCACACGACTAGGTAACGCATTCTCCGCTGGGTTCTTCAGAGCCGCCCCCGTCGCAAAGCCCGATCCGCAGCCTTCGCAGAAGCTGTGACCGCCGAACGCGGCACCTCAGCCGGTGTGGCTGAGTTTCGGTGCCCTGGTGGCATATAAGGAGGAGGTGGACCCTAGCTATGTTGCTTTTAGGGGTATGTTCAAAGTCGCCACAGTACTCGATGAACACTATCGAGACATTGTTGGCTGGGCGACGCGCATATCGACACATTTCATACGCGGATATTTTGTTACGTTATGAGAGAGACCGATTACGTGGTCCGCCCCACGCTATTATTTTTTTTTTGTAGCTGTACGCGCACATCAACACATTTCATACGCGGATCTTTTGATACGTTATGAGAGAGACCGATTACGTGGTTCGTTCCAAACTATTTTTTTTGGGGAGCTGTATGCACACCTACCTGTTATTTGGAACCCACGAAGCTCTCGTCCTCTGCACCCGTGCAATCCATTTTTCACAACGAACAGGGTCTCTTTCAAACTTATGAAGGGTAAATCCATTCTTCCGAGTTGTTCAAGCAATGTCCAGCAATGCAATGAGCCAGCATTTTGGCTAACACGAAGGAACAACGAGCTACCTTCCCGGAGGTAAAACTAATGGAAACAAACAAGTCCACTAGGGGGCGCCTCTGTCCTGTACGTCACTTCCTGCTTCTTCTCAAAAACAAATCCCTCGAGAGGATTTTCATGGCGGGAGTTAGAAAAAGCTTTACGCGTCAAAATCATGTTTTGTGGTGAAAAAAACATATGGGACCATATTGGCTGTGGGTTTTTCATTAATAATATACCAAAAATCATCCGTTTGACGACAATTGAGCTTTAAGCAGCATCGAACTGGAATCCCAGTTGGAAAAGTTTTTTTCAGTTCGCATCCGTATCTATAGGCTACTCTGCCATCTTTGGAGTACCATAATTTCCGACCTATAAGCTACGACTTTTTTCACACGCTTTCAACCCTGCGGTTTAGGTGGGGATGTGGCTCATTTGTGCATTTTTTTTTTCTCATGCCCACAAGGGGGCACTCGAGTGGAAAAGGCAAGAGTGAGACCGGTGGAATACATTTAATGAGGAAGTGACTTTTGCCGGTCCGGTCCTGTTAGCGCTGCACTAGCGTGTTAATGCTGTGTCTCAGTGATTTTTATCGGGTTTTTTTTAACAGGCCCTGTTAGTGTGGCGCTAGTGTTAGCGCTGTACTGGCCTTAACACAGTGTTAGCATTAGCGTGGCGGCGCTAGCGTTCAGCTCTCTGTTTACTGTCTTTGTAAATATCTCGTGTTTCAATGTCGGTTTCAATGTGTGCACTTGGGGCTTTTACGCAGCTGCAATGTATGTAGGTATGTATGTATGTACCAAATGGTATTTCCTTTACAAATGTACTGGGTGAGACTTATAACCAGGTGTGCTCTGCAGGCTGGGAATTACAGTAACTGCCCAGAGTCTGTGAAATATGCCATTCGCTTTATGCACAGTTACGCCACGAGTGGATGTCAAAGCTTACCCTTTTTCATGTCTTGACTTGCATGTGGAGTTAAAAGCTATATAAAATGCGGATTGCAATTTTCAGGAGGAGTTCTTTTTCTACTGCTCATTAGCTGCGACTTGTACTCTATGACTCGACGCCTATAATAGTTAGCCCCACCCTCCCAAAAACCACTTCCTCAAAGGTAAATGAAAGTATAACGCTTGAAAAATTGATCCTCCTTTCCACATACACTGGCCAATATTCAAGATTGGATTAGAGAAGTTCTTCCCATTCCAGACATATCTCAGCAGCGATTGTAAAGTGTACTGAGACCTCTCCCTTGAGCAGTTTTTGTTCCAGAATACGTGCAGAAAGTCTTATTTTTACTTTCATTTAAATTTTAAATTATGGACACAATTGTGACAGATTTGGGGCTCAAAAGAGCTCCACCACCAGTCACCATGTTAATGCACAACCACACTCACTGTGGCAAACGGCACCGTCGTGGCAGTGCTCGCAACGTTTTTGAGGACAGCCACGATAGAAAATGGATGGATTGATTGAGAATTAAAATACTGTAACATACAATATGTAAGGACAAAAAGAAAACACTGAGTTGTTGGAGCGCGTTGTAACGACATTTTTTTGTTCATTTGGAGTTCATGCTGATCCTCTTGAATTCCATGACACGACGTGTTCCAACAAGCAGGGTTGAACAACACTTCTTTTTTTTTCACAGCTTTGTGTGCCTAACTTAGGCAGATGGAAAAATGTCTGATGAGATGCCTGCAGGATATGTTTGGGGATGCCTCTGATTGGCCACATTCTCCCTTTAGGTTCGACTGCTTGTATGTGTGTCCTATTTCTGGTTATTAGCCCATGATTAAAATGAAAAATAGGCCACAGTATAGGCATGTCAGAGGGGAAAGTTGACTATGCGAGAAGGAGCAATGTGGAGGTCCTGGCTGGCTTTGCAAGCCAGACAGAATTAGGTCAGTGTGAAGATGCGGCCTTTGCAACCACGACCCATTATCGCCCACTTTATACATGTGAAGAAGGAAGGAGGCATTGCTCAGGGCTAGGGGGTGGTGCTGTGATTCAGACAATTGACTTAATGGAGATCGCCCTCTGGTGGCATAAACACCGCATCGCCTGTGATTCAGGCTGCACAATGCACCTTTCCGACCTGTCAATCACTCGTACAATAATAGCCAATCAGATAGCCACATTATTTTAAACCCTGGCTTGACAGCGTCCCTCTTGTCATCATGTCCCAGAAGCAATGCTGGTTGTCAGTCTCGTGCGCTTGGAAAAGTTAACGTTACGAACAAACTCGTCCTCAGATGCGCTTAGGGAACGTGCAACTCTGATGAAAGATATCCTGCTAGGTTACAAGGGGCCCGGTTGATTCATTTTCCAAAGCCTAAAGCACAGTTGATGAAGTCTCTATGATGGATTAAGGCTCGCAGAAGAGCTCACGTACAATTAAATTTGGACAATATCAACAAACACAAAGCTCTATGGTCGAAGGTAGGTGAGGAAGAAGTATCTTCTCTGAGTTTGATTGAATTCCCATCGGTGTTTTATACATTGCAGGAGAACAACTTTCACTTTGTTAGTGTATCACTGACCTGCTGAATGAAGTGTGTGCTATGTGATGTTTTATGCCGAAGAGTCGGGTTAGTGATACTAAATGCGTGATGTCATGCAAGAGAAATGTCTATTTGCCTATTTGTATCACATCGGACTTTTAAGACAGAGCACTGGGTTCCATTACGAGCCAAGTCAAATGAATACACCCACTCACTTATAAATGATGATATTATTCGTGATCTTTCCAAGTAAAAAGTACTCAAGGTACACAAGGCTTATCGGTATTATTAACATGCTAGAACAAACTGATGCAACATCACAAAGAAGCAAAAAAATATGTGCAATGGCACTTGACACAAAAGGGATTAGTTATTGAATTCACATTTTACCATTTTCACAATAATATGTGTTTAGGAATATAGGAAAAATTTTTGGCAAGGAAGATGACACCAACTATTAGTAACTGTATCTAGAGAGAGGCTAAAGCATACTTTCACTTTTAAAATGCTAAAGGTATATTCAAGGACCACCAATAAAACAGGTCCCCTCCAGTTCTCAAAATCTCACAGTTACTCAGACAGAAGGCATACATTAAGAGTGTTTCTGCAGAGTTCATGAAATATGTAAAAGAGATGCTATGTGATCTTCAGTTAACAAACATCAAAGGTGAGTTTGGAGTTTCTCTCAGCACTTTTGTTCCGTCCTCAACCTTTATCATGTCAACCCACAGTGCTGTAGTTTATTTTCCCCATAACAAATACTGGCTGTAAAATTGCGCTACCACTCACTTTTTTGGTCGTGTACAGGTAACATCTAAGTTACAGTATAGACGTTGTCTCATAATTTCCAAAACAAGTTACACAAGTAACTGTGTAAAATCAAAACTTGAAAACAAAGCATGCTGCAAACATTACCTTTGAGGCTGACTTTTTGCCTCACAGTTCCTCCCACCTTCCAAAGAATTCATGTTATGTACACTGACTAAATTGTCAATAGGTGGCGATTATTGGGTATAGTGTTTAATGCTGAGCTCCAGGCCAGGCAAGATATATATTTTTTTGAAATGTTCATTTTAATGCAGTATTATTCCCACTTTCCCACTCAACCATCAAATCTGATGTAGGCTATTTGAATATTGAGCTACAGCCAACATGGCCTCTCTCTCTCTCCTTCTTTCTCTCTCTCGCATTCATTGTTTTCTCGTGATAAAAAAACATCACCTAACTCCTACCTAACAACAGAAATAGTGAGCTATGATAAAATTCAAATTAAAAAAAAAAAAAAAGGTTGGTAATGATCATGGTGTGTTGGTATTGAATGGTTGACATTAATAAATGTGCTACATGTACTCGTTTAAGCCACACGCACCATATACAGGTACAGCGCTCGGAACCCAATCAGGATTGAGGGACTGGATAGAACTCACTATTTATGAGGCAATGGAGGGTGCTGTATTTTTGTTGTTCAGATGTGTTTCAATCAAGTATCATATGGGGTTACACTTTTCGAGGCTTTGGAATGATATTTAGTGAAAAAACTGGACTAAATGAACGAAACCTTATTGCACTTCTTTTGTATTGTTTGTTTGGTGTTTGGTGTTGTTATTCTTTCAAGATGAGATGAGCACATGTTACATTTCTGTCGTGTTTTGCTTCTGTATGCAGGTGCCTATTGTTTGTCTGTGCTGGACTACGACAACACCAAGGGGCTGAATGTGAAACACTACAAGATCAGGAAGTTGGACAGCGGCGGCTTTTACATCACATCTCGCACGCAGTTTAGCGCTCTGCAGCAGCTTGTCAATCACTATCGCAGTGAGTCACTTAACTTCATTGAATCATCTTGGCACTAGTCTTGAATTGTATATAAGCATTAGATAAGTATTAGATCATTCTTCTTCTTTTCCTTTTGGTTTGTCCTGATTAGGGGTCGCCACAGCCTGTCATCTTTTTCAATCTCGCGCATCTTCCTCTCTAACACCCAACTGTCGTCATGTCCTTCCTCACAACATCCATCAACCTTTTCTTTGGTCTTCCTTTCGCTCTTTTGCCTGGCAGCTCCATCCTCAGCACCCTTCTCACGCTCTCACCTCTGGACATGTCCAAACCATCGAAGTCTGGTCTCTCTCATTTTGGCTCCAAATCATCCAACTTGGGCTGTCCCTCGAATGAGCTCATTCCTAATCCTATCCAACCTGTTCACTCCAAGTGAGAACCTCAGCATCTTCATTTCTGCTACCTCCAGTTCTGCTTCCTGTTGTTTCTTCAGTGCCACCGTCTCTAATCCGTACATCACCACTGTTTTTTAAACTTTGCCCTTCATCCTAGCGGAGACTCTTCTGTCACATAACACACCAGACTCCTTCCGCCAACTGTTCTACCCCGCTTGGACCCATTTCTTCACTTCCTTACCTCACTCTCCATTGCTCTCTATTGTTGACCCCAAGTATTTGAATTGCTATATCTTCTCCCTGGAGCTTCACTCTTCCCGCACCGCCCCTATCATTCATGCACATATACTCTGCTTTAGTTCAGATAATAGATTATTCAATATAAAATATTGTTCAGTGCACCAAGCTAAAGAATTCACGCTATATAATTCTGCTACAAAAACACAAAATATCTTAATGTTGTTTGAAGCCATGTTTTGTTTTGTTTTTTAAGACTAAACCCTTTTTTGTAAATAACATCAAATGTGAGATATATTTTGATCCTTGTCAAGGCAAGAAACCCTCCGAATTTGAATAATTTCCATCACAAAATTGTAGGAGTTGATTCCGGATTACAGATTAATGCAGGGTTCTTATCACCAGTCAGAATGAGTCAAAATGTTCAAGCAATCTTCACACTTTTAAGCAAGGCAAGAATTTTAATCTTTAATCTTGTTTCATCTGGTATTTGGTTCCAGTGTTGTTTAAGTCCTCTTGATGACTGTCCTCTAGATGACTGTCCGATTACCAGGATATTATTCCTTTTGTTTCCTGTTTCTCCAGAACATGCTGACGGGCTGTGTCACAGTCTTACCGACATCTGTCCAGTTCTGAAGCCTCAGACTCAGGGCTTAGCCAAGGATGCCTGGGAGATCCCCAGAGAGTCTCTTCGTCTGGATCTCAAGCTCGGACAGGGCTGCTTTGGAGAAGTTTGGATGGGTAAGCATGGCTTTTGTCAAGCCCAGTATTGGCGTAGTAGCAAAGAAATTGGGCATAGGTTTCTGGGAACTTAGAAACTTGACAAAGAGCTTGGTGTCAAAGACTTTCTGGTTCTGTCTTGAGTTTTTACTGATTGGGTGGTTGAAGTTAGGGCTGTCTTTATCTACATTTTTAGTGTCAATTATCTTCTAGATATTTCATCAAATACTCAGGTGATTGCCGATCTCCTTCCCCCAAAATTATATTTAAAAAAAAAAAATAGTTTTTTCTACTAACTAAATATACCACAATATTTTTTTCAAATTTATGAGGATCGGGCTTCTCTCTCTAAACTGCATATTTTGGTTCTAAGTGTATGGAATAAACTCTACATAATTGGAGCCAACAAAATCATCCATCCATCCATTTTCTTAGCTGCTTATCCTCACGAGGGTCGTAGGAGTGCTGGAGCCTATCCCATCTGTCATCGGGCAGGAGGCGGGGTACACCCTGAACTGGTTGCCAACCAATCGCAGGGCACATCGAGACAAATAGCCGCACTCACAATCACACCTAGGGGCTATTTAGAGTTTCCAATTAATGTTGCATGTCTTTGGGGCGTAGGAGGAAACCGGAGTGCCCGGAGGAAACCCACGCAGGCACGAGTAGAACATGCAAACTCCACACAGGCAGGTCTAGGATTGAACCAGGGACCTCAGAATTGTGAGGCCAACACTTTACATCTGAGCCACCGTGCTGCCCCAACAAAATCAGCCTTTGCTAAATGGTTAGCATTTGCGATTAGCATTAGCCCATTACAAACTACCATTTTGGCAAAAAAAAAAAAATCTCGGCAACTCCCATTCAACTCACTCATACATCATGTTATATGTATATAACGCGTCTAATAGTGTCTTAAAAATCACTTTGCTTCACCATCATTTTTTAAATTGCTTTTCCCCTGACCCAACTGCAACAAATATCCGTGCGTAAACATAGACCATCGCTAAATGGCAGAAATGTTTTGAAACCAATTTATGTTGTCCAGTTAGCTTCTTCTTTTTTTTTTTTTTTTTTTTTCCCAAGCGGCAGTTTTAATGGCACTCATACGTCTTTTATCAGGTACGTGGAATGGTACAACCCGTGTGGCAATCAAGACTCTGAAACCTGGCACCATGTCCCCGGAAGCCTTCCTGGAGGAGGCCCAGGTCATGAAGAAGCTGAGGCATGAAAAGCTGGTTCAACTATACGCCGTGGTGTCGGAGGAGCCCATCTACATCGTCACTGAGTACATGGGAAAAGGTTGGGATGGACTTGTACACCTGTGAACGTTGATTAGTAATATTTTCCCTGAAGGGTTTGCAAGGTCTTGTCGTGCTTTCACACGAACACCAAGTTCATTTATCGCCTCAGTATAACACCTCTTTTCAAATGTCAACTGCAGCTGGCAGATAAAATAATTGTGGTTAGTGACAGAACTGTCAGGTTGATCACGGCGATCAGCTTTGTGTATTTCCTCGCTTGAACATGGCAGAAAAGTATGTGACAACAGCCAATTAGAGTTGACTGTCGTTTACTCCACTTCCGTTTTCAAGTTCTGGAAGTGAACAGAGACCGCACCGCCTCGGCTTGCCTGTTCCATTGCGAGATTGTTCATCTGACTCAGCTGCCACAGACTCTGAGAGTTCCCCCAGTGGGCTGTCCAGCAAGCAGCGAGTTTCTCCAAGAAGTACCGTATTTTCACGACTATAAGCCGCACTTAAATGTCTTGAATTTTCTGGAGAGAGGCAACAGTCACATTCACAATCCCAACCTAGGGGTAATTTAGAGTGTCCAATGAATGTTGCATGTTTTTAGGATGTGGGAGGAAACTGGAGTGCCTGAAGAAAACCCACACAGCTACGGGGAGAACATACCAATTCCACACATGGGGGGCCGGGATTTGAACCCATAACCTCAGAACTGTGAGGCCAAAGCTCCACAGGTGCTCCACCGTGCCGCCCTGCCGAGTACAGTATGTGCGAATGCCATGTAGCATTACCAGTTCAGCCGACAGACGCAAGCAAAGCAACAATCACTTGTCATCTGACATTCGATTTTAAATCTTGACCTTGAGGAGTGCTGTAAGCGGGTGGCATGGTGGATTAGCTGGTAAAGCGTTGGCCTCACAGTTCTGAGGTCCTGGGTTCAATCCCAGAGCCGCCTGTGTGGAGTTTGCATATTCTCCCCGTGCCTGTGTGGCTTTCCTCCAGGCACTCCGGTTTGCTCCCCCATTCCAAAAACATACAACATTAATTGGACACTCTAAATTGGCCCCAGGTGTGATTGTGAGTGCGGCTGTTTGTCTCGGTGTGCCCTGCAATTGCCTGGCAACCAATTCAGGGTGTACCCCGCCTCCTGCCCGTTGACAGCTGGGTTAGGCTCCAGTAATCCCCGTGACCCTTGTGAGGATAAGCGGCAAAGAAAATGGATGGATGGATTGTTGTAAGAAAAAGACATCAAATTATTCTGTCCTGCAAACTTCCATATTGATAAATGTTATGTGTTATGGTAAACTTGAAACTGTGTCATCGGTATGGTTGAAGATGATACAAATGAGCAAATACAGATATAATTTTAACACTGTATGTAGCATCATAACATGAAAATTACAGTATAAAAATGCCTTGAACATCTTCATTCACCCAGAGGAAGGGAATTAGTTTATTTGGAGTCTTGCATACCTGCAAAAACACTCTGTCAACACTGTAAATTAGTTTTCTGCGTTACTTTATATTTGCTTTCATTTGTTACACTCTTGAGTAAAATTTGTTTTAACGGGTTTCTGTTCATCTTTTCCATTATTCTTTTAATTTCATTATGTGTTCATGTAGAACTACACTCTTTGATCTTCAGTTTTCAGTACAGACCCTATAAAACAGTCAGTTTAAAAAAGTTGATTGACTTTTGGATTTAGAATCGATCAAGTGATGAAACAAACCAAATTTAGGGGAAGGTGATGTAATGCTACCACTTAGTTAACCCGTTTTTTTTTTGTTTTTTTAAATGAACCGTATTTTTAATGGCGGCCCGTTCTCTCTACTCTTCCCAACAGGTAGTTTACTGGATTTCCTCAAAGGTGAAATGGGCAAAATGCTCCGCCTCCCTCAGCTGGTGGACATGGCATCACAGGTCAGCATACTGCACAATTACGCATTATTGTCCATATCTTTTGGCAGTTTATTGGGCAGATGTGTGATTGTGGCAGTACCTGAGCTAAGAATAGTTATCAGTTCTATTCTCATGTCAATTATGCAGCATCATTAAAAGGGCAGACATTTAACACATCCTATGCATTGAAGAACGCACGATGGAATTTACTGTGGTTATCTACAACCGTGCGTTTGTAGTCGGACGGGGGGAACGGGTGTTCTGGTTCTGTGTCCAAATCTGCTTCTCCGTCAGATTGCTTCGGGGATGGCTTACGTGGAGAGGATGAACTACGTGCACAGAGACCTGAGAGCTGCCAACATCCTGGTGGGAGATAACCTGGTTTGTAAAGTGGCAGATTTCGGCCTGGCTCGCCTCATCGAGGATAACGAATACACAGCCAGACAAGGTCAGCAAAGGCTTGGATGACCTCCAGAATCCATTTGATCTCTGTGTGGGGAACGCCGGTGTTTATTTCAAGTGCCACTGTGCCCGCCGACTGATTTTGCAGGAGCCAAGTTCCCCATCAAGTGGACAGCTCCCGAGGCAGCTCACTACGGACGCTTCACCATTAAATCTGACGTATGGTCATTCGGGATCCTGCTGACCGAACTGGCAACCAAAGGGAGGGTGCCGTATCCAGGCAAGTCATCTTTATTTAGGTTGTGGTTTTCTAGTCTGCTCCACCTAACTCGTACTATCCTTGATTTCCGAATGCCCCAATTTACAAACTTTTCAAGGTACGAACTGTCACTTGGTCTATTATTTCTTTTTTTGAACATATTGGATTTCATTCATTTCAAAGGGGAAATTTATTTGATATGCAAGTAAATGGAGAACAAATGAACTTCATACATCAAAGTACCACTGTATTCTTTCAACGTTTTGCCAGTTTTCGTGTCTTAGGTCAATTTTTGTGCATTGCAATGCAGAGCTGGGTTGTATTTTCTGGGGTTCACAGAATAGCATTATAATTGTTAGCTTTTAAGAGACGGCATTTGCTTTTTTGGTCTTTATTTTGCTGGAGGGTGTTGGCGTCTGCCAATGTGTCCGTGGCATTAAATTTCTTTCATCTTCTGCTTTCCACATTCAGCGACCTGCTTCCATACAAACAGCCTTGGGTAGTTTGACAAAGCACACCACAGACATTATTTTTGAATGGGAAAACACTGACTAAATGGCACTTTGCATCAATATAAAGTCTCAATTTACTGTGCCCTCAAAATAACTCAAGACCAACTCTGAATGCCAAAACCCTTGAGCAGCAAAAGT
Source organism: Syngnathoides biaculeatus (assembly GCF_019802595.1). Lineage (NCBI taxonomy): Eukaryota > Metazoa > Chordata > Actinopteri > Syngnathiformes > Syngnathidae > Syngnathoides > Syngnathoides biaculeatus. Next base: position 18,852,249 of record NC_084641.1, read on the forward strand.
TTATGGGGCCAATTTGGACATTTTCACTGAGGGATGTACTCCCTTTTGTCACCAGCAGTCTTGACAATATCTGTGTGTGGTGTTATCTTATTGGCATATTAAATTACCTCTTTTACATCCATCCATTTTCTACCACTTTTTCCGGGCTGGTTCGCGGGGGAAGTAGCTTCAACAGGGATACCCAGACTTCCCTTTCCCCAGCCACTTCTTCCAGCTCTTCCAGAGGGATCCCGAGGCTTTCCCAGGCCAGCCAAGAGACATAGTCTCTCCAGTGTGTCCTCGGTCATCCCCGGGGTCTCTTTCCAGTGGGACGTGCCCGGAACACCTCACCAGGGAGGCGTCCAGGAGGAATCCAGATCACATGCCCCAGCCACCTCATCAGGCTCCTCTCAATGCAGAGGACCAGCAGCTCGACATTGAGCCCCTCCCGGATGACCGAGTTTCTCACCCTATCTCTAAGGGAGAGACCGGACACCCGGCAGAAGAAACTCATTTCGGCTGCTTGTGTCAGGGATCTTGTTTTTTCGATCATGACCCACAGCTCGTGCTTCACCTTTCGACTTAGCTCCCTCTTTACCACAACGGACGGATACAAAGTCCACATCACTGCAGACGCTGCACCAATCTGTCTGTCGATCTCCCGCTCCATTCTTCCCTCACTCGTGAACAAGACCCCAAGATACTTGAACTCCTCCACTTGGGGCAGGATCTCATCCCCGACCCGGAGAGGGCACGCCACCCTTTTCCGACTGACGACCATGGTCTCAGATTTGGAGGTGCTGATTTTCATCCCAGCCGCTTCACAGTCTGCTGCGAATCGCTCCAGAGAGTGTTGGAGATCATGGCTTGATGAAGCCAACAGAACCACATCATCTGCAAAGAGCAGAGTTGTGATGCTCAGGCCACCAAACCGGACACCCTCTACGCCTCGGCTGCGCCTAGAAATTCTGTCCATAAAAGTTGTCAACAAAACGTGACCAAGGGTAGCCTTGGCGGAGTCCAACTCTCACCGGAAACAAGTCCGACTCATTGCCGGTAATGCGGACCAAACTCTAACAGCGGGCGTACAGGGACTGAACAGCCCGTATCAGGGGGCTCGGTTACCCATACTCCCGAAGAACACCCCCCCCCCCCCCCCCAAGACTCCTCGAGGAACACGGTCGAACGCCTTCTCCAAGTCCACAAAACACGTGTAGACATGTTTGGCGAACTCCCATGCACCCTCGAGGATCCTGTCTCTTTTACAAGAGTTAATCTGAGTGCTGCATTATACTTCATTGTAACCGTCTGCCCACTTTACATCGCAGCAAAGGGTCATCTTTTCAGTGTAGTCCAATGGGATATACAAACGGTATATATTTTGTCACGTCTCTAAGGTTGGACAGTCAAGTCTTTCTCTCCCTCTTCCAGGTATGGTGAACCGGGAGGTTCTGGACCAGGTGGAGCGCGGTTACAGGATGCCGTGCCCGGCAGAGTGCCCGGAATCTATGCATGAGTTGATGCTGACCTGCTGGAGGAGAGAGCCCGAGGAGAGGCCTACTTTCGAGTATCTGCAAGGTTTCCTAGAGGATTACTTCACCTCCACTGAGCCTCAGTACCAGCCTGGGGAGAACTTGTGAGGAAGTTGACATCATTACAGACATCAAAGTGGGATCAAAGGTGACAAGAGGCAACATTTCAATCCAATCAACGGGACCTTCCAGTCTTGTACAAAGCGAAGAACACAGTCCTCCAAAAGAGGGCTTCTACTGTGCTCTTTTCTCATACACCTTTGTTTTTTGTGTTACCTCAGAAATTTGCCCTCTTTAAGAATACCGGCAATGTTCATGCAAAAATAAACATTGGTGTAAAGTGGCACGATTTTTTTTTCCCCCTCCATTAGCTGTTAAACGTCGACTTGTCTTCCATTTTTATCCTGATAATCAAACCGCCATCGTCTGGGATGAGTTCAGCTGCAAACCGTTTGGTTTCTTTTAAGATGTACTTTTATGTGGACTGGAGGCAGGTTCGTTGTCAAATCAATTGTGACAAAACAAATGGCTACTGATTTTGTTCATCTCAGGATGGAAAAGAGCAGAATTTTGCTGCCAAAATGTTTGCGCCAGTGATATTTTTCTACTCCCGTCCCGTCCACTGTGCAGAGGTACTCTTCTTATATGGCTTCACTGTACCGATTTCACGCATTTGAATTAAAAGCAGGCAAATCTTTGTGGATGCTTTCCTAATTTTTTTTGCCCATTCCATTTTTGTGTGGATTTGAAGCAGTACCATACACTGAAATGAATGACCCTCAAGCTATCTTCCCAAGATTATCATTTATCATGTTTATGCTTCATTTTAGTTTTGCAGGTGGTGAACAGGAAGCCCTTCCAAACACTTCATAGGTGGCAAAATAATTTGGCATCTTGAAGTAAATATAACTGTAAATACACTGAATGTTTATAATCTGTAATATACATAATCTTCATAATTTATTTCATTTAAAAACAACCCTTTTTTGCGGTTAGCATCACATTATTGCAGCACAGCTGGGCCGCACAGGAAAAAAATAGCAAAATGATGAGGAAAAAAAAGGCAATGTGAAATAAACTCTTTTTAATTTGGTAGATAGAAAAATTACACATTTTTACCACATTATATTATAAAGGAGCATGGAATCATTGGCACAGGGGAAAAAAAGTTTGTTCTAAGGCATTGCAGTCTTAACATGTAAGCAAAAATGGATACCTATATTTTCTTGTAATAACATTAAAAATATATTTTCTTGTTTTTCCTCATATTACAATTTTATTCTCATAATATGACTTTATTCTTGTACCTGTATGTCTCTGTTGTAAATTTTTTTTCCACTTTGGTCGCTCAATACCCCATCAGCCATATTCAATTTTCACCTTTGTAGTACTTTTCTGAATTATATCACGTCTAATGGTCCGCTTACCATGAAAACACTTCGACATTGCAGGTACAATTATTTACACGCGTATTTCTGTGAAAACTTTGGGTCATTTTAGGACATGAGCCACTGTGCACGTTCGGGTCAGAATCCCTCTGGTGATGCTTGAGCCAGAGGATCGTCGTTCAGAAGTACGCACCGTTGCAATCGCAACAAAAAAGATTGACGAGCAGTCGGAACATCTTTTAAACCCTCTGATCTTGTATGCATCGTGTTTTTGTGAGCAAAATTTTTTAAAAAAAAACATGCACGAAAACGGCCGGATTTGCAAGTGTGCTGCCTTGTCAGCAAGCCGAGGAGAGTTCCTGTGGGGTTCTGTTGGTTTTCTCTTCGACTATGCAGAGATTGTGTGTGTGTGCATATATATATATATATATATATATATATAATATATATATATATATGTGTGTGTATGCATGAGATACCGTTGTACCGTTGTGGTACATACTCTTTTCTACTCTATTCAATGGGAATGATGAGATTGTAGCTTTTTTGATAAATCTTCCTGAATATTTTTTTTTTAAATTTGCTTGAATAAAAATATTTTGAATTCATATTTAGTTTTCGGACTCAGGTGTTTTTGTGTGACTTCAGTTTAAATGGTGCAATTGTATATTTCGTTTAGGGCATGTCATGATCTTAGTGAAGGCCGTGTTTTTGAAATTTTGAGGGATCTTTAATGGTAGTTTTTTTTCATCAAAACTGCAATAAGAAAATGTACAATTACAATCAAAAGATCAGAGTTATCTTTATTTGAGTATCTCATGATACTTGCTTATGTACTACTACTTACTATGTAAGTATGTCAGAAACAAAATAATGGCGGCATAGTGGTTCAGCTCATGAAGCGTTGGCTTCACAATTCTGAGGACTCGGATTCATTCCCAGCCCTGCCTGTGTGGAGTTTGCATGTTCTCCCCGTACCGGCGTGGGTTTCCTTTGGGCACTCCGGTTTCCTCCCACGCCCCAATAACTTGCAACATTAATTGGACACTCTAAATTGCCCATAGGTGTGATTGTTGTCTGTCTCAATGTGCCCTGTGATTGGCTGGTAACCAGTTCAGTTCAGGGTGTACCCCACCTCCTGCCCGTTGAAACCCCGCCACCCTCGTGAGGATAAGCGGCAAAAGAAAATGGATGGATAATAATAATTATAATCATATATTCCAATTGGGATTATTGTGGATGGGGTTTTGGAATGGGCTGCAAACGCACTTAATCACACTGTCTCATATTTTTTGGTCAGAGGCAAATGATTAGAATGGGGAATTATATCTATCTGTCCATTGTCTGAGCCGCTTATCCTCACGAGGATCACAGGCATGCTGGAGCACATCCCAGCTATCTTCGGGCAAGGGGCAGGGTGCATCCTGAACCGGTTGCCAACCAATCGGAGGGCACATGGAGAGAGACAACAGTCGCACTCGCAATCATACCGAGGGGCACTTTAGAGTGTCCAATTAATGTTGTGTGCTTTTGGGATGTGGGAGGAAACTGGAGTGCCCGGAGAAAAGCCACGCGGGCACAGGGAGAAAACGCAAACTCTATACAATTTAACGGTCGATCAACATTGGAACCCTCACTCCTGGTCACGAGCGGTGGGTCGTGTCCTAAATGACGACATCCCGGATACAAGTGCCCGAAATGAGTTTCCTCAGCAGAGTGTCCGGGAGATAGAGAGATAGGGTGAGAAGCTCAGTCATCCGGGAGGGGCTGAGAGTGGATCCGCTGCTCCTCCGCGTTGAGAGGAGCCAGATGAGGTGGCTGGGGCATCTGATTCAAATCCCTCACAGACGCCCCACTGGTGAGGTGTTCTGGGGGCATTCCACTCGGGGACGGCCCAGGACACACTCTCGGCTGGATGAAGTGGCTGGCGAAAAAGAAAGTCTGGGCCTTGCGACTTGACCTCAGATAAGTGGAGGAAATAGATAGATGGATCATTGATTTTATACTACTAACAAGTATTATTCTTTCAACACATTATGCAGGTAAAGTAGTAGTGTATATATATATATATAATATATATATATATATATATATATATATATATATAAAGTCTTAAAGATTAGCAGCAATGTTTATGGACAAAAATGGCCACGAACAGCATGACGGTGGTGCCTGCTGCTCATCCAGCCTTCTGAAATCGATTGTTTCTGTCTGTAACGGGAATATTTATTCGATCCTGTGCGCAATCTGACCACAAGATGTCGCAATTTGACCAAGTGACGCATCAAGCGCCCGCCGAGCCTGTAGGCGGACCAGCTCGGAGCTGGGCAGCGGCAGGCAGCATCGTCAAGCCCACATCAGATGCAGACAACAACAGTGTCAGATCGGGAGGGAGTCGCAATTGTGTTCTCCGCTTGCGATGGATGTCGTGTAAAAGGTGGAAATAGCAAGGCGCCGCAGTATACCTCCAGGTTTCAGCCCCATGAAGGAGCTCCGTCCCGGCTGAGTTTGGGAGATGGGAGTACTCAACATTGCAGACCAGGTACGCCGACAAAGGCGCCGTCTATTTGCTGAGAAGCTGTGCTGCGCAGCAAATGACCGTGTTCACCAGAGAGGCCGACTTGTTTTGGAATCCTGCGTATAACCTATTTCGCGGGGTTGGATGGCGGCGTCGGAGTCAGCGCGCCGTGGAACCAGTTTATTATTTGTCCAAGTGCAATTGTAGTGACTCCGCAACAATTAAATAGCTCACGGCTAACTAAATCGGGCCATTGGGGATACTTGGGGCCCTATAATGTAGGCCTTGCTGTGGGCTGCGTCTATTTACCGGGCATTCTCGCCGTTTACATTAGCCGCAATTTAATGTCACGTCGCTTATAAATCAGTGGCTGATACAAAAGGAATACATCAATTTATTCACCCGAGTTGAATGGAATGCGGTTAACTGTAATTTTAGCGTACCATGAAAAATACAAAATGATGGGTTTTTTTTTTCCTATTGCGTGGTGCAGATGAAAAAAAAATGCTGTGCAACTCCCGATGTGTTCCAAGGTTAGAATGTAATAATTACAATCAAAACTATTGTGAATAAGACTAAATAACGCTATAATGTAACCTTAACCAACCGCCCCTTACCCTCCAAATAATTTAGATTCTACTGTACTGTTTGTATTTTGCAGCCTCCTCTGGTCCAGGCCATCTTCAACCGTAATGCTGAAGAAGTCCAAATATTATTGCACAAAAAGGAGGATGTCAATGCACTGGTAGGTGTGGAGAGAAATGGTGCTTGTTGTGCAGGGTTTTTCATTCTATTTCTAATAAAACAGGACCAAGAGCGCCGCACGCCACTTCATGCTGCTGCATGCATGGGGGATGTTCATATCATGGACCTCCTCATTGAATCAGGTCAGACACTTGCCTCGGTGGGCTTCCTTAACTAATGCAGTAAATCGCTGTTTTTAATGAAGGATATGTTTCAGATCTACCCATTACATTATTACCATTACAACCATTATATTACACATTCAAATGTACATAAATATCTATAAACCCGTTGAAACCCTTTTTAAACATAATGCATGCGAATTTCAAGTGAGGCCCCCCCGGTGTGTATGTAAACAAAATGACTGTGCATTGCAGACTTGTTGATTGACCCTCACAAACGTACAAAAACTGCAATCCTTGGTGCTATCATGAAAAGGTTTTAAGGCGCCGTGTACACTGTCTTGTATTGTTTTCTATTCACCCCCAAACTATCCATTCCCATTCAACCGCAATATGATTAATCCCTTTTTTACCTTCAGGTGCCAATGTGAACGCTAAAGATCATGTATGGCTTACCCCCTTGCATAGAGCGGCCGCTTCAAGGAATGAGGTAAGCAAAAAAATGTTTTAGTTACAGTAAATGTGGAATGCAAACATATTCATTATGTGATACCTTTGCCGTTTTGCTTCTGACCCAGTAAATTTTTCATTAATTTTCTACAGAGCTGTGAGCATATCTTCCTGTACTCACGTATGTTGTATGGTACTGTCCCCCTTGTGTTAAAATACCCTTTTTACAATGACTTAAAAGGACCTAAAAACAAATGTTCATGTGCGTTAGACTCTGGTGTTTCCCATTGTAAATTACCAATAAGCAAGCAATTTATGATACGCTAATGATGCAAGAGCCCTTTGCTTTTCATTTGGAGAACTGATAACTGCCTGCCAAACTCGGGCAGAATAGAGACAATGGAAACTGCCCACTGTAGCAAATACACCCAAGTGGAAACAACACAGAGTGCCTTTTGTGTCCACAGAGGGCTGTGGGCCTGCTGCTGAGGCGTGGCGCCGAGGCCAATGCCCGAGACAAGTTCTGGCAGACAGCGCTGCACGTGGCGGCTGCCAACCGGGCCACTCGCTGCGCCGAGGCCTTGTTGAGCCAGCTGAGCAACCTGAACATGGCCGATCGCACCGGCCGAACTGCACTGCACCATGCCGCTCAGAGTGGTTTCCAGGAGGTGAGCCATGCACATAGAGAGCTCGACTGAAAGAGTCCTCAAAATAAAATGACGGAAATGACTGGCGAATCTCTGCTAGATGGTGAAGCTGCTGCTGAACAAGGGAGCCAACCTGAGTGCCATCGATAAGAAGGAGCGACAGGCTGTTCACTCTGCTGCTTACTTGGGTAACTTAATAAACAAAATCTGATATCTCTGTGCTGTAACATCAGGTAACTCACTCTTGTTTTATTTATCTTGTTGGACATCATCAGTCAGTTTTTCAGAAACCTGTTTGAACAGCATGCGAGCAGCTAAATTTCTGATATAACATTAAAACCCACATCACAGAAGAATTGCTCAGGATAATTCATCCTTTAGTGATGGTAAATGATAGTTATAATACCTTTTGTGGACTTTGATCAGAAGGGCGAAATGGGGCTCTCGTGTGTGCTCGCCGCACTTTGCGGAACGCTATTGATGTTCATGTGCTGTGGTCCAGGTCATGTGGAGGTTGTGAAGCTGCTGTTGTCACGTGGCGCAGACAAGAGCAGCAAGGACAAGCAAGGATACACGCCTCTCCATGCCGCTGCCGCTAGTGGCCACATCGAAATTGTAAAATACCTGCTCAGGATGGGGGCAGAGGTAAGACCCTCAGCCCACATCAGCTTTAATTTCAAGTCTTTCGAAAAACTTATCGGCACGTTGTTACGCGCTTTGTCAGATCGACGAGCCCAATGGGTTTGGGAACACGGCGCTCCACATGGCGTGCTACATGGGGCAGGAGGCTGTGGCCACTGAGCTGGTAAACCACGGGGCGAACGTGAATCAGCCCAACAGGTGCGGCTACACGCCTCTGCACCTGGCCGCTGTCTCAACCAACGGCGCCCTCTGTCTGGAGTTGCTGGTCAACAACGGGGCAGATGTCAACCAGCAAGTCAGTAGTTAATGTACATTTATTCATTTTATGGTGAAGGGGTTGTGGTTTGTAGTTAACCCTTTCATGGGGAGGGTGGCAATTTTTTGCCTTATTGAGATAAAAGTCTCCTAAAAGGCCACAATCAAGGAAATAACACTTATTTTTCGTTGAAGGCATAAAACAAAGGGGAAAAAAGATGTACCCTCTCGCGGGCAGCATCCCAAAACTGGGACGGGTATGTTATCAGTTCTCTGAAGTGGTACATCCTAGAGACATGTTTATTAATTAATTCTTATTCTAGAACAACACTTACGCATTAAATAATACTGATGGATTAGCATTTTGAAGACAAACTTGGTTGCATACTGACCTTTCTCCCTTTCTTCTCTTTGAAAACACTCCATGTGCCCTGCGATTGGCTGGTAACCAGTTCAGTTCAGGGTGTACCCCACCTCCTGCCCGTTGAAACCCCGCCACCCTCGTGAGGATAAGCGACAAAAGAAAATGGATGGATAATAATAATTATAATCATATATTCCAATTGGGATTATTGTGGATGGGGTTTTGGAATGGGCTGCAAACGCACTTAATCACACTGTCTCATATTTTTTGGTCAGAGGCAAATGATTAGAATGGGGAATTATATCTATCCGTCCATTGTCTGAGCCGCTTATCCTCACGAGGATCACAGGCATGCTGGAGCACATCCCAGCTATCTTCGGGCAAGGGGCAGGGTGCATCCTGAACCGGTTGCCAACCAATCGCAGGGCACATGGAGAGAGACAACAGTCGCACTCGCAATCATACCGAGGGGCACTTTAGAGTGTCCAATTAATGTTGTGTGCTTTTGGGATGTGGGAGGAAACTGGAGTGCCCGGAGAAAAGCCACACGGGCACAGGGAGAAAACGCAAACTCTATACAATTTAACGGTCGATCTACATTGGAACCCTCACTCCTGGTCACGAGCGGTGGGTCGTGTCCTAAATGACGACATCCCGGATACAAGTGCCCGAAATGAGTTTCCTCAGCAGAGCAGCATGTGTACTTGAGGCAGCCATGTTGGGTCAGGAAGGAAAGTGAAATAACGCCGTGCTAACTTTGACCAATGAGTTATCCTCTCCTGATACCAAATGATGTCTTCAGATTAAAACACTTAAATATTTTGATATACTGAAGGATATAATGTGTGAAAATCATGATGTCCCAAAAATGGGACGCTGCCCACTATATGCACACATGGTGTACAGAATAAAATTGAATTTTATGGGGGGGTCGTCGCCTACATCATCCAGTACACTACATTATTGTAAACAAATATAAAGAAAAGTTTGAAATTTCTTGAAGTTTGACTTTTTATCCAATCTTAGCCCACCAGTGTGCTTTTCGTGCTGTCGTCATTGACTTACAGTTTTCATGAGCTGTGAGGAATTAAGTGCGCTTTCCTAGTTCCATTTGTGTTGCCCAAAGTGAATGGCTTGACAAAAAAACTTTGCTTTACTAAAAATATCATATTCCAGACTCTGGAGACTCGTTTTGGATTACTCAATTAACAAGATTGTGTACTTCGGACCAAAGAGGTAAAGAACCATCCAGACTATTATGGATGCAAAGTTCAAAAGCCAGCATCTGTGGCGGTATGGGGCTGTGTTAGTACCAATGGCGTCGTTAACTTTCACATCTGTGAAGGTACCATTACTCCTGAAAGGTACATACAGGTTTTGGAGAAACATGCTGCCATCCAAACAATGTCTTTGTCTTGGACGCCCCTGTTTATTTCACCATGACAGTGTCAAACCACATTCTGCATTTTACAATAGCATGGCTTAGTAGTAGAAGAGTGGGAGTACTAGACCAGACTGCAGTTGTTTTGTTGAGGAAAGAATAGAATAGGTGGTCGACAAGGTGGATCAGTGCAGCGTCTACAGCGATGCGGACTCTGTGTCAGTCGGTCTTGGTGAAGAAGGAGCTGAGCTAAAAGGCAACACTTTGGGTTTAGGAGATGGTCTATGTTCCCACCCTCACTTATGATCACGAGCTGTGGGCCGTGATCAAAAGAACAAGGTCCTTGATACAAGTGAGTGAAATTAGTTTCCTCCACAGGATGTCCAGGTTCTCCCTTCCAGACAGGGTGAGAATCTCGGTCATCCAGGAGTAGCTAAGAGCTGAGACCCTGCTCTCCTCCACATCGAGAGGAACCAGATGAGGTAGCTCGGGCATCTGGTTTGGAGCCCTCCCTGGTGAGGTGTTTTCAGTGTGTCCCACTGGGAGGAGGCCTCTTGGATGACCCAGGACAAAGTGGAAAGATTGCATCTCTTGGTTGTCCTTGGAACACCTCAGAATTCTGCTGTTAGAGCTGGACGAAATAGCTGAGGAAAGGGACGTTTGGGCTTTGCTGCTTAAGCTGCTGCCCTGGTGAGCTGACCTCAATTAAGCAGGAGGAAAATAGATTTATGGTGATAGTGATTGATGTTTACTGGTGCCGTGATGCAATGCAGGGAGATAATAGGACGGACGAAGGTATTTCCATGTCACAGACGTAAAATGACTTGTTTCCTTTTTAAGATCTCTCATACAAACTCACCTTTTTTCTGGCTTGTTTTTGGCATCTCGTGAATTGAGATTGTGTTGCGTTTTCTGACCTGAATTTTTTGTCGTCCTCAACAACAGAGCAAAGAAGGGAAGAGCCCCCTGCACATGGCAGCCATTCATGGACGCTTCACACGTTCTCAGATCCTAATCCAGAATGGTAACCATCACCATTCATTTTTGGATCAGAAAGTTTTTAAAAGCGCTTAAGAGTTTTTTTGTGTGTGCAACATACAGTACAAAACCTGAATGTTTTTTTGTAGTCAAATGTTTCTGTAAAACATTAATGGATCCAAGTCATAAATGAAAATACTAATTACTATTTTTTTTTCTTCATTGGTTTAAATAGAGTAGGGCATTGTTTGAATCTGAGCAATTCCAGTCCAGATTTCAGTTCCTTATTTTAATTCCGGTTCCAAACGCTTCTCAATTTTTGGTTTAAAGTGTATGGAGTGGCTAATTTCTAACGCAAATTATCTTATATACATATATATATATATATTCCATAAAATGCAAATCCTGTTTGATGTTTTTTCCAAAAAATACAAGTGTTTATGATTTAAAGTCCGTGAACTTTGACCGAGTTTCTGTTACCTGCTAAACGACTCATTTTGTGGGCGGCCCTCTGACGTCCCAAATTCTGGAATGTGCTCTTTTGGAATGATGATAAGCTGTTAGTCTTTGGTATTCACGCCGAAGAAAAACCCATTCATTTCGAGAATTCCTCAGTGATTGTAAGCTAAAACCAATTCGTAAAAATTATTTTTTATTATTTTTATTTTATTATTATTAAAACTGTGCCAAACAAATATGAGCGTTTGGCTGAGATGACGGAACAAGCCGAAAGAAAGCAGCATTATATTATTACATTCTTACTTATTTGTGAAAATATGCCAACTTAGACGTTATCGGCTTCTGTGCGTTCTGGTGCAATGATAAGCCTTTTACATGCAAAGTAGTTGTCACTCTTGTCGCCTACCAAATCACTAAATACACGGCGTTTGCATAATTTCAAAACAAGACCGAAAACTTATACGTAACTTATATACTTATACGTATATACATTCAGAATATCGAAGCCTTTTCTATTTATCAGTTTATGACTAACTAGACCAAACAAGAACTTCACAAACGCTTACCAGTCGATATTTCCTCCACCTTGGGTCTGACTGCTATGTCTGGTTCTTTATCGCCAGCTACTTCGTCTGAATTTGAATGTGGGTGCTGCCTAACTGGCTCAAATTGATAACCTTTGACGCCTTCATAAAGCTCGTATTCTTCACCATCTTTGTGGGACCCTTCAGAATAATGTTCATTGCTTGAATTATCGGAAATTTCATCACCGTTCTTACAGTGTATTCCTACGGGATCCATGTCGTCACAACGTTCTACATCACGCTCCTGATTGCCTGTTTCTTTTTCCAGCAAATCCAGCAATGTGCGATTATTTGTTGCAAATAATCGAAAAATAAAAAAGTTTCCTTCATAACGGATTTAAGATTTGTATTCAGCATAAAAACGCTATAATATTAGCAAAAATGTGCATTGCGGTCCTTCCATACCCTTTAAATAAAGGGTGTCCAAGTTATGAACATCCATTTTCTTAGTAGCCCACAGCATAGACTAAAATGAACATTTGCCTCTGGGTTCCTCATAAGTATCAACATCAAATTCATATTCCCATCTCTTTATGCCTATGAACTAAAACACAAAGTCTTTAACTAATTCAACTGACTTAATATTCATTAATAATGTTTCAGCTAAAAGTTAAATATAGCATTGTTAAGATATTTATCTGGGACTGTTTATCATTTCAAATGATTTATATGTGCAAGATTTAACTTGACTTCCTGTTTTAAGCTTCTTGGCTTTTTATTTTGAAGGGTACGCACCGAAACGCGACACAAAACTTAACTTCACAAGACACCTGTGGTTTATATATTTATTTATCCTTCCTTTATTTTAGTTTATTTTATACTTATTGTATTCCTTCTCCTACCCACTGATGAGAGACAAGGTTAATGTTTTTGAAACTGTGTAATAATATTTGTGAATTTTGTCCCAATTCATTGCGATGTACATTTGCTAATGACCTGGCATGGGAACCGAAATATTAACCGGAATCGGAACATTAATCCCATTACCAATCAGTTTTCCATGCCCAACCCTAGGTGCACACCTCCTTTATGTCTAGAATGTTTTAAAAATAAAAATGCATTATTTATTAGGAAATTAAGGAAATCCTCTGTCCATGTTTTAAAAATAAAAAAGTAATTAAAACCTATTATTCTGCACTTTATGGTTAACTAGGTCATGATTTAAATCCATTCTGTGCAACTCCTTGTGTCCCTACAGGTGGTGAAATCGATTGTGTGGATAGGTATGGCAATACTCCTCTCCATGTCGCTGCTAAGTTCGGCCATGAACTGCTGATCAGCACTCTAATGACCAATGGAGCGGACACGGCCAGGTACCAGAAACACACCGTAATATAAAACACATAACAAAGCTTTTACAAACATTAAAAATATCTTCATGACTGACTTAGCATAAGAAAGGTAAAACTCTTGTTTAGAATAGTTTAAGCAGGCGCTATGAACGGCTAATATGAGTAAATGGTTGGTCAGTCCATATAAGGTTTTCCCAAAGTTTTTTTTTGGTTCAGATTTTTTTTTTTTTTGCAAAAGTAAGATGAGCGTTGTTCTTTTTGGTCAGCAATGTTTTTCACCTTGGCATGGATGCCATTTTTGACCAGTCTCATCAGCGAGGGAAGCCTTCTGTTCTAATTGCTCTCTTTATGGTTCGCTGGAATCCTAACGCTTTAGAAATGTCTTTTGGAACCATTTCTAGACTGATAGATGTCAATTACTTTAGTTCTCGACTATTCTGGGACTTCTTTGGATTGTGCCATTTTGTGACAGCTTTTATTTTTTTTAAATCTTTTATCTGACTTGATTTTCTCGAGACAGATTTAAGTTCCGTTCAATATACAACAGCACTTTTCTTGGTAAGGGTCGCAGGGCACTGACTCATGAATTAGCAAAGGTAATAATTACTTTTTTGCACAGGTGAGATAACTTTTTCTCTTTAATAAATTAAATCATTTAAAACATCATTTCATTTATTTCATTTTAAAACATCAATCAATTTAAATTTACATAGATAATATGATGGTCTTAAAGTGGAGAATGAATGTGTGTGTGTGTGTGTGATGTATGCTTCTGGTGTAATAGCTATAGTGGACCAAAATATGGATCCCCATTTGAAGTTGTCCTATGATTATTAGAAGAGAAGGACGATGTGCTTAAAGAAGCTTAACTTTCTGTTTGGTTTCTTTTTTTTTCAGACGTGGGATCCATGGAATGTTCCCCTTGCACTTAGCTGTGCTTTACGGGTTTTCAGACTGTTGTCGGAAGTTACTCTCCTCAGGTTTGTGATTGGAAATAACGTGGCGGCACCTAAACTACCTTTGTGTAAGCGTCTGTGTGTTTGTAAACTCCGCCTCATCGTTTCATTCTGCCCCCCCTCACAGGTCAGTTGTACAGCATCGTTTCCTCCATGAGTAAGGAGCATGTGCTGTCAGCAGGGTTTGACATTAACACCCCTGACAACTTTGGGAGGACCTGTCTACACGCTGCTGCCTCTGGAGGGTAAGAAAATGTTGCCGGCTGAAAAGCGGGTTAACTGTGTCTTTGAATCCGAAGGGCCGACAAATGTTCATGTCATCGAATATTTATGGCGCCTAGTCAAATTTCATATTAAAAATTTATGATTTAGTAACCACAATGGGACTTTGACCTCTTTTACAAATAGTTTGCGTCATTTCCAGGATTTGTTTTTCCATTTCCACTGCATCTTTTTTTTTTCCATTTACAGGTTGTTCCCCCCCCCCATTTACAGTTTTTTTTTTTTTTCATTTCTTATGTTTTAAGGCTGTAAACCCCCTAACCACACACTTTATTTGTAAACTCTTCTCAGGCAGGCACTAACATTTTCTCACATTTGTCTCACACATGGCACGAAGGAGATTGCTTGACAATGGTCTAAAGTCCCTTAGCCAATCAGAACGCTGAACATAATGCAGGTTTTCCCTCAGCAAACCAGGATGCAGAACACAACGCCATTCATATGCGCTTGAAAAAATAAAAGCCTGTTACACTGCAAAAAATTAAACAGAAAAAAAAATATCCGTTTAACAGCAGGGCCGTGTAAAGTGAACTGTTGTAGGGAGGGAAAACTACATATTCTTATGGATAAATGGAAGGGTCTATGTGCTTCTCCTGCTACATGTATGTATGCATTTCTTTCGGCTTGTCCCGTTAGGGGTCGCCACAGCGTGTCACCTCAGATAAACGCTCATATTTGTTTGGCACAGTTTTTACGCCGTATGACCTGTGCATAACGCTCTGCTATAAACTGAAAATTAGAGGTCTGCTCCGTGGCCTAGATGTAAAGTTGTTCCATTTGTAGGCAGGAGTGCCATCTCATCATCCTCAATCATCAATTCACAATAGCTGCTGCGTTTCTGATTGAACTGGTAAAAGAACTTGTAAAATAATTACCATTAAAAAAAATACTATGTGATATTAATGTTATTTATTGAAATGTAGCGTCTCTCATGAAAAAAAGAACAGGTAAAGTCAGTGTAAACACATCATAATTGCTCTCCACGTATGCGTTGGCTTGGCAGAAGTTCCACCAATGCACACTCTCCCTTGCACCTTTGGCACTATTTAGGTACGATATTGGCACGGAGAGCTTTTGAAAAAACGTGAATGGCTCCTAAAAAAGGAGAAACTTATCGTATTTTACAAAGCACTTGGCATAGTTAAGCGGAAAGCTCTACACCATGTTGCTTCTCGCATTGGGGGGAAAAAAATGTAGGCACTGTATCTTTGTCGGTTTTTTGGGGGAGGGTTCTTTATTTGACTGACAAAAATTAAATAGTAGAGTAGTAGAGTATGTCCTAATAGCTACATGAAATAATTTACTTGAAAAACCAAGACGTATAAGCCATTGTCTTTAGTGTTTTTAAATTCACTCATTTCTATACATTGCGCTGTATGTTTAACCACACTAATTTGAAAAAAAAAAAGAAAATATCACTCAACTTGGGGGCTGAAAGTAATTAGAGTAATTGCATTTTCATTCATTACAATGGGAAACATTCCCTCTGTCAACTAAATGTTTCAGTTTCCAAATGGCGCCGTACAACTAATTATGTTCATAACCTGGGTTTCCACTGTAACATAACAGTTATAAAGTTAATATGACTAAGATTTGGCAAAAGCCAAAGAGCAGTTGATCTCAAAGTGGAGTCCAACAGTAGGTTCGGCTTCTGGAAAGAATGACAGTCCTATTGTTCTCCTCTTTTATCCTGATGTTTTTGCCTCTGTGATCCATCCTGACATTCCGTATACATGAGGTACAAATGGTTTGCCTTTGATCTGTGCTCCTGCAAACAAACACATCCTGTCCTAAAACAGATGCTCTGACCCCCACACTCTTTTACAACCTGTTATAACCCCATTATAACCCTTTTCAACTATTGGAATGTTCATTGACCTATAAAACTGAAAGCACCCCTGACTTGTATAGCCCATACTTTTCATGCAAGCTTAACTGCAGTCCACTGATCTGTATACTGTTAAGCCCATTAAATAAATAACTTTCCTGTGTTAAAACTCGTCACATGAATGCGGAAGTACTCTGTTGCCTCTGGTGCGCCCACCTTAACTTGACTCGCAATGGTGTGACACAGGTAGACTTGATCATTATCAGGATGATGACGTAGTAGCAGTCCAACAGTTATGTTTCCACAGTGTTGAGACTCTTTGCATGTTAGTACTACTACATGATATTATTTGCGGTTTTAAAATGACCAAAAAAACAGTGGTAATTCCTTCTCGCCCATCAATGGTGTTTCCTGTTACGTTAGCCTTAAGATAGTGGACCTTTGTAATGGTAATGGCAGTAATGCTGTGTTGAAACTACTTAGAATGGACATTTATGACAAATAAACAACTTGAACCCATGACCTTGAATATCACCACATCTGTCCCGCCTCTGGCATCTTTGTCCCTTTCCCCCGAGCCACAAACAAGACCACAGTCACCGCACTTCCCCTTTGTGACATTTGTTTAATGTATGTAAACTGTCCCAGGGCAATAGCTGCATTTCTTAGTAGACCGGCACTGATATTTTAAGCACGACTGTCAATTGATATTATTTATTTATTAAGCACACTTTACACGCGACAGGGGCCAAATAGTATCACATTTGGCTTTGAGATGGTATTTTAAACTTGTGCTTCCAAGAAAAGAGTTCAGCATTGTATATAAAATTGGCCACAAAACACACCAGTCGGAGTCTCCTCATTCATCTTTACACTGGCGTAAGCGTTGACCTTGACCTTATAGCGACCTGCGCCCCATTTCATATATCCACCCACAGCTGAGATAAATGAGCGTATCTGGTCAGAATAATTGTCATTTATCAAAGTCTATACGTGATTGTTTTATTTTAGTTATCATTATCTTTTTGATTAATCATTAGCTACCGCTTTAATTTTGACAGCCCTAGTTTAAAGCGGAATTAATGAATGTCATGCATTGGCATGCTTTTTATTTTAAGATTTTAAAAATCACAGCGTGTAGAATTAGTCTAATTAGGAGAACTTAAAAAAATGATTCCACGCAACAATAACAGGGTTTTTTTTTTTTTTCAACATACAAATCTCTTGTTGACTGAACTGTTGATGATTGTCTTTCTTTCCAGAAATGTTGAATGTCTGAACTTGCTCTTAAGTAGTGGCACAGACTTGAACAGGAGGGACCTGATGGGAAGGTAAGACTACTGTATGCAATGAACTTCGTAAAACTGAACGTGTACAGCGGGGGTGCCCAATGTGTTGATCGCGATCGACCAGTTGATCCCCGACGCAGTTTTGGTCGATGACATGACACTGATGTCACTGCGCATGTGCACACGAGGGGAGTTCTAGCAAGCTGGCTTCCTCTTTGGCGTCTATCTCTTGCTTTCTCCACGGCAGTCGCTGCGATGCCCCCACTTGGCCACATCGCGGGGACAATACACTCAGCCCTACTCCCTCGTCAGTATATCATTTGAGGCTAGGTGCTTGAAAAGTAGATCTTGAAAAAGTTTGGGCACCCCTGGTGTACAGTACTTATATGCAACTTGTGAGCATGACCCATGTTGTTTTTCCTTGCTACCAGAACACCATTACACTATGCGGCTGCTAATGGGAGGTACCAGTGCACTGTGACCTTGGTTAGCGCTGGTGCTGAGATCAACGAGCCCGATCAAACAGGCTGCACCCCTCTGCACTACTCTGCAGCCTCACAAGCTTTCAGCAGGTGTGTGTGTGTGTGTGTGTGTGTGTGTGTGTGTGTGTGTGTGTGTGTGTGTGTTTTGGAGGGGAGGTTCTTTTAGGCATGAAAAGACCATATTTTTTGTTAGAAAGAATTTGCATTTTAAATGGAATTTTCATTAACCTTTCTTAGGGTTAGGGTTAGGGGTTAACCTTTCTTCTTTTTCTTTCGGCTTGTCCCATTATGGGTCGCCACAGCGTGTCATCTTTTTTCATCTAAGCCTATCTCATGCATCCTCCTCTCTAACACCCACTGTCCTCATGTCCTCCATCACAACATCCATCAACATTTTCTTTGGTCTTCCTCTCGTACTTTTGCATGACTGCTCCATCCTCAGCATCCTTCTACCAATATACTCACTCTCTCGCCTATGGATAATGTCCAAACCATCGAAGTTTTCTCTCTCTGACCTTGTCTCCAAAACATCCAACTTTGTCTGTCCCTCTAATGAGCTCATTTCTAATCCTATCCAACCTGTTCAGACCAAGCGAGAACCTCAACATCTTCATTTCTGCTACCTCCAGTTTTGCTTCCTGTTGTTTCTTTAGAGCCATCATCTCTCATCCGTACATCATGGCCGGCCTCAAAACTGTTTTATAAACTTTGCTCTTCATCCTAGCGGATATTCTTCTGTCACATAGAACACCAGACACATTCCGCCATCTGTTCCATCCCGCTTGGACCCGTTTCTTTACTTCCTTACCACACTCACCATAGCTCTGTATTGTTAACCTTTTACCCTTCACCTTAAGTAACTAAAAACAAATTTTAAAAAATATACAGGTCCCTGTCATATTTATCTAAAACATGACTGGGTAACCCGGGTACTGTTGTCGCATATCATCGCTGTTGGGCAGAATCCTTGTACCTTTAAAATGACTACTTTTCAAGTGGGGTAAAACAGACAATTTTACAACACTTCACAGACTAGTTTGTGTTCAAGGTCATTTTTCAAGTTATTTCAAGCACTTCTGTTAAACCATTCAAGAGCTAAGAGCTGCATCAAGCCTGGGACCCATTGACTTTTACAGGTGCATACAAAAATACATACTTTGAATTGTTCTTGTAGAGTTGATGGCCATTTTTATGGGAATCATCAGCATGATGAAGAAGAGGTGAAGGAGTCATACTTGTGAGTTTTTCTTACCTGGTTCTGTCTCACTACATCTGACCTTTGTCAAAACATTGACTGAACATCCTTCTATCTTTCCTTCCTGTTAACAGCTGCTTGGAGCATCTTCTGGACAATGGCGCCGATCCCTCAATGGTCAACGCTAAGGGTTACAGCGCTGTTCACTATGCAGCTTATCATGGCAACACACAGAACCTGGAGCTGGTATGTACAATTTATTTCTTTGGTCTTTATTCGTAGATGGACGTTGACACACTCTTATCGCTTACCTGTTTTAAATGAAGAAGATTTTACATCTTGCACATCTGTGACTCTTATAAGGAAAGTTCCTATAAACGGAAATGTCTCTTGTTCTTTGTTCTTGTTATTTTGTTGTTCTTTCTTCTGAATATCGTACCAGGGCAGCACCGACTGCCGGAGAAAATTTCCTGTTTACATACTTGGCCAATGAATCTGATTCTGATGAGTTGTGTTTAAGCGGAACCACAAAGACTGTGAAATGGACCCATATTTTAGGCGTGGTAATGTCCCATAACTCTGGAGGTTGAACTGTATCTCACAAGAACTTGGGCCAGCAAGCGTCAAAGTGCTTATTAGAATCAAAATCCTCTTTATTTCCCAACTGTATCAAAAACACAAATAATCTATCCCTGGTAGTACAGTAGACAGCCAATTGACAGAGAATCATTTTGAGATAGAAAAACATAACACACAATCCGGAAAATCGTTTAGTCACTTAGCCCTACCATTATAATGCCAAGAGGGAAGAAGCTGTTAGAATGTCTGGTTGTTGTAATTTGCACAGATTGATTAGTGGCTATTTGAGAGAAATGGTGCTGGAAGAGGTGGTGATCCCAGAGTTTTCAGGTTCTACCCTATTTGCTGTGTATGATCATTGGAGTTAGTATCTTACTATTACACGCATGATGTGCTTACACCAATCAATATGTGTGTGTTTCAGCTCCTGGAGATGTCATTTAATGCACTTGGAGACATTGAGAGCAGTATTCCAGTCAGTCCCCTGCATCTCGCTGTGAGTTTCTCTTCAACATACCCTCCATTTTGGCTCTTGCCCCCTCGATATAGAATTGAAGCAAGCTGTACTTGTCCTTGCCACCATCCTTACTTGCAGGCTGACAGGGGACACTGGCAGGCACTGCGTTTACTGACTGAGACAGCTGCTTATGTGGATATGCAAGACGCTGCTGGCCGTTCTGTGCTCTACCTGGCAGCCCAGAAAGGCTATGCCCGCTGTGTGGAGGTCCTGTTGGCCCAGGGAGCCTCGTGTCTCCTGAATGACAGCCGCCTCATTTGGACCCCAATTCATGTTGCAGGTATTAGAGTTAATGCTGCATTGTTGTTATCTTGAAGCAGCCGTTATGTTCTATATCAATCGCCCATAATGCCAGCAAAATACTTATGGACTTTTAATGAAATGTCAGCCAGAAGAGTCTTTAAAGTAAAAGATTTAATCTTAGCTGTCTGCTAAATGTACTGCATAACCATCATTGACAAATGAAGGTTATTTTTATGTTAGGTTTTTAGATCCATTTGTTCATTTTGGTCTACCCCCCACCCCCACGCATACACTTTTGTTGATAGTTGACCGTTGGCTGGGGTCTAGAACTAGATTGTCTCTCCTGTAAAAGGCTCCAAATATATATTTTTCATTTGAGGAGCGGTTTTGCTAATAATTCATCATTTGAAATGCAACTTTCTCATCTTCAAGCAAGTTTTTGCACCTTAATCATACAGGGACCTAAACCAAGGATTTTATAAAGCAATAAAATTATGACAATGTAACGGGGTCTTGAATGTAGGGTTAGGGTGAACTAATTTTTTCATTACTCAAGTGTTCTAACAAAAATTCGTTCAAGCAGCAATAATTTCAATAAAGTATATCTTTGCTTGATTGAAAGAACAATTTTGAATACCAGAGAGAAAATAAGGCCTTCCACGTTCAAAATTCACATTGTGCATAAAAGTTAAGGCATTATTTTGAAAAATGAAATATATACATTAAATACATTAAATATCTACAGCCTTTCCGCTTTTTTTACTTAAACAGCTAGCATTTTGTGACATATTAATACATTACGTTCAATCCTGTGCGTTCATGATCTTAGACCAGCTGACAAGGAATAAGACTATGCATTGTCCTACAAGTTTTGAAAAGTTTGTTCAAATTAAGTGGAGCAACTTTGGTTGACCCAATCGCCACGTAACCCGCTCTTGTCAGACCTCTGAAGCTAAGCAGGGTTGGTCCTGGTTCGTGCTTGGATTGGTGACAATATAGGAATACCACCGAGGTTGGGAGTCGGCTAATCAGCTGCCTGCTCCTGTAAAAAAAAAAAAAAAAAAAGGGGTTTATGGGAATCTTCACAAAATGAAGAAAAACAATTTAATTGAGAAACAAGAAAGGAAATTTGTATCAATAAGATATAAAGCCCAAAAATAAAATCAATATAAATAATGACGGGAGGCTTAGTTTTTCAAGATTTCAGAGGCATGAAACAATATTATTGTTTGAGATAGTTTGGGGAAAATATACTGCTTTATAGTGTAATGTTGGTGATGAAAAGTTTCAACTGGTGTCACCAGCTCTAAAAACCGAATGAAACAAAGCAAATGAAACTGAGAAAGACCAATGCGGGACATAGAAAAGATCATGTACTTAAGTCATCATTTTTCTTACTGAACATGTATTTATAGATAATATTAGAAGCATTTGAAATAATTAGTCCATATTTTTTGGATAATTCCACACAGGTCATGGCCACTTGTCATGCTGCTAATTACATTGCTGAAACAAATCTATTGTAAAATAGTCTCTTATGTGTGCATGATATATTGTAAACAAGAGGATGCAGGTTGTGACACATTGTCGTCATCTGCAATTACACATATGTAGTTTTGTTTGCACTCTTGTTAATACTCGTTAAAAAATGTTTATGGCCTCAGCTGCTCACGGTCACGCTGACTGCCTGCACAAGATGATTGAATGTGGGGAAGATGGCGACCTTGCCAATGTCGCTGACAAGTTTGGCCAGTGAGTGCTCGCTCCTTTGTGTCATTCAAAAAAAGCAGCTTCACGCTTCTTTGTGCCATATGAAATATGCTCCTCTTTCATTACCCGCGGTGCCCTGTAGGACACCTCTGATGCTCGCCGTTCTTGGGGGCCACACTGACTGCGTCCGATTCCTGTTGGCGAACGACGCTGTGCCAGATGCCAAGGATAAGAGAGGCAGCACGGCCTTGCACAGAGGGGTAAGCCAACAACTCTCTCGATAAGGATGCAGACTGAGAGTACCGTAAGACCAGAAAGTTCAGACAATAAGATTGACCTTTTTTCTCCAATTTTAACCCCTGAGACTTAAAGATGGGGAAAGAAAATCCAGTTTTTGCAGGTCCCAGAAGTGTCATATTTTTTTCCTTGCTTCTGTTGAAGTCACCTCACTAAACTTGTTTACTGTTGATTTTGATGAACTTCATGTTGAAGTCTTCATGTGTTCACCATTTTAAATTTGCACTCATTACAACATTAGTTCGGGAAAGAACTAAAAGTTCTCCAAATGCAAGGCAAGGTGTTCTAGTTTTAGCTGTTAAGTTGTCATAAATTTTCATTCAAATCTGACAATCAACATTGGATCATTTTCAAGGTCAGAAGACACTTCATTTTTGCAAGTGCGGCATTATTTTGCAGGAACTTGGGTAGGGGGTGGAGGTCAAGCAGCCACTACATTGTCAGCCATCAACAGTGAACCAGGAAGTAGGCTCCAAACAAATTCTGCACTTTCTTTGAAACTTTTGTTTCGTGACAGTTTGATCTAGATAATGTGGGTTTTCTCAAGCACACAAATTACTCAATTTAAATTTCAATTGAGGGAAGACCTGAATGGTTAAGATTGGATGTTTTTTTTTTTCCTCAAGCACACAAATTATTCAATTTCAATTTCAACTGAGGGAAGACCTGAATGATTAAGTTTGGAATTTTTTTTTTAAGTTTCTTTTCATGGCCTGCAACACCCTGTACAATGCAAAGCAGTGAGCAGCGCTTTGCCGACTTTTGTTGTGTTTTGTGTCTCCTCACCCCTTGTTGTGGTGCGTTTTAGGCCTTGCTGGGCCACGATGAGTGTGTGGCGGCCCTGCTGGAGCACAAAGCTTCTGTGCTGTGTCGGGACTCCCTGGGGCGGACACCGCTGCACTACGCAGCCTCCAGAGGCCATGCCGAGATCTTGGCCAGTCTGGTGCAGGCCGCAATGGAGCCGCAAGACAAACTGCTGGACAACAAACAATACACCCCTCTGCACTGGGCCGCTTATAAAGGTTTGTGTTCCACCCTTTTCACTGCATTTAGATGTGGTCGTGTATCACTCTGATTGACAAAAAGTGGCTTTCTCCAGGGCATGAAGACTGTTTGGAGGTATTACTTGAATTCAAATCATTTATTCATGAAGAGGGAAACACTTTCACTCCCCTACACTGTGCTCTGTGAGTATTCATTTGTCTGGGTTCTTTTTTTTTCCAGTATTTCAGGAATCACAAAGTAACAAGGGTGATACTTTTTGGGAGGGTTGTTTGTTGCCTTTTTACCAGTGAGGGAAAAAAAAACTACTTCATTTAGCTCAGCGCTTTACTACAATGCACTTTGCCAACAGGATGAATGGCCATAGTGGTGCTGCAGAACGGCTTCTTGAATGTGCCGGGGTCCACATGATAAACACCAGAGATGCCAAAGGAAGGTGAGACCCCACAACCCAAATATCATTGATTTGGCTTTTTAATGCACAAACTTATTGAATATGATCAAAACAAAAGGTCTCAGGTAAATGTTAGTTTGTGCACCTGCAGGACCCCGCTGCATGCTGCTGCTTTTGCCGAGGACGTCGCAGGACTCCAGCTGGTGCTTCGTCACGGGAGTGAGATCAACGCGGTGGACAACAATGGACGTTCTGCTCTAATGGTAGCTGCCGATAAGGGGCACAGTGGCATTGTGGGTAAGTCTGCTGAGGGGGATATTTTAATTCTCAGCGTATACGTTAGCTAGCTTAAACATACAATGGGGAGAAATAATTGTGATTTTTGAGTTTGGTCACTCACCCATCTTCACTGTTCTGCTGAGGCAAGTCAATTTATTGTAAAATAAAAGTGGTTAAAATTAGATAACTAAAGCGATCACATTAAGTGGGTTACTGTCTAGACTTCAGAGTGTGCACAATATAGGTAAGATGTCTTTTTTGCAACCTAAAAATCTTGAGCTTGTTACCATTGTGATAATGTGCAGTGTTGCTTCCATTTTCACATTTATGAAGGTGATTCGCCAAAATTTAAATTCTCTGAAATGCACGTCCAATTAACTTCACAAACTTCTTTTTAACTGAACATGTGCACATTTTCACATGGAGTTACAGAACAAGCTATACAAGATATCATACATATCATTGCTTCATATACAACATTGCATAGTATTGCTTCAGGCAACGGTTCACACTTACTCCAATGGATCAGAGGTGGTGCCCGCTGTGCCTGTCTTTTCGCTCTCTCTCTCTCTCTCTCTCTCTCTCTCTCTCTCAACTTTGTGCATGTCATGTCACCTGACTCATCTCTTTCTATGGTCTTCTTCTTCTTCTTTTCCTTTCGGCTTGTCCCGTTAGGGGTCGCCACAGCGTGTCATCTTTTGCCTTCTTAGCCTATCTCCTGCATCTTCCTCTCTAACCCCAACTGCCCTCATGTCTTCCCTCACCACATCCATAAACCTTCTCTTTGGTCTTCCTCTCGCTCTTTTGCCTGGGAGCTCCATCCTCAGCATCCTTCTACCAATATACTCACTCTCTCGCCTCTGAACATGTCCAAACCATCGAAGTCTGCTCTCTCGAATCTTGTCTCCAAAACATCCAGCTTTGGCTGTCCCTCTAATGAGCTCATTTCTAATCCTATCCAACCTGGTCACTCCGAGCGAGAACCTCAACATCTTCATTTCTGCCACCTCCAGTTCAGCTTCCTGTTGTTTCTTCAGTGCCACCGTCTCTAATCCGTACATCATGGCCGGCCTCACCACTGTTTTGTAAACTTTGCCCTTCATCCTAGCAGACACTCTTCTGTCACATAACACACCAGACACCTTTCGCCAGCTGTTCCAACCTGCTTGGACCCGTTTCTTCACTTCCTGACCACACTCTCCATTGCTCTGTATTGTTGACCCCAAGTATTTGAAGTCGTCCACCCTCGCTATCTCTTCTCCCTGTAGCCTCACTCTTCCCCCTCCACTTTTCTCATTGACGCACATATATTCTGTTTTACTTCGGCTAATCTTCATTCCTCTCCTTTCCAGTGCATGTCTCCATCTTTCTAATTGTTCCTCTGCATGCTCCCTGCTTTCACTGCATATCACAATATCATCTGCGAACATCATGGTCCAAGGGGATTCCAGTCTAACCTCATCTGTCAGCCTATCCATTACCACTGCAAACAGGAAGGGGCTCAGAGCTGATCCCTGATGCAGTCCCACCTCCACCTTAAATTCCTCTGTCACACCTAAGGCACACCTCACCATTGTTCTGCTGCCATCATACATGTCCTGTACTATTTTAACATACTTCTCTGCCACACCAGACTTACGCATGCAGTACCACAGTTCCTCTCTTGGTACTCTCATAGGCTTTCTCTAGATCCACAAAGACACAATGTAGCTCCTTCTGACCTTCTCTGTACTTTTCCACGAGCATCCTCAAGGCAAATAATGCATCTGTGGTACTCTTTCTAGGCATGAAACCATACTGTTGCTCGCAGATACTTACTTCTGTCCTGAGTCTAGCCTCCACTACTCTTTCCCATAACTTCATTGTGTGGCTCATCAACTTTATTCCTCTATAGTTCCCACAGCTCTGAACATCCCCTTTGTTCTTAAAAATGGGAACTAGAACACTTTTCCTCCATTCTTCAGGCATCTTTTCGCCCGCTAGTATTCTGTTGAATAAGTTGGTCAAAAACTCCACAGCCATCTCTCCAAATTGCTTCCATACCTCTACCGGTATGTCATCAGGACCAACTGCCTTCCCATTTTTCATCCTTTGTAATGCCTTTCTGACTTCCCCCTTAGTAATCATTTCCACTTCCTGGTCCTTCACTCTTGCCTCTTCAACTCTTCCTTCTCTCTCATTTTCTTC
This sequence comes from Syngnathoides biaculeatus, assembly GCF_019802595.1. Lineage (NCBI taxonomy): Eukaryota > Metazoa > Chordata > Actinopteri > Syngnathiformes > Syngnathidae > Syngnathoides > Syngnathoides biaculeatus. The sequence continues at coordinate 18,878,824 of NC_084641.1, forward strand.
ATTCATCAACTTCTCAAAGTATTCTTTCCATCTATTTAGCACACTACCGGCACCAGTCAACACATTTCCATCTCTATCCTTAATCACCCTAACCTTCTGCACATCCTTCCCATCTCTATCCCTCTGTCTGGCCAACCTGTAGAGATCCTTTTCTCCTTCTTTCGTGTCCAACCTGGTGTACATGTCTTCATATGCCTCTTGTTTAGCCTTTGCCACCTCTACCTTTGCCCTACGTCGCATCTCGATGTACTCCTTTCGCCTCTCCTCAGTCCTCTCAGTATCTCACTTCTTCTTCGCTAATCTCTTTCCTTGTATGACTCCCTGTATTATGGGGTTCCACCACCAAGTCTCTTTCTCCCCTTCCTACCAGATGACACACCAAGTACTCTCCTGCCTGTCTCTCTGATCACCTTGGCTGTCGTCATCCAGTCTTCCGGGAGCTTCGGTTGTCCATCGAGAGCCTGTCTCACCTCTTTCCGGAAGGCCGCACAACATTCTTCCTTTCTCAGCTTCCACCACCTGGTTCTCTGCTCTACCTTTGTCTTCTTAATCTTCCTACCCACCACCAGAATCATCCTACATACTACCATCCTATGCTGTCGAGCTACACTCTCCCCTACCACTACTTTACAGTCAGTAACCTCCTTCAGATTACATCGTCTGCACAAAATATAATCTACTTGCGTGGTTCTACCGCCGCTCTTGTAGGTCACTATATGTTCCTCCCTCTTTTGGAAATAAGTATTCACTACAGCCATCTCCATCCTTTTTGCAAAGTCCACCACCATCTGCCCTTCAAAGTTCCTTTCCTGGATGCCGTACTTACCCATCACTTCTTCATCGCCCCTGTTTCCTTTACCAATATGTCCATTACAATCTGCACCAATCACAACTCTCTCGCTGTCTGGGATGCTCAGAACTACTTCATCTAGTTCCTTCCAGAATTTCTCTTTCAACTCGAGGTCACATCCTACCTGTGGGGCATAGCCGCTAACCAGATTATACATAACACCCTCAATTTCAAATTTTAGTCTCATCACTCGATCTGATACTCTTTTCACCTCTAAGACATTCTTAGCCAGCTCTTCCTTTAAAATAACCCCTACTCCATTTCTCTTCCCATCTACTCCGTGGTAGAATAATTTAAACCCTGCTCCCAAACTTCTAGCCTTACTACCTTTCCACCTGCTCTCTTGGATGCACAGAATATCAACCTTTCTCCTAATCATCATGTCAACCAACTCCTGAGCTTTTCCTGTCATAGTCCCAACATTCAAAGTCCCTACACTCAGTTGTAGGCTCTGTGCATTCCTCTTTTTCTTCTGACTCTGGATCCGGTTTCCTCCTCTTCTTTGTCTTCGACCCACAGTAGCTGAATTTCCACCGACGCCTTGCAGGTTAGCAGTGCCGGGGGCGGGCGTTGTTAACCCGGGCCACGACCGATCCGGTATGGGATTCTTTAGATGAACGCTCATATTTGTTTGGCACAGTTTTTACACCGGATGCCCTTCCTGACGCAACCCTCTGCATTTATCCGGGCTTGGGACCGGCCTACAGATTGCACTGGTTTGTGCCCCCATAGGGCTGCATTCATCTCTTTCTATGGTGCTTATGCCAAAAGCAAGTGCTTTAAAATAAGACTCTATATGTATAAATGAACATAAACTTTTCTAATGGGCAAAACAGTGCCAGCAGCCTGGATTGGTGCCCGTGATGGGCTGGGTCTACCACCTCTGGCTGCTGACTTCATAACAACAACTTTGTAGTTCTGTCATTTTATTTCTGTCAAAAATGTCTCTTTGTAAAAAACAAAAAAAAAAACCTTGGTCAATTTTCATCTGAAAATTTTCAGTGGCTGAAAATTCAGTGCATCGCTGTTTTAAAAACATGCAAATGCTTTTTCTGCAATGATGCGTTATGTTTTTACCATACCATATTACCTCAAAATGGCTCATACTCAAAACGACAATGCCTCAATTAATCATTATCAGAAATGTGCGGACATAAGCCCCAGCTACAATTGGTAGGTTTTTTTTTTTTGTTTGTTTGTTTGTTTTTTTTTTTTTTTTTTTTTTTTTTCAGAATGGAGATTAATTTTTATTTTCTGTATTTGTTTTGTGGTTTTTTAGCCATCCTTCTTCACCGGGCAAAAGCCGACCTCACATTGCTGGATGAGAATAGGAACACTGCCTTGCACCTGGCCTGCAACAAGGTACATTCTCACTATTCCTATTGTTGCATCCCAAAGATAGCAAGATTTTTCATAATCTCTTGGGCATTTCTATGTGTGCTGTCTCTTCAGGCTCATGAGATGTGTGCTCTGCTGATTCTGGGAGAGATCCACAGTCCCACTCTTGTAAACGCTACCAACAGTGCTCTGCAAATGTGAGAATATAAGATGCTGTTGTTTAGGGATGAAATGGAAAAATGTAAAATCCCTAGCAGTAATGATTGACTTGCTCTCCTCCAGGCCCCTCCATCTTGCCGCTCGTAACGGCTTGGCCACAGTGGTGCAGGCGCTGCTGAGCAGAGGAGCCACTGTTCTGGCTGTGGATGAGGAAGGTGAGCATCTGATTTGGGGGGAAAAAAAAGAAAGAAAAGAGCGTTCAAGTGGGATATCCCTATTATGGCTGATGCTCAGTGAAACTTTGAAGTATGAGCACCTTGTTCCAGGGAAATTGGTCTACCCCCTGGGCTGAGCAGTTGGTCAAATTTATGGATTAATTTTAGTTTGTCAGGATGTTTTTACATTTCCTTTGACATGCACTACTAACACTGACAACATGGTTGCGAACACAGAGGACCTATTGTATAAAAGCAGTTTTGTGTTGCCAATTTATGCTCAGTACGCACACAAAAATTGTCCTGTTTTTGTGGCGATTTTACCCCTTCCTGACCAAGCTGATCAAATGCTAGAAAATCTTAGGTCTTACAAGATTATCGTATAAGATTGTCCTTAGGTCAGACATGTGTTAAAAATAAATTTGTCACGATTTTAGGGCCTCAAACAGGTCGGGGCCAACAATATTAAATAATGACTGTGTTCATTATTTACAATCAAAACTCTTTGTGTGTGGGGAGCACCGACTTCTCCCGACACAAGACGCCAAGAATGGTGGCGTTAATCAGAATGTAGCCAAGACTGAAGAACACGGAAGCAACCATAAATGAAAACCAAAATGTCTTACCCAATGTCATTTTATGTATAAAAGTGGGTTCCACTGACCGCAAGAAGTATTATCCAAAGTGGGTCGTTTTTTGAGAGCATTGCCATTTTACAAGGCTCTCTGCTCCAGCAATCTCCAGCAAGAAATTAAAACTTACTAAAAATGACAAATATACACGAGGTATACCCCCCAACTTCATCACTCACATTTAATTACTAAACACGTACAAACCCGCACATACACAAAAAATTTAATAGTGTAAAAGTAGTGGCCCCCTTCTCAAATTCTTAGATTTTTGTATACTTTCCCCACTTTAAGATCATCAAACAAATCCAACAATGACATCATTGATCAGATCGGCGAATTATGACGTTAAAACCAATCGACTGATCAGCAATAAAAAATGCCAATTATAAGACGGGTCTGATCAGCCTAATAAAATCGACATAATGTCTACTGGAAACAAATGTCAAGTGTATCATGTGACAGAACAGTCTCTGCTAGGATGCAAAGTTTAGAAGACAGTGGTGAGGCCAGCCATGATTTACAGATTAGAGACGGTGGCACTGAAGAGACAATTGGAAGCAGAGCTGGTGGTGGCAGAAATCAAAATGTTGAAGTTCTCTGTAAGAGTTACCAGATTGGATAGGATTAGAAATGAGCTCATCAGATAGACTTATTTGGTTTGTCCACAGGAGAGAGAGTGAGTACCTGTATAAACTAATAAAGATATAGCTGCCATTCAAGAGAGCTCCATGTCGTAAGGGAAGACATGAGGGCGATTGGTTTTAGAGGAGGATGCAGGAGGTAATCTTGCACGTAAAAGGATGACATGCTCTGGTGACCTCTAACGGACAAGCTGAAAGGTAAAGAAGGGGAAACAATTTTTAAAGGAAGAGTGGGCCAAAATAGCCCCACAAAAGTAACAAGTAAAAAATTAATTAAGAAAAAAGAATTGTTAAAAGCCAAACAGAATAAGTTACTCTTGAACCTCCTTTTAAAAGCATGAACATACTTGTCTTGGTGCCCTCTCGCAGGCTATTCCAAAGGTGTTGGGGCATCATGGTCGAATGTGCTTTCTCTATAAGTTTTGTTATAGCCATTGAAATCATGAAAAGGTCAGGAAACATGTGCAACTATCCAGAAGTGTTTCTTCAGAATCTGCTGTTGAGATTTTTGGAGCAGACTACACACCCAAATGCCCAATTATTTTAAAAGCCTTTGTATGAAGTGTCTGTAGCAGACATCATACATTTTTGTGGACCAGGTCTTGGTGACTGGATTGCTGTATTTACCAACATTTTGCAACATTTATTGTGATGTATTTTTTTATTAAGTGAAAGAAACGACATGAGCAGAATGATTTTCACCATTTTTGCATAGAAGTAGAAGGAAGCCCAGCTGAAGGCAAACACAGATCATTATCATGGGGGTGGTATCCATCAAAACTCACAACAGGTGTTTTATCAATAGATGGATCAGTACATTGCAAAGGATCAAATCACAATTAGATAGCGGTAAATTGATTAAAACAGGATTCATGTGGGGGTAAATCTGTTACGCCCAGCTGTATTTAACAAGGTTCTCATGTGACTTTTTCTTCATCCACCAGGCCACACCCCAGCTCTGGCCTGCGCCCCAAACAAAGATGTGGCTGACTGTCTGGCTCTGATCCTCTCCACCATGAAGCCTTTCCCCCAGCTTGACCCTTCCTCCTGCTCTTGCTCCTCCCCTGGCGTTTCCCCATCGCCAGGCCTCAACTTGCTCAAGCACTGCGGCATAACGGCCGCCTGCGCCCCCCTGCCCAGCAACGGCCTCCACAACGGCTACGTCAAAGACCGCCACGGCGCACCGGTCGGCCTGGACGGCTGCCTGTCCGAGTGAGGGGTGTCGCCACCAGGCTCGGTCATGCTGCTGTCACCGTCATCTACCACCGGGGGTGTCTCCCTTTAATGTGGCCAAGAGGACCAGGAGAGCACCCGCCTACATATCTCTTTTGTGTATGTATGTATGTATGTATGTGTCTGTATGTGCGTGAGTGTTTGGTCTTTTATTGAGGTGCAGTCAAACCTAATATGCAATTAGAACCCCATTCCTCCATCCCAGAGTAGTGCTTACTACGTCGAGGCTTGTTGCTCTACAAGGCCACTCCGATCAAGTGTGACGTCCAAACTAACGCAATCTGGCCACACGCAAGTAAGTCATTTTAACCCTTTAAAAGCATCAGTTACGTAACAGCACTGGAACAAGTCTTATCGCCATATCGTTGACGGAAGTCATATCACACTGGTGACCTTGTAGAGGAACTCGCAACCTTCCCACGATCAAAGAGTTTCCTTTCGAGATGTTTTGCTTTTTTGTAACTTAGCCTAGATTTATATTTTTTTTTGTGAAGGAACCACACAAGGGAAAAAAAAAATCAAATTAGCTGAAAAGTGCAATGCTTGTGGACTACAGTACAATCTGAAAAGGGTCACAAAGATTCTGTGGTGTACTTTTGAAACATACGGCTCCTAATTTTTGGCATTGAAAGATAATTAGGTGATGCTGCTAAAATACGTAAGCACGCCTCTTTGCAAAGGCGCACCACGCCGGCATCGGCCCTGAATGCCGACGCTGACATTTTAAAGAACTTTGTTAGGCTAGAATGTTTCTAAGCATGTTATGACCAAAGTTGATCAACACTACTATGGCTATAAAATTATTTATTTGAGATGAACTGTACTGTACAGAGAGAGACAATAGATCTTGATATACCTCGTCAACTCGTTTAGCAGCTGCTTCATCTTTGCCCAGGGTCCGTAAGTCTGGCGTTCTTTTTTTGTAGGTCGAGAGAACTACTGTAGGATGTAGTGAAGTGACCAAGGCCTTGTTGATTTCCAAGATGAAGGCTTTACAAGTAATATCTGCCAACAACACCTCATCAGAGCGTCATATATCTGAGCACATAAATGAACAAGCCATTTCAATTTCGTTCCCATCTCTTAAACAGTGTTTGTGCAAAGTTTTCAGAGTCAGCGTGGTCTACGCGATAGTTCTGTGTGACGTTTAGGCCTTTTCTTTTTCACGTGTGCGCCTGCGTGTTCCTCAGTGTTGAAGGATTATTTCGTGACCTCGTCTTAATAGTTTCTATCTCTTGGTGGTCATCACTTTGAAGCGTATTGTCTGTTTATTTTACTGCCTCCATCATCATCATTATTTTTTTTTTTATTATTTTGTTTTTATTTGGCAATTTATGAGCAATATTTTTTCTTTTGGCCTTTTTTTGTTCGTTATATTGAATAGACAATCACTGTCACAAGGGCTTTTGTTTCCCTGGAGTGGGTTTGGTTTTCCTTTTGGTCTTAACTCGGTGACAGATGACCTGAAGACTAAACAAATGGCTCTGCGTGTTTTGGGCATTTTAAACCGTCTGTGTCAACACAAATGCACTGGATTGCCTTTGACGGCGTCTCATCAAATGCCTTTTTCGACCCATGCCTTCCATCATTTCAGTTGGACCGTAACACGGCAAAAGTATTATGAGCCTTTGCATCTCTGAGACTCACCTTCCTCCCATTTGATAGCACGAACCACAGTCAGTAGATGACAATATTTAAAAAAAAAAAGGGGGGTTGTTCCAGAAAAGGAAGAGGTATAATTTATCAACCATTATGGGTTGGTGAGTAGGAATTGCATTTGACTTAATTTCCTTCAACGACTCTGGGGGGGAAATGAAGGTCAAACTACCAATTTATAAATATTTTTAGGGTGATGGGAGAATATCTAGGAATGTTTTGAACTCCCATGCCCATGAGTAGCATAACTCGCCATAGTTGTCACGTTCTTCTTCGGAGAGCAGGCAGCACTAGCTGAGACTGAATGAACACCGCCTCTTAGTTGCCCCCAAATAGTGCACATCGTTTAGCCTCCTTTTGTTTCAAGAGTCGTTTAATCAACAAACAATTCTACCCAACGATTATGCCCATCCCCAGTGCAGGCTTCAGGACTAGCACAGGTCCAAATATGTGCTTATTGATGTCGTTTTTGTCTCTTCCTTAAATTTCTGGTACTAAACATACTAAATGCATACTAAAGATGATTGTATCGCCTGTTGTGTTGTTACGTGGTTCATCTGCTGGCCGTGATAACTTTACTCAGTATCTACTGCTAGTGAAGTGGCACAATTGCACACACATGTTGACCAGATGAGTGATGAGGACCTAGACTCGTTGTTCGACTCCTTCACTTACTTACTACTTATTAAAATTGACACAGACTCCTGTCGAGAGGAGCCATTACTAGTTTGCTGAGATGAATTTCACTTTTTACTATTCTCTTGGGTTATTAACATAAGGTACATAATTCGTTTGCGATCTCAGGATCTGTGGTTGAAGCAGCAAGCAAAATTAATGAACCAATCATAATTCAGCAGGATAATTAGTATTTTTGTTTTTATGTGGATGCGATGTTTCATGAAATTTGATTCCCTTTGTAACCTTAATCCTATAGCACTTAATTAGTCAAGCACGCACTTTCATACATTCAGGTTCTAATTGTGCAAAATGGAGCAGATATAATGTATGTACTTATGTTTACATGCATGTGTGTTGCTGCTGAATTACAGGAATGGTCGGCTAATCATCGACTTTTGTGCATTTCGTTGATTAGCGAATGGTGTCTCCGACCACACGGGGCGCTGTCCACTGGCCACTACCTTTTTGATCTCATTTGTGTGTGTGCACGTGCCCGTGTGTGTGCAAGTGTGAGTGAGAAAAAGAGAGGGTTATAGAATGATTGCAACTTCCAGCCCAATCTGCTGCTCCGAGACATTTGGAGTCAAGTGCTGCGACTCGGCACACATAACGAGTGGGCTTCTTAGAAACACCACACACACACACTGGCAATTTGTGGGTGCTCATCCATTCAAGCAGGGATGGGTTTTTTTTTTTTTTGTTTTTTTTTGTTTTTTTTTTCCCCTCTAATGATGTCCAAATGTGACTAGATTACAGACTAGAGCCTTTGCCACCCTGCAACTATACCATCTATTAGTTTGCGAAATAGGTTTCTTATACTTGTGTTGAATGTGAGTCTATCTGTTACTGATAACCGAGTGTTGTGCATGTTGATATAGAGCAAATATGAGGATGGTCTAATTGTAGCAATAGCGTGGGTGTGAGATTGAGTGCTGACAAACTTTGCGATCCGTTTAGGCCAAGTCATCGATGCCAATGGTGGATTTAAAATACAAATGCGGGCTTCGACGCATTCCCAGCTATTGCCAAAATCTGCGTAAGGAGGATGAGGAAATCTCCTGCTACAGCACCAATTTAATTATGCATTCATTCAGGCCGTTTACAGTCTGACCATCCAATCTGAGCCATGACTGAAATGAATGTCCAGTTGGGGTCTGTCTTTCAACCCCCACCCCCTCACCTTTCCCAAGCAGAATGATTTGAAGTAGTGGAGAATTCCCAGTAGCATGTACTCTAAACCTCTTGTTATGGTGTTTGTTGTCGTCTAGCTTGCTTTGAGGTTGTTTGTTGGCTAATTATTTCCATCAATTTTTGCTGAAGCCAACGGGGTTATTTGGGTCAATTTGACATCAATTTCATTGAGAATGCCTTATTAACTGGGACAAAAGAAAATTAGACAGGTCTACAACAGAATATGGTCGACAAAAATGCACCTAAGCTACACCCATTTAGTGCCATAGAAACCTTTATTTGCCTTTAGATGTAAATCACATTGGTCAGTAACTTATTCCCTAATAGGCAGAAATATTATTACAATAACAATCTTTGGACTTGCATGTCTTTGTACTATTTAGGACAAGCGTATGACAGCTATTTGCATGGGATATTATATTTGGATACTTAGACCACAGGTACTCTATCAGTAGGGTTTTATAATTGGACAACGTGATTTTGGTATTGACAATGAAATCCCGTGTTTAGTGTGTTAGTGTGTGGTTGTGTTGGCGTGAGTGCATGTGTCAGAACTTACTTGATGTCATAAAAATTGAGGAGAAAAAAAAAGCATGGCATTTTCAAAATTGATTTACCGCTGCGTGTCTTGGTTCTTACTTGAAACAATTCTGATATATTTTTTAAAAAGGCAAATTTCAATTCAACTCTGATCCACTGTTGAGCCTTTTGCCTTAAAAAGCTTAAAAAAAAAAAAAAAAAAGAATGAAAAAGATTTAGGTCCCTGGCAATACCTGACACATTGCATAGCCTGTTTGAGGTTACAGACAGTACTGCTAAAATGACATGTTGGCCTTCGGGTATCAAGAAGCACACAAATCTGTCACAGTAGCACATAGTTGAACGTTGCCATGGTGCAGAGATTGTCCCAACAGGAGAATAATGCCATTTTTGCCACTGTGAAAGCGTGGAGTCAGAATTCACTAGTAAACAATCAACTTGGACTTCTAACGGAGCGGCAATTGGGGGTTCAAAGTAGTGTGCCTCACATTGTTCAGAGAAATGAAATAAAACAATGTTTTTATTCATAATGAATAAATTACTTGTTGAAAAAAAATTGTGCAGCTATGCGAAGGGTCCATCTCCCTGAATTGTGTAATTTTGCTTAAAGCAGCCTAAATTGGAAAAGTATACTGACTGAATAATCACTAGCTTGCGTTGCTTACCTTCACCAAGTTGCTCCCCACTACACCTTCTCAGTTTTTGATTGGACCTGCTGTTTTAGCGAGGAAGCTACTTCATTTTACCTCTTGTCCAGTCAAACAATTTTCTCTCCCCCTGCCCAAACCTTTAGTCATTAGCCACCACACTATATTACTTTCCCCTCCCCATTGGTATGACCTGTGTACTATCAAGCACAGCAGTGGCACGGTGCCTTTTATTTGTTTTTACCGAAAGGTACGGTCTTCCATTTATATTTCCCGGAAGCCTTATACAATGGGGGGAAAAAAATGAAATTTCGCTGATTACACCGGACCGCAGCCTGAGGCTCATCCAACCCCGACAGTTCATCCTCTGCAGTTTGATCCCTTTGGTTTTAGTTTTATCCACTCTGTGTTTAAAAAAAAAAAAAAGAAAAAAAAGTGGTGTAACTTGAACATTTGTGACAGAGCTTTTCAGACACATCTAGCAGGTCTACAAATGGATTGGGATCAAACTGTATGAAAGCACAAATCCAAAAAAAGGCACCACAAATCTCTGTTCGCCCTCCTAAAACCTTGTTTCAAGGAGCCTCGCGGACGCAGGCTTTTACTACCTTGACCCTGGAGATGTTGTAGCAAAACAAATATGAAATGAAATATAAGAAGCAGGTCTTAATTAAAAAAAAAAAAGAAAAGACCTGCCAACGTAAATAAATCGGGTCACCCTCACCTATCAGTGTTTTTGTTACACTGATGGTCGATGACGGTGATCAGTCCCGTGACCATGTGATGAATCGGTGCGCCCCTCCCCCCCAAGCTTGACTGTCATTAACACAAACTGTAGAAAGACCACTGTGTGGACTCTGAGTTCCTTCAGAGTGTTCTTGACTCTTCGGTATCAGTTGGTGGTGTGCGGCTTCGCAAAAGGCATCGCGAAGCAGGGTCACATTGCTTTTGCTTTGTTTGGGTTTTTTTTTTTTTTATTGCAAACTGATTGTTGATTTGTGTCATTTAGGCTAGACTGAGTACACGTAGGGTTGCAGTAGTAGCCGGCGTGCTGTGTTGATAACCGTGTGAATTGTACTCTAGAAGTGACGTAAACGTGTCGTCTTAACTGAGGCATGAATCTTCTCAAGCTGACCTCGTTTGGAAATAGACAAAAGATAAAAGTGCAATAACCTTTTATTTGTCGTTGTTTCCTCCAATGATTATTTAATATGCTTTTAAGTTGAACACCAAAAGTCACTCAGCTGTAGCAGATAAAGGGTTTCCTCTTGTTTGTGTTCGGAGCGGTGACGTTTGACTGTGGAGTGTGTGTGTGTGTGTGTGTGTGTGCGTGTGTGCGTGTGTGCGTGCGCGTGTGCGCGCTATTCCGTTCCTAAAACTGTGATCCAACTTGGGCAAGCCGCCTGTTTGGAGGAAACACCGTGCACAAGTTGGGTGGTAGATAGATGTGTGTGTGCCTGTGCGTGTGTGCGCTTGAGTGACCTCGGGGATGACACTATTGTACTTGGAATCTTTTATTGCTCCACTTCTGGTTTCTATCTGGTAGACGTTCCTTTGCATGTGTAGATGTATATGCATCCTTCTCCTTGAATGAAACATTTCTCCAAAAACAACAACAACAAAAAAACTAAAGGAAAAAGTGTTTAGTCCTGCTGTCTGTGATGTATGCGGATAAAAGGAGTATTGAAAATGCCTTATTTTGTGTTAATATTGAGCATTAAGGGTTCCTTCGTGTTTCTCCCTTTTCAACGTGTTTCCTAAAGCTTGTACAGTCCGACTCCTCTGAGATTTCTATCTACTGTATAGCCTACTGTACGTGTTTCCACACTTTGTTACATGGAGTTAATTGTCGTCTTTCTTTTTGCGGAGATACATTCCCCTCGAAAGTGCCGTTTGTTTTCACCAGCAGAGGAGCAGTGTCTTTTGGGGGAAATGAAGAAAGAACAGTTTGCTCGTATTCGTTCATTGTTGAAGCGACAATGACAAGTCAGGCTGGGTTTACACTGCAGGCTCTAATGTGACACAGTTCCGACAATCCCACCCACCTCATGTGACATATACGACACATTAGGTTGAATATCCTCAGATGACGGATGGGCATTTGACTCAATTTCCTTAAATGACTTTCAGAAAACTTTAACTGCCCATTCCTTGATATTCAAACGTAAATGCATGTTCTATATGACCCATCCTCATTAGGGTTGCAAGCAATGTTCCCTCTAAGCTGCGCAACTGCGCATTTACGCACTTGTTGCACACTCTCAGCGCAGATGAAAAGTGATCCAGCGCAGTGAATTCCAGTCTGACATTTTTTTTTCTTTTTATATCACGGCAGCACACTGCCTCTCACACCAGGCCACACACTCTATTTCCTGGTTTCCCTGACTCCGCCCCCTCCACTGTTAAAGGGGTAATTACAATTGGTGTGTAATGGTAAAATTCCACCTTGGCACATTCTGATCAAGGATGAAAGCACAGATGATATAGTTCCCAAAAAGCTCATTCTATATTTTAAATATAGGAGGCAATATAACATTAACCCTGAAACACAACTACCAAGTTCCCAATGTCAATTAATCAAAAAAAAAATAGCCATCCCTGATTCTTGTCCAAATAATAACTACATTTAAAAAAAAAAGATCGATGTATGGGATGCTAAAAACTAAAGAGGAGATCATTTCTCATACCATCATTGTGTCAAATGGCTTCAAAATATGCCTTTTAATGCAATCGTGGGAGATCAAAGTTAGTGAACGCTCACAAGTGCATCACCTATTAAAATGGTGAAAAGTTGAAGTAATGTGGAGGGTACCTTCATTTCAAACCTGTGACTGGACTAGTCAGCCCTAACCAAAGGAAACTACAGTGTATACTTTGCTTAGTTAGTTCTTCTGTCTTCTCAGTCCTGTCACTTTTTTGTTTTTTTCCCGAGTTTTTGGTTGTGTTCAAATCCATTTTTTCCCCCAGGTGTTCCGTAAATGTAACCGCAGTATTGGGTCTGGGTCGGATAAATCGGTTACAGGCATAAATCTATATTGGCTACTTAAAACATCTGCAATGTAAATCCAGCCTGATCGAAAAGAAAAGCAGCGAGGATTTTTTGTTTTTTTGTTTTAATTTTTGCCTAGCACCTTTTTACTGCGTGATGTAAGTCACCTCAATGTGCTTGATGATTCTAAAGCAGAGCCATATTGGAGAAGTTGTCCCATAGGAACCCTCTTGAATGTGTTACGAGGAATAGCCTACTGTAGGAAGGGATGTATACTTGCATGTCCCGTGACATTTTAGCAGTGATCGTCCGTCTTTGTTTCGTTTATTAATTTTGTTTAGTCACTGTAGATCTTGCCACCTCATTGATGCTCACAAGCTATTAACAATCCTCACAACTGGACTTGAAGCAGGCGTTGATCTGCTGCTGAGGCAGCCTTAAGTCTAAAAAAAGAAACAGGTAGAAAATAGCTTGCCTGTTTTAACATGGAGTGGCTTAACTTGGTACATACAAGGGAGCCCTTATCAGGAGTGGAAGAACTCTGAATCAGGGCATGTGATGAGTTACAATCAGCTAATTTCACAATGCACCTTCACGTAGAAGAATCGTACACAAAAAAAAAAAAAAAGTTGGCACGTCCACCCAACATTCCAAAGTTGACTCCATATTCCGCGGTCCTGTCCGTCTGAATAGGCTTGTTAGTTTTTTTTTTGTTATTTTCTTGCTTTACGGGTGAATGAAGTGGGCTCATGCGTGTGCTTGTGTGCCTGCGTTAATGACAGGGTTCCCTAGTTAGCCTGATTACCTCATTTACAAAATCTGCAAATCTACTTGTTCTACTGTGCGCTAAAGGAGTCAATGCCATCACCAGCAGCAAGACCTGGAATGACAACAGGACCAACTGTGTTGAAATTTGCAAATTAGAAACTGGGATGAACTCTTCAAGGTTTGTTTGGGTTGTGTTTCTTTTAACGCTGAGTGAATTGGCGCCGCAGCTCATCACATCAAGTCCAGCACTTCCAGATTTTTCCAAAAAACGCTGGTCAGAATGTTATCATGAACCACTCAAATCTGCACTGTCACTATTTAGTCGATTCATTCCGATACTAGTGAAACGTGCGCACAACAAAACTTGGTGCAGCACTGAAATGTTGGGGGCGGTGGGGGTGAGGGTGTGTGACGTTTGTGAGGAAAACATTCCTTGGTGTTTTGCAAACTGAAATAAGAAATACATTTTGACATCCATCTCAGGAGGAAGCACCTTAAAAGACAAATGTGTTTTCGTGCTCCGTCTATAGCATCGATTTGACTTGGATGTCATCGTTCTTTTCCCAAACCTGCCATATAACCGACTCGGTGAGATGAGCTGCCGTAGTACGAGTCCGCTGGCCACCTGGCGGATTTAAGCAAACATTTGCGTTTCAACACTTGCTGTTCTCCGTAGCATTTCTCCTACCTCCTTGTTTTTGCAGCTTTCAAGTACAGTTTGTCTCGCCACCTTTTTTTTTTCTTGACTAGAAGAGCTTGCCAGTATTGGAATTCAGACAGATTTATCCTAAGCAATGCTAGTTAAAAAGAATCGAGCGCTTGGTTGTGTTTATACGTGTCGATGTCTGGGGGCGGGGGTGGGGGGGGGGTTGAGAAGCATTTATACGATTCAACACAACTGGAATCTGAAGCCAGACAATGTTACAGTGCAGATAATGATGATAGTCCCCTTTAACATTTATGTGGTGCACAGCTGAGTCATCTTGGGATGTTTTAAAAAAAAAAAAAACGTAACGACGTCTTGGCTTTTATTTCCCCCTCTAAATCATATTTTTGCCTCCAGCTCTAACTGTATCTTCATTCCGGAAGTGTTGATTACTCTGGAGCGCGGCAATATCACAGGTTGTCAAAAGGACAATTGAAGGATGGATTTGTGTTCCGGCACCAGAGGTGAGACTTTGAGGGTACCTCTGTGACGTTTGCCTTATGAATCCATCCGTGCACTCCGTGTTCTAGTAGAAACCATCCTCTTTGTTAGGCGTCTTGTATCTGGACCCAGTTTGACGGCAAGGGGCGTACAGGACAAAGTTTGAGGTTAAATCCCCTCCCCAAAATCCGCCTAGCTTCCAACCTAATCCATCTGCTCCATTTGTAGGACAGGACCGATCCACTCCCCAGCCCCCACCCATCAACCCCCCGCCCTCATCCTGCCCGCTGCCTCACCTCAAACTTTAACCAGTTCATATTTCTTTTATTCGACAATGCAATCCTGAAAGCACTTTGCCTTGTTATTCCTTTATGTGAACATGTGAATGATGATTTGTTACAAAAAGAAAAAAATGTTGAATATGTAAATGATCATTCACTGTTTTGGAAAAACGTGCATTTGTCTTTCTGACATTAAAAGAAAAAAAGAACAATTTAGTGACATTGAAACCTATGAATCTATTTTATAAAATGTTTGCTGCAGCCAATTGGTCTTGTCATTCAGTATTGTGGCTTAGGGTTGTTTGTGTTGAATAAAGTGCTATTGCTAAATATTTACTCCTTTATCTCCTGTCCCGTTTTTTTGGCCAATGGGTGATACATCACCAATATATGCATACACATACAACATGGTGCTAGATTATGTATTCAGTTCTATAGATTTTGTTATGAACGTTGCGTTGCAGTGCAGTCATACTTGTAGAAGTTTCACTTGTTCTCTGACCAAGCTCATAACTCGGTACTTATCAAATCAATACTTCCATTGAAATAAACTGAAAAGCCATTTGCAGTGGGACTAAAAAGGTATTTAGTCAGCCACCAATTGAGTACTTTCTCCCACTTAAAGAGCTGAGAAGGGCCTCTATGGACCTTTCCGACCTGTCAATCACTCGTACAATAATAGCCAATCAAATAGCCGCATTGTCTTAACCCCCGGCTTGACACGCCCCTCTTGTCATCGTGTCCCACAAGCAACACTGGTCATCAGAAGCGTGCGGTTGGAAAAGTTAATGTTGCGAACAAAATTGTCCTCAGATGCGCTTGGGGAACGTGCAATTCTGATGAAAGCTAGGTTACAAGGGGCCAGGTTGATTCATTTTCCAAAGACCAAAAACACAGTCGACGAAGTGTCTACGATGGATTAAGGCTCGCAGAAGAGCGCACGTGCAATTAAATTTGGACAATATCAACAAACACAAGGCTGTATGTTCGAAGGTAAGTGAGGGAGAAGTATCTTCTCTGAGTTTGATTTAACTATTATCAGTGCTTTATACATTGTATTTGACTTTGTTTGAGTATCACTGACCTGCTGAATGAAGTGTGTCATGTTTTATGGCGAAGAGTCGGGT
Organism: Syngnathoides biaculeatus; assembly: GCF_019802595.1. Classification (NCBI taxonomy): domain Eukaryota; kingdom Metazoa; phylum Chordata; class Actinopteri; order Syngnathiformes; family Syngnathidae; genus Syngnathoides; species Syngnathoides biaculeatus. The sequence continues at coordinate 18,894,916 of NC_084641.1, forward strand.
TAATGATGCGTAAATGCGTGATGTCATGCAAGACAAATGTCCATTTGCTATTTGTATCACATCGAACTTTTAAGACAGAGCACTGGGTTCCATTACGAGCCACGTCAAATGAATACACCCACTCACTTCTAAAGACTACAATGATATTACTCGTGATCTTTCCACAAGTAAAAAGGACTCACCCTGCTTAACATGCTCAGTAGGATTCCACTATTTTATCCTGTTGGATTCCAATTTGAAGTTTGTGTTTGCGTCAAACTTTTTTGCATCGATCGCCAATGTTTCGCATATCCTTCCGTGAAATAGTTGAGACCTCTCTGTAGAACTCTCTTGGACAAGTGTGACGCATTTGGCAAAAAAAATACCCCAATATTATCTGCAATATGCGATACAGAATCCAGTTCAAACCTGTTATGTTCAGTGGCCATTTTGGAAGATTGTGGGGCATGGCAACTGTAGCTAAGGGAGGCGGAGCTGAAGATCACCAGTGGGAAAGGTCCATTGTCATACTGTGTAGAAGAGAAGTTTAAAAGTTCTTTAAAGAACATGGGGAAGCCCAGATGATGGCGTGATGGCCTGAGAAACTCCTGGTCGGTTAATTGACAACATGCGAGTTAATTGACGGCGCACCTGGGGATGGATTTAAGGTCACACCTCAAACACTGTGTCGTCGTTTGAAATCACGGGAAGAGGCTTCAACTGTAGATTGGGGTTTGCCCGGTTTGTCTTTATGAGTGTTTGGATGTCACTTGTGTCCAAACACCTCCTTGTGAATGTTCTCATTTTATATGTTGTGGGTTTGACTGTCTCATTAAAAAAAAAAAAAGTGCATCAGTCTGACTGGTTGGGCACGTTAGGGTATTAAAGTACCGTGATTGCTCATTTTCTACCTGTTTCATTTATTTTAAAAACTCGCTCTCTTTAGCTCTCAACCCACAACATAATTTCTACAAAGTGACAGCTCCAAGAACGCCTTAATGTGATTTGTAGCTCAAGATATCAGTGCATTTTTTTGTCCCAAGAATTTTCATTTTATGACTCCTACCATGCATATCTAAATATATTTGCTGTTTTGTGGTCAGATTTATTGTGGTTTTACATAGGCTCCCACTGTTGTAACCGTTTATGTCAACAATTTGATTTTGTTGTTTTTACCTTCACTTACAGCAGTAACTAGGCAAGACTGAAAATAATGTCAATTGATTTTTTAGAATGTAATCAAAATATATATTTTTTAATAACATGAAAATACCATGCCGGCACTGTGGAGCAGCTGGTAAAGCGTTGACCTCACAATTCTGAGGACCCGGGTTCAATCCCGGCGCAACCTTTGTGGAGTTTGTATGTTCGCCCCATGCCTGCATAGGGTTTTTTTTCCGGGCACTCTGGTTTCCTCCCACATCCCAAAAACATCCAACATGAATTGCCCCTAGGTGTCTGTCTCCATGTGCCCTGACTGGCCGGCGACCAGTTCAGGGTGTACCCCACCTCCTGCCCATTGTCAGCTGGGATAGGCTCCAGCACTCCCTGCGACCCTCATGAGGATAAGCAGCAAAGAAAATGGATGGATGGATGAAAATAAGGTGCTTTTACTAAGATTATGGGAATAAAATTGTTAATTTAATAAGTGAATGTCAAAATGCAGCTGCTGCACACATGAATTGGTAAAACAATTAATTATTTCGGGGAAAACAATGGATATAAAATGTCATGCCAGCAAGCAGGATAGTTACCCAGTGGTCAGCGTTCCCGTCTCACACAGTTTTGAGGTACCTGGATTGAATCTCCGATCAAGCCATGAGGCACAGAATAACCATTCGTTCTGTCACTGACGAAGAACTGAACCCACGCTGCCTTAAATGCAAGTCAGGCGAATGAACCATTTCACCGTCAGTGAAACAAACATACATAAACGTAACATAAACCTCACTAAACAATCGGCGCTCTATATGAAATATTTATAATGGAAGGATAAAGGAGGGTGATGGAGGCCTCATAGTTTTGAGGTCCTAGGTTCAACTCTGGCCTCCCTGTGTGGAGTTTGGCTGTTCTCCCCAGTGCCGGGTTCTCTCTGAATTCTTTCCACATTCCACAAACACGCACGGTAGGTTGAGCGATATCTCTAAATTGCCCGTGGGTGTAAATGGTTGTATGCCTCTATGTGCCCTGCGATTGGGTGGCAACCAGTTCTAGTTGTACCCCGCCTCTCTTCCACAATCAGCTGGGATAGGCTCGAAATGGATGTCTCGATGAAAAGAATAAGGTGAACGTTTTTTTTTTTTTTTTTTTTTTTTTAACCTCGGTACCATTCATAAGCACTTTACAAATATCTGTAAAACTGCTTTTGACCTGCACACACTCCGCAACGGAACGGGATGTTGCTGCCGCTGTCGGTTATTGCAGAATTCCCAACTTCATCCTTCCCCATTGTGGGAAAACGGCAGCTTTTACAGGCAGAGGATGAGTGCAAGCCAAGTCACAGACACTGAGCTGACTCATCAAGTGTTCCCAACCTTTTCTGGCAGTAACATCAGCATGGGTGTTCCGAGGAGTGACAAATCACACTCTTCTATCTGGCAGGACCAGTCTGGGTTTGGCCAACGCAAAACACCAGCATGTCTGCTTTATCCTAACGATTATGAGATTTTGCTGGAATCCATCCGGCTTCATGGAAACCTTTTGGAGGATGATGTTGGGATGAGGTGGCCGTGGAAGATCAAGCAAGCCGATCAAACGCCTTTGGGATGAACAATCACGGATGCTGCAGAAAAAGGCGGTGTACGCTCTCCTCAGGTGCAATATTTGTGACTTGTGATGTCATCAACAGACAAAAGTTCCCACAGTCACACCCCAACATCTTGGAAATCTTCCCAGAAGACTGATATCAGACAGAACCTTTCAGTTTAGGTTCAGTTCAATTGGGATTTTCAAAGTTGTTTATATTTGCTGATTCCCAGAAAATTGAAAAAGGGGATTTTTTTTTTGGGAGGGAGGGGTAATTTTTCATTACTTTAGATGAGTCCAAAGTTTGCATACAATGACAGTAATACACTTTCATCAGGGGAAAGAAACATATAATGATGTCACTTCCTTGGAAGTTTTATTGACAACGTTGGAGTTTACCCATTTTTGGGACATCATGATTTTCACGCATTATATTTTTCAGTATATCAAAATATTTAAATGTTTTCATCTGATTCTGATTCTGGTTTTTGGGACGATCTACTAAGAAAACCCAAGTAGACTCTCGCGGGCCAAACTTTAACCTTTGGGACGAGATCATAAATTAGTAAAGTTATCATGTAATTTAAACATAAATGAAAAAGAAGTGTGATTTCCTTGATTGTGGCCTGTTAGGAGACTTTTATCTCAATAAGGCAAAAAATTGCCACCCTGCCCATGAATGGGTGAAATAAAGATACCAGTAGATGTATTTGAAAGACACACATGAAACACGGCTTCTCTGTGGAATTTCATGGGAAAGTCAAAAATAAATCAGATAAGATATCAGGAAGAAAACTGTGGACTTGCACAAGTCTGGTGTATCCTTGGGGGCAATATTCAGATGGCAGAAGCTGTTCATATATTCAAACAATTCAAAGCAAATGTGAATATATCCATGCATTTTATTTGCCGCTTATCCTCATGAGGGTTGCAGGGCATGCTGGAGCCTTTCCCTGCTGTCAATGGGCGGGAGGCGGGGTACACCCTGAACTGGTTGCCAGCCAATAGCAGGGCACATGGAGACAGATACCTCGGGGCAATTTAGAGTGACCAATTCATGGTGCCTGTTTTTGGGCTGTGGGAGGAAGCCGGAGTGTCTGGAGGAAACCCACACAGGCACGGGGAAAACATGCAAACTCCACACAGGCGGGGCCTGGATCGAACCCAGGTCCTCAGGACTGTGAGGCCAACGCTTTCCAGCTGCTTCACCGTGCCGCCATGTGAATACATAATCCACAAATGAAGAGTTTGTTTTCAAAATGAGACATATCTGTTTTTTTTTTTCATTTTGAGACGTGGTATTGAAGTGAAAACAATAAACTCCATTTATGTTTCTAACTATTGGGGGATGGAAAGAGATGCTAAAAAGTAACTAAACACCATACTCCAAAAAAATATTGGCTTGAATATTCACCAAGTCTTTTTGAGGACAAATTTCATTTTTCTCCAAAATGAGACATATCCAAACATTCTATTCTTGGCAAAGTGAGACATATCCAAATTTCGACTTAAACCTTCAGGAGCAGCTGTATTTAAAAAAAAAAAAAAAAAAAAAATCAGTTACTTTTGATAGGCAATCATGGAAACTATTTGCCTTTCAACATTTCAAGCATTTTAAAATAATATTTAAGACCATGACCACCACATTTAGAGAGTTAGGAATCAGAAATAAGGGTCAGTCACCAGTCACAATTTTCCCAATTTGCTCACTAATGTCAGATGTTGAAAAAGGAGATGAAAAAATGGGAATTTCTTTTAAAAAGGTGTTTTTCAGTTATTTAGAAACTGTTGGTTTGTTCAGTATGAGGTCTTGGAAAGGCTGAGTTTACATCATTGTAATTTTGTGTATCTGTATGCGATTCTGCAATCCGACATCTGCAGGCATTGTGTCACTCAGTTGATTAATTTTGTTTATAAGTTGATGTGAGATCATTAAGAAAGCAAACTGCTTCAAACCAGTCTACCAAGGTTAATATGGGTTGCGAGGGATACCAGCAGAAAAAAAATAGGTAGTCGATCTCATACACACATCTCCAAAATGAAATCAGTTTCAAACTCACAAATTCACTGTTTGAAATCTGACTCATTCAGTCTGCTTTCTTTTCATTTTATTTATAGCTGTCGCTGTCGGGGGAAAGAACGCTGCAGAATAGGATATAAGTCTGTAGTAACAATAACAGTATTCATAATGCTCATAGACAGAAATTGAGTCTACTCCAAGGGTGTTGATTTCCTTTTAATGTCAACTTTTCTTAAGTCATAGCCGATAACTTTCCTTATAAAAAATGGCAAAAAAAAAAGATTGCATAGAATTATAAAAATTTATTCATTCATTAATGATCGATGGAGAAATATTTTGAACAACAAAATTACTATTCAAGCATTACACAATCATAGACAAAACAGTATGTTTATTACATTCAGATACAATGGTACTTGGATGATAACTGAAGTATTAAATTGCAATAATTTCATAAAGAATTAAAATTAAATAGGAAAAGCACCCTCACAATGGGACAGCCTGCAAGTAAACCAGCACAATCACTGATTCATTTATTCGATATTATTAAACATTGTTAAAGAAAATACAAGACTTAGTTCAGCTTCATTCTCTCCGGTGTCTCGTACATAAAATCAAACTCGGCATTAGCATCTCTCTCAAACGTCGGGGCAGCCATTTTGGATGATGATGTGGAAGATGCCGGAACTTCCCTCTAGATGAATTCTGATTGGATGCTGCTTGCTTCAGCAGCGCACGCTGATTGAACGAAATTATGTCGCATTTTGCTCTAAATAAGATCTCGATATGTCCCATTTTGAAATAAAACGCGATCTTCCTTGGCTGATATAGAACGATATGCCGCACTTTGAACAAAAATCAGAGTATCCCGATAACTACCATTCGGAGCTGGATAATTTTGGCGCGAGTTTCGTAAATCTGAAAAAAATGCCCATGTCGCGTTTTGAAAACAAACTCTTCAAATATAAACACGAACACCATCTATCGTATTCCTCAGAATGGAGACGAGTTCAAAAGGATTCTTTACTTTTTTAATCTCTGTGGATAACAATGACACGTAAAAAATTACATCAATTGAGAGTAGTAATGTAAACTTTTGTTGAGATGTTTTGGTTTTTTTTGGGGGGGGGGGGGGCAGGGATTAATGTGAAACAGGGAGCAATGACGGAACAAATTTGGAGAAGGAAGATATAGCCCATCCATTGTATGTGTATATTTCCATCCATTATTTACAAGAACGGCGGCATGGTGGAGCAGCTGGTAAAGTGTTGGCCTCAGAGTTCTGAGGACCCGGGTTCGATCCTGGCCCAGCCTGTGTGGAGTTTGCATGTTCTCCCTGTGCCTGTGTGGGTTTTCTCCGGACACTCCGGTTTCCTCCCACGTTCCAAAAACACGCAACATTAATTGGAGACTCAAAATTGTCCTTAGGTGTGATTGTGAGCGCGACTATTGTCTGTCTTCATGTGCCCTGCGATTGGCAGGCAGCCAGTTCAGGGTGTACCCTGCCTCCTGCCCATTGACAGCTGGGATAGGCTCCAGCACTCCCCGCGACCCCCGTGAGGATAAGCGGCAAAGAAAATGGATGGATGGATGGATGTTTGTAGCCGTTAAAAGAATTATTAATGCTAATACTCTATGTTGTGTTATGTGCCAGCCTAAAAACAACCAGCTTCTGATTTTAAATTCTGCTTCTAATCTGAAATATATAAATAAATACACTACTTAGGTCGAGAGTATGAATATTTTTTCACCTCTGGTTTCTTTTTTTGTGTCAAATTGATTACTGTTGATTTGGAATAACAGTGAGGGGGGAAAAATGAATTTCTGCCTTGCGTCTAACCACCGTTTGGCATATTTGCGCGATGACGTCACTGTCCGTCGGCGTATGAGTGACGTCGGGACGTCGGTCGGATGTAGCGCGGCAGGACTCCACTAGCCCAAGCTAACAGCCAGCGAGCCGAAGTTCACACAAACCCTCCCCGAGTGCTGTCTTGCTGCTCTGCCAAGTAAGTCCGTCGCTTTGTTACGATGTGGTGGTTGAGTGTGCATCACTGTAGATCGCCATTTGTTGGCGCGTAGCTAGAAAATGTTGTACTTGTCGCTGGCTAACTCCGAGGCTAATGTCCAGGGGAAAACAGCGACAGCGTCGATGATGCTAAGTGGTTCGCTAGCTAGCTCGCGAGTGTGTGAGGCAGACCTATCCGCAAATTCATTCTAAGGATACCCGCACTGAGTATACATTTGACATTTGGTGGGGGCAACAACAACAAAAAAAAAGCGGAACGTTGCTGACTTCGTAGCACGGCTCGTCGTCAGGGGGTCGAGTGAGTGTGATGGGGATGAAGAGAGCGAGTGTCTCCAGACCGCTGAAGGAGGGCAAGCATCACCTGCTTTCAAGTGATATGGAATATGGATGGTACGATCCATCGCTGCATCGTGGTAACACGGGGAAAAAACGTACAAAAAAACAATGGCTAAATAATAGAGCTCCAATACTAAACCGGGACTTAGTTTATGTACAAAACAAACATAAGCACCCCCATTTAAAGTACCAGGGGGGGAAACAAACCAGTCGATATAAGGGGTCCTCGTTTTACGGCTGTGTTCATCGTCTACATCGCCGACGAGTTAATACGTAAGTCGGACCACGCGTAGTCTGACATGTATGATCACTTCTTTTGAGGCGTTAAGCAAACTAGTTGATTCACGCTGTTTGTTGCTGTCATAATTGCAATAAATGTAGGGAAAGAATATTCATTATGCCTTGAAAAGCAACCCTCAAAACAGCTTATGACGTCATAAAGTAGGTCTCCCTGTCTATAATTAAAAAGTACCAAAACTAGACAATTACAATAAACTGGTTGTGCACACCGTCTAATGATAATGGTTGCTCTTTTATTTCCCGAGTTACAAAAGATTTTGCATGGTTTCAATGCAAAGTACCGTAATCTCTCGAAAATAATGCACCATTTAAAAAAATATATTTTCAAAAAGTCAATAGAGTGCATTATATTTAGGTATGGATGAAAAATAAAAAATACAATCACATTTTACAGTTGTATACAGGTACATAGAGTGGTCAAAAAGGTATTCACATAAGTTTCAATAACATATTTGATGTCTCATTTTACACATTTATATTTATTACAGTAATGTGCGCCACCAACCTGAACTCTGACCTCCTGGGGGGGAGCTTTGCATTTAACAATCGTTAGCATACCATATTTACTACTGCACCAAACATTAGAAACGACTGCCGATGACGCGGCCAAACAGGGAGCAAAACAACGTGAGCTGAAACTACGTAGTACAATTGTACAATCGCTAAAAAAAAAAGGGATAGCACACACAATTGAAATGCTTTGTTTAAAGTGGCCATTACGTTCATTTCGACGTAGTTTGAGCTTTGGTTTTGATCATGACCTGACGTTATGAAGAGCTGGTACAGATTGTAGCGGAATAGGGGCAAGAGGCTGCGCTGCTAGCACGGTGTACCTTCTCCTCAAAGTGATAATAATGAGAAATAAATGGAACCAAGACTCTTGGGATTCAAAAAAAATGTTCCTTACAAATGCCATGTATGGCATAGAGGATGACAAGATGGGATCACCGTTCATGAATGCAGGAAGCACCAGAACTAGACCAATTCTTCAATGACGAGTTTGACAGTGATGCACAAAGGTAGCTACGATGGATATTTTTCAGATTGGAGATGAGTCAGATGCTTCTTTTGAAGTCTTGGCCAAGGATGTGTAATGTAGTGGGTAAGCTTCACTATGCACAAATGTTTTATGCACAAATATGTAATGTAAAATATATTTAACACAGTGTAAAATAGATTAAGACTGTAATATGTGTTATAAATAGTATTAATAAAATGTTATGCCATCGTTGAGCATTTGTTTTAGTTGGTTGAGGGATTCTGTTCTAACAATTTTAGGGACCAGGCCAAACATGACCTGTGGCCTGTCCCAAGATACAGTATATATTACCGCTGCATCAGGACATACACAAAGATTATCATTATTATTATTAATGATTTTTGTACAGACGATTTTTTGAAAACCAATACAAGTACAAACCTAGTAAAATAGAAATACAGATAATTCCTAATATTTTGAACATATGGAGAGCAGCAAATTGGTGGTTCGCATTGTACATTGGTAGAAGGGTTTTCCCGTGTCTATTTATTTATTTATTTTCCCCGGTCAACTTTGGGGGTGCGGATTATACTTCAGGACGCATTAAACTCAAGAAATTACGGTCATTTTATTCAAGTGCTGTTGTTTCTCCGTTCATTGAAGAGCATTTCAGTGTTTTTGAGCTGAAGACATTAGTGTGGTGAGAGTGTTTCAGAACAAGCGTGGAGCTTGACAAAAGCAAACCCAAAATATCCATTGTGAGATTTGTCAGTGTGTTTTGTTGTTGTTGTTTTTTTTCAGTCTTTGTGTTGGTGAACAGATCCAGCTGAATGGAATTACACCAGTCTGTTTGTGAATGAGGTAGCCTCTGTCATTTTCCGTCCATCTTTTCTTCCCTTAGGGTGGGTACACAAATCACACTTTGCATATTGTTTTAGGGGACGCTTGGCCCCAGTGATGCACCATGGGCTACGACGTGACGAGGTTCCAAGGGGAGGTGGATGAAGACCTACTGTGTCCAATATGTAGCGGTGTTCTTGAAGAACCAGTGCAGGTAAATTAGTGGCACCGCACATTTCCGTGATGCTTTGTGTAGTTGTTAATCTCCTGTAAAGCAAAACAAAACAAAGCAAATTTCTTTGTATCGGGCATTTCATACACAAAGTAACTCAATGTGCTTTATGTGATTAAAGGCTTTTGAAAAAAAAGATAAAATATTTAAAACAGCATAAAAATGACAAACAAAATAATAGACAATTAAAACCACATACAGTGCAAGTAATATGATTAAAAAAGTGGATATATTCTAAAAAACATGAGAAAAAAGAAGCGTTGTCAACCTGGATTTAAAAAAAATTCACACTTCGGGCTGACCTCACCTCTGTTGGCAACTTATTCCATTTGTGTGCAGCATAATCGCGAAATGCTGCTTGACCATGTTTGCTCCTCTATTTGACAGAGTCAGTCGATCTCAGAGCTCTACTGGGTTTGTATTCCGTAAGCATTTCTTTGATGTATTCAGGACATAAATAATTTAGTGGTTTATAGACCAGTAGCAGAACTTTAAAATCTATTAGAAAGATGACTGGAAGCCAGTGCAAGGATTTTAGGATTGGAGTTATATGCTCTGACCGCTTTGTTTTGGTCAGAACGCAAGCTGCAGCATTCTGAATGAGCTCCAGCTGTTTAATACTTTTTTTTTTTTTTTGGGGGGGGGGGGGGTCCAGTCAGAAGACCATTACAATAGTCAAGTCTACTTGAGATAAAACCGTGGATGAGCTTTTCCTGGTCTGCTTGAGACATACAAGATTTCACTGTCGATATGTTCTGCAGAAGGCAGTTTTTGTGATTGATTTGATATGATTGTTGAAAGTCAGGTCGGAATCAATTAGAACACCAAGGTTTCGGACTTGGTCTTTGGTTTTTTTAAAGATAGAGAGTCCAGGTGTTTACTAACAGCAATTCTCTTTTCTTTATTGCCAAAAACAATTGTCTCATTTTTGTTGTGATTTAGTTAAAAAAAAATTTTCGCTCATCCAGTTATTTATCCGATTTAGACAGTGGCACAATACCTCAATTGAAATGTAGTCATCTGGAGACACTGCTAAATTTAACTGTGCGTCATCTGCATAGCTATGGTAGTCAAAGTTAAAGTTTTGAAGAATTTGACCCAAGAGTAGCATTTACACATTGAACAGGAGAGGTCCAAGAACTGACCCTTGAGGGACCCCATAGGTCATTGCCATTCACTGAGACCGAGCACCTCCAATGGTCACAAAGCCAAAGCTCTAGCCTAACAAAGGCTGAAGTAACACTACAAGTGACATGCATTATGATTGTTGTTTTCTCCTCAAGACACCACCTAAATAATCTGTAGCTCTTAATAGATTTGTAATTTTATTTATACATGATTGTATACATCTGTGTATCACTGATTATATTGACAGATGTGTAGTTGTGTGTTTCAGGTTTTCAGTAAATGTAAACAGTTATGTTGGATATGGAAGCACGAGAATTGTCCCGATTGATATTGACAACACAAAAATATTGTTGTCCACCACTCAATTTCAAATGTACTGAAAATTAGTAAAGCACATTTTTTATTAAAAGGAAAACTGCAAGTGTTTTTTATGTTTGTATAGCATGCGTGATTTGTTTGTGACTTCTCAGAGAAGCTAATTGATCTGCCACAAATTTTGGGTTTGAAAGTATTAATAATGAAAAAAAATAAAAATACAAATCTGGACGCATACAAATACCGGAACTGTTGTCAATCAGGAATAAATCCGACATAGTGACGGGGAGACGGGTTGTGAACGCGGAAGCGTATTCCGCCACACGTTAACCTTTGATGGAATCCATCGATGTTTTCAGCTAGTATTAAATACAAATACCAATATTTAAATAAATGATCCCCTGGTTTTACACAAACTCATCCATTAAGTATGTTTGGAAAAAAAAAAAAAAGAGGACATAGTCGTCTCCACAGAACGTACATGGAAGCGATTGCGGTCACACGTAAACCTCTCTGCTCCGACAGACGGTTTATTTTCTTTTTTAAATAGTCATTGTTCTCAAATGAGCCAATTTGGCATTATAAATGCTTCTTGGTATTTTCAGATTGAGAAGAATAATTCCTACCTAAATGAAGCGATTGCTACACAGGCGTGTATGTATTTGGTTGGGCACCATCCATCATGTTTTTTTGCCGAAATCCATCAATATTTTCTGGTCTTTTCAGCTCGTATTCCATAGAATGATCTCTTTGAATATCTGTCTCGTCTTTTGTGACAGGCAATTTGAAAAATCTACTCTGGTTCAATGGCCCCCGCACTGCAGATCAGCTGCGTTTGACCGGCAAGATGGCGCCGTGCAAACTGTGACGTCACAAGCTCTATACTCTTATCAACTTTAGGAAAAGTTGGTAACAGCAAAATGTGGAAAAAGTGAAGAAAAGTGAATATTTTCCTGGTGGCACTGTATATGCGTTCATGATTAGTCTGGCATTAAATGGTAATGGTTGTTGGCTTCTATGTGCCCAGTTCAGGGTGTACACTGCCTCTCCCCTGAACATAGGAAAAGGCGCCAGCACGCAGGCGAACCTAGTTAAGCAGAACAGTCCAGAAAACGGATGGATGGATCTACCTTTAATTTATCTATATCGCCCAGCCCTACTTTGCAGTAAAATACTTGAGTCACTCTGTATGATGTGCACATAATCTTAGTCTAACGGGGATCTATTAGCTGTTTGTATGCTGCATTAACTCCAGTTCTAACCGCAAACAACGAATGAATGCAAGAATATAAAAGTATATGAAGAAATCTAATATTCTGGGCTCTCTTTCTCGTTTCAGGCCCCCCACTGTGAGCACGCTTTCTGCAATGCCTGCATCACACAGTGGTTTGCCCAGCAGCAGATCTGTCCCGTGGACCGCACTGTGGTGACGCTGGCTCACCTGCGGCCCGTGCCACGCATCATGCGCAACATGCTTTCCAAACTGCAGATCACCTGTGACAACGCCAGCTTCGGCTGCACGGCTACACTTCGACTGGACCAGCTACAGTCGCACCTGAAGGACTGCGAGCACAATCCCAAAAGGCCCGTCAACTGTGAAGAGGGATGTGGGTAAGTGGCTGTCCTTCTGTTTCTCTCCTCCACACTTTGATTGTGCACTATGACCACAAAAATAAAGATCAGGCTGTCTTCTTTCATCACAATTAAAATTTGTCTCTCGTTTATACAGGTTTTATTTTAATAATCAGCAGTAAAATATAGGCTAGTTCCAGTCAAATCTGATTCTGAAGGGGAAAAAACGGAAAACCTTTGTGAAAGCAGACATCAAGCAGAATGTTTTCTCTTTTCTTTCAATCTCCATCATCTAAACATAAAACAACTCTAAAAATACTTTTGACAGAGAAATTATTTCAAGCATAACTATGAACGGAATTTACATGAGAAAAATGCATGGACAAATGTGACTCTCATGCCCGCACTTTCTCACTCATTGTCCTCTATAGTTTTTCCATAGTTGTTTTTTTTATTATTATTATCTTGCACATAAAATCTAACAAGGTTTTACACGTGGATTTTTTTTTTGGGGGGGGGGTGAATGGGATCTTGTGTGGTTGCCATTGTCCTTGAAACCAATCCCTCCCGTTGCTGTGCAGTTTGGAAATATAACTACTACTATGAAAAATGCATTGTTAACATTGCTGTAGTTGATTAGGAGGAAAAAAATCCTTTCAATTACCATGTTTTCAGCTCTATAACGCGCACCTAAAAGCCTTTAATTTTCCCAAAAGCCAACGGTGTTGGTTATAGTCCGGTGCACCTTATATATGGCTTAATATTGAGCCTTCAGTGCAGCTTCATCTAATGGATGCATAACGTAACCCCAGCCTCTACTCTAGTGTCTATTGTATGCGCCTTATGTGTGAGAGAAGTTTTAGAATAGGCCATTCCGCCTTCTAGTGCGGAAAATATGGTACCTTTTCTTCCTCTGCATACTGGGATGGGAGTCAAATGTCTGGTGGATCCTTAGTCTGTAAGTTTAAAAAAAAATACATAATTACGAGAGAATACTTTTGATTGATGACATAGTTTTCAAGCGTTAAAAAAAAAAAACACTTTTTCATCGCAGTCCTAAGACGGTCGACTAGCCATAACTGGGAGATGGACGAGCTGGAAATGAAAAATTTAAATTAGTACTCGCAACAGATGTTACAAAGTCATGTGGATTAGTAGATAAAATTTTCTTTAACAAGGAGTGAAGGAGAGTGTCTGATTGCTATACATATCTAATGCTTGCTGCAAACGAGTTACCGTCGTCTCAGTTATCATCCGGATGAAGCTCAGATTCTTCCAGAGGATCCAGAAGGAGTTTATTCATCAGACAGTTTTAAATCCCATTCACTCAAGTTTCCATATGGACCGACATTTTCAAAGTTGCTTTTCTTTTTATTCTACCCCATGATCTTAAGGCGACATTCATATCGGTCGCAGCATAATTTTTCTTGCATTGTCACAATACATTTCTATTACCGAAAGCCTTTTGGGGAATTTTTTCCCCCATTTTGTCTTCTCTTTTTCAGCATTATGCTTGCTTCTCATTTTCTCCTCCTCCTTGCTGAAGGACGGATGATCACCTCAAGGCATTGTCGCCCTCAACAGGGTGCCGTTCCTCATTGCAGTCACCTAGAGGCATGACAATCACACACAAACTGCACAAGACCAATTATTCTCTTGCAGGATCTAAGGTGTCATTCATGTCTGTCGAAAGAATATTTTTCTTGCCTTGGGGAAAGAAATGTTGAGTACTTTTTTTTTTCCATTAAGAAAAATAGTTCTTCACAATCCAAAGTATTTATTTCTGAGAACATAAGTAGTCTTCTTTCTTCTCCCACTGGCAGCCTGGAGATGCCCAAAGACGAGCTTCCCAACCATAACTGCATAAAACACTTACGAAGTGTCGTCCAGCAGCAGCAGGGCAAAATTTCAGATCTGGAGAAAACTGTGGCGGAACACAAACACCAGCTGGGCGAACAAGTAAGTGTGTGCGCCCGCGTGGCTGATTGCCTTTACTCTTTTCTTTATTTCTTTTCTGTAAAAAGCACGAACAGCATCTGAAATTAACACCGGCCCTGGGGCCTCTACGCCTCATTGTCATATAATAACCTACAGATAAACACTGGGCCGTTCTAATTCAAATAGTAAACAGTACAAATTTCCAAGTTGCAGAAAATTTATACCAGTCAAAAACTGCATTTTCAGAAATTGTTTTATTGGCGAAACATCCCTCCAAAGACAGGATGGTGTAAGGAGAAACCCCGACCAGGGCCACCTGACTAGATAAAAAGGCATTCATTCGAGTTAGCCTCAAGATGATACCCGAAGCTAACGGCGCTACCCCCAGACACCAGCTGGTACTTTGCAGCCTGTAGAATTTTTTTCTTCCCCCCTTGAGCGTGTACTTCAAGATATTTACTGAGTTTAAAACTAAATGTCCTAGGAGGGATTTACCTTCAAATCACGCCTATTCACACAAAGACATCGTAATAACACATACAGACAGGTAATATAACAATACTCATGGAGATATCGTAATTATCTTTGAAATAAAGTTCATTAATATTGTGTTCTTTCTTTTTTTTTCTTTGTCATACAAGTAGCGCCACACTGCCTGTAATCTGCATGTCAATTATGTACTAGATCCAAATGAACACTTTTCAGTTCCTGGTTTTTGCATTTTTAAAGTACTGATCCACAACTGTTTCAAAATGGGTTGTAAAAATCAAAATACAAGTGAAATATTTCAAGATGGTGCTGGGAGTGGTCGCGGCAACCCGGGCGCTCAACTTGATGCGACGTTAGGAATATGTTTAAGCATTTCTTTGGGGCGGGGGGGGGGCTACGATTTCAGATTACCGCTAGCCAGATGGATTACTGTGTGATGAAAAAAAAATCACTGTCTGGTTTCCTTCAACCCAGACTCAATCATTTAGCTAGCAGGACCCAGTAGCTTCAGCGCAGATAGAACAAGTGAGTCCAGTAAAACACATGGAATACAGGCTGCCATTTTTTCAGGATTCCTACCAGGAGCCTCCCACAGGCGGGAGTGAATCTCTGGATTGGGAAGGAGCAGGAATTATGACAAAGTCATTGGCAGTCAAAATTATAATGGGAGTTGAAATTGTGGTTTTCATGAAATTTTGGAATTTGGGAATAGGAACATTTTTTTTTCCCTCACTCTGGATTTGGAGGAAGTGGTATGTAGTACAAGTCAACAAGGAGGAGGACTGTGTGTGCTTGTGAGCAACAGATGGTGCACTAATGCCACATTCAAAGACATTTGCCATTGTCTGGGCATCAAAACTTTATCATTATTGTTAATTTTTTTATGTGAAAGATTTAAAATATAGTAATAAACTTGAGTGGAATGAAGGAAACTTCTTGCTGGGGCACACGTCTCACCACTGTAGGCTTCCGTTGCTTCTGCACTCCCCGTTATTTCCGCCACAGAAATATAAACAGTAGCGTAACAACAGCTACCAGTAAAGAGAGCGAAAAGTCTGTTCTAAATAAGGCCTTTTATCATCAGTTGTGAGGGTTTGTAGCGATAAACTCTGAATAAGAGCAAGACAGCAGCACTGAAAATTTATTCCAGCATTTAAAACGTCATCATAATGCAAATCTTTTACAAGGGAACAGGACCACTGCAACCAACAAATTCTCACAAAAAAGCAGCCTACTGTCACCCATTCATTTATCGAAGGCATCATGTATAAGAAACTGGGCACCATGGAGAGCAGTACTTGAACCAAAGTTATTTAAAGGTTTAGAATTTTACATTGATTCTAATTTTCATTAGCCTGTCTTTTGTGATTTACATTGTATGCTAGCATAAAGATAATCGATTTTTGTGGTGCAGTTTATGGTTTGGGTTGACTCTACATGTTCAGGTCTTCTGTTGCTTACTTTGTCGGTTTTACAGTAAGCGTCACATGAGTGACAAACCTCTTGAAGCAAGCACACTTGCCTGTTATTTGAAGAACTGTGCAAGTCATTTATTTTAATTTCCCCAGTTGTATTACATTTCTTAACAGGGAGTCTATGAAAAAAGGTGCCAAGGAAAACAGTTTCTTGTTAATAAGTTTGTGTGTTTTAATTCAAATATGTTGAAAATGTGTGGGAGGGGTAAAAGTCTAAAGATTTTTCATGTTTTTTTTTTTGTTTGTTTTTTTTTAATAAAGTGCAATATACAGCACAGGTGTCAAACTCAAAGCCCGGGGGCCAGACCCGGCCCGCCGCATGATTTTATGTGGCCCGTGTAGGCAAATCATGTGTATCAACTTGTGATTTTTTTTTTTTTTTCTCAAATAGAATCTGTAGCAAAATTTCCAATTGTCATATCACAAATGATGACTTGGAGATATTGCAAGCAATTTTATGTTACCAATCATCATCAAAAACCCAATTCCCTTGATTACTGATTCCAAAACTAGTTCATTAATATCATGTCTAAATAGGATAAGCCAATTAAAGATTTTTATAGTTTCACAGCCATAACGGCCCTCTGGGGGAAACCGTAAGGACAATGTGGCCTGCGACAAAAATGAGTTTGGCACCCCTGGTACATGGTTTACCTTTTAATAGCGGGCGGTCATTTAATGACCGAATGTTTCAAGAACTGTGGAACATACTCACTGTGGCACTCTCACACTCCAGAAACGAGACATTCAGCTGCTCAAAGCGTACATGCGAGCCATCCGTAGTGCTAACCCCAACCTGCAGAATCTAGAGGAGACCATTGAGTACAACGAGATCTTGGAGTAAGTCCCTTCATCTTCTTTGCTCTGTTTCCATTGTGGTTTACCTCTCTATTAATGAATTTACATGACCAAAAGCAGGGAGTATGAGGGGCAGCCTGAAAGTAACGAGATCCATCTAATTTAATTTTTCTGAAAAATTCAGTTTGTAGTTTAAATACTCATCTTAGGGTTAAAAAAGTTTTAAACCTCTCCATGTCCCCTGCAGTGCTGTGGAAAAAGTTTTGGCCTCCTTCTCAAATTCCTGTATTATGGCATAATTGTAGTCTACCCACCTAAATATTGAAGATCATCAAACAAATGTAAATATCAGACAATTGTAACACAAGTAAACGCAGCAAATGTTGCTTTCACATGGCGATTTCATTTACTGGGAAGAAAAACGATCACTTTCCTGGCTTTATGAAAAGGTAATTACCCCCTTTGTTAAATCTTGAATTCATTGTGGCTAATTGGTGTTTTTGGCCAATACAATTACAATAAATGAAGCTAGAGGAAAGTTGGGCTCATAACTTTTTGACTGCCCCTCATATTTCTAGGACGTTGTCAGTATGAAATATCATATGGGCACTGTAAAGCACTGCTGCTCACTCATTGATTAAGGTGACCTTATTGCTTTGTCGGTGTAATGTTTGAGGATGCACGACTCCAAAATACTGTTCTTGGCTCACCCCGATGCTGTTCTTTTATTTTTCGACACAGTATTGTACCCCACAATCTTAATTTTTGTCTTCTATTCGCTAGCCAACGACCAAATGTCAAAAAAAAAAGTACAGAACCAAAAGAAGAACTTTTAAGAATCTCTTTCATAAGCAAAATCATCTTCAAGCATGACAAATTGACAATGCTCTATCTCAAAGAAGTTTGAGTCCAAAAACTGTCATGTGGATGTAAGAATTGTGAAGCTCCAATCAAATACGGGGTCCCATGTAATAATATAACTTGACCTAAGATATTTTTTGTTTCTCTAAATATCACCTCCTAAGACTACAAATTAAGACCATTTTCAGTTTTTTTAATTCTAACCTGTTACAGTGAAGAAAATACGTATTTGAACACCCTGCTATATTGCAAGTTCTCCCATTTGGAAATCATGGAGGGGTCTGAAATATTCTGTGAGAGAGATAATCTAAAAAGAAAAATCCAGGAATCACAATGTATGATTTTTTTTTTTTTTTTTTTTTTTTTTTTTAACGATTTGTGTGATACAGCTGCAAATAAGTATTTGAACACCTGTCTATCAGCTAGAATTCTGGCCCTCATAGACCTGTTAGTCCGCCTTTAAAAGTCCACCTCCACTCCACTTATTATCCTGAATCAGATGCAATTGCATGAGGTCGTTAGCTGCATAAAGACACCTGTCCACCCCATACAATCAGTGAGACTCAGACTTGTAACATGGCCAAGACCAAAGAGCTGTCCAAAGACACCAGAGACAAAATTGTACAACTCCACACGGCTGGAAAGGGCTACGGAGAAATTGCCAAGCAGCTTGGTGAAAAAAGGTCCACTGTTGGAGCAATCATTAGAAAATGGAAGAAGCTAAACATGATGCTCAATCTTGGTCGGAATGGAGCTCCCTCCATGCAAGATATCACCTCGTGGGGTCTCAATGATGCTTAGAAAGGTGAGGAATCAGCCCAGTACTACACGGCAGGACTTGGTCAATGACCTGAAATGAGCTGGAACCACCGTTAAACCAGCACATTTCAAGGGCCATCTTAAGTTTGCCAATGACCATTTGGATGATACAGAGGAGTCATGGGAGAAAGTTTTGTGGTCAGATGAGACCAAAATGGAACTTTTTGCTCATAATTCAACTAACCGTGTTTGGAGGAAGACGAATGATGAGTTCCATCCCAAGTCCAACATCCCTACTGTGAAGCATGGGGGTGGTAGCATCATGGTTTGGGGTGTTTTTCTGCCCATGGGACAGGACGACTGCACTGTATTAAAGAGAGGATGACCGTGGCCCTGTATTGTGAGATTTTGGTGAACAACCTCTTTCCCTCACCCAGAGCATTGAAGATAGGTCGTGGCTGGGTCTTTCAACATGACAATGACCCGGAGCACACAGCCAGGAAAACCAAGGAGTGGCTCCGTAAGAAGCATATCAAGGTTCTGGCGTGGCCTAGCCAGTCTCCAGACCTAAAACCAATAGAAAATATTTGGAGGGAGCTGAAAGACTGTATTTCGCAGCGACAGCCCAGAAACCTCTCTGATCTAGAGAAGATCTGTGTGGAGCAGTGGGCCAAAATCCCTCCTGCAGTATGTGCAAACCTGGTGAACAACTACAGGAAACATTTGACCTCTGTAATTGCAAACAAAAGCTACTGTACCAACTTGCAAAATAGCAGGGTGTTCAAATACTTATTTTCTTCACTGTAAATGTTTTGAAACCCTGCTGTGTATTGTAATTTGGACCAGTGTGTTCTTTTATTTAAAAAAAAAAAAAACAATCATTGGGAGGTTTGAAATGATATTCTGGTGGTTTATGACTTATGTCAACTGTCATTTTTGTCAACTGTTAAGGTAAGTCAAAGAAAAAGATCGTTTGCATCATAATTTGGAATGCATTGTAAAGCGTTTGATTGGGGGGGAAATGCCATAATGGCTTGATTGCCTTGTAGGTGGGTGAACTCCATGCAGCCCGCCAGGGTGACCCGCTGGGGCGGCATGATCTCCACCCCGGATGCCGTGCTGCAGGCCGTCATCAAGCGCTCGCTCATCGACAGCGGGTGCCCGCTGTCCATCGTGAACGACCTGATCGAGAACGCCCACGAGCGCAATTGGCCGCAGGGCCTGGCCTCCCTGGAGACGCGGCAGATGAACCGCCGCTACTACGAGAACTACGTTGCCAAGCGCATCCCGGGCAAGCAGGCGGTGGTAGTGATGGCCTGCGAGAACCAGCACATGGGAGAGGACATGATCCTTGAGCCCGGCCTGGTTATGATCTTTGCGCACGGCGTGGAGGAAATCCTATAACTGCGCTGAGACCGACCAAGAAATTTGTCTTTTTAAAAAAAAAAATGAAAAAAGTGAACTGTGGATACCTATGCCTTAAAGGAAGGACAGATGCTATCAACCTGGGAGATGGAGCCCATATTATGACTGATATGGTATTTGGTTTTGACGGTTGTATGGTTTCTATTTAGTGCATTACGTGTACCGATTGTTCTGCTACTCGCATTGTAACACGGGAAAACTTTTTCAACAAATTTGGATCATTCTGGGGAAAACGTCCTGCCGCGCAGGTTCGCCACAAACTCGACATTTTCTGGCACAACGCGAAACCGTCGTCGCACGGTAAGGGAAGTGTTTTATGAAGTGGTTGGCGCGGTTTGAGCGCATTGTTAATCAACCCACTACGGACACGGCTGGCTCACTGGCTACTAGCATCTTTTTCATGGCGCGCGCGTACTGCCGCCCAGCTGACCGTATCCCCACAATAATTGTATCAATGCGTTGGTACCTCACGTGTAAATGTTTGTAAATACAAATGCTATATCGACTTATAGATGTCATTTTTTTCCTTGTTCTGATTCCGTATTTCCCCAGAGTTTTTTTTTTTTTTTTTTTTTT
Source organism: Syngnathoides biaculeatus (assembly GCF_019802595.1). NCBI lineage: Eukaryota > Metazoa > Chordata > Actinopteri > Syngnathiformes > Syngnathidae > Syngnathoides > Syngnathoides biaculeatus. The sequence continues at coordinate 18,915,709 of NC_084641.1, forward strand.
TTTTGGGGGGGGGAGGGGGGCATTTGTGTCATTGATGAGCTTTTTGCTGTCTTTAAGTTAATTGCTCCACTGTGAATATTCCACCAAGATCATTTTTCTGTGCCATTTAGTTTTATTTATTCCGTTGCCTTTTACATGCTCACGCACGCACACAGACAAAAAACTTGAAGTTGAAATTTGCCTTTTTCGGTGCATTTGAAGTTTGTCGCAGGAACGAATCATTTTGTTGTTTTTGCGTTGCCTTTTTTTGGTGTGCCGGCTCCAGATGTGAAGTGACGTCCAAGTTCAAGTTTGACGTGCGTGGGATTGATGTGATGACCGCAATGGTTGCCTTCCTACAGTATGTTTATTTTGTCCAGGTTTCGACTGCGTTAAGCAAGTATCTCTCTAACTATGTGTTTGCAGCGTGGAGATTGTAAAAACTGAATTGTGAAGTCACGCCTGTGGCTTTTAAAGAAGTGTTTAGTCTCACCATCTCCCCTCACAATTTGTACCGAGACAAATACGACCTATGAGCAGTAAACGGAACTTTGTATTGTCCCCTTTTGTTTTTCTTTTTGGTCATGTTTTTAATCTGTCCAGTGTCAGTGTATCACGGTGTACAGACAAAGGAATAAAATGTCGAGTATTTTGTCAGTTGTATAATACTGGAAGTTAAGCATTTGAATGCGCTAATTAAGAATGCGTCACCGACCTGTGAAACGGTTGCTTCGTGGTTGCTGATTGTCGAGGGCTACCAGTTGTATAAATGCGCTTTTCTTGAATTAAATTTGCTCAATTTATTTTTGAGATAAATTATCTTATACTTCCTTTTAGCTAGCCGTGGTTTGATCATGTGCTACGATACTAACCGCTTAACTTTTTGGTTTTTAGGTGTGTGATTTTAAACAATGATCAAATATATATTTGTGTGCAGCAAAAAGAATAGTCGCTGGTGACTTGTTTTTCAGCAAAGCCTTGTGGTCCTTTGGAGGTAGCCGTTCCCTGCTGTATCCTTTTTGTGGTGGACCCTCTCCATCAGTGTTGTTTAATGTCCTCCAAGAACTATGTTAAATTTATGAGGGGAAAAATATTGATGCAGGAATCCATCAATTCATTAGTGTTCAAATTGATTACTGTTTGCCTTTGCAATTTGAAGATCCGGATAAAACGCTGCATTGGGTGTTCCGTGGCTCATCTGCTGCATGTCTCCCACCCCAATATGGGATGAACTTGAGGAAAACGTCAGTGAACCCTTGGATTTAATACAATGTCAAAAATATGTATTTGAACACCCTGCTATATTGCAAGTTCTCTCACTTAGAAATCATGGTGGTGTCTGAAATTTTCATCGTAGGTGCATCTCCACCGTGCGAGAGATAATCTAAAAAGAAAAATCACAATATATTATTATTATTTTTTTTTTAACGATTTGTGTGATACAGCTGCAAATAAGTGTTTGAACACCTGAGAAAACCAATGTTCATATTTGGTACAATAGCCTTTGTTTGCAATTACAGTGGTCAAACGTTTCCTGTTCACCAGGTTGGCAAACACTGCAGGAGGGATTTTGGCCCACTCCTCCACACAGATCTTGTCTAGATCAGACAAGTTTCTGGGCTGTTGCTGAGAAACACGGAGTTTCAGCTCCCTTGAAACACCCAGCCACGACCCATCTTCGATGCTCTGACTGAGGGAAAGAGGTTGTTCCCCAAAATCTCACAATACATGGCCGCGGTCATCCTCTCCTTAATACACTGCAGTCGTCCTGTCCCATGTGCAGAAAAACACCCCAAAGCATTATGCTACCACCCCCATGCTTCACAGTAGGGATGGTGTTCTTGGGATGGGACTCATCATTCGTCTTCCTCCAAACACGGTTTGTGGAAATATGACCATAAAGTTACATTTTGGTCTCATCTCACCACAAAACCTTCTTCCATTGACTCCTCTGTATCATCCTAATGGTCACTGGCAAACTTAAGACGGGCCTTGACATGTGCTGGTTTAAGTGGGGGAACCTTCCGTGCCATGCATGATTTCAAACCATGACCTCTTAGCGTATTACCAACAGTCACCTTGGAAACGGTGGTCCAGCTCTTTTCAGGTCATTGACCAAGTCCTGTCGTGTAGTCCTGGGCTGATTCTTCACCTTTCTAAGGATCATTCAGACCCCACGAGGTGACATCTTCCATGGGGCTCCACTCCGATTGAGGTTGATCGTCATGTTTAGCTTCTTCCATTTTCTAATGATTGCTCCAACAGTGGACCTTTTTTTTAACCAAGCTGCTTGGAAATTTCTCCATAGCCCTTTCCAGCCGTGTGGAGTTGTACAATTTTCTCTCTGGTATCTTTGGACAGCTCTTTGGTCTTGGCCGTGTCACATGTTTGAGTCTTACTGATATTATGGGATGGACAGATGTCTTTATGCAGCTAACAACCTCACACAGGCGCATCTGATTCAGGATAATACATGGAGTGGAGGTGGACTTTTAAAGGTGGACTAACAGGTCTTTGAGGCTCAGAATTCTCGCTGATATGTGTTCAAATACTTATTTGCAGCTCTATCCCACAAATAAATTGTTAAAAAATCCTACATTGTGATTTCTGGGTTTTTCTTTTTAGATTATCTCTCTCACAGTGGACATGCACCTACCATGAAAATTTCAGCCCCCTCCATGATTTCTAAGTCGGAGAACTTGCAATATAGCAGGGTGTTCAAATACTTTTTCTTCACTGTAATAGGTTAGAATAAAAAAAAACTGAAAATAGTCTTAATTTGTAGTCTTAGGAGGTGATATTTAGAGAAACCAAAATTATCTTAGGTGAAGTTATATTATTACATAGGAACCCGTGTTCAAATACTTATTTTCTTCACTGTAACCAGTTAATTTTCCTTCTCCTTTGGGAGCAACAAACTAAACCAAATGTGTCCTGTCCCTGCAGCTCAGACCCGGACAATCATCAGGATGAATTTTTGGACCGTTCCTCCTCACAAAAAGTGTCGCACTTCTGCAAAATGAAGTCAACGGCTCTCAATATGACAGGAATAAAAATCCCGTTTATTTCAGACATATTATTGGCCACTGCGAATTGATGTTGACATCACAAATAACTACATTCCTACCTCTGCCATTGTTCATGGCTACAGTAGATGGCCATCAACACTAAGCAAACTCTTTCATTGTTGTTACCTTTTACTATGAACACTGGCTAGGTTTGATTTGAGAATATGAAAAGCTTTTTAGGTCAAGCAGCATCCCAGAACCGATATGTAGTAGGCCTAATTTAGGTTGCACGGTTCAGTGTACAGCCGGGGGTGTCGAACAGTGCGGGAAAATGGGTACAAGTGCTCTCTCCAAATTGATCACTAATGTCTGGAAGGGAATGATCTGATCAGCGCACCCCCCGCGATTGACATTGACAAAATTTTGGTCGGGTGATTATACCCCCTGTGTTACGGCATAACGTGTGCAATTTTTCTGTTTTAGCTGCGCTGTCGTCGTCAGAAGCCATGAGGGAGCGCTCTGGGCCCAGGGCACTTTCATACTTTATGTAGAGAGCTCAAATCAGAGCAGTGACGATCACGAAACACAGTTCATCCGGGTCAAGTCAAAGGAAAGTTTGAAGCACTAAACCGTCACGAGCTCCCAGTCTTGTCTCCCGACCCGACTGACTGTGTGCTTTTGTGCGACACCCACATGTTTTCCATGGCTATTATCCCTCTCTAGCTAGCTTCATCCTCATTGTGCCGCCTATAATCCATCTCCATTGTGGCCACTGGAATGTGACATTCTGCTTCCCAAACACTGCAGCTCTATTCTTGTCAACGCACCTCATTACGGGATGTCGTCGCTGTGGCTACAAGCTCAAAATATGCAGTTAAAAAAAAAAATTGCGATGTCGACGTGCAGAACTATTCAATTCTTTCTCTTGCTCTCATCAGCTTCTTAAATAGTTGATTCATGACCTCATTATGACGCGTTGCCAATTTTTTACATCTAGGCATCATACATTTTTACATTATTACTGTATTCATTGTAGCAGCTCATCACGGCGTTATTTGCATTAGTCTTGTCGATAACTTCTTCCCACTTCCATCCATGAGGACTTTGTATCATTTGTACAGTTTTCATCGTATCAGGATTACCACAATGCTGGTTCTCTTCCAGTGTTCAATGACTCGCCATTTGTCTATTTTTTTAATGTTCTAAATGTATAATTTGTCATAGAGGCTGTTTGTTGTCATACTAGAGTGCCTCTAACTATCGGACACAGGCAGTGTTCTTTGTGTGTTCTAAAATAGCCAATAAAGATGATTCTGAATCAGATAACTCTTAAAAAAAAAAAAAAAAAAGAACCACTAAACCGTAACATTTATTTTCGTTTAATCTAAACTTAGTTTTTACAATTTTGGTAACATTTTAGATCACTTTGTGCTCGGTTCCTATCAGATGTGTCTGATTTTGTATCCTTCTCATGAATGGAGATGCACCTTTTTTTATTGAGAAAATATCTTTTTCAAAACTAAGACATTAAGCTTTTTTTTTTTTTAATCATGCAATTTTGTGGGCTGGTGGGGGGGGGGAGGTCGGGGAGCGTTTGTTGACATTGTTGAGCATTCTGATTTCATCTTGTTGGACTCAGCAGGTTGAAACCGTCCATTTAGTACTCGTCGCCATTAGGGTTGGAGGTGGCTGAAGTCCATCCCAAGACTTTTGGCCTCTTGCGTCACGTGACTGGTTACCGGCAGATCAATTCATTGCTCTTCCACTAGATGGCAGAAGGTAAACTTAACCTGTGCAAAGCTGATGTATGTCCACCTGTTGCCATTTTTACAACAGTTATTTATCAATTATTTTTTTCCCCCAGAAAACTTACGTCTGCAACATTTTTGGGAGAGGGGAGGGGCGTTGTGACTTGAGAATTTCCCAAGGTACCGTTTGTCCCTTTGGCCCAAGAAAGGTTCAACACACTGATTTACAATTTTCACCCCTGTGGTTCCGAAGCTCACCCCCCCTCCCCCCCTCATCCCCGCTTTAAAATTTTCCATCTTGGGGCTTACTTAATGATGAAAAGTGTGCACGATAGTTGATGTTTTTGTCAGCATTTTTAGGACATATGCACGGTAAATAAGTTCCAACCGGACCATGTCGTCATGTTCGGCTCCATTGGGCCAGTGTCGAGCATGCATGTGTGTGAAATGTCCTGAAATAAAGTTGCAACCTGACCTGACGTAGCATGCATGCACCCACCGGCTGTCTGTCTGTCTGTCTGTCTGTGATGCAGCTGGAAAGGGAGGGAGGGTGCAGTCAGGAGAATCCGAGGCGGCGCCTGCTTACTGGGCCACCCTCAGTCACTCTCAGCTCGGCACCGGTTCTGTGGCGGCGGTTTCCCTCTTCCTCCTCCTCCTCCTCCTCCTCCTCCCGGGAAAGTCAGCGGACACTTGGCGGCTCGGCAGCCCATTAGACAGGTACGGAACTCCCGTGCAACGGGGCCGGCCCGGCCCGGTCCGCTCGGTGCAAGTTGCAGCACCGCGCGCGCGGCTCCTTGCGGCACGTCAATGGGTGGCGAATTCTCTGCGTAAATGCAATTTCAGCAGCTCGTTATCACAGCGTGTTTCCTTCTTGCTTTGTAGTGTTATAATACGGTAATTAACACACTTGGCGGTGTTTGAATTCAAAGCGTGCGTGTTTAAGCTGTCTTTGCCAGTCATGTTCTCACCACTCTTGTAAAGTTACATGTGCCGCTCCGGACTATTTAGGGAGGATTCCGAGTCCTGCCTCTGCAGTTTTAGACACTATCTCTGGAGACTTCCGGGCTTGTTATTATTAGACTGTCTGGTTGTGTTTTATTGAAATATATCAAGTGGTTACTGCAGTGTGTACCGGGCGCCCTGCACATGTCTATTTATTTATTTTTTTTAATAATGACAAAAATAATGATTGTACAGTACAATACGGGAGCATGGTGCATGGGTGTTAAGCACATCTGGCTCACAGTTAAGTTTGGGGTTCAAATCTCATCTGTGGCCAGCCATTGTGGAGTTTCCATGTTTTTCCCCGTGATTGTGTTGGTTTTCGCCGGGTTCACGAGTTTCCCAAAATATGCGCTGGACTTTCGCTTGTGACTGTGGTGACCAGTCCAATGTGTTCCCCAAAATGAACAGTAGAAAAAAGATGGGTGGAGGGACAGTATAATATCCATACATTTATAGTTTGATGTACAAACCCCAATTCCAATGAAGTCGGGACGATATTTAAAATGTAAATAAAAACAGAATACAATGATTTGTAAATAATTTTCAAACTATATTCCATTGAAAACACTACAAATACTCTACCTATTGCAGTACTTATTATACTGTATTTATTGTTTGATATTTTTTATGATATTCACTGATTTTGTATTTGATACCTGAAACACATTCCCAAAAAGGAAGGGATGTCCCTGAAAAAGATGTTGCTTGGATGGCAGCACATGTTTCTCCAAAACCTGTATGTAGGTTTTGTAGGCTCAGCATTACTAGTGCCTTCACAGATGTGCAACTTACCCATGCTAAGGGGGCTAACACACCCCCATACCATAACAGATGCATTTTTTTTTTTAAACGTTGTACTGTTGACAGTCTGGCTAGTCCTTTTCCTTTTTGTCCTGGACGTCACAACGTCTAGGATTTATCAAAACAATCGCAAACATGGACACGTTAGACCGCAACACTTTTCCATTCATGTTAGAAAAGCTGGTGACGTTTCTAGGTCTTGTTGCTATATGGCTATTACTTTGCATTGTAGAGTTTTAACTTGTATTTATAGATGCAGAAGCACTCGACTGTGTTAACTAAAAATGACTTTCTGAAGTGGTCCTGAGCCGACATGACAACATTCTTTGCACAATGATGCCAGTCTTTAATGCAGTCCTGCCTGAGGGATCGAAGGTCATGGGCATTCAATGTTGGTGTTTACCTTTGCTATTTAAGTGCAGAGATTTCTCCAGATTCTCTGAATCTTTTGAGAATATTGGAACAGTACAAGATAAAATGTCAAAATTCCCTACAACTGTAGGTTGAGAAATGTTCTTCAACTGTTGGACTTTTTGCCCATGCAGTTTTTGACAAAATGGTGATCCTCGCCCTATAATTGCTTTTGAAGAGCTGAGCCTTATGACAATCACCTGTTTTCAATTAAACAGTTCACCAGTGTAATATTCCAAACAAATATTTTTTTGAGCACTGAAAAACTTGAAGCACTTTCCCCAGTCTTTTGTTGCCCCGGTCTCATATTTTTGGGGGAATGTGTTGTGGACAACAAATTCAAAATAACATAGAATATTTGCACAGAACAATAGCGTTTATCACTTTGAAACAAACAAAACGGAACTGCGACCTACCCAAAAGTTAAGCTCAAATCAGTGTTGCATTACAACCGGTCTGACTGAGTTTTTCCAAAAAAATTAGTTGAGGTCTTGGGTTTAAAAATGGCCTTCCTGTGTGGAATTGGGATGTCCTTCTTGCGCCTCTGTAGGTTTTCTCCAGGTACTCTGTTTTTCTCCCACATTCCACAACTTCACACAGGCAAGGCTGAATTTGAACCCGGATCCTCAGCACTGTGAGGCAGATGTCCTGGACAATCAACCACTGTATCTCCTCCCAAAACATCCACGTTAGCTTAATTTAGACTCTGAATTGTCTGTGGGTGTGACGGTTGTTGTCTATACAATATTTGCCCTTGGACTGGCTGGTAAGAAAGTCACAATGTACCCTGCCTCTTGCCCAACATCAGTTGGGATGGGTGCCAGCACACCTATGACCCTAGTGAGGATAAGCAGTTCAGAGAAAGGATGGATGGATGGTACAAAAGTTTATGTAATGGAGTAAAAGTACAACAACATTACTACCCACTTGTGCATAGTACCTAGTAGCTGGTTGGAGGTGTTTCGTCGACACAATGATTCCCAACCACCTTCTTCTTCTTCTTCTTCTTCTTCTTCTTTTCATTTTGGGTTGTCCTGTTAGGGGTCGCCACAGCCTGTCATCTTTTTCCATCAAAGATAATCTCGTGCACCTCCCTCTTTAACATCCACGGTCCTCATATCTTCCCTCACAACACCAATATACTCACTCTCTCGCCTCTGAACATGTCCAAACCATCAAAGTCTGCTCTCTCTAACTTTGTCTCCAAAACATCCAACTTTGGCTGTCCCTCTAATGAGCTCATTTCTAATCCTATCCAACCTGGTCACTCCGAGCGAGAACCTCAACATATTCATTTCTGCCACCTCCACTTCAGCTTCCTGTTGTTTCTTCAGTGCTACCGTCTCTAATCCGTACTTCATGGCCGGCCTCACCACTGTTTTGTAAACTTTGCCCTTCATCCTAGCGGAGACACTTCTGTCACATAGAACACCAGACACCTTTCGCCAGCTGTTCCAACCTGCTTGGACCCGTTTCTTCACTTCCTTCCCACACTCTCCATTGCTCAGTATTGTTGACCCCAATATTTGAAGTTGTCCATGCTCGCTATCTCTTTTCCCTGGAGCTTCACTCTTCCCCCACTGCCCCTATCATTCATGCACATATACTCTGTTTTACTTCAGATATTAGTTTATTCGATATGAAATACTGTTCATTACACCAAGCTAAAGAATTCACGCTATATAATTCTGCAACTACAACAAAAACACAAAATATCTTAATGTTTGAAGCGTTTTTTTAAGACCTTTTTCGTAAATAACATCAAAAGTGCGATATATTTTGGTCCTTGTCAAGGCAAGAAACCCTCTGAATTTTAATAATTTCCATCACAAAATTGCAGGAGTTGATTCTGGATTACAGATTAATGCAGGGTTCTAATCAGCACTCAAAATGAGTCAAAATGTTCAAGCAATCGTCGCAGTATTTGAAGTCATCCACGCTCTCTATCGCTTCTCCCTGGAGCTTCACTCTTCCTCCTGCGCCCCTCTCATTCACGCACATATATTCTGTTTTACTTCGGCTAATCTGCATTCCTCTCCTTTCCAGTGCATGTCTCCATCTTTCTAATTGTTCCTCTGCCTGCTCCCTGCTTTCACTGCAGATCACAATATCATCTGCGAACATCATGGTCCAAGGGGATTCCAGTCTAACCTCATCTGTCAGCCTATCCATTACCACAGCAAACAGGAAGGGGCTCAGAGCGAATCCCTGGTGCAGTCCCACCTCCACCTTCAATTCTTCTGACACACCTATGGCACACCTCACCGCTGTTCTGCTGCCCTCATACATGTCCAGCACAATTCTAACATATTTCTCCCCCACACCAGACTTGCGCATGCAGTACCACAGTTCCTCTCTTGGTACTCTGTCATAGGCTTTCTCGAGATGATGATTCCCAACCACCAATACAATATGCAATGCCCCCCCCCCCCCCCAGGAAATAATACATTCCGATGTCAAACTTTCACTATTATAAAATCTTCATTAATCGCACATGCCGCATTTTAAGTTACGTTCTTGACTGTCATATAATTATAAAAAGATATTCAACCCGGTCAGTAGTCCTAACCCTATTAACTCAAATGACAAATGTGGTTTGAATTGTAGCCCCCCCATAGCAAAAAAAAAAAAAACAGTTAAACATTGTTAATCATTGATGGGGATGTCTGATGTCATATCATTGGTAATTCATAATTGTGTATGTCGAACTTCTCGAAACTCCATCTCCTATTCAGCTTTCACTTCCTTCAACCGGGTTGAACAGTTGTAAAATCACACATATTGCGCAACGTTTTCAGGTTTTAACGAATATTCGTGCTAAAATATTTATCACGCATTTAAGCCTACACGATACAATGCGACAAGTTGTATCCACAAGTGTACGTGTGTGTGATTGACTGGAAGATGCGTATTCGTTTTTAAAAAAATTTATTTGTTAGGCTGCGGTGGTGCACATCTTCTCCTTGTAATACAAAGAGCTGTTTAATTGTCATCATTTTTGTTTTTGCATTCAGTGGTAGACATTGGTCATTACTCAACATAAAAACGGGAAAACAAGTACAGTGGTATTGTTCTGATTCATTTGTACCTTTTAAAACATATTCAGGCAAACCCAGAATTCTAACCACTAGAATAATGTTTCTGTTCCCTTCCTGTGGCATTGGAAACGTTGGGTTTTTTTTTTTTTAGCCCTTTTTTTATGTTTAGAGTACATTTTGGCTACATGGCTCCAATTTTGTGGGAATACTTTTAGAAAAGGAGGTGGGGATGGTGGACAACTGGTCAGCACATTGGCCTCACAGTTCTGCGAACCTGGGTTCAAATCCTGACCGATGGCGGTGAGTTCAGGGTGTACCCCGCCAGTCACCCGGAGAGAGCCGTGAGCTCAGCTCCAGCACGCCCGTAACACTACTGAGGACAAGCGGTCTGGAAAATGGATGGTTGAATGACCGAGTTTGGGAAAGCCCCTTTTCAGTTCCGCGTGGAAAGTCCAGATAAAGTTGCTTGGATGAGTTTGGTGCAGCGGAACGAGCTACTCAAAGCCCTTTGGCCAATAGGCAACATGGACCCAAATTCCCACAGACACGCTGCAGCACCTTCAACGTCCCACGAGAGTGCTGAAGCCGAAAAGGGAGCAAGCACCGCATGGCTTTCCGCTGCCCACTCCCTGAAGGTGGCCTGTCCCGATACTTTTGTCAACTTTGTGTTGAGTGTTTAACTTCCGCTGACGAGCTCAGGTTACATTTCACTTCCTGCGGGCAGCACTTCGATCCGTGGGCGGGCAAAGCGAGACTCCCTGATACGCGCGCGCACTCCCACCGGAAAAGCAAAGTAGCTTTTATGACATGTCTGAACGGATTGTTGTTGTCATTCCCCCCCCCCACCCCCACCCCACCCTCTTATTTCTAACGCGGAACCTCGCAGAAGACTGCCCTCACCAGAAGCTCTTACATAAGTCACACTGCAGTCTGAGTGATAGGCGGCCAATCTTTCCTCCTCTTCATTTTCCAAGAAATCTGTGATTCACAGCATTGTGACTCTTTCGCTGGCCTTGTGTTATTTAAATGGTGTTTACTTTTTTCTTTTCTCTTGCTCTCGTCAAATGTGGCCGTGCACAGTATGCTAGCTCTGAACAAACATGCTTTTTTTTTTTTTTTTTTTTTCTCATCTGCTAACTGGGCCTTGAAAGGTCCGCATCCACATAATGAGCTGCGCTGGAGTTAAAGGATCTTTGTACCCTGCAGTGTTTACATAATGGTCCGACCCACTTCATTTTACACCTACCACACGCACACACGCATTACATTAAAAGTGCATAATGAGCTTGTCTCACGTAATAATAATATTTATGTATGTTGCTTTGAAGAAAATATTAAAAGTGGGAATTGTATTGCACCAGATCAATTGTTTCATAGTTGAGTTTGTACACCAGTGCAATACAATCACAAAATGTAGTTTGGGGGCCTTAATTTCAACGAGTTGTTGAAACGTTTCGAATTCCGTTGATTAATCCTGCCTTGCAGCAAAATGGAGCGCATTATAATTTGGCTGCAGCCAACAGACCAACGAGTTGATGATCTGGAACAACATGATGTCTTTGTTAGAATTACTACAACAGGAAGCAAACACAGCTTCCTTAGTGCTTTTGAAAGGTTATTATTCTTCTTTTGAAAATGATTAGTTCATTGGGGCAGCACGGTGGATCAGCTGGTAAAGCGTTGGCCTCACAGTTCTGAGGACCCGGGTTCAATCCCGGCCCCGCCTGTGTGGAGTTTGCATGTTCTCCCCGTGACTGCGTGAGTTTTCTCCGGGCACTCCGGTTTCCTCCCACATCCCCAAAATATGCAACATTAATTGGACACTCTAAATTGCCCCGAGGTGTGATTGTGAGTGCGGCTGTTTGTCTCTCTGTGCCCTGCGATTGGCTGGCAACCAGTTCAGGGTGTACCCTTCCTCCTGCCCATGACAGCTGGGATAGGCTCCAGCAATCCCCACAACCTTGTGAGGATAAGTGGCAAAGAAAATGGAGGGATGGATGAATCATTGGTGGCACAACAACTGAGTGGTTAGCACATCTGGGCTTCAACATTCCTGTGTGGAGTCTGCATCTTTAGCCATTAATTGGGAATTGAAGACACTAAATTGTCCTTAATGGTCCCTAATGATTGGCTGGTGACCAATCCAGGGTGTTGCCTCCCTGGCTCTTGTCGGTTGCCGCTAGCCAGGATACAGTAAGTGCAAAAGAACATACTGTAGATGGATGTGCTGTACACCGAGTCCATTAGGCGAGTGTTCATTTTTTCCTATTGTTGAGTCAAATGGCCATCCCGATTATAATCCGCCATTAAGAAGAATGGCGATACCTTCAAGTGCAAACTAATAGCATTTCTTTTGTTTATAACCAGGGTGGCACAAGTGGTGTAGAGCCGCACGTGTGCATTAAAAACATTAAAAGCGCATCAGATTCGAAGTGTGTCACTGTATAATTGTGTACCGAGCATTTTGCAATTTCTGTATTTTTTTTTTCTTTTTTCGGAGAACGTTGTGCTGACGTTCGCAAACAACTCGCTCAGATAAATCTTTTGAGTGAACGTACTGAATGGAATCACTTCATTTAGCAATGAGTTCCTTTTTCACCTCAGTTGTGCTGAGCCTTCATCGTCTGCCTTATGAGAACCTTCCCTGCAAATGTCACATTATTGTTAGCTGTACATGATACTTTGCAAAAAAAAAAAACCTCGATGGTTTTACTTGGTTGTTGTGATCCGGCCATGTTCTCCCCGTGCCTACGTGGGTTTTCTCCAGGCACTCCAGTTTCCTCCCAGATCCCCAAAACACGCAACTTTGATTGGTCACTCTAAATTGCCCCTAGGTGTGATTGTGGGCGCGGCTGTTGTCAGTCAGGCTGAAATCCCGCCTCCAGCCCGATGACAGTTGGGATTGGCTCCATCGCAAAGGCGGCCCTTGTGAGGATAAGCGGAACGAAAGATGGAATGGTTGTTGTGGTATGAACGCGCCCAAAGTGTAGGCGTGTTTTAAATGACTGACTGCTTCTTGTGCGCTGGTGTTCAAGATAGAAGATAAAATGTCAAACAAGCAGAGGAAGTTGTGGTTAGCGGTCTGCACTGAGCGGGAAATGTCATCTTGGCTTTCTTCACATTTGCACTGTGGTATTCTCGTCCCGATTGAAGACAAAAATAAAAAAAAAGATACACGCTGTGCAGATTTGATCCCTTAAACCCAATTTTCATAGACAGCGCATCTTTGGTGGGGCGCAAACGCAGGATGATCGTGATTTTTGGGGTAAGCGCAAGGCTCTCTGCACGTGATTGCCAATTTGGGAGACCTCTCTGTGCCAAGCTGTGTTCTTGGAGGTGCACCTGGTCGGGTAATAATTTGGGGCCAGAAAGTCCATCTAAACTTATGCCTGGGGACAACACATCCCTAAAAACACCCACTGCTGGTTAGCCTGTTCACCCTGCAATCTGCCCTGGGCCACAAAATGACCAACTCTAACCTGGCTCTGACGTACAGTTGTCCATCCATCCATTTTCGACAATAATTTTACTCATTTGGGTTGAGGGTGAGCCGGAGCCTATTCCAGCTGTCTTGGGGCTGAGCGATGGGGTTCACCTTGGACTGGTGGTCCATACAGACCAGGGGTGCTCAATGCGTCGATCGATCGCGACGGCGTGCCAAGAAAAAAAAAAAGACATCAGCTGTATTTTTTTTTTTTTTTAACTGAAGCTCACCGCGCATGTGCAAACAACAACAGTACAGGAAAACACACTATCAGCGAGTTCCCCCTATTTTAAGCCCTCGCTTAACAAATCTTAAACATGAGTATAGATGCTTGAGTAAAGAAGACAAAAACGTATCACTTTCATTCAGAATGGGAGGCGGACAACTTTCTCACGATGTCATTTTTGAAGTGCGTTTGCCTCATCTGCCAGTGGAGCGAAATGTGGAACGGCATTTTTGAGCTGTTTATGAAAAATACGATACCGAAATTTCGCCGAAAAGCGAGCTGAGAATGAGAAAAGTGAACGAATTAAAATCCCAACTGGCCGGACAGCAGTCACTTTTCACACAATATAGTTCAACAGCGAAAGCCGCCAAAGAAGCATCGTTCCGGGTTCGTCACATCATCGTTAATACGAAGAAGTCCTTCCAAGATGGAGAGATGGTAAAAGAGGTTCGCTGACTCATTGTTCCATTCTTTTAAAAATAAGGCGGAAATATTATGTTCAATAAAATCTCTGCAGCTATAAAGGTGCTGTGAAGCCATGACTGATGCGTGGAAGGACATCGAAGATTGTGAGTGTTTCTCACTGCAGTTGGACGAATCCGCTGACGTGAGTGACAAAGCCCAGGTGTGCCTTTTCATTGGTACGATGTTTCGTGATCATCAACGTGAACCCAGATAGTTACAAAACATGTTTAAAGTTAATTATGGTGTGCAATATTGGCTCGTGCGGTTATGCAAGTCACACAAACATACATTTACACATAAACAATCCTCAATATACTTTAAAATAAATATGTTTTGCATTTTTGTAATGGGTAGATCTTTGTGACTTGGTCATTCTTAAAAAAAAAAAAAAAAAAAGTCACCTACCCCACCCCATGGATCGCGAGAGGCTGGCTGCTTGAAAAGTCGATCTTGGGGTAAAAAAGTCCAAGCACCCCTGATATAGGCAAACGACCATTCACAGTCATAGTTGCCCCAATGGATAATTTAGAATCATCAATGAACCCAACATACGTTATTGGAATGTGGGAGGATCCCGGAGAGCACGCAAACTCCACATGGGAGGCCTGAGCCGACATTCGGAACCTGAATCTGAAAAATAATCAAGCAAAAGTGTTGTTATGATCGGATGAAAAGTTATCGTAATATGATTGGACTGTGTGCAAAATGTGATGTGCAAATTTCCCAAACAAAAATGCTGCTTGCTGGGTCCACGAGTTTCTATTTTTCTATTCTTGCCAGCTGAGATGTCACAAAACTGGCACTTCAGACTGATGTGCTGATCCCTCAAAGGTTCACTCGCAAACAAAGGGCGCAGGACTTGGTTTCAAATATACTTGTTAACCAATTCATGAACTGACCTGAAATGTTTCTCTACTTTTGTGTATTGCGTTGCAAGAATAGGACTTTGGCTTTTGTGTTAAAAAAAAAAAAAAAAGTAACAAGGGAGTGTTCCCTCTGCCTCTGCGATGACTCACACAATCACATCTGCATGTTGAATACAGAGTGGAGCCACGAAAGGCCACATAAGGTTGGCGTGGGCGCAGGAGTAGGTGGAGCTACATGGGAAAGACTTCTTGCAGCCGGGCTCCCCCCTTCTTCTCTGAGCTGGTTGCTTTCCGTGATGCCTCCCCCCCCCCCTCCACCTCCTTCGCCTCCTACATGTTAGTCAGACACGCTCTCAGCTGCTAATGGAGGGAAACACGCTCCTTAGCAACCGAATGTGTCCTCCGTCTCTCCCGCCTCCGCTGCTATTTGCACATGCTCCAGTGAGGTGGATGGTGGAAAGTATCAAGCCTTTTTTTAATTCAAAAACAACAACAAAAAAAAGTCTTCGTACTCTGAAAGAACAAGTAGCATTTCTGGGTTGCACAGCAGCAGACTTCCTCGTCACGAGGTGGGGGCTTTTACGTCGGCCCGCGCAAACATTAGCGGTGTAGGAATAAAAAGTTCATCCCCGCGTGCACCTTCTTGTGGAAAGCTTCTTTTATGGCTGCTGCTGCTGACATTATGGCAAGGAAAACAAATGGTGGGGCATCGACTTCTTCAGGAAAACTGCAGGACAGTCATACTCGTACGTCAACTACAAATCATTCCTGACTGCTCGCCAACCTCCTAATCTCCTCTCCATTTTGTGGTTGGATAAGAAATTGTGCGTAATACCCAGCAGGTGCCCTGAGTTTGACCTTTTGTTGCGGTGGCATTTTCTGCAATGCATTCTTTTGATTGAAACCTCATGGCAGGTGTGTCAAACTCATTTTTAATGGAGGACGACATCGTACTTAGGGTTTCCCTCAGCGGGCCATTATGACATTATGAACACATATAATTGTTTGATTGCCTCATATTGTCACATACATCGCCTCGAGTGAGTAAACGCGATAAAGTGACAGAAAACTCATTTTGAAATCAGAAGCTAGAAAATAGTTATTTGTTCAAATATTTTTCAAATATATTTTGAAAGAGTCGGCACGGTGGCTCTGCTGGAAAGCGTTGGCCTCACAGTTCTGACGTCCCAAGTTCAATCCCGGACCCATCTGTGTGACGTTTGTATGTTCTCCCCATGCCTGCGTGGGTTTTCTCCGAGCACTCCGGTTTCCTCCCACATCCCAAAAACATGCAGCATTAACTGGATATTCTAAATTGCCCCAAGGTGTGACTGTGGGTGCGGCTGTTTGTCTTGATGTGCCCTGCGATTGCCTGGCAACTAATCCACGATGTACCTTGCCTTCTGCCCGTTGACAGCTGGGATAGGCTCCAGCCCTCCCTGCGACCCTTGTGAGGATAAGAGGCTAGGAAAATGGATGGATTTTAAAGGAAGTGATTGATAGCTGACTGTTTGTAACCAAAAAAAAAAATGCTATCTTGTTATTTTGGCAAAAAAAAACATGACGTGATACACATGATTTGCCTTCGTGGGTCACGTAAAATGTTCTAGTGGGCCGAATCTGGCCCTGGACCTCGAGTTTGACACCTGTGCTCTAAGGTCAAACGTAATCCATTGTGATTGGTCAACCTACGATTTGTTCGGAGAAAAGAAATGCCAATGGGAGCAGCACGGTGACCCAGTTGGTGAGGACTTTTGCCTCATAGTTCTGAGGTTCAGGGTTCCAGTCTTGGCTACGGCCTTTCTATGTGGATTGTGGAGTTTACATACGCTGCCCATCCTTGTGTGGGTTCTATCTGGACACTCGAGCTTCCGCTCACATTTTTAAAAAATTCATCTTGGCTTCATCGAAGACCTTCAATGTGATTGAGTGGCGGCCATTCCAAGTTGGAGCTCCCCACATGCCCAAGGTCAGCTGGAATAAGCCAACCAACTTACCCAGGACCCTTGTGAGGACAAGCGCTATGGAGTAGGGATGGGTGGAAAATGCCATCAGAAATGAACTTGGTCAAACAGAAGTAGCTGTCAGAGGGGCCTTTTTTGAACACTTGTATGACAAGACTGAGGTGGTTTTGAAAGGACATTGACAAGTCCATGTTTGACAGTTAAAGTACCATATTTTACGCATCATAAGGCGCACCTTCAATGAATGGCATATTTTAAAACTTTTTCCATATATAAGGCACACCGCATTATAAGGCCCACCTTCATCGAATGGCCTATTCTATTACGCTATGCATCCATTAGATGGAGCTGCACCAAAGGCTCAATTTTGATCCATATATAAGGCGCACCGTCGGCTTTTGAGAAAATTAAAGGCTTTTCGGTGCGCCCTGAGTGCGGAAAATACGGTACTCAATTGGAGCTCTAAATAGCTAAAATACGGGACGCTTAAATTCAAAGTAGAATGAAAAGAATCAAACCGTTTTTGTTGCCACTCCGTCTGCTGTGGCTGCCTTGGCCACGTGGGGGAGTATCATTAACACATCTGGATCTACATGTAGATGGTCGCAGGTCTTCAGTAAGCTTCAGTAATGTTAGTTTCGCAAGCCAGGGCAAAAAGAAATTTTCGTGAGGACGGAAAGTCAATCTTGTGTTTGTCTTGAACGATCGGTTAAAATTGGCCGGGATGGCTGCCACAATTGGGAAATCCGTTTTTAAAACAGGTGGCAGTCAATGAGCTAACAGCCACATGTCTTTCTCCGCTGTCATAAGGACGATGAGGTTTTTGAGTTTGATTATAAATACGTCTATGTGCATCCGTTTGAAAAGTAATTCACCATTTCTCATATGCATTGGAAAGAAAGATACTCCTCCCCATCTCCTGGATGCCTCAAACAGTTATTACTATTACGTCCACCATGACAGTCTTGTTCCTGTTGTCATTTTCTTATTAATCCGCAGTTTATTGACAGCATGTTCACATTTGGTATGCATACAAAGTAAACGTGAAAAAATTTGTCATCCTTGCATCAATTTGGATATATGTTCATGCAATGACTTTTCCAAAGACTGAAGGAAGTCATGTGCGTCTATTCAAATTTTTCCTCATTCAGGTCTTCATGTTGCTTGGACGGTCTACACGTTAGCGCTTATACAAACAGTTCCAATATTCAAATCCACTGGGCTCCCAGCAAGTAGGGCAACAGTTTCTATTTTAGTCGTTGCCTGTAGTTCCCTTTTGGTGTCGAGATGATGGTGCTAATGTGGTCCTCAACGTCCAGAGTATACTGTATTGTCTCATCCGGAAGCATCAAACGACACCATCGTGGGATTTTCGATTTGAGGCCAAATGTCTCCACATTTAAACAGGCCGGGCTGCCTCGAAGGAGGCTCACGTTCATTGTGTGCCATCCAGTCACGTTTGTGAGAGAAGCCCGGGAATGTTTTGGTGGTCTTTGAGCTTCAACTGACCCAAGAGGAGCATTGGGAATGGGAACTCAATAACTGCAAAAAATTTTTTACCGTATTTTCCGCACTCTAAGGCGCACCTAAAAAGCCTTTAATTTTCTCGAAAGTCGTCGGTGCGCCTTATAATCTGGTGCATTTTATATATGGATCAATATTGAGCTTTTGGTGCAGCTCCATCTAATGGATGCATAACTTAACCCCAGCCTCGACTGTACCGTCTATTCTATCCGACTTAATTATGCGGTGCGCCTCATATATGAAAAAAGATTTAAAATGGGCCATTCATTGAAGGTGCGCCTTATAATACGGTGCGCCTCATAGTGCGGAAAATAGGGTAAGTGTTAATCAGTTTATTCTCAATGGTGGATAGCAGGTATATAATCCTGTTGTTGATATATTAATTTCTATATAATTGATATTTTCCGATCAGGTAAGTGTTGCCTGAGGCATGCCACACCGGAGCTTTCCATGGTCGTGGCTGAATTTCTGATGCTGATGTCACGCAGTATTTCTTGAGACAGCAAACTACTTGAGAGTGACTCAGCAGCGCCTCTGCTGGTTACAGACGGGTCATGGACTCCATTTTACGGTCAATAATCAATTCCACACAATGTCATGTTTGTAATGACTTAATGATCATTAAGCTCTTACAAAATAATGGATTACCTCCAACAAAGAGCCTCTCGTGTTGCTTTAATATTGATTTAGCATTAGTGTGTCTGGTGTCTGGTGTTCTACGTGACAGAAGAGTCTCCGCTAGGATGAAGGGCAAAGTTTATAAAACAGTGGCGAGGCCGGCCGTGATGTACGGATGAGAGACGGTGGCACCGAAGAAACAACAGGAAGCAGAACTTGAGGTAGCAGAAATGAAGATGAGTGAACAGGTTGGATAGGATTAGAAATGAGCTCATGAGAAGGACAGCCAAAGTTGGATGTTTTGGACACAAGGTTAGAGAGAGCAGACTTCGATGGTTTGGACATGTCCAGATATATTGATAGAAGGGCGCTGAGGATGGAGCTGCCAGGCAAAAGAGCGAGAGGAAGACCAAAGAAAAGATTGATGGATGTTCTGAGGGAAGACATGAGGACAGTGGGTGGTAGAGAGGAGGATGCACGAGATAGGCTTAGATGGAAAAAGATGACACGCAGTGGCGACCCCTAACGGGACAAGCCGAAAGAAAAAGAAGAAGTGTGGTTAGAGTTAGGGTTAAGTAACTGATTTTGCAAAACTGGATGCATGGTCCCAGACAGAAGCCCTTTCATTGCAGAACTTCTGCCAACATGTATTGTCATTTTCCATGATTACTGAAAATTATGATACTTTTTTCAGGAGGGTCCACCCCCTAACCCCCTCCCCATTGCTCATATTACATTCTACAGTTCCTTCTATAATTTCTCTAGTATGAGAGTTTCACGTTGTTTCAATTGGAAATTTGCATCTAATAGACCAGAGTAGGCTTAATCCGCTCCAGGCTTTTTATAGTAATGTAGCGGTTGGTGCTTGGGGAATGTGGAGGACGTTGGTGGGGGAGTAAATGTTGCTTTTCCTCTGGCTGTGGTGACTTGAAAAACCACTGAGACAACGCTACACGTTGGATAGCGGCAAACAAGCACACTGGCATCATATGCATCCATCCATCCATCCATTTTCCGTGCCATTCTGTTATCCTCATGCGGGTCGTGGCCGTGGTGAAGCCCACCCACGCTGTCTTCTAGCGAGGGGGGGTACACCCTGAACTGGCCACCTGCCAATCACATTGGACATAGAAATAAACATTCACACTCACGTCCGCGCGTGCAATCAGTTTAGAGTCTTCAACCTTCTTTTCATGTTTTTTGGGATCTGGGAGGAAAATCAAATTACGCAGAGAAAACCCACGCAGGGACGTGACAACATGCAAACTCCACACAGGTGAGGTCGGGTTTGAATTTGGGTCCTCAGAACTGTGAGGCAAACGTGTTGACCGGTTTTCCACTGTGCCACGGGGACAAAACAATACACTTTTTTTCCCCCCGCATGCATTCAGACAGTTTAATATGGGTATACACTGCGCAAATGGAAGCTTGACCCATTTTAAGTCGTGCCGAGCTTGATTTGCTGGGTGCAACGGAACCGATTATCAGCTCCTGACTGATCGCATGCTGGTTGGATGTATTTCTGTCACGTCTGGACATTTTTTCTGGATTGCAGCTGCTCCGAGTGGATGACCATGTAGCTCAAATGAAGTGTGCCGCGTCTCTCTACATGCACCTGTGTCTCTTTCTTGAATTTTCACCTTGGCTCAGATGATAAAAACAAGTTGGGTAGACTGGGTCAGGAAGGGCATCTGGCATGAAAACTGTGGCAAAAAAAGTAATGCGAGTGACTCACTGCAGTGAGCCCTGATGGGCCAAGGCCAAAGTCCCAACATTCCAAATCCACATGCAGCTGAAACTAGATTTGTTTTTTGATTTGCTTGTTTCCACAACACATTAGTGGTTAGCGTGTCTTGGGCTGCCTGATAGTTGAGAGGTTCTGGATTCGAGTCCTCCTGGGTGCCGCGTCCGTGATGTCCCCCCGTGTTTTCAGTACCCCAATCGCCAGCTTTGACTTTGTTCCTGTAGCTTTCCGCTGCGTCACTGGAACAGTATACATTTGAATTATCGAGCTGCACTTTCACGTTTGAGCGATGTTTGTTTGTTTTCTTCAGCCAATGTTGTCATCAATGCTTTTCTTCTTTATTCTGCAACCTTAATTGATGAAAAGTCCGAGAACTGTTCCCTGTTGTTGTGTTGAAAGCCCCTTGTGTAAGCAACAGGTCATTAAGGCTCAACAGCATTCCTGAAATCCTCCGAATGAAATATTTATACCTGCTTCAGTAACCCTGATTAGACGGGGCTGTTGTTATTTAATCTTTTTTTTTTTTTTTATTATGAGATTCTTTTTCCCGCTCTCTGTTTTTGCAAATCTTTATCAGGAAGTGATTGCAGAGGCTGATGACACAAAATAGTCTAAAGGAAAAAAAGGCTTATGCTCCTGCGGAAAGTAAACTCCAGACGTCAGCAGCCTGTTTTGAGTGTGTTTCGGCCACCTATTTGCATTGTTCTTGTTTTTAGAAGAATTACTTCCAAGGAAAGGATCTTGTCATGATTCCTCCAAGTAGCGCGTGGCTATTCACGCTTTCAGGGTCTGCCACCAACCTGCTCGGCAACGCTGCTGACCTTTGGAGGGAATTAGCGTAATTTCTCGAGTATAATGCATCCTGAAGTATAATGCGCACCCCCAAAGTTGAGCTAAAAAATCAGGAAGACTCTTCTACCGATGTACAAGGCGCACCACTAATTTGCTGCTATCCGTATGCTCAAAATATTGGGAATTATCTATTCCTATTTGGCGAGGTTTGCATTTGTTGTACTTGTATTGTTTTACAAAGAGTCATCATTAATAATAATCTTTGTGGATGTACTGATCCAGCGGTAATATATATCTCAGGACAGCCCACAGGATACACTAGTCCTGGTCCCTCCAATTGTCAGAACAGAATCCCTGAACATTTCAATTGTGTGCGCTATGCCATTTTGTTTTTAAATTACGATCATACTACGTAGTTTTGTTAGATAGTTGTTAGCAGTTAGCTCACGTTGTTTTGCCTCCGTTTTGGCCGCGTCATTGGCCGGAGCGAGGTCACATTTCTTTAAATGTGGCTGCACAACTAACCCTTGCAGTCGACATATTTTATCTCCATTTAAGTTAAAACAAACTCACGGCCTGTTGTTTCTGATATCTGGTGCAGTAGTAACAAATACTGTATGTTACGCTAACGTCAGGTTGGTGGTGCACATTAAGGTGATTTATATAAATTTGTAACATAAGACATCAAATATCATATCGAAATGCATACGTATACCCTTTTTTTTAACCACTCTATGTACCTGTATAGGACAATACAATGTGATTGTATTTTTTTATTTTTCCTCCATACCTAAACATAATGCGCTCTCTTGACTTTTTGGAAATATTTTTGGAGAAAATTGCACATTATTTCCGACAAATTGCGGTAATCTCGGGACGCTGCGAACCTTTCCAGTGAGCCCACATTCGTGCTCTACTTTCTATCGGACAGAAAACAGCAACTTTCTAAACTTTAGTTATCATCAGTGCAGGATGGAGACTTCCTCATCCTCACTTTTTCCAGCGTCTCAATGATTAATGACTTTTGCCTCGTGTGTTTTCCCGCCGTTAAGGAATCTCTTTCCATTGTGTTCTCACCGCAGCCGTCAACACTCTTTCGTGAGTCACATGTAAATTTCTTGCCCACGTTGGATCTCGTTTGAGATTTCAGTCCTTCCTTTTATCAGTGTCTTTGTGCAGTGCATTTTGTGCACAAAAGGCTCTTCCAATGTGTCGGGTGGTTCCGGTTCAAGGGGGCGGGGGGCCCCGCTCGCTTAAAATACATCCCACGTAATGTTTCTTTTTTTTCTTTCCTTTTTTAGGCCAATGAGGAAATGAACAATTATTTTAGGCTCACCAACTCCCAAAAGGGCCAACTTTCACTTTTGGCTTGACATACTTTGGAGAAGACAGCTTGGAGCGGATCACCATTTATTAATAATGATGACAATGTAAATACAGGCTGCACCGAAATATAATTAGTTCAAGGATGCTGCTCAACCTTCATTTTTTTTTTTTTAAATTTTAATTTGGACACAAATGTTCCCACAGGGCGGCACGGTGAGCATCCGGTTAGCACGTCAGCCTCACAGTTCTGAGGACCGGGGTTCAAATCTCGGCCTCGCCTGTGTGGAGTTTGCGTGTTCTCTTCGTGCTTGTGTGGGTTTTCTGTGGGTACTCCGGCAAGCTCCTGCATTGCAAAAATGTGCACGTTAGACTCATTGAAGACTCCGAATTGAGTTTATGCGCCCTGCAACCTTTGGCAACTAGTTCAGCCTGTATCTTGTCTCTCGTTAAAGGGACTCGGGATCGGTTCCATCTTACCCTGGACATTTTTTGCCTAACCATCTTTTTCTAATATTAGGGAGGCAATATTGTCTTTATGGTGCCTCGTTACCATAGAGGCTGTAATCAGTTCAAACAGAAGTACCTCTCATTGGGGCCTTTTCAGGACAATGAGATGACAAGGATCCATCCATCCCTTTTCTTTGCCGCTTATCCTCACGAGGGTTGCAGGGAGTGCTGGAGCCTATCCCAGCTGTCAAGGGGCAGGAGGCGGGGTACACCCTGAGGTGGTTGCCAGCCAATCACGGGGCACATCGATTCCGCACTCAGAATCACACCTAAGGGCAATTTCGAGTGTCCAATTAATATTGCATGTTTTTGGGATGTGGGAGGAAACCAGAGTACCCGCACAGGCACGGGGAGAACATGAAAACTCCACATAGCCACCCGGCTGAATTGAACCCGGGGCCTCAGAACTGTGAGGCCAATGCTTTACCAGCTGATTCACCATGCTGCGAGATGACAAAGATGTTTTATGAAATGAAATTGACACTTTTATGCTACATCCGTGTTAGAATCACTCTATGGAGGTCTAACTAGCCAAAATATGAGACCTGCACTGAGGACAAGAGCTCTAGAAAGAGGTTGGATGGAAAATTAATCAGATGTTACATGTCACAGATGTCCACAGCGGAAGGTGTAGAAAGTGGTTTTTACTTGGCTCTCATAAGCAGGACGCCTACCTTGTCTTTGGTCTCCACAGTTTCGCCTCGCCGCGTCTCGCGCCCGAGCTCACGCAGCATGTCCGCCCCCGCCAGCAAAGAAGTGAAGGAGCTCAACCCCGTCGACTTCATTCAGCTGCAGCAGTACATTGAATGTGAGTTTGTCAACAGCGCGCCACGCTCCTCACGCACACCCACACACACGCAGACAGTACACTGTACACACACCTCACCTTGAGTATCCTCCCACTCACACACTTGGGGTCTCAGAACAGAACTGGACGAGCTTTCAGTCCGAAGACAGAACTCTACATCGGGGATGGGCACCAAAATGTTATCGGTGATTTGTTTGCAATCGGGCGCAGAGCGATTCAGCCAAAGCGGCGCGACATCCTAAGTGAATGTGTCCATTCTATCCATCCTATGCTGTTGAACGTCCCAATTTTTGCTATCAATGGAATCTGAAATTACAATCTATAAAATCTTTATTAGCAGAGGTAATCCACAGTATAATAATTAAAAAGACACTGGCGGTGCTGTTCTGAACCAATAATTTGACGTAGTTGTGCCCCATTGAAGGGCTTGCAAGTACACGACTGGTCCGTGTGCTTTCCTCATAGTATAAATATATTACATGTATTACCATCATGACCAAACAATCAACAACGGTGCATGCGGAAAAGGTCGCGCCGTTATAGTTTCGCATTAGGGTGTAAAGGCACATAGTAATTGAATGTTTTATTTACAACCATTTCAAAGGCTCCCATTTATTTTCCTCGGTTTGCTTGTTGTAATTTAATTGAAATAAAAGTACTCTACTGAGTATATCTTTACATGCTCCTGTGCAAAAGCATTAAATTAATTCATTCAATTGATTTACTGTGTTTATTTTTAGTTGATCCATGAAGAAAATGGTCAATGGAAAATGGTCGCCATCCTCTATGGCTCACAGAACAGATGTCAGTTGTTGTTTTTACGTGATAGTCCTAAAAGATCCGCCTTGACTTTTTCCGTCCTTGTGCGACCTTTTTCAGATTGCAGCCTGAAAGTGAAAGACGTGCTGCGGGAATTTGACGCTGATGGCCGCCTGTCCCGGCACAGACACGGAGAGGTGAGGAGTCGGGACGGAGCGTCCTCTTCGTTTCGAAGCCGTGCAAGTTCTGACACGTGGCGGCTCTGAGAGCGCAGAGAGGAGCGTCTGCTTCACTCTTACGTGGGCACATATTTGCAGCGTGACATCGGCTAATTGGATGCAAAGCCGACGACGGCGTCGACTGAGCGCACTTGCGACAGGCGGTCATTATTATACCGAGACTGCAGATGTAAATGACGTCCTTGTCCAGGCCCACGCAACCAAACCTCGCTGGCTTCTCTTTACTCATTTATGCAGAAAGCTAATCTAGTCATTTCTGATAGCTGAGGGGATTTTCAAATTCATTATCCCCATTCAAAAGAAATAAAAGGGATTCATGTTGAACAGCACATTTCAGTGGTAGTCGACACGACTGCCTCGAAAATGCATTCAGGTTCATTGAAGGTGTCGAAATCATTGTAGTTCACGGGCCTCATAAACCCAGATTTGATGTCGAAGCTGCAGGACATCCAAAATATTACCATACCTGATGGAAATTTTTCCAGTTGTTTGAATGCAGAACGAATCAAGTACTTTCAGAAAATCTTCAGTCATTTTACAAAACAGCCTCAGTTTCCTTGACAATATTTTGGTTCAATTTGTCATCTAAAAAGTCATCTCACGTCATTATCCTCACAAGAGTTGCGGGAAAGCTGGAGCGTATCCCAGCTAGCTTCGGGCGAAAGGCAGACTGAACGCTGAACTGTTTGCCCGTTAGTCGCAGGGTAGATAACAACACCTTCACTGAGCGGGAATCGATCCCACCCTGCCCACACCAAAGGCAGGTGTGTGTACCACTACACCATCAGTGACTCCATCTACAAAGCGTGCTCAAATAACTGATCAGATTGATTGTATTATAAGGTACTTTAAAAGTTTAAATCACAGATATTTAGAACTGAAAAATATAGGGTTGCATTTTAAAATTGAATCCACTTATGAAGACCTAGGAATTATGACCACTCCATATGTTACAGGAGCATAATTATCCCCATTACTCATCACCACCACAATATTTTTTCCAATTTCAAATTCATCCTGCGGACCGGATCGTACTCCTTAGCGGGCCGGTTTGGGGCCGCAGGCTGTATGTTTTACACAGCGACACTAAATTGCCCTGCAATTGCCTGTCGAGCAGTTCAGGGTGTGTAACATCCTTCACCGTATCTCAGCCACCATAGGTTACAGTCACCAGTGACCCTGATGAGGACAAGCATTACCGAAAATGGATGTACAGACAAAAGGTAGCTTTGTACCATCCATAACGGTACGTTATACTACGATGAGGCGAGGGTTCCACTTAAATGTCTCTGTGAGGTTGCCATGAGTGAATTATTTATTAGTGGGGCAGCTCTGCAGGGCATAGGCGTCAACAAGAAATGGGTTTGTGGTTCAGATTTATCGAGGGACTTCGGTTCAAGCCCTCCAGTATCCCATCATCAAAGTCGCTCAGAGGAGGGTGGAGAGATAGAAAGAGAGCGAGAGATAGCCTGCTCCACTCACTTCTGCTTTCTTGCGGGTGGGGAGGGCTTAAGTGTCTAAAATGTAAATTGGGGTGGCAAAAATAGCTTTATTACCTACTTTTTCGCTGTTACCTGTTGTTGACACTGCGTTCGACTGATTATTATCAAATAGTTCCCAGGTGATCTGACTTAAAATACACGTCTGGGACATGCATTTGTCAATTCACCCTAAAGATTAGATTTATAGCACCGTCTCTTTCCTTTCTTTGCTGAAATTAGCGCATTTAAGAAGGCGGCGCCAACTCATGCTCATCGGATACCGTGTACTGCTCGGCCAACGGCGAGTTTACATTTTTGTCCCTGTGCCGTCCAGGCGTGGAGGATCGGTCAGACAAATCAGAGTCTTCTCCTGGCTGGAGCAAAAGCCAGTGTTGGAGAGGAACAAAGCAAATGCCTGTAAAGCATTTTCCCTCACTGAGGCAGCACTTCGCACTCTATACCAGGGGTGTGAAACTAATTTTTAGCACGAGACACATTGTGGTTACGGTTTCTGCCAGCGGGCCATTACGACTCTGAAACCATCAAAAGCGTGTTACACATGAAATTTGGGCACTCGTTTCGGAATCAGAAATCAAGGGTAATGGGTTTTTCAACTATTGTTGACGTTTGGTAACACAAAAATGCATGCAATCTCTCGTCGTCATTTAGGACATGACAAGTGGAGATTTTGGTAAAGATTTGAAGAAAAAACCTTGGAAGTTGATACACGTGATTTGCCTCCGTGGGCCACATAATTGTGCGGCGGACCGGAACTGGCCCCGGGCCTCGAGTTTGACACCTGTGCTCTATACCGTGAGCGAGTTGCACGTGAACACATGACCAAACACACACATCCCTCCACAAAGGGACACTATACTTGCAAATAGTTGGGTCTGTGGAGTGCCTGCGATATGTCCCCTTTAAAAAGTGTAATGATCCGCAGCTCATTGAATTTGTAAAAGCCAACGTGCAGCAAGCAAAGTCGTTTTTCATGTTACGGAATCTCACAAAGCGCCTCATCCCAACTTGTTCGTGTTCCAGTGCATCGACGAAGAAGGCTTCCGTCTCTTCCTGAAAACGTACCTGGAAGTGGACGACTTCCCAGCCGATCTGTGCCAGCGACTCTTCCGCTCTTTCCAAAACTCCGAACCTGCTCAGGAAGACAACGGCAGTAAGAATACACAAACACGCACGCACACAAACACGGGTGGGTACTACTGAGGCAAATGGCCGCCATGTACTGTCTCGCATCATGGTAAAAGGAGCATGGAGATTTTTCAAGACAGGGTTGTGTTATTCCAGAACACTGTAAAAATAGAAGTGCAGATGAACGCACAGAACAACGTCACAATCCGATTTTCTGCATGCCAATGAAAGTATATGTACAGGTAATAATAATTAACATGTTTTTTTCCCCCAATGCTTATATTCAGTGATGGCGTAGATAACAGGTGTCAAACTCAAGGCCCAGGGGCCAGATCTGGTCCGCCACGTGATTTTTATGGCCCCCGAAGGAAAATCACGTGTGTCAAATTCCATGATTATTGTTAAAATCATTTCAAATTGTCATATCAAATATGATAATGTTAAGATATTGCAAGAATTTTTTGTGTTAGCAAACATAAACAAAACTAGAAAACCCCATTACCCTTCATTTCTGATTCCAAAACTACTTCATAAATTTAATGTGTAAATATGGTGAGGCAATGAAAGATTTTTATGGTTCCAGTTTAACGGCCCTCTGAAGGAAACCGTATCTACAATATGGCCCGCAACAAAAATTACTTTGACACTCCTGGTGTAGACGTTCATTTGCCAGACTTCCATGCAGGCTACACAGCACGTATTATATATGTGCAACCAATAAACCATACAAACACAATGGCTGAAATTTCCCAGAGACCAATCCAGGGTGTATTTTTCTTTTGCCCTAAATCAGATGGGTTAGGCTCCATTTTACTGGCAAACCATAAAAGGACAAGAGATACAGTCAATGGATGGACAATAAATATTGTTTTATTGCTGTACTTTCCAGAGGAGGTCTTTCTAAAGGATGTTTCGTGTTACTTCTCACTCTTGGAGGATGGTCTGCCTCGGGACAAGCTGGAGTGTAAGTCCTATTTTTGTCTTTTCGTATCTCATAAAATGGCCGCCGCTTTTAAACTGTGGTGGAATTCTGTTCCTTTAACCTCAGTTGCTTTCAAGCTCTACGACAGAGACGGCAACGGCGTCCTGGACAGCTCGGTAAGATGGCAGTCAGCCGTGCCTCAAAACGTGGTCCTGATAAGATTTTGGAACCGGGGCCTTCAGTGGGGACTTTGCAGACTTATTAAATAGTTTAATCTGGGCAGACGCGTTTCGCTAGTCGTACTTGGGTTGCGCTCGCCAACCGATCAGAAGACAGAATGTTGGTGACATCATCGGGGTGGCCAGCTCACCGGCCTTGAGAGGACAGATTTAAAATCTGATTGGCTAAATAAACATGATACATCATAGATTTAATTTATCCATCCATTCATTTTCTTCACCGCTTATCCTCACGAGGGTCACGGGGAGTGCTGGAGCCTATCCCAGCTGTCAATGGGCAGGAGGCCTGGTACACCCTGAACTGGTTGTCAACCAATCGCAGGGCACATAGAGACAAACAGCCACACTCACAATCACACCTAGGGGCAATTTAGAATGTCCAATTCATGTTGGATGTTTTTGGAATGTGGGAGGAAACCGGAGTACCCGGAGGAAACCCACACAGGCACGGGGAGAACATGCAAACTCCACACAGGCGGGGCCGGGTTCATACAATTCTTTGGAACAAATTTCTTTGTAAATCTAGGCTAGTCTTTTATGGAAGTAAATTAGTGCCACCAGGATTTGAATGTGAAATGTAAAGTGATGGGCGGGTCAGCTGGAAAGCGTTGGCCTCACAGTTCTGAGGTCCCGGGTGGAGTTTGCATGTTCTACCCGTGCCTACATGGGTTTTCTCTGGGCACTCCGTTTCCTCCCACATCCCAAAAACATGCAACATGAATTGGACACTCTAAATTTCCCACGGTGTGATTGTGGGTGCAGCTGTTTGTCTCAATGTGCCCTGCAATTGGCTGGCAACCACTTCAGGGTGTACCCCGCCTCCTGCCCTTTGACGGCTGAGATAGGGTTCAGCACACTCCCTTGTGAGGATAAGCGGCTAAGAAAATGGATGGATGGATGAATGGATGTAAAGTGATGACATTTTCAATAGTTGCTACAATTTGGTGTCTAAAATTCACCGTCGGTGCCACCAGACAGGGCTACTTCAGGTCAGAACCGAACACCCACCCAATCGCAGTTAGGCTTTCTGAGTCCGCGATGTAACATATTAAGAAAGCGCAACTTGATTGGCTGGCTGTTTGGTTCCGACCTGAAGTAACCCTGCCTTGTGGCACAGACGGTGAATTTCAGACAGCGAATTGTAGCAAATTCAAATCTTGTTTTGTGTGGCATTTCAAATTCAAACTCTGGTGCCTCTACTTTACTTCTGTAGTCTTTATTTTATTTTTTTAACTGAATTGCAGGAAGTGGATAGAATTATCGCTCAGATGATGCACGCTGCTGAGTACTTGGGATGGGACGTGTCAGAGCTCAGGCCGGTAAGTCGCACAATGCCCCCACCCGGTGCGCTTGACAGCCCCACATCTTGATCAAGATGGCCAAATCGTATGTCGACTTATTCGCTTCTCACACGACAACCACAAAAAGCAAAGCTGAGAAACCTGTTTGGAGGTCAAAAGATAACCCTATACCCGCAGGTTCTCAAGGACATGATGACAGCGATAGATGCTGACAGCAGCGGTACGGTTTCTCTGGAGGAGTGGGTGGAAGGAGGCATGAACAACGTCCCCCTGCTCGTCCTGCTCGGCCTGAAGGTAAATTACGTGAAAGCTTTTATTGCTGCTGCTGCTGCCAACACCTCTTTGGCCTTTGCCTCCTAGTCCTCCTTTCCCAGGCCTTTTCACGCACTCAGCACTACTAAACCCACTAATGTCTTGGGTGTGCTCTGCGACACATGAGTGCTTTCGTCTCTTTTTTTTTTTTTTTCAAACACAATGTTAGCAAACATTCTGTAATGAAAACACTGAGTAAGAGGACTAAAACAGAAGAAAATAAATGAGCCTTCTCATTCCCGACAACAGGTAGGAATCACACTATTTTTCCTACAGCAAAGACGTGAAAAGAGATCATCATTAAACATTTATTAACTGTAAAGCACAAGTACTGTGTGTCAATTGTGAAGTCAGATTTTAATATTCTTACTACTGTGACACAAGTGTAAAAATAAGTGAACCAGGTGGTGGGTTATTTTTTGGTAAAAACAACAAAACACTTCCTTTCAACACTCGTAATGTAAATGAGGAGGAAATAATGAAAAGCCTCCTTTAATTTCTTAAGCGTTCATTGTCCCACGTGTAAAACAAATACTATAAAATATCCATCCATCCGTTTTCTTAGCCGCTTATCCTCACAAAGGTCACAGGAGTGCTGCAGCCAATCTCAGGTGTCATCGAGCAGGAGGCAGGGTACACCCTGAACTACTTGCCATCCAACGGCTGGGCACATAGAGACAAACAGTCGCACTCACAATCACACCTAGGGGCAATTTAGCCATCCATTCATTTTCTTTGCCGCTTATCCTCACGAGGGTCGCGGGTAGTGCTGGAGGCTGTCCCAGCTGTCAATGGGCAGGAGGCGGGGTACACCCTGAATTGTTTGCCAGCCTATCGGAGGGCACTTGCAGACAGACGCACTCACAATCACACAATTTAGAGTGTCCAATTAATGTTGCATGTTTTTTTTTTTTTTTTGGGAGGGGGGGGGTGTGGGAGGAAACCGAAGTGCCCGGAGAAAACCCACAAAGGCACGGGGAGAACCTGCAAACTTTACACAGACGAGGCAGGGATTGAACCCTGGACCTCAGAACTGTGAAGCCAACGCTTTCCTAATGAAAAATAACATTGTCTGAAGCATATTGATACTTTATCACAAACAATCCACTGATGCAATTCTTAACTTTATCAACACAATATCAAGATAAATATAAGGCTATTGATAGATATTTAAAGCCAGGAAGGGAGATGGATGCACCTGCTGCAGGAAACAAAAACAAGGGGGGTGGGGGGGGGGTTGCTTTCCGCATGTGATTTGGATAAAAGCACCTGTCTCCCTCTTAACAGATTGAAAGCAACCTCATCATCTTGTGCGGACAATTCAAGAAGATTAGTCTGCTGTGAATGTGCCGTGCAGGACGCCGCGACACATTCTGCGATAATCAGCAATGTCATTAGTGCGACGCTCGCCGTGAGTGGGTGTGAAATGTGGGCCACTTCAGTTATGAAAGGAGTTGTGTTGTTACCAAACTGCACCGCATTTGGAACTTACGCACAACTGAACTGAACTGAACTGAACTTTGTAGAATAAGTTTTCTGAGATGAATGTCAAAGTGGCGCTGTACTATCTCAGTGGCTGTACAGAGCATGCTATTTTAATGCTTGGGCCAATTAAATTAGCAAACGTCTAATAAAATACAGGATGGCAGTACAGTGTGAAAGAAAACATGCGCAGATCAGAGGAGAATCTATGTGTGGTGTTGCAAACAACTGTAAAACTAAAAAAAAAAAAAGTAGTTCAACAAATAAGATGAGTCCAATTGCCTCAAAATGGAGCCATATGGGGGGGGGGATCAGGGACAAGCCAGTGCCAACTGTAGGCTGCTCACAAACCGAGATGAATGCACCAGGAAGGACATTCAGGAAAGCAGAGGAAAGCATAGAGTCCACAACTGAGTGTTGGGACTTGGAACGTTGGGACTCTGACAGGAAAAGCTCAGGAGTTGGTTGGCATGATTATTAAGAGAAAAGTTGATATATTGGGAGTAAGGCTAGAAGTTTAGGGGCAGGGTTTAAATTGCAGCATTTTACCATAGTGCAGATGGGAAGAGGAATTGAATAAGGGTTGTTTTAAAAGAAGAGTTAACTAAGAATGAAGAGGTGCAAAAACTATGTGGTCGATTGATGAGGCTGAAACTTGTATAATGTAAGGGGAGATTAGTTGCTGTGCTCACAAGAGGTGAAAGAAAAATTCTGGAAGGAGCTCAGACCCTGAGCATCCCAGAGAGAGACAGAGAGTCATGATTATTGCAGATTGCTGTGGACAAGTTGGTAAAGGAAACAGAAATAATGAAGTGATGGCTACGTTTGGCATCAAGGAAAGGAACTTGGAGGGCTAGATGGTGGTAGACTTTGCAAAAAGCATGTAAATGGTGAACATTTTCTTCCAGAAGAGGTGCATTAGATCTTGTGCAGATGATGTAATCTGAAGGAGGTTACGGAGTGTAAAATGGTGTGGTAGGTGAGAGTGTGGCGAAGGCTAAACAAGAGGCATATGACGACCTGCACACCAGGTTGGACACGAAAGAAGGAGAAAAGGATCAGATGGAGAGATAGAGATGGGAAGGATGTGCAGCAGGTCAGGATGATTAAGGTTAGAGATGGAAATGTTTTGACTGGTGGCAGTAGTGTGCTAAATAGGTGACGTTGATGAACGAAGAAAATGAGAGAGAAGGAAGAGTAGTAGAAGCGAGTGTGAAGGACCAGGAAGTGGCAATGATTAGTAAGGAGGACATGAGAAAGGCACTAAAGAGGAATGAAAAATGGAAAGGCAGTTGGTCCCAATGACATACCGGAGGAGTTATGGAAGCAATTTGGAGAGATGGCTGTGGAGTTTTTGACCAACTCATTCAACAGAATACTAGCGGACGAGAAGATGCCAGAAGAATGGAGGAAAAGTATGCTAGTTCCCATTTTTAAGAACAAAGGCGATGTTCACAGCTGTGGGAACTATTGAGGAATAAAGTTGATGAGCCACACAATGAAGTTATGGGAAAGAGTGGTGGAGGCGATATTCAGGACAGAAGTGAGTACTGTCAAGTATTTGCCTGTAACAGCATGGTTTCATGCCCAGAAAGAGCACCAGAAATGCATTATTTGCCCGGAGGATGTTGATGGAAAAGTACAGAGAAGGGCATCAGGCGGGGTACGCCCTGAACGGGTTGCGAGCCAATTGCAGGGCACATTGAGACAGACAACGGCCACACTCACAATCACATCTAGGGACAATTTAGAGTGTCCAATTCTTGTTACGTGTTTATGGGATGTGGGAGGAAACCGGAGGGCCCGGAGAAAACCCACGCAGGCATGGGGAAATCATGCAAACCCCACACAGGTGAGGCCGGAATTTGAACCCTGGTCCTCAGAACTGCCTGGCTAACGGTCTAACCAGTTGCTCCACAGTGCCGCCATCTTTGCAGAAATATTTTTTTCATTGCTACAATGACAATAAGTTCAAAAACAATTTGGGAAAATGTACTATTGGGCTAGCAATAGTAAGTAGAAGACACGACGAACATAATGGTGAAAAGACATCATTGTCACCATGTGGCATTTCATAGATAACGCTAGAATTGCTCAATTTGTGTCATGCATAATAAAAACATACCTTGAGATTTGCATTGAAGTCATTTATATTCTATATGCATACGAAAGTGAAAGAAAAAACAAAAGAGTCTGTGGAGTTAATCCTCCTCTTCATTGTTCCCCTGCTGCTTAACCTGTTGAGGTCAAATAATTATATTTCTTGCAGTAATAAGCATCCATTTTCCGCTTGACCTCATGGAGCCTATAGCAGCTGATTTTCACGTTCACGACATTACTGAGCGGCACCCAAGCAAGGCGAACATACCACGACACCATCAGTGACTGCTTGTTGCAAAAACAAATCTTAGATATTTTCACGCATCAAACATCAAATGTTTTAAAATTCTTGTAGCGCAAGACTAAAAATGTCACTCAACCACTGTCAAGTAGCAGTCCAACTCTCAAAGTCAAAACTTGGGATGCCTTTTTGTGTGCTTGGCATTTCCCAGATGACCCAGACAGACGGGCAGCACCTGTGGAGAATGAAACATTTCAGCAAGCCAGTTTACTGCAACGTGTGCCACTGCATGCTGCTGGGCCTCAGGAAGCAAGGCTTGTGCTGCACCTGTGAGTAACCGCCAGACCTGCAAAAGTCACACACCTGGAGCCTGGGTGAACGCGGAAATATGATGGGGACTGTTCTGCAGCAGTTCTGGGAACTACACTTGACTCTTCTTTTCCTTTCATTTGTCCCACTTGTCCTCGCCCAAGCATGTCATCCTTTTCCATGTAAGCATGTCTACTCTCTCCTCCTCTCTTACCCCAACAACCCTCATGTCTTCCATCAACCTTCTCTTTGGTCTCCCTCTCGCTCTTTTACCTGACAGCTCCATCTTCATCACCCTTCCACCAATATATTCACCCTCTCGCATCTGGACGTCTCCAAACCATTGACGTCTCCTATTTGTAACGCTCTCTTCAAAACCTTGGCTGTCCTTCTTTCTGATGAGCTCATTTCTAATCCAAGCCTACAACACAACTCACTACTGTTCTGCTGCTCTCATACGTGTCACACATTTCCCTGTCACACCAGATTTACGCATGCAGTACCACAGTTCTTCTCTTGGTATTCTGTCATCGGTTTCTCTAGATCAGGGGTGTCAAACTCATTTTCCCCGCGGGTCACATTGTAGTTAGATATTCCCTCAGAGGACCGTTATGACTGTGAAACCGTGAAAATCTTTCGCCTCATCATATTTACACATGAAACTTATGAACAAGTTTTGGAATCAGAAATCAAGGGTAATGGGTTTTTCAACTATTGATGATGTTTGGTAACACACAAATTCTTGTAATATGTCAACGTGATCATTTAGGATATGACCATTTGAAATGTTGGTACAGATTTTAACAGTAATCATGGAAGTTGATACACATGATATGCCTTCGCGGGCCGCATAAAATCATGCGGCAGGCCAGATCTGGCCCCCGGGCCTTGAGTTTGACACCCGTGTTCTAGATCTGCAAAAACACAATGTCGCTCCCTCTGACCTTTTCTGTGCTTTTCCACGAGCATCCTCAAGGCAAATAATGCATCTGTGTGCTCTTTCTAGGCATGAAACCATACTGTTGCTCGCAGATGCTTACTTCTGTCCTGAGTCTAGCCTCCACTACTCTTTCAAATAACGTCATTGTGTGGCTCATCAACTTTATTCCTCTATCGTTCCTCACAAATCCTCACATCACCCTTGTTCTTAAAAATGGGCACCAGCAAACTTTCCTCCATTCTTCAGGAAACTGCACCTAAGTAGTTATTTGTGCTTACTTTTACTCCCTCCATTTAAAAACAGATATCTGTATTTTCTACTTTTTATTTTGTCAAAACAGACTCTTTTTTTTTTTTTTTACTTTATTGGATAATGACACAGCGTTAGAAAGACGAAAATAGAGAGAGGGAAAATCAACCGCAGATTGATTGAGATGTTCAGGTCTAATGGAGCCGGAACAAAGGGAGACAGCGGCGACGTGGAGGAACGTGAACCAAGAAGCACAAACAATGATGGCAACACATTCAGAGGAGCAAGATATTGAATCATTTTAGAGAATTGTAGGATGTTTATATAACTATAACAAGGATTTGTGCCAGATGCATTGTGTCACCATCTTTAGGTTTTCAAATTTGTAATGTCTAATCTGAAAAAAAAAAAAAAAAAAAAAAACCTTGACCTAAAAGTAAGGTGTATTTCCATTATTAGCTAATTCAAAAAGTAGCTAGTTCATAAAATTAGCAAAGCTGTGGAAACACCTTGTTTTGTTGGGATATACCAGGAAGCAGACCCAACAATATCAAAAAAATGTGGGATTTTTTTTCTTCTTCTCATTCCGAGTGTAATGTAAGTAAACAAAAGAGGGAAGCTAGTTTGTGTACATATTTTTTTTCACCCTGCCAAGTTGTCAAAACACAGTAGGTATTGTTATAGATAACTGACAATTTTTTTTTTACTTTTGTAGTTAAAAATGGTGACACGGAGGGGCAGCTGGAGAGTGTTGGACTCACAGTTCTGGGGACCGGGGTTCAAATCCCGACCCCGCCTGCGTGGAGTTTGCATGTTCTCCTCGTGCCCGCGTGGGTTTTCTCCGGGCACTCCGGTTTCCTCCCACATCCCAAAAACATCCAACATGAATTGGACATTCTAAATTGCCCCTAGGTGTGATTGCGAGTGCGGATGTTTGTCTCCATGTGCCCTGCAATTGATTGGCAACCAGTTCAGGGTGTACCCCGACTCCTGCCACTTGACAGCTGGGATTGGCTACAGCACTCCTGTGACCCTCGTGAGGATAAGCGGGTCCAAAAATGGATTGATGGGTAGTTAAAAATACCACCAAAATCCATTGTTTTCCACTGTTTTACACATAACACAAAGTGAGTCTGTGACCTTGTTAAAGTTTGACGTCAGTGCAGTTTGTCGATTGAATCCAAAAGTCAATAATACTGCACACTGCAAGGCCTCCAAATCGAGTGGATGTGAAATTGTTTTCACTGAGACGTAGTTTTGTTTATTAATATTCAAGTACCTCCTCACTCCGTGAACAGTACCCTCGGATTCAACTCAGATGAAGTGCGACACGGCATTCCTGAGTTTTAAGCAAGTGAGTGTCAGCCACTGCCCAGCTATACAAACACAGCTTATAAAGTACAAGTATAATACTTACCTATACTACGAATTTATAACATAACTGTGGATGAAATAGCAAAGCTTGTGGTCAATATCACCGCAATGAATATCTTGCCTTGGTTATGTTCAAGTCAAGGGGAGTGGAAGACGAGCAAAACCTCAAAATATGTCCCTCTCTTTTCATTTTTCCTCCACATCCTCTTTCAGATTTTCTTCCGTTTGTGGACCAACAATCCAACAATTGCTCAGTTCTACTTCACAGCGATTGTAAGACTCCACATAGAAGAATCCAAACGTGACCTCACTGTGAACGCTTGGCTCCCACAAGCGACAGAACGCTGTGATGTCGCCAAGAACCAATCAGAGCAAAGCTGTTTTCCATATTTAATTTAATGATAACAGCCATCAAATCCAGGCAAAGCTTTTTTTTACATGTTGAATATTAATGAGAAATCCGTCCATTTCAGCTGCCAGGCATAAAATGTCAACAAGGATTGCACGAAAAAGGGCATCCTGCGTATTTCCAACCCAGATTATCTTGCATACTTTTCTAAATGTAAAAGAACTTTCGACTTTTTATTACATTTCAGAGCCTGTATGTTTTTACTTTTACTAAGGTACAGAAGGTGAGTGTCTGCATGCCACCCAAGTACAAAGTGAGTACTTTTGCCCCCTCTGATCTACAGGCTGCAAGTACACGGTCCACGGACGCTGCGCCAACAGGAACCCAGCCCCCTGCGCCAGAACCTATGTGAAGTCCAAGAAAGAAACAGGGGTGCGCTGCTTTTTTCTGTGGCAACTTTAAGGGGCTATGTGGGATGTTTGTTTATTTTCATGGCTCTGGCGATTACAAATGAGATTCTCATTTTTCAGGTCTCAGCGCACGACTGGGTGAGTGGGAACTGTGAATCGAGGAAGTGTGACAAGTGCCAGAAGAAGATCAAGAGTTTGCATGGTCTTACGGGCAAACACTGCGTGTGGTGCCACTCCATGGTGAGGAAGGGCTGGGCATGACTCCTTCGGTCTGGGATGAATAGTTTATGGACTGCCAGAGGCCCTTTTCTGTTTCCACTGCCCTAAGCAAGTACCATAGAGGGGCATGGCTCGGATGAGTTTGTTTTAGACAAATAAGGCCATCGTGCACCTCTGGGGTGATCTAGAACGGAGATTGACCTTACAGAAATACACCCAGAAACAGAACAAACAACTCCTTAACATCACTTTTACCTTCCTGGAGGTGGCTCATATCCTAATACTTTTGTCCGTGGTACAGTGAAGAAAATAAGTATTTGAACACCCTGCTATATTACAAGTTCTCCCACTTAGAAATCATGGAGGGGTCTAAAATTTTGATCATATGTGCATGTCCACTGTGAGAGAGATAATCTAAAAAGAAAAATCCGGAAAACACAATGTATGATTTAGTAACGATTTATTTGTGTGATACAGCTGCAAATAAGTATTTGACACCTGTCTATCAGCTAGAATTCTGACCCTCAAAGACCTCTTAGTCTATCTTTAAAAGCCCGCCTACCTCGTACTACACGACTACAGGACTACACGACAGGACTTGGTTAATGACCTGAAAAGAGCTGGGACGACCGTTTCCAAGGTGACTGTTGGTAATACACTAAGACTTCGTGGTTTGAAATCATGCATGGTACGGAAGGTTCCCTTGCTTAAACCAGCAAACGTCAAGGCCTGCTTAAGTTTGCCAATGACCATGTATGTATGATACAGAGGAGTCATGGGAGAAAGTTTTGTGGTCAGATGAGACCAAAATGTAACTTTATGGTCATATTTCCACAAACCGTGTTTGGAGGAAGACGAATGATGAGTCCCATCCCAAGAACACCATCCCGACTGTGAAGCATGGGGGTGGTAGCATCATGCCTTGGGGCTGTTTTTCTGCACATGGGACAGGACGATTGCACTGTATTAAGGAGAGGATGCCCGCGGCGATGTATTGTGAGATTTTGGGGAACAACCTCTTTCCCTCAGCCAGAGCATTGAAGCTGGGTCGCGCTGGGCCTTTCACCATGACAATGACCTGAAGCACACAGCCAGAAAAACCAAGGAGTGGCTCCATAAGAAGCATATCAAGGTTCTGGCATGACCGAGCCAGTCTTCAGACCAAAACCCAATAGAAAATGTTTGGAGGGACTCGAACTCCGTGTTTCTCAGCGAGAGCCCAGAAAGATCTTCTGATCTAGAGAAGATTTGTGTCGAGGAGTGGGCCAAAATCCCTCCTGCAGTGTGTGCAAACCTGGTGAACAACTACAGGAAAAGTTTGACCTCTGTAATTGCAAACAAAGGCTACTATACCAAATATTAACGTTGGTTTTCCCAGGTGTTCAAATACTTACTTGCAGCTGTATCACACAAATAAATAATTTTAAAAAAAAATCATACATTTTGATTTCTGGATTTTTCGATTTTGATCATCTCTCTCTCACAGCGGGCATGCACCTACGTTGAAAATTTCAGACCGCTCCACGATTTCTAAGTGGGAGAACTTGCAATATAGCATGGTGTTCAAATACTTATTTTCTTCACTGTATATATTGTATTATGACTATAACTCTAAGTACAATGCGCTAAAAGTAATTTTCTAGAGTATCAACTATTCAACATATTTTGCTCTCCTCATAACAATAGTGGTAGACAGAACTCTTGTTAAACTTTATACACTTAAAAAAAAAATTATAGCATACTTCTAAAAGCCTATTGTTTTGAATGTCTTGAGGGGAAACCCTGTGTCATGCTAGTGAGCCAGAGTTTATACACTGGGTCAATAGTGAGTAACCATGACAACTAGGGGGCAGAGTTTGGTGCACAGTGAGCCCAGAATTTCTAAAAAGTATTTTCAAGACATTAAAAAGTACATTTTCCCATATGTATGCCCTTTCAGATTAGCTTCCCACGTAACTTTGTTGGGTTTTAATGATCCGAGTCCAGGAATGTTTTGTTTTCCCTTTTGACATCCAGCGCCACGACGCGTGCGCAAACGAAGAACCGAGCGAGTGCACGTGCGGCCCACTCCGAGACCACATCCTGCCCCCGTGGGCCGTCTATCCCGTCATCAAGGTGGGTAGACGGATGGATTGGACGGATACATACATGTGCTAAATTTATGTATCCATCGGATCCACAATCGATTGGTGGATCGATGGTGGATGTATTGATTTATTTTGTTCTGTTCTGAATGAAGGAGCGATCGAACAGCTGCTCTGCTGACGACGCTGAGCTCAACACAACTCCCGACGGACAAATCCTTGAGGTACTGTAAGTACTTGAAACCGATTGAAATGATGACAGTGACACAAATGTCCACTTTCTCGTCCATTTTTGTGACAGATCAGCCCTGTGCCCAATACCCACCCTCTTCTCGTTTTTGTCAATCCCAAAAGTGGCGGCAAGCAGGGGGAAAGGTCAGCCTCGATACCGAACAGTCATCGAGACATTTTGATGCATTTTAAGCCTTTTTTTCCTACAGACGTGAAAACAAACTCTTGTTATGATTGCAGTCTCGTGTTGTAATAGTTTAGCTTACATAAAAATTGGTGCATTGAAAAGAGGGTTCAGCAACAAATTCATTTGAATTTTTGGACACTTCTCTCATATTCTTTTTTTGACCTGAAAGCCAAATATTTTCAGTCTAGTCTACTGGACAAATGAAGGAACTGGCCTTTCTCTTCCTATACTCTTGGAAGCGAGTAAGTCTAAAGTATCTAAAAAGCTTGACTACAAATTAGTATAAAAGGGGATGACACAAATAATTTTCCTTAACTATGCGCAAATACAAAAAAAAAAAAAACTACTACAACTAACCCTAAGTTTGCTTTTGTGCATTTCAGGGTCTTGCGTAAGTTTCAGTACTTGCTCAACCCTCGGCAGGTGTACAACCTTTCCAATGGTGGACCAAGCGCAGGGTGAGCCATCGAATCATAAATGAATGATGGGACCGCACCACTGTGTTTGTGACTTACGCTACTCACAAAATGTTGGCCATACCGTAATTTCTGGCCTATAAGCCGCTACTTTTTTCACGCGCTTTCAACCCTGCGTCTTATGTGGTGATGCAGGTAATTTGTGCATTTTTTCTAACGGCCGCAAGGGGGGAACTTGAGCGGAAAACATAAGAGTGCAACCAGTGGAATATATGTGCCGAGGAAGTGACTTTTACCGGTATTTTTTGTTTTTATTGTTGTAAATAGCTCGTGTTTCAATGTGGGCACTAGCAGCTTTTACACAGGTGCGGCTTCTGTATGTACCAAATGGTATTTCCTTTACAAGTGTTTCAATGTGGGTTTCAATGTGGGCACTCGCGGCTTATGTATGGGTGTACGAAATGGTATTTCCTATACAAATGTACTGGGTGAAGCTTATTATCTGGTGCATTCTGGAGGCCGGGAATTACGGTATTGAGTTTTTGGACAAAATGTCAAGATGAAGCTAAAATGCACTACAGTTTAATAGTAGGCGTAACCTTCTGTGCGTCCTGTCGTGTGTTGTCTTTTGATCAGCCTGAGTTTCTTCAGAAACCTTCAGGAATACCGGATCCTGGTATGTGGCGGAGACGGCACTGTCGGCTGGATTCTGGACGCCATCGGTAAAATGGATGCCCAAAATCACTTGCAAATGGAGACCCAGTAGAGCACAGACTTCTGCCAACGCCAAACAATTCTAATTTAGATTTGCACCACATTGTCAAGGGTCACACATGCTCTTTATTTCCGCAAAACCTCTTCTCTTATGTCTCCGACCCAATCAGACAAAGCCGGTCTGCTGGTGCGGCCGCCGGTCGCCGTACTTCCGCTGGGGACAGGAAATGACCTCGCGCGATGCCTGCGGTGGGGAGGAGGTGAGAATCAACTAGAGAATGGAAAGTGATAAGTTACACTAACAGCCAGACTCCCATCAAAAACAGCACACTTTAAGAAATACTCGAGTAGTACTCAGTAGAGGGTCTTGCGTAAAGTCAGGTGGGGCGGTGCTCACATTCCAAATTCAAAAGCAAAGAGTCCCAAGTCAAAACATGATTGAGAGGAACTGGAGCATATGTTTTCTCTCATCTGCTCACACTTCAGTTTTTTACAACCCGTAGGATACGACGGTGAGGACCTGAATAGGATCCTGAAGGACATCGAGGGGAGCTCTCAGGTTCTGATGGACCGCTGGAGCGTGCAGGTCATCACGGAGGAGGGTGAAGAGAAGGGCGACCCTGTGCCATATGAAATCATCAATAATTACTTCTCCATCGGAGTGGTGAGTCTTCACGTTGGACGTTCGTGTCCGTTTGTGGCTCGCTGACGCGGGTCTGTTGTGCCGACAGGACGCCTCCATCGCACACCGCTTTCACACCATGAGGGAGAAACATCCTCAGAAATTTAACAGCAGGTATGGATTGGGCCACATATTGGAGAGTACCTCAATCCTCAAATACTTCCGGTGCTGTTTTCTTGCCTGCAGGATGAAGAACAAGCTGTGGTATTTTGAATTTGCCACCTCAGAGACCATCTCGGCCTCCTGCAAGAAACTGAACGAAAGTTTATCGATTGAGGTGAGATGGCAATAACACAACAACAACAACAACAACGAGACTTTTCTTCATTTTGTGTTGCATCCCCAGTGTTGTGGCACTCCTCTGGATCTCAGCAGCTTGTCCCTGGAGGGTATTGCTGTCCTAAACATTCCCAGCATGCACGGCGGCTCCAATCTCTGGGGGGAGACCAAAAAGGGGCTGACTGCTCAGGACGAGCCTGACGTGATCTTGGACCCAGAAATCCTCAAA
Source organism: Syngnathoides biaculeatus (assembly GCF_019802595.1). Lineage (NCBI taxonomy): Eukaryota > Metazoa > Chordata > Actinopteri > Syngnathiformes > Syngnathidae > Syngnathoides > Syngnathoides biaculeatus. Next base: position 18,958,917 of record NC_084641.1, read on the forward strand.
GCGACCGGCCAAGGTATTTGAACTCTTGCAGGTCAAAGCAGAAGAACAGAATAGTGAGCTACACCGGCAGGACCCAACTTTAGGTACAGTTGCACAATCTGGAGCCTGCCTCAGATGACTTCGACATTTTTGCAGCCATTACCTGAAATAGTCACTAGGTGACAGCAAAGAACCATCAAATGGCTTGAAGACTAAGCTGGGTCAACTAGTGAGCAACTTCTGACAAAAATTAAGGAATGAGTCATTATAGTTCTCGTGCACCTGCGTCATCAGATCACGTCACTGACAGGAAGTGCCCGTCAAACAAATTTCAATGCTAAGTCGGTTGGAGACGATGCGAAAATCCGTCTTGTTGCACGACACGCAGAGTTTTGTCCAATACCGTTAAATATTTAGAAGGTGATAATAAACAAAGGTACGTGGAAAAATGAGAGACACTTGGCATAGAGGACCCATATTTAATGCCGAAGTCAATGTTTTCGCCGATAAGAAAGTGGACTGTTAACCCGCTTCCGCTTGCCTTGGAAAACTGGATCTATGCATGGATCTGGTGAGTAAGTCGTCGAGATTTACACGGAAGAGTTTGAAAGCGTATAAAAGTCGTGACGCCTACAAATACTTCATTGCTGGATCTGTTCTCAATCAAGAATAAATCGCACATAGTGATGGGGCCACTCAGATTACCAATATTTAAATAAATGACACATGGTTTTACGCAAACTCGCATTCATTAACTATGATTGGAAAAAAAAACAGCGAGTCGGCTCCCCTGTACACGAAGTCTGTTGCAGCCACACGTTAAACTTTGGTAAACTTCTCCATGACAGAGTCGGGGGGAGAGGTTTACCGAAGATTAACCTGTGGCCGCAACACGCTTCCGTGTACGTTGTAGACAACTCCCTGTCGTTTTTTTTTTTTTTAAACGCATTGTTCTCAAATGAGCCAACTTAACATTATAAATACTTCTTGGAAATTTGTGATTGAGAAGAATACTTCCAACCTGAAGTGAAGTGATTGCATTTGGTTGGGCACCATCCATCACATTTAATTTCCAAAATCCATCGATCTTTTCTCATCTTTTCAGCTGGTGTTCCATAGAATGACCTCTTTGAATATCTGTCTCGTCTGTTGTAACAACCAACAGCACAACAAGTCTCGAGCATTGTGAATATTCTGCTCTGGTTCAATGTCCCCTACACTGTCGAGCAGCTCTTTTTGACCGGCAATATGGCGCCGTGAAAATGGTGACGTCACGTCCATGAGCTCTATAGCCAAATCATCTGCGTCCACTTCCATGATTCCTCTGAACATCTGTACCAAAATTTCAAATTGTCATATAGCATAAATGATAACACAGAGTATTATAAACAGTTTTGCGTTATCAAACATGAAGAATGCTTGAAAACCCTTAATTTCTTATTCCAGAACTAGCTCGTAAATTTTGTGTGTAAATATGATGAGGCAATTCCATTTTTTTTATGATTTCTTATTCGTAACAGCCTTCTGAGGGAAAACGTAACTACAACGTGGTCCAATGAGTTTGATAACCCTAAAGGGAAAATACCTGCACATGTAAACAAAAACATACATCCAAAGTTTTGTTTTAAAAATGACCTAAATATGCAAATCCAATGAATTTTTGGACTCTGCACATCAAAACTTTTCTGAATCATAGATGATAAATTTATCATTGACCTCTGTTATTTTCATCCCTCCCTCATCCATAAGGTCATAAGTTTTTTTTTTTTTTTTTTTTCCTGTGGCTGTGCCCAGATCTGAGCGACCGTAGACTGGAGGTGGTCGGTTTGGAGGGCGCCATGGAGATGGGCCAAATTTACACGGGCCTGAAGAGCGCCGTGAGGCTGGCGAAGACAGCGCAGCTCACCATCAGGTGAGGGAAAACAGGAAATGCATTGAGGCCATCCTCAGGATGCCACATTCGCCGTCTCCTACTGTTCAAACAAGGAAAGTGCGGAGTGCGTCGGGTGTTGAATTCTCATTGTACATGTTGAATGCCACAAGGTTGCACGGAAATGGGTTTTGTGTAATTCTGCTAAGTCACAAAGAAAACGGCAAAGACAAAACCATTTTCTCGACTGATATTTGTTTGTTTCCGCTCAGGACCAAGAAAGCGTTGCCGATGCAGATCGACGGAGAGCCGTGGATGCAGCCGCCCTGCACGGTACGTACAAACCACGCTTGGGTTTTGATCCGAGCTTGATGCGGATTATAACCGCTGTTCTTTATTTACTTTATTGAAATGAATATGATTGTGTTGTATTTCCAGATTCACATCACACACAAGAACCAAGCTAGTATGCTGATGGCTCCTCAGGCCAAAGCATCGGGGTTCTTCAACTACAAATAAAAGCAGACGCCGTGTCTCCAGGCACGATACTGAAGTGAAAAAATATTTATATAAAACCTACAGAAATGGAAAATGGAAATTCCATAGCCACATTTTCTTTTTTTTGTTGAAATAACAAAAACAATTAAATAAGACTGATAATGCCTTATCAGGGGGGAAGAAAATGGCTGATGATCCCAGCAAATTTATTGCCTTTTCAAAATTGGAATATTCTAATGATAAATTATTTTTTTGTTTGCTGTTTATATGTTGCTTTTTTTATTCCAAATTTCCAAAAAAGTCAACAAATACTGTAAAAGTGGAATTTCAATTTTCCCACCGTCAACGACTCTTTTCAATAATGATTACACTTTGGCGCCTGGATTGCTGCACTCCACGTACAGTACTTGATTATTGTATAGAATCAACTGACATGTCTTAGTCTATAACGTCACGCTGTGTAGATTAATTGCATTGTGAGATTTAAAGATAAATGAAACTCTTATTCAATACAGTCAACGCCTCGAATGCTTCAGGTAAACGCTGCTGTGGAAGTACTTGACGTAAAATGTGCTTCAGGAAGGACGGCGAGTGCCTTTTCGACTGCTTCTGCCTAAATTGATTAGACACACTGGGAACTTTGCAAACGTGATTGTTGTGTTTGTGGCTCTAAAGCTATCTTACAATAATAATATGATCATAACAAATTCCGAGAGGACCATGAGCTAAAGATTGAATGTGGCCGAAAGAATTTCATACATTTAAGAGATAGTGTGTATGTGTTTGTGTGCGATGTCTCTTGCTAGAGGGACGTAGCCCTCAAATATCAGCTAGAAATGAAATTGTTCAGGTTTAAACGAGTGTTTGTGTGTCACTAATGTACTCCTGTATGAAAATGTTTACGTCACAATGTGAAATATCGACGAAGTCATGTCATTTCAGCATACCAAGAGGATGTTGAGACAGCAGTAGGCCTGAAACAATACAGTAGAATGTGCAATGACATTTCATTTAAAAAAAAAAGTCTGGTGTTCACTTTTCTCTCAAAAGAGGGCGCCATATACTTTTGTGTTAAAATTATATTACGACCGTCTAACTCTTTTTAAATTATTAATGTTGTCCTTTCCCTGATTTGCTTTGAGAGAATAAGGATTAAGTCATATAATATAAATAAATAAATACTGCTGTTGTTACTGTCACCGTTGTTGTTTTTTCCTGTCAACTATAGGCAATGCATTGTGCATTTTTATACCTGAGGATTTTGTTCAGAATGTATATTCTCACAAACCAAAAACGAAAAATTACTTCCTTGAAAAGTGTTTTTAAGATTAGATCGACAATTTTGGAGCATCAAAAACTGAGGGTTTTAAATCTGAAAGACAAATGAAGTAAGAAATCATCACAAAATGACTTATAGCAATTTTTTTTAGATGTGAGGAGTCAATAGGCAAACGGTTTTTTTTGGGGGGGGCAGATGTCAGAACATTGTTATAGGCAGATGATAGCTCCTCCTCTGTTTAGAGACATTTTTCCACCTCTTTCAAAGCGGTCCTCCCTATCCAGAATTTGGACGTTGCTGTCCTTGAAGGAATGTCCTTTATTGTTGAAATGTACATGACCCGCTGATTCTGGACCTGAAGTAATCACTTGCTGATGTTGTGCCATGCGTCTGTGCAGCAGCTGTTGACTTGCTCCAATAAAGATTTCACTGAGTAGACAGCGCTGAGTTTGGGGTGGATCAGGTTATTCGTGAATTTAAAATGGAGTGGTATGTTATGGTTGGAGATTTGGAGAAAATCCTTCTGAGTTTCTCTGACAAACAGCTAAGTAGTGTAAGAAACACCCATAGCCGCACGGGTTAACAATTAGCATCTATGTTCTTCTTTTCCTTTCGGCTTGTCCCGTTAGGGGTTGCCATGTCATCTTTTTCCATCTAAGCCTATCTCGTGCATCTTCCTCTCTAACACCCACTACTGCCTTCATGTCCTCCCTCACAACTTCCATCAACCTTTTGTTTGGTGTTCCTCTCGCTCTTTTGCCTGGCAGCTCCATCCTCAGCACCCTTCTACCAATATACTCACTGTTTCCTCTCTGGACATGTCCAAACCATCAAAGTCTGCTCTCTCTAACCTTGTGTCCAAAACATCAAACTTTGGCTGTCCCTCTACTGTTGTTTCTTCAGTGCCACCGTCTCTAATCCGTAAATCATGGCCGGCCTCACCACTGTTTTATAGACTTTGCCCTTCATCCTAGCAGAGACTTTTTTTGTCACATAGAACACCAGCCACCTTCCACCAATTGTTTCATCCCGCTTTCCCGTTTATTCACTTCCTTCCCACACTCTCCATTGCTCTGCATTGTTGACCGTAAGTATTTGAAGTCGTCCACCCTCGCCATCTCTTCTCCCTGGAGCTTCACTCCCCCCCCCCCCCCACCGCCCCTCTCATTCAGGCACATATACTCTGTTTTACTTCGGCTAATCTTCATTCCTCTCCTTTAGCATCTATGTTGTGGTGTTGTTATTCATTGCACAACATATCTGACGACAAATTGTGCAGCAGGTTTCATGTGCAAAAATACTCAACGGGATATAATCTTTATCACTTGTAAAATAATGGATGCATATAGGTTTAAAAGGCAAAATGTTTCATTCTTTGTCATTCTATTGAGTCATTTTATGACTTAATGTCTTTACAAGATATACTATTATTTCGTTCTATATTTGTCATTTAAAAACAAATATTTGTTCGTTTTTTTTCCCCAACAAGAGGTTGGAACGGATTCACGTCATTCCCATTAAATTCAATGGGGAAAGATGATTTGAGATTCGAGTGGTCATGGAACTAATAACTACTAATTAAACAGTGTATGTGAAAGGGACGAGGGCGAAGTAACAAAGTGTGTTCAAGAGAGTACAGTATTTGAAGTTGGTGACTTAGTTCCCACCACTCCCCCATGGAGTGCGAACTCTAACAAGTCCAACATGGCGCGTTCGTCCTTTCTAATTAAGGCCCGCCCCTCGGCGCCGTCTCCTTCCCGGCGGAGAGGAGACTGACTGCACGTTGGGAACCGCTCCAAACGCGACGCGACTCCACGCGGCACGGCACGACGCGACGGGACCTCGACCTTCGTGGCGGCAGACTCGCAGCAAACTTTTGGCCACCGCCATGACGTTCCGGAGGCTGAAGATGGTCGACTCGAGCGGGCCAGACGGCGCGGCGTCGGCGTCGGCGTCGCCCGGGGACAACGACGTCTACTTCCCGTCGTCCCAGTCGGACAGCTGCGGACGGTGGACGGCGACGGCCCCGCTCAGGCAAGACTCCTCGGAGGTTTACAACTACAGGACGCTGGCTTACTCCGGCGGCACTCTGCCCAGGAACTTGAGAAAGGTAACGTCATCCATCACCTGTTGAAAGCTTTCAATGGCTTCCGTTTGTCGACTGGGGAGAAACGCTTCATTCGAAACTGCAAAGGATGTGTCGGCGTCAACCAAATTAATAACTACATTAAAAAACACACAGACTTGTACTCAAAAGACGTGCACAAGTGGGTCCTGGGGTCAGCCCACAGAAGTACTGTACATGTAGTTTATTAAGAGAATGATGCCATTATCCAGATGGGATTTATTTTTTTTTATTTTTTTTCCCCCTCTTACAGTGTTATAAACATTCTCCGTCCGTCACACAGTATTTGTTTGTAATACGTCACGGAGTAAACAAACCAGTCAGGATGGGCTTTATGTGTGGTGACTTTTACATATCATATGCAAATGACAAATATCCACACGGTGTACTCGACTAGAATTGCAGATACTTGTGACAAAAAAAATATCAAAGTAGAAGTACAAATTCAACTTCTGGTTAAAAGAAAAGAAAAGAAAGCAAGGAAATAAACAAATGTAGAGTACAGTTTCAAAGTTAGTTTGTTGTCTTTATGATAATGTTACAATGATGTTTTTGTGCGTTTACAAACATGGAGCGGGTGAATCAGGATTTAAACCGCTTACTAAAGTATCCTGTCAAATTTGTTCAATGTCATCCCTCTACTAAAGTTTGACTTACTAACACGGTAGTGTCAAACTGTTTTGATCATAACCTTAGTTTGGCCACACAGGTTATGTTTTAAACAGTATTCAACATACAATTTATATATACATGCATCTTTTTTTAAAAAAAAAAACAAATTTACTACTCCCGACTGCGGCCGTTAAATCTGATTCTGTAATGTTAGTCCATAATCTTCTTACGTCACATAACTTCCGGTTTATGATACTCCGTTGTTCTCCTGCCATCTTTTGTCGATGCTGCTACTTATTTTGGAATTAAAGCTTGGTCCAATTCCAAACTATATCGCCGTTGGGGAGATAAAACTGTCCCTGCTAGCAGATGCGATGATATTCTGTGATGGGCCTGGCCTGTTATGATCTCGACAGCATCATCATCAGTCTGTCGGGGGTTTTTCTTTCAGCTATGTTTTTTTAAGACTACCAATGGCCAGAGTGACATAACCTTTATTAAGAGTTGCATAACGCTGGCTTACTCTTAACACATTTTCCTGGCATTTCTCCCTCACTGGAACGCCAAAGTCATTTGGGTGCCAGTTGGATGAAGGTAGCTAAGAAAGTAGACTCGAGCATCCAGACTGGAGGGCAACAAGGGCGCATTGTGAGCATATGCGAGGGCCGTCCGTCCTGCTGCCTCCTCCCGTGTTGCCTTGTGTGGGTTTTTGGGGAATAATAAATGCTCTGATTGAGGAGTCTGCGTGACAATTCTGTAAGTGTGGAGACTTAAAGAAAGCAACAGTTTACGAGCTGCCACAAAGCGGCCTTTCATCAGGAAGGGATCGAGTGGGAACACAGCTAAGAAGTGAGGCCTTGTGGACGGATACAGTCCTTATTTATTTTGGTGGGCCGTGGTCCTGACCCCACCTCGACTTGGCCTCAATGTACGCACTGAATGACTCTACCTTTCTTCCCAGTCTGCAAAGGTGCTAGCCTCGCGCCCGCGTCTCCTTGTCGTGACCGCCGGAAGTAAACAACAAGCAGCAGCTCGACACGCATTTTGTTGTTTGCGTTTGAACTTTCGATGACTCCGCGGCCAAAAAATGCACCCGCGTGGGCCGCACGTGGCCTGTTAGACAGGTTCATGCGGTGTACGTGTGAACGGGGGGTGTGCCCAGGAAAGGCCCGAGGAAATCCTTGCGAGTAAGGCGTCTGACGTGCTGGTTTCTGTTTTGCAGGCTGGCGGCTCGCAGAAATGGAAGCCCCAAACCCAATCACCACCAGAACCACAAAGGTAAAAACATACTCTATACAGACTATACACCATTTACAGTACAAGGAGGAAAAATAAAGTAGGGAGCCAAGGATAGGTACGTCACATCCAGCGGAACCTCTAAAATTGTACGGAATTTTTTCATTGGTTTGACGAAAATTGCACAGAATGGAAATAACGAATTCCATAGTAAACCGCTCAGCATGATATAAAGCTTGAAAGACTGTACAGTAAATGTCCAAGTAACATTTTAACATTCTTAGCTGTCATAGGAGTATAAAATGTTAACTACTGTTAATAGCAAAGATTAAAGGCAAGGTCGGTTAGGTTAAATTGAAATTAAAATTCTTTATGGGTCTGCTGCTGCTGCTTCTTGAGCAGTTTAAAACTACTGATCAATGGGCCTTTCCTCTCTGGTCTCCAGGAAACTGGTCGTGTTGGAGAAGGTCGACGAGCAAACGTTTGGGTTTGAGATTCAGGTAAGAAAATGGTTGTTTTTTTTGTTTTTTTTTCCGTGTCTCCTGTTTAAAATGACATCTTCTCTCTCAGACAGTTGTGGAATACAGTGGCGCTCTCTATTGACACAAACATGCGTCATATTGTTCTATTTATGGTTTGGATGTTCTCCGCCCTTCCTACATTTCCGCTTCCTTTCGTAGTCAGGAGGAAGTGAAATGATGAGCCGCCATATTGGGTGCCCGACTCGATGTTCCTCTCCTAATTTCCATCGAGGTGTGTTATCGTGCGCGTGTTTATCAGGCGGCCCGACCCGGTTGCGCGTGGTAGAGGAAGTCTGCCTCGACTCCGCTGACTGACGCATTTGACCGCACGAGGAAGTGTCAGCACCTGTTGTCATGGCAACAAAACATTGTGCTAGCCATTCAGATTTTACATAAGCACTATCAAATTATAGTTTGACTAGATGAAATGGATAGATTGATATACCGTAATTCCCAGCCTATAGAGCGCACCTGGGTACAAGCCTCACCGAGTACATTTGTAAAGGAAATACCGTTTGGTACATGCAAACGCCGCAGCTGTGCAAGACCCGCAAGTGCCCACAGTGAAACCCACAATGAAACACGAGATATTTACAAAGAAAGATGGTACACAGAAAGAGTTTAACAAGCGGAAAAGGTAAGAATGAGATCGGTGGAATTTTTGTGCCGAGGAAGTGATTTTTACCAGCCCTGTTAGTGCTGTGCTAGCGTGTTGCTGTTGTATTACTGCCTGTCTCAGTGATATTTACCATTGTGTTTCATTGTGACTGGTCCTGATAGCGTTAGCTAACTAGCTAGCGGTGCAAGGGGCCACTCGAGCGGAAAAGATAAGAATGAGACTGGTGGAATATATGTGCTAAGGAAGTGACTTTTACCGACACTGTTAGCACCACGTTAACGCTAACAGGACCAATTAAAATAAAACGTCACGGTAAATATCACTGAGACACACCAGTAACACACCAGCAACACCCGAGCACAGCGCTAATGCTAGCACAGCACTAACACGGCCGGTAAAAGTCCCTTCCTCGGCGCATATATTCCACCGGTCTCATTCTTAACTTTTACGGTTGAGTGCCCCATTGCGGCCATTACAAAAAATGCACAAATTAGCCGCATCACCGCATAAACCGCAGGGATGAAACCGTGTGAAAAAAGTTGCGGCTTGTAGGCGGGAAATTACAGTATTCAGTTAACCCTTTCAGGGAAATAGCAGTGGTATTGAAATACACTATACACTTTGGTTTCCTCATGTCTTTGGGATGTGTACTTTAGTCCTTGGTTTAACATAAAAGGAGATGCGTTTTTTTATTTTTTTTTAACAATTTTGAAACCATCCCCAGGTCAAACTACCCCAAAGATGGAGACACATAGTGAAAGTAACACAACCTATTTGTCATCTTGCTGGAATTAACATGTTTGACAGGAATGCCCTGTCTCGTGAAATGAAGTAGATTGACTAACTCACAGATGCTTATACTCCAAAAGACATTTTTTTTTCTTGTTAAAAGTAAACCAATTGGATGGCTGCGACGTCGTCCCCGCCAAGCGTCGCAACCGCATGGACCACAGTCACATCTGTACAAGATTCTTTACGGGTCCCCACTCTCAACTGATCAGGGATTCATTAATTTTTTTTTTCTCCCTGTCCTAGAAAGAACTTTTCAAAAATCCCAAGAAAAATTGTACTCGCCGAGGTCGTTGTCGCGCAAGCATTTACATTGTTGTTTAGCGGGATCACACAAAAAAGTGAACATCCTTGCAATTTTTTGGAGACATTTTGCTGCAGATCCAAGGATGTTTACTTCTTGCTTGCAAGGGTGCCAAGTGTGACAGCATTCCTCCAAATCATACTTTGTAAAGCTGGAGGGTATCAGTATCAACCACATGTCAATTAAACAGGTTAGATTATAATTATGATCGTTTAGCCTCTGCCAAGGTCTCTGCTCCACTATGTAACTTTCGTGATGAAAGTTTCGATCACTGATTGTTGAATATTTCCGTTCTGGTTTTTGGACCAATCAGATGAAAGCGGCGAATATCGTTGCATGTCTGTATGTGGAACCGCACGGTCTCCGACCGACAGTGGCTTCCTCAACTCGTCGTCCTGTGGTCGCTTTATCAGCGCAGCGTCACGCGGCGCCAACGTTTCTAGTGCAGTGGGATCAATCATGTGGTGTTAGCGCCACGCCAGGAAAGAGGAAGATTTTTTTTTTTTCTCTCTTCTAGTTTTCAGCGCGCTGAAAAAAAAGCCTTCTGTGCGTCTTTCAGACTTACGGCCTGCATCATCAGGACCAAAACACGGTGGAGATGTGCACGTTCGTGTGTAAGGTGCATGACGACAGCCCCGCCCAGCTTGCAGGACTTCATGTTGGTAAATTGAAATTCCAGATCTTCCATTTTGTATTACTGATCCCCTTCGGGGTTTTTGGGGAGCGGCAGCCGATCCCATCCGGCTTTGGATGGGACACGGTTTGTTGTGGTCGCCAGCCAGTCACAGGGCACATAGACAAAAGAATCAGCCCCACTCGCATTCACACTAAGGGCAATTTAATGTCCGCAATTATTCGGGAGATTATTTTGGCCGAGCGACAGCATCTGTCAGCATTCACATGAAATAATGTTGCGAAAATGTATTACCCCCCCCCCCCTTCTCGAATTCTTATATTCTCTCATGGTTTCCCCACCTGGATTTTTAAGATCATCTAACAAACTTAAATAGCAGACAGCGACTTAAAATGTTGTATTTCAATTGTGATTTCATTTATTACAAAATAATTCAAAGTTTCCTGGCTATTGGTGAAAAAGTAATTACTTACCCACTTGTTAAAAGATGAATGAATTGTGGCTAACGATACTTTTTGGATGATTTTTACTGATCACATCCAAGCCTCGTTACTGGACTTCCAGACAGAAATACAAAAAGGCCGTTCATCCCCGAAACCCCTCAATTTTTGCTGAATTCAAAGAATTGTGCAAGACAGAGTGAGCCAAAATATCTCCACAGATGTGAAAGACTCTTTGCCTGTTCTAGAAAATGATTGGTTTCAGTTGTTGTTGCTGGGGAGGGCCCAACCAGTTATTACGTTTCGGGGCCATTACTTTTTCCACACAGCGCCAGCTAACTTTGAATAGTTTGTTTTCCCCCCCTCATTCACAAAATCACCTCTTAAAAACAACATTTGAAGGTCATTTGGGTTCTATTTTTCTGATATTCACATTTGTTTTGATGATCTACAACATGAAAGCAAGGTGACTGCGCAAAGATTTAGGAATTTGAGAAGGGGGGGTCAATACTTTTCATGCTATTGTAGTATCATTAGTGTACCTCATTATCCATCAGTGATAGCTGTCGCTGTTTTTTTCACGGATACTGGATGAGCTAAAAGAAAGAAACGAGAATGTTCCCAAGCTCGTCACTCGGCTGCCTACTTCCCTCTTTCCATCACTTCAGTTTCACTTCCTAAATTCCCCCAGCGCTCGCCCGATCGTGCCCCCGTCATCCCAAGGCGCTAAACGAAGGAAAATATGTTTGAGGCCGAAAAAAACCCAAAACAAAAAACGTGCACTTACTCAACGATACGCAATCTCTTGCGCATATGTGGAATGAGAACAGTCTGTATTGTTTCCAACTGGTGAATGTGCACACTGCGCAGGGGAGACCATCGCAAGTGTGAACGAGGCCCCCGTGGAGGGATTTCGGCACAAAGAGATCGTCCAGCTCATCAAGGCCTGTGGAAACACACTCAGGTACAAATAAGCACACGATGGTGTATTTTTAAATGGCCTTCTAATTAGACTCCCTCACAATCTCCTCTTAATGACGTGTTGCACGCCACACACACAATAATTCATTTGGCTCCCATGCAGACCTGCGTCTCCATTCTGATCCTAAGCCAAATGGCTGCCTGGTTTAAAATTTAACAGATCAATAATTGGCAATTAGCTGCCTTTCATTCGTAAACATGCCTGTGAATATTCTCATTCATCCAGGTCATTTCATCCTCAGGGCAATGCATCATTTGTAAATGTAGCCGTTATCTGCAAAGTAATCCCCTTTTGGAATGTGCATGATTGTGAGTTGTGTGGTGTCCATGAAGATTGTCAGGTCATACTTTATTCTCCCCCCTTTGTTTAATGACAGTGTTTCAGAGGCAATTATAGAGGCACAAAACTGGCAAAACCGATTGTACGTGTTCCCGCATTTTTTTTTCCCTATTGTTGAGTCGATGAGCTGGAGGTGCACGACTCTTTCAATCCACATATACACTGCAATGCCCAAGTGCAATATATGCCATGTTTTTTTTAAAAAATTCATTCACATTGAAATGATCTATCAGCGTATGTTAAGCGGAGACATACTGTCCACATTGTTTTGACGACTTAATACTAACTTTTTTTGTATGTATATATATATATTATATATATATATATATATTTCTAATGTACCATAACTGTATCATATTTAACGAGTGAACACATTTACATCACATTTGTATTGTATCATATTTGCATACCAATAAATGATTTCTGTGTCTTAAGTACTGTAATTTCCGGCACACCTGGTAACAAGCCTCACTGAGTACATTTGTAAAGGAAATACCATTTGGTACAGACATACGCCGCATCTGTGTAAGAGCCACAAGTGCCCACATTGAAACCCACATTGAAACAGGAGATAGACAGACAGTACACAGAAAAAGTTGGAAAAAAAATACTCGTAAAAATCACTGAGACACGCCAGTAACACAGCAGCAACACGGTAGCACGGTGTTAACGGTAGCGCAGCACTAACATGGCTGGTAAAAAAAAAAACACTTCCTCTGCACATACATTCCGGTCTCACTCTTACCTTTTTCCCCCTGAGCGCCCCCTCGCGGCTGCTAGAAAAAAAAATGCTCAAATTAGCCGTATCACTGCATAAACTGCAGGGTTGAAAGCGTGTGAAAAAAGTCGCGGTTGTAGGGTGAAATTATGGAATATACAGTATTTCTAATGTAGCATAACTGCATCATATTTAATGAGTAAACACATTTACATCACATTGTATGGTATCATATTTGCATACAAATAAATGATTTATGTGTCTCAGGTATACCATATTTATCTTGTCTTTGTACTTCTAATGTATCATACTTGCATCATATTTAATGGTATGTGTACCTCTCACGTAATGTATTTCCATCAGATTAATGATGTATTATATCTATGTCATATTTGATGGTCTACCTCTAATCTTTCATGTTTACATAAACATCACATTTCAAAGCCTCAAATATTCCACCATCTCTCACAGCATTTTGTGTGCTGTTTACAGCCCATCGCTGTGGCTTTTAAAAAATTAGATGGACGATTACTTCTCAATTTCCGCAGTCTGAGGCAAGGTCGAGCGCATCAGAGCGCCAGTGCGGGTCAACACTTTATAGACTGACTTCAGCGAGTTATGCAACAGTCCTTATAATGTAAAATGGGATGCAGGCATACATCGCAAAGGCCGTGGGTGCCTGCTCTGTTTTATTTTATGCAAAAACGCCTTTGATATTGTTGGATATCTCCTCCCCACACTTGTAGACACTTTTTTTTTTTTTTTTTTTTACCGGTAAATAACCATTTCATGTTTCACCTGTTAAATACTGTCGCCTCTTTCCTTTGAAGGCTGGAGACGATTTATAGCGACTCCATCCGGAAAGCCGAGCTGGAGGCGCGACTGCAGTATTTGAAGGTGAGTCGTTACGTCTTTAAGTCATCGGTCAGCATGCGCACGCAAACACGGCATCTTTAGACACCCGCATCTACACCTGTCACTCACACCTGTTGCGTCAGCGTTTTCCCCACCACGCTCTCGCACATTCTTGCATCTGAGTTGTTGCAGCAGCTTCATGTCGAGTGGCCGAGCAGCGCCGCTCCCCCCCCTACATCGAAGATCCCAGCAGCTGTGCCGCTAATCCCAGACTTCTCACGTCACGAATCCAACTTTTTACAGATTAACCGCCAACCTCCTGCATAAAATCCACTTTTAACAAAGGTCATTTCCCACTGGAGATGTTACAAAAGAAGCCACTGTACTTCAGTATTTCAATTTGTGGTTATTTATCTGCATGGAGGTTATTGCAAGGCGCTTTGCATAAGGAGCAGGTGTGGGATGACGCTCCTCACATATGAAGACAGCGTCGGAAGCATTCGGGGGGGGACAGGAAAAAACTGCCTCGAAGAAACCTCATAAAAACCTGACACGTGATATTGGGCTTCCATTAGGGTCAAACTTTTTAAGTTTGTGATACAGGAAAGGGACTGCAGACAGCAAGAAAGTGAAACATGAACCTATAAGCGGGCAACATCGCAGACACAGAAATCTTAACTGAAGGACAAGAAAATGGAGTACCGTAATTCCCGGCCTAGAGAGCGCACCTGGTTATAAGCCTCACCCAGTATATTTGTAAAGGAAATATCATTTGGTACATACATACGCCGCAGCTGTGTAAAAGCCCCAAGTTCCCACATTGAAACCGACATTAAAACGCAAGGTATTTACAAAGAAAGACAGTACACAGAAAGTGTTTAACGCTAGCGCAATGCTGACAGGGCTGGTTAAAAAAAAAAAAAAAAAAATTACCGGTGAAAATCACTGAGACACGCTAGTAACAGAGCAGCAACACGCTAGCACAGTGCTAACGCTAGCGGAGCACTAACATGGCCGGTAAAAGTCACTTCCTCGGCACATATATTCTGGTCTTACTCTTACCTTTTCTGCTCGAGCAGTCTCCTTGCGGCCGTTAGAAAAAAATGCACAAATTAGCCCCATCACCGCATAAACCGCAGGGTTGAAAGCGTGTGAAAAAAGATGTGGCTTCTAGGGCGGAAATTACGGTACTTAGTTAACCCTTTGAGGGAAATTTTGTCATAGCAACGGTAAGTAACAGTTTGGAAGGGTCCTCTCTGGAGTTTCCACTTCACATTGGTGCATTTATGAAATGTCTCCATTTGTTCTGGTTTTCATTCAGAGCGATTGTGATTGTCGTTGTTGTTCCTCCGCAGCAAACTCTCAACGAGAAGTGGGACGAGTATCGCTCGCTGATGGTGCAGGAGCAGAGGCTCCTTCACGGTAGGTGGCATCCCTTCTTCATGCCTCGCTTGCCTGGGAACCATGCTTACCGGTTTTTGTTCACATTAGCCTGACACGCCTATTTTCAAAACCTAAAAGAGTTTCAATAAACTAAATGTGCACACTATTCGAAACCTCAACACCAATTCAAGACAATTCAATGACAGCTTAGTCTACAAACCTCTTTTTTTTCCCAAATAGCCAAGATAATTTAATCTTAAATGAACTTCTCCAAGCAACCTAGTGTGTTTTCATAAAATATCTTCTTTTACACTGGCAAGTTTTGTGTCACCTCGTTGAAACAAGTTGATTGCAATCCAAGATGGTGCGGTTAACAGCGTCGCTCATGTATCGCAGGTATAGTGATGAGCGACGCCTCCGTGTACGAGTCCCTGGAGTCGGCGGGCGTGTACGGCAGCCTGGGAGCCCCCAGTCCCGCCGCTCGCCGCTCCCTCCACTGCACCGGCAGCAGCAGCAGCAGCGCCAGCATCCTCAGCGCGGCCACCGAAGACGACCCCCTCTACCAGACGTGCCTGTATCACGTGGACGCCAAGGGTGACGGCGGCGAGGGCAAAAGGCACAAACAGCCGGCGAGGAAGCAGCGCCTGCGACCCGCCAGCGAGCTCTTTGCGTCGGCCAAAACGCATTTGACGCGCAGCGCCAGCACTCGCAGTTACACGCGCGGGCCGTCGCCGCCGCCCGCAGCCGTTGACAAGCCCTCGGGCTTCGGCGCGCTGCAGAGGAAACACAAAAGCTTCCGGAGGCACTTCCTCAAGTTCATCCCGGGCTTGAACAGGCCACTGGAGGAGGAGGAAAGCAAACTGTGACATCACTTCCTTTCAAGACTTTCTCCAGTAAAAATCCTCAAAAGGCATCAACGACCAAAGACTGATAGCCAGCTGCCAGTGTTCCACAGCTGTATTGAACTTTGTTTCCTTTTCAAACTTTAAGTTATTTATTTATTTTGAATGCAGCTGGCTTCAATTCTACAAAAATGAATGAAGATTTTTTTTTTGTAATTTCTGTTATTACTGCTTGTAGCAACGTTTCTCGTGATATTGTGAATCATTTTGCCACTTTTTGTAAATCTGATATTTGCCATAAAGCAATCAGATAAAAATTTTTCTGCCAAAAATATTGTTTCAAAAAATAAAACATTTCAGATTCAATATTTGAAATTTGTTTTATTGCACCAGTAAAAGGCTATTGGAGCCATTGTTCTAAAGAATAAAATAAGACAAAACTCAAGAGAGGGAATGAATGACGTAAGCCGAAGACTTGTTGTGCTGTTGGTTGTTACAACAGACGAGACAGATTTTCAAAGAGATCATTCTATGGACTACCAGCTGAAAAGACAAGAAAAGATCGATGGATTACGGCAATTAAACGTGATGAATGGTGCCCAACCAAATACACACGACTGTGTAGCGATCGCTTCATTTCAGGTAGGAATTATTCTTCTCAATCTCAAATTCCAAGAAGTATTTATAATGCTAAATTGGCTCATTTGAGAACAGTGCGTTAAAAAAAAAAAAAAAAGGAGTCATCTCCAACGTACATGAAGCGTGTTGCGGCCACACGTTAATCGTCGGGAAACCTTTCCCCAACAGATATTTTTTTTTCCTAATATGCATTGTTCTCAAATGAGTCCAATGCATATTTAAAAAAAGAGAATAAACCGTCGGTCACACATAGGTTTACGTAGGTTAACGTGTGGCTGCAACATGCTTCCGTGTACTGGGGCTGAACCCTATCCCAGCGGTTTATTTTCTTTTTTTAAATATGCATTGGACTCATTTGAGAACAATGCATATTTAAAAAAAAAACATTTGTCACGGAGAGGTTTACTGAAGTTTAACATGTGGCCGCAACACACTTCTTGTACGTCTCGCTGTCTTTTTTATTTTTCCAATCATAGTTAATGAATGCAAGTTTGTGTAAAACCAAGTGTCATTTATTTAAATATTGGTATTTGTACAGAAAGAAATCTGAGTGGCTCCATCACTATGTGGGATTTATTCCTGATCGAGAACACATCAAGCGACGAAGTATCTGTATGTGTTCAGCCTTTTCTACGGTTTCAAATTCTTTTGTGTAAATCTGAACGTCTTACTCACCAGATCCATCTGTAGATCCACTTGTCCAAGACAAGCGGAAGCGGGTTAACAATTTCTTATCAGCGAAAACATCGACTGCGGCATTAAATATGGGTCTTCTATGTCAAGCGTCTCTCATTTTTTCGCGTACCTTCGTTTATTATCCCGTTCTCAATGTTTAGACGTATTCTCGTGCCCTCTCCAACCGACTTAGCATTGAACAATATTTAGCTTGACCGTCAATATGGCGTCATGTGACTTTGGTGACGTAGGTGCACGGGCTCTATTAGAGGAGCTCGTAAACAATAGGAAGACGACCAGTTGGATCCATTGCGATGGTCTACAACCGTGCGTTTGCATTTCTACGTTTGTGTACAATTTGCAAACTGGTGGGTGGAGCGTCACATGTGAGGCGCTTGAATATATTCCTGCACGTGGTCGCCATCATCAGAGTTGAGTGAGCGATGGATCAAGGGGGGTGGGGAGGTTAATGCATGTGAGGTGAGCAGAATGGAGGCTGTTGTATCAGCACTGACACGCTTTATTGTCCTGAGGATGAGGAGGAATGTGGAGAGAAAGGCATGACCCCGAATTCCGACCACAACCACTTTCTTTCTTCCAGCTCGCAATTCCTCTTCAACCGTATTCCCATGGCCTGCCTCTGTGTGTGTGTGTCTGTTTTGGAGGCAGGCTTTTCAATGTCGGATGACCCGCGAGGTCACGCCGCTTGCTCGCTCGCTTGGTTGAGCACCGTCGAGCCCTTTCGTCAGCAGGGCCGACCAATCCATGGCAAAGGGACGGTATGCGGCCATGTGTTTGCCCCCCCCCCCCTCCACACACACCTCTCTTTCCATCCCCACTTAATGGCATCATCAACACTTTTCTTTGCATATTAACACAGACAATGCAGCGAGGTGTTAGTGCTGCACACTAACGAAGGACTGATTGGCCAAGTAATTGTTTTCATTACATCTGAATGGGACTTTTAGGAGGTGCTAGTGTTGGGGTGCGGGTTGGGGTGGGGTGGGGGGCACTAGTCCAGAACACTTTTGTGAATGTTTGAATGGCACCCTGCAGTGAAAGCTCAGCTGTTGACCTAAGACAAATGAAGGGCAGATAAACGAGCGCGGCTTCGCTTGATCCACTCACAAAAATAAGGTTCCCACATTGGCTCGATCGCCCACTTGAGGAATTTGGTGACCTGCACGAGCAGCTGTGAGGACAGCGGGGCTAAAACGCCTGCCTAAAAATGGGTTTTAGGTCGTTACGTTGCAGTGAAGCGCAAAAGCCTGAGAACGTCTCTGAAACAAGGACATTGTTGAGCGTTTGTGCTCCGTTTTATTCATGTACACAAATTCCTCACGCTTCAGACAGGTAAAGCAGTATAGTATACGAAATGCATGGATGGATGTTTAAAAAAATGAATAAAATGCTGTTCTTATTATAGCTTTTGTCTCTTCACATGTAAAAGTATTATTTCTTCAACAGAAAGTGAAGAAATGCTAACAATAGGCTGCTAACAAATTAGCTGAGTCTACATTTCTCTTCATAAACTTCCATTTAGAGCAAATAACCATCGGTTCTGGTCACTGATTCACATCTTTTTTGCAATTATTTACATATCTCTTTCATTTCTGAAATAAGGAGCGAAGTTGCGCTGCAGTATTGTGTCTTAGTTTCTGGGATTTGGCACGACGTGACGTGCAGGATGTGTGCGACCAGTGTGTCCGGATATCTGCCATAAAGATGAGATAAAAAGGGGGAAAAAAAAAAAAAATATATATATATATATATATATATATATATATATATTATATATATATATATATATATATATATATATATATATATATATATGTGCATACATGGTTTCATGGCGACGGGGTGCAATAAAACGAACAAACAAGGAACAAGCTTTGAAACAGTTGACTGTTAGAGCAATAAAAAGCGGGTTGCACACACGTGCGACATTCGAAGGAAGGAACAACTGTTAGCTGCCTGAGTGACCTTGGCCAGATTTTCTCAAAATGGGACAACATCAATGCGATTTTTGCTCTGTCATGAAGGTACGAATCCTCCTTGAAAGATGCTTAGGTGGACAGTCAAGTCAATAGCGCACAATAACCCCTGTAATAATTAGTGACCAGTCGAGAGGTGAATTGGTGAAATTCTAAAACAAGTTCGCCATCTTGTGTTGAGTAGCATTGAAAAACTAAAGGGCTTGGAAATCAAACATTCCCACAAACGTGACGATACAATTTTCAGCTGACAGTGCCGTTCGATGTCGGATACAGCTTGAAATCAACACAGTATTTGTGGACTAAATTAAATGTAAAAAAAAACAACCAAACAAACAAACATAATTGCTTCCTGTCTGTCCATTTGCTTTCGTGCTTATCCTCATTCGGGTCACGGGCTCGCGCCCATCACAGTTGACTAAACATGACCTGATGTCATGATAAAATATCGGTACGGTAAATATATTCAGTAGATTTAAGGGGGAAAAAGTACATTATTAAAACATGGTGTTAGCAAGGTACACCAGTGATTTGCCCCACAGTTGCTTGTTCTGGGTTAAAATCTTGGCTCGGGCCTTCCTGTGAGGAGATTCTGTGTACAGATACATTTGAAATGTTTTTTCCAAGTACTCTGCTTTTATTGACGACACTAAAGCACAGATGTCAAACTCAAGGCCCAGGGGCCAGATCTGGCCCACCGCATGTTTTTATGTGGCCCACAAAGCCAAATCTAGAGTGTCAATTTCCGTGATTGTTGTAAAAATCTGGACCAAAATTTCCAATTGTCATATATCATCAATGATAAAGTTGAGTTATCACAACCACTCTTGTGTTACCTAACGTGAATAGTTGAAAAACAGATAACCCTTGATGATTATTATCTGATTCCAAAACTAGTTCACAAATTGATGACGTTAATATGATGAGATGACTAAATATTTTTGTTTCACAGTCATAATGGCCCTCTGGGGGAAACCGGAACAACAACGTGGCCCGCGAGAAAAACGAGTTTCACACCCCTGCTCTAAACTGTCCATAGGTGTGATTGTGAATCGAAATGGCTGTTTTGTATACTCCAGGTGGCCTGTGATTGGCTGGGATTGGCCTGCAACCTTTATAAATATAAGCGCTGAATATTTTTGTAATACATTTGTACAGAAAATGGCCTCCTCTCTAAAAAAGGCCTTGCGTTTATTAAGTACTATGTCCGCACTTGCACTTCAGTAGATAAGCCCCCCCGTGTCTCGGTGGGAGGAAATGGAATTGTTGTTCCACAAAATTGACCATTTTCTATACAGCTCGTTCTCATTTGGAGCTGATTTCATCTCATTTTGAGTGGAAGGCGGCGTACACTGTTGAGTGGTCGCCAGCCAGTCACGGAGAACATACCGGGTGTTAAATGTTTCAAAAGAAATTGGTGCAAGATAAAATGCAAATACGTTGTACTCTAAAGTTAAATATAATCGAACTGTCCTTATCAAATGTAATGTAGTGGATTAAAAAAAGAAAAACTAAAGGTAGTGACAGCTGGGATACGCTCCAGCGCTCCCCCGACCCTTGTGAGGATAAGCGGCTCAGAAAATGGAATGATTTGAACATTTAATTCAGTGATTCTTTCACATGCCACCTTTGTAACATTGGTGGTATGAGCCGATCCATTTTCTTAGCTGCTTATCCTCGTAAGGGTCGTGGGAGTGCTGGAGCATTTCCCAGTCGTCAACGGGCAGGAGGCGGGGTACACTCTGAACTGGTTGCCAGCCAATCGCAGGGCACATGAAGACAGACAACAGTCGCACCCACATATCACACCTATGGACAATTTAGAGTCTTCAGTTAAGAGAATGCGGGACGAAGCTGGACTACCTGGGGAAAAGCCACCCAAGCGCAGTGAGAACATTTAAATTCCATTCTAGAAGCCCTGAGGCCAGATTTGAACCCTTTTTGTAACTACTGCTGGGTGAAAATCAAGAGCGTTCTTCCTCTGACAAGAAATTAGACATATCAATGAGATTCTGTGGTTAAAATTTTGAGGTTCTGACAGCAAACGAGCACTTCAAACAAAAGTTGTTGAAGTTGCGAGGTCCCAAGAAGACTTTTGGACTGACAAGAGGAAACCAAAGTGCTGCCTCAGCTTTTCCGGCAAACCCTCAAGCGCTCTCAACGATCAATGTTGTCCGCTGTCCTCATGTGACGTCAAACCAAAAGCTGTGTTAGATTTACTACAGCTACTTTACACATTTGTCGTGCCAACTTGTGTAGTGGAAGCCGGGTTGATACACAAAAAAAAAAAAAAAAAAAAAAAAAGCAATGATGATGATGTTTGCGTGCCGTTTGTTTTGTGTGTACTTGTGACGTGAGTCCTTCTCCAAAATGTGTACGGATGCAGATTGCATGTTATCAAGCATCTGCCTTTTTCCAAATGGTTTTACAATGTTTGCACGCACGCACGCTTGCGAATGACTTGTTGGAAACCTTAAAATAGTGGCTATTACCTCTTAAATATCCAAGAGACAAATTTCACGTTGGTAAAGTTTAGTTTTACAACATACCGTAATTTCCGCCCTACAAGGCGTGACTCTTTTCACATGCTTTCAACCCTGCAGTTTATGCGGTGATGGGACTAATTAGTGCAATTTTTTCTAACGGCCGCGAGGGGCACTCGAGTGGAAAAGGTAAGGAAATGAGACTGGTGGAATATATGTGCCGAGGAAGTGACTTTTACCGGCCCTGTTAGCGCTGCGCCAGCGTTTGCGCTGTCCTAGCGTGTTGCTGCTGTGATACTGGTGTGTCTCAGTGATATTTACCGGTAAGTTTTATTTTAACCAGTCCTGTTAGCGCTAGCGCAGTGCTAGCTTTAGCACTACGGTCTGTGTAGCGTCTTTGTAAATATCTCATGTTTGAATGCGGGTTTCAATGTGGGCACAACACCCGTTTTGAAACTCATTATACTGCGCAAGTGTTCCTATCTTTATGTCTCGTGGGTTTGGGCGATATCAGCAAAGTCAACACGAGGATTTCAAGGCCCATCTGGAAGGCACCAGATATCCTTGTGCTACGCATCGAGGCTGTTTTATGTGCGTGACGTGGGCGTGCTCGTATGTGTGCGTTTATGAAAAAAAAAAAGGCTTCAAAGACAATAGCAGGAAGTGTCATGGGGTCGATCTCAAAATACAAAAGGCTCACTTTGAAATGTTTTCGCGCACAAGGACAGAGTTTGCTGAGATGTCACTTGGTTAAAATAAAAAATATACATGACAGATGTTTCTGATCAGGTTTGTGACAGCCTCCGTTCCTCTTCCTGCCTTTAAAGGCAGACACATGACAGAACAAATGAAACGTCCACATGGTGTGAAAGCGGAGCACATTGTCCTATGGTACGGCCCCCTCCCCACAATTCATGTCGGAGCAAAATGACTCCAACATGGCAGCTGCGGCGGAGGGGCCGGGCCTTCACGAATGCCGCGAGCTGCACCGTTTGTCCAGGAACGGAGAGGATATTGAGTCACGGGCTCTCGGAAATGCCGAGACGATGGAGCCAGCTGGGATGTAGTGTATTCTTTTTCCAAGAAACACTCAAAAGAGTGGAGGGGAAAGTTTTCGACGATGTTGGGTTTCATAAAATACGGGAGTGGGCAAAAAGATGAGTCCGCTACAAGCAGTGTTGTGTTGCTATTCGGGATGCCTCCACAAAAATGCCTCGCTTTGTAGAAAGAGGAGCAAGGATACACGCAGAACCCGCTTTTTTGGGCCAAGATCACATAAACGTGTCTTATTGGCGCAACATGGAAGATTTCCTTCTCATCAGTTTTTCAATTCAAGAGTGGATATTCGTATTCAATAATTCAATAAGAAATATTTTCTCATTGGAGTTTGTCAAATTGTTACGAAAATAGCTTTTGGCTGGTTATATGGCGAACAAGCACATCTGCCTCACATGTTTGAGGTTCTGGCTTCAAATATCATTTGCAGACTTCCTTGTCTGGGGTTTGCGTGTTCTCCTTATGCTTGGGTGTGTTTTTTGTCTTCTTCCCACATCCCAAAAACATGTGCCTAAGGTTAATGAACAACTCAAACTTGTCCATAATTCTGAATGTGGTTGTTTTTAATATGTGCGTGCTCTGCAGTTAACTCGCCCAAAGTTTGCTGGGATGGGCTCCAGCTCACCCCAGATGCAAATGAAGAGAAACTGTCCAGAAAAGGGATGGATGGATAGATGGATGGATGGATGGATGGATGGATGGATGGATGGATGGATGGATGGATGGATGGATGGATGATGGATGGATGGATGGATGGATGGATGGATGGATGGATAGCTCGTAGCTAATAAGACCCAAAAGTTACCATGACAAGGAATTAGAACACTTGATCCAATGAGTTCTTTCTGTTGAAGTTGGGCAGGAATTGACACTCTGATAAAGGGTTTCATTTTCATTCATTCATACCACTCAACTCTTATCTCTCTCTCATATCGCAAATCAAAATCTTTCGTTAAATTTTTTGACAAGGAAAAATAACACAATTTTGTAAAAATGGAATTACAGTATAAGAAAGTCACTGACGTTGTAGTGGTGCACTCGCCTGACTTTGGTCCCGGCAACCTGGTTTCAGTTCCCACTCAGTGACGGTGTCGATATGTGGCCTGCGAGTGACTGAAAACCAGTTCAGGGTGTACCCCACCCCCTGCCCGTTGACAGCTGGGATAGGCTCCAGCACTCCCCGCGACCCTCGTGAGGATAAGCGGCGAAGAAAATGGATGAATGGATGGATAATTATAAGACAGTTTGCGACAAAGCAGTAATAGAATGCAGTAGTAATGTATCCATCCATCTTCATAGCCGCTTATCCTCACAAGGGCCAGAGCCTATCCCAGCTGTCAACGGGCAGGAGGCAGGGTACACCCTGAATTGGTTGCCAGCCAATCGCAGGACACATGGAGACAAACAGCGGCACTCACAATCACACCGGGGGGCAATTTAGAGTGTCCAAATAATGTTGCGTGTTTTTGGGATGCGCCCGGAGAAAACCCGCGCAGGCACGGAGAGAACATGCAAACTCCACACAGGCGGATCCAGGATTGAACCTGGGACCTCAGAACCATGAGGCCAGCGCTTTCCAGCTGAGCCACCGTGCCGCCAGCAGTAATGTAGTTGCCAAAAAAATAAAGTAACATAAAAACCCTCTAACATACTAAAAAAGCAAAAACTGGGGAACAAATAGAACTACCAAACAGGTAGGAAAAAAATAACCAAAAACTAGCAAAGAACCACAATGGAACGAGGGAGCAAGTAGGCTCACCAGGAAGATGCCAAAACTCAGTAGGACCAAAAAAAAACAAGTAAATCCTACAGGGCGAAGTACGGAGTAAAACTGGAACGCAGGACAGGATAGGATGCAAATTACTCAGGGAACAAAAAGGGAAAGGAAAGGAAATAGTCCAGATCAAAGCGCTCAAGACTGAAAGGCGATCGCAGGAAGACTTTTTTCACTTAACTGGAGGCCCAGAAGCTCACTTGTAACTCAAGTCATTGCTCACAAGTCAAGCCCCCCCCCCCCCAAAAAAAAAAAACATTGGTTCATGTCTTGAAAAACTTGTCAGTCCGATCACACAAAAGTCTGTTTTCCATAATACTGTACTTCCCCATTAAGACTAAAAAAAATCTAAACAAAACTTGTTATTGCCTTTTAAAATTGACACCGCTTGTTTTTACACTGGTATAACAGTTAAGAACGGTAACATTACATAACAAGCATTACATAACGAGTATGACGATGATGCAAGTTTGGCCCCGGAAAATATCATTTCTAATATTTATTTTTTTTTTTCCTTTTCAAACATTGTTTGGACATCGGGGAAAAAATCTGAAGTTGACCTCAGAGGTTTTTCTCTTCAAATTTTCAAATCCAAAGGTGGCCGAGGACTTCGGCGCAGTCGTCAGATCCTCAGGAAAGGTGCATGGTTTCGTGTACTCCACTTTGGACTAAGATCAAGAGCGCCGTCAGAAGTTTTTGAGCGGGGTGGCTGAAGGGATTTGATGACGGGCGGCTGTGGGGGGGCGTCACCTCTGGCCACTCCCACGTGGCGCCCCTGACTGCGAGATAAATTTTGAATTTGAAAGAAGTCCGCAAAGCAGCAGCTTCACCGATGACGAGACAGAAGATTGAATTCCTTCAGCACGCTCGAGTGTGGCCGTCATCATCCCTTTTGCAGCTGAGTGGCAGCTGCGGTTGTAATATTGGGCATTTTCTTTTCCAGAATGCCACAAGTATCTTCCAAAGCTTCACGTTGCTTCACCCTCTTGGAGATAGACAAGCCCCCCCCCCCCCCCCCAGCTCATAGCAGTCCAGGAAACTTTGAGACAATATCGAGCGTATGTGGAAAACAAGGAAGCAATGAGGAGAAATGTGAAGATGAAAAAAAAAAAAGAAGAAAGGGGTGTACAGAGGAGAGCCAACATATCTGAGTCAGCGATGGCGCCTCTCCCGGCCGGGCCTGGAGGAGACACAAAAACAAAAACAGTCCGTTGGATGCCTGCGAGGACACGCTGGAGTTTCCCGGACGTGTTCCGCTCTGCCTTCAAGTGTTCCCGATGCTTCCTGGTGCTTTTTCCTGTGGATTTCGGAGAACATTCTCTGCCCGCTTTGTCTTGGCTCGTAAGAAATTTCGGGCGGGAATAAACGCAAGCGTGTGGATGTGATTGTTTGCTGTCAGTGGTGAGGAGAAACAAAGTACTCTACTTAATTATGTTCACTCAAATACATATGCCTCTACTGTGTCCCTTTGGTTAAATCTATTTTTTTTCCAAAACAGAATTTATTGGTTATGTGGGTTGTTTTCACGTGACGTCACCCGTTGTGCTGCCTCGAACGGCGGCCATTTTTTATCCCTGAGCTCCGTTGCTCATACATGCGCAAGGTGGACGACATTATGTTTCTAACTGCAATTATTGAAGATGTGACCGACAGCACATGAAGCTCAGACTGACTATTAGGCTACCTGGCATACGCACATCACAGGACTCGGGGCTGCGTCACATAGGCACAGTATTGTGCCCTCGATCTTTTACGCTATGTGACAAAAATCACGAAGGAGGAGCAGTGGGATCGGACATTTGTCTGCTCAAGACAGTTCGTAAATGGTTAATTCAGTCTTATTTTTTATAGTTAGGTTGTTGTAGCTAACCCAAATAACTGCAGTGTGTGGTGAGCTCTGTAACGTCCGTGTGCACCATACCTCGTTGATATAAAAGCATATTCCACCGCCTTTCATTTTCCGTGTTAGCATAGTGCTAACAATAAATATATGGGCACTTACCTGTATGCTAAGACAGAAAACGAAAGGTGGTGGAATGTTATTTTTTTAATATTGTGGCAAACTCCATTTATACCTCTATATTAGTTCACCACAAGGAAGGCAAAATGTTTATTTGTTTAAAATTTGATGATAATGGCACAAAGACTAAAGAATAAACAAATCCAGTATTTCACAAAATTCTCAAATCTTTCAAGTGACTAACAAAAAAGGATCTTAACTGTCATGTTGGCCTTCTGAAAAGAGTATCGATTAAGCTTGTTAGCTTAGCTCGGCGACATATCAGCACGATGGAGTTCGAAGCCGGGCAGCGGGGGATAGCAGTGTCGGGCAATCGTCCACAAAGCCAAGTCTCCGTGAAGCACGGAGCCGCAGAACATCTAAAGTCTTTCGTCAGAAGCGTTAGACGGTGTCCCCGCTTACACAGCAGGACTTGTGTACCGGATCGCGAGGTTTAGAAGAGCGTGCCAACTAGTAACTCTGGAAAAAGCTTCAGCGAATTGGCAAGAATTGTCGAAGAAAAGTCAGAAGAAGGTTCTCTGATGGTTAGCAAGTCCTCTCTTGTGTACTTGAGTCCCGAGATGCCCGTGAAACCCAAAAGCACAAACAGTAACGGAGACCATTACGGAGTCTACAACACTGGTACGCGTTAAGTAGGGAGGTTAAATGGCAGCACGCAGTGGTGTATGGGTAAAATGTGACGTCAGTGAAAACCAGCCATCGAGATTTCCAAGTCACTGACTCAGTTCCCTCTCAGTGACGAATGTGAGTGTGAATGTTAGATTGCCTTTGTGCCCTGAGATGGGCTGAGAATCAGTCCAGTATGTAAACCACCTTAGTTCCAAACTGGTTAGCACCTCCGCCTCACAGTTTAAAGGTCATGAATTCAAATGCGTGCTCTCGATGAGGTTTGCATCTTCTCTCAGTGCCCGCTTGGGTTTTCTCCAGGTACTCCAGTCCCCTGCTACATACTAAACACATGGATGGTTGGGTGAAATAAAGACTTAAAATTTCCCTGTGGATGGGTGTGAATGGTTGTGAGTTCACACGCACGCTGTGATTGGGCGGCGACCAGTTCCGGGTGCACCCCATCTGTGGCCCAAAAGTCAGTCGGGAATAGCTCTAGCGCACCTGCGACACTCGTGAGAACACGCGGAAAAGAGAATGAATAAATTTGGTTCGAAATCATTTGCTGTAGACTACTGTGTCAAATCTGTGACATCACGTTCAGGAGGGTCACCGGTGCCCTCTGCAGGTTGTCCTTGACATTCTCTTTTTTTTACTGAGGCAGAGTTTTTCTTCACCTTGGTCATCGGGTTACTGAACCCTGCAAATTTCATACGTGCATTCAAAGCACGTTATGACATGTGTCCAATTCAGAACATGCGTACAGGTATATGCCACTGATCCTCACTTGGGTCGTGGTTGTCCCTATCCCACCTAACTCTGGCCAGTCAATCTTAGGGCATGTATAAACAATCAACCAATCGCACTCACTTTCACCCCCTACAAGCAATTTACAATTTTCAATTAACCTACGATGCACTTTTTGGGAATTTGATTTGATCCCAAGTTTTGATAACCAGATATCAAGGAGCGGGATACCCAAATATGGACTGAAGATTCCAGAATCAAGATGGCAGACAACACCGAAAGGTGTTTGAGAGCGACCAGGCCAAGATCCTGTTTGACTTCCGGATTCAGACTGCCAAACTGGTGATGGCCAACCTGCCTGATATTGTGGCGATAGACGGAGCGATCCTGACTGATGGATCATCTAAAAAAAAAAAGAACTGAAGGAAGAACTAGAAAAAATGTGGTTGCACCGCGTTTTTAGTGTTCTGCGAGGCGCGCAAGTGGTGGAGCGGCCTTGTAGGGCTTGCGGCCTCAGTGCCGCCCGGTGTGGGCATCGCACGACAGAGGAATGTGCGAGTGGGGGTCTCTCAATAAAGGGGGACATTCTTGTCACTCACACAGAAAAGTCATTGTCCTGCATGTGACGTGCGACAAAAAGAAGCACCAGAGAGAAACAAAAGCCTATTGTTCGGCATGCGCCCTCTTCGAGGTGTCCGACGTCAAGACGGAGGCTACGTTTACGGTGGTTCCGCGTCACTTTGCAATCTTGAACGCTGAATGGTGTTCAAATGAGCAGCTCACAAATAAACATCTAAGATTAACCCAGATGAACAGATTTAGTTGATTTGATTTATTGAACACTTAACAGGGAGCTATGAAATACAAACAACGCAGAAAATACGTAAACAAAACCAAAAAAATCATAACAATGCTGGGAAACAATAAACAAATAGAAACAAAAGGCAAAAAGAAACTCAGGATGCAATAGAAACAATAGCAGGGACTTCTGGGAACAAAACTGTTCTCCCAGTGCCTGCGTGGCTTTCCTCCGGGCACTCCGGTTTCATCCCACATCCCAAAAACATGGACATTCGACGACTCTAAACTGTGCATCCATGTGATTGCAAATTGTTGTTTGCTTCTATGTGCCCTGTGATTGGCTGGCATCCAGTTTAGGGTGTAACCCACCTCTGCCTGAAGATAGCTGGGATGGGCTCCTGCACACCCGCGACCCACGTGAGGAGAAGCAGAACAGAGAATGGATGGATGAAACACAAATGCAGTTTCAAGTCAACGCGCTTGCACAGTCGTGTCGCTCTACTGGCCTCTAGTGCTGTTTGCTAGCTAAGTTACTTGTGCTTGCTGCTGGTGGAGCTAACACACCTTAAAACCTACAAAAACAGTTCTTGTTTTTCTGATCGCAACCAAGCAATTGCTCGCACCTCTGTGATGATATTTACAGTGAAGAAAATAAGTATTTGAACACCCTGCGATATTACAAGTTCATGCAATTATGGCATTTCCCCCCCAGTCAAATGCTTTACACTGGATTCCAAATTATGATGCAAACGATCTTTTTCTTTAACTTACCTCAATAGTTGACAAAAATGACAGTTGCCATAAACCATCACAATATCATTTCAAACCTCCCAATGATTGTTTTTTTTTTTTTTTTTTGTTAAATATTCATCGTCGGTGCATGTCCACTGTGAGAGAGATAATCTACAAAGAAAATCCAGAAATCACAATCCATGATTTTTTTTAACAATTTATTTGTGTGATACAGCTGCAAATACGTATTTGAACACCTGAGAAAACCAATGTTAATATTTGTTACGGTAGCCTTTGTTTGCAATTACAGAGGCCAAACTTTTCCTGTAGTTGTTCACCAGGTTTGCACACACTGCAGGAGGGATTTTGGCCCACTCCTCCACGCAAAACTTCTCTAGATCAGACAGGTTTCTGGACTGTCTGCCTCGACTGACTGTCGAAATAAGGAGTTTCAGCTCCCTCCAAAGATTTTCCATTGGGTTTGGAGACTGGCTTGATATGCTTCTTATGGAGCCACTCCTTGGTTTTCATGGCTGTGTGTGTGCTTCAGGTCATTGTCATGTTGAAAGACCCAGCCACGACCCATCTTCAATGCTCTGACTGAAGGAAAGAGGTTCCCCAAAATTTCATAATACTTGGCCGCGGTCATCCTCTCCCATCTGCAGAAAAAACACCCCCATGCTTCACAGTAGGGATGTTATTCTTGGAATGGAACTCATCATTCGTCTTCCTCCAAACACGGTTTGCGGAATGATGACAAAAAAATTCCATTTTGGTCTCATCTGACCACGAAACTTTCTCCCATGACTCCTCTGTATCATCCAAATGGTCATTGGCAAACTTAAGACGGGCCTTGACATGTGCTGGTTTAAGCAGGGGAACCCTCCGTGCCATGCATGATTTCAAACCATGACCTCTTAGTGTATTACCAAGAGTCACTTTGGAAACGGTGGTCCCAGCTCTTTTCAGGTCATTGACCAAGTCCTGTCGTGTAGTCCTGGGCTGATTCCTCACCTTTCTGAGGATAATTGAGACCCCACGAGGTGATATATTGTGTGGGGCTCCACCCTGATTGAGATTGACCGTCACGTTTAGCTTTTTTTTCTACTGATTGCTCCAACAGTGGACCTTTTTTCACCAAGCTGCTTGGCAATTTCTCCGTAGCCCTTTCCAGCCCTGTGGAGTTGTACAATTTTGTCTCTGGTGTCTTTGGACAGCTCTTTGGTCTTGGCCATGTTACAAGTTCGGGTCTTATTGATTGTATGGGGTGGACAGGTGTCTTTATGCAGCTAACAACCTCACACAGGTGCATCCGATTCCGGATTATACATGGAGTGGAGGTGGACTTTGAAAGGGGGACTAACAGGTCTTTGAGGGTCAGACTTCTAGCTGATAGGTGTTCACATACTTTTTTTTTAACTGTATCACACAAATCGTTAAAAAAAAAATCATACATTGTGATTTCTGGATTTTTCATTTTAGATGATCTCTCTCACAGTGGACATGCATCGACGATCAATATTTAAGACCCCTCCATGATTTCTAAGTGGAAGAAATTGCAATATAGCAGGGTGTTCAAATACTTATTTTCTTCACTGTAAATATCCTCACAGAGGAGACCTAGATTGACTTTTCACTGCTTTCCACTAGTTGAGTGCATCATATTATTTATTCACAGCCTTTACAGTGACATGGGAGCCTAATGGTAAGCAAGCCTGCCTCAAAGTTGCAAGGTTCGGGGCCTGACTCGTGGCTCAGGTCTCCCTTTGTTGAAATTTGCAGTCATGATTACAAAAGGTAAATTTCTGTTCACAAACTGCACTGCATATCACCAAAATAACAGCATACAGACAGAAAAGCATGGTGATGGTGGCAACGTCATGCATTGCACGACTTCCTCTGGAACCTGGGACTATGGAATGCTGGAGGGAGTTATGAACAGTTTCAAATACCAGTCAGCAGAAGCGCAACATCCTCAAGCTTCTGCTAGAAAGGAAAGAAAAAGTGCCAGGAAATAAACGTGAACATCTGAGATTTATTTTGGGTTACTCTGAGAAACTTGAAAGGCAAATGCTGATTCCCATTTAAGTAGAGTTTGATCAAGCATCAGTCACATCCCATGGCAGCATAAGAGGGTGTCCCCTGTACATTTGTATTTTACATTTACACCTTTTGTTCTGTACAGACATTGTTACTATTGTTGTGGCCAATCTTTGCTCACCTTGCCATAGATCTTAACTTTTGCTGATGCGTGTTCATTACCGTTTCATTTGATTACTTTTTAAATTTTCATGCATGTCTTGAATACATCTCATCTTTAAAGATGAGTGAATAAAGATCACATCAATTCCCAATACAATCAAGATTAAGAGTTTGAATGGCCCCTGCTCCTAGAACAAGGGTCCTTTTATGGAAGTAATTGTGTGCCACTAATATTTGAATCATAACATTTTCAGTGGCATTTTTAATTCAAATCCTAGTGGCACCTATTTACTTCCATACCCTATCCTCAGATAAATGTTTCTAAAAGGAGAAATTGAAAAAGGCCCCATTGACTTGGAATAAGTCAAAACTCTGTTCTCATAACCACCACGAGGTGGCGAAATAGACTTTAAAAAGTGAACAGACGAGCGTAATTTCGTCATATGGAGCCGATGTGGCATTTCATAAAGCAGTAGGAGTGCATTTGCGGGTATAAATTAAAAACTCAAAAATACTTAAGATGCCATATTTTATTCAAACTTGACATACAAGTCACTTTCAACTGACTCACAAAATTGGAATGCTTTAGAGAACATTTCCTCTAATCAAGTGCCTTAATATTCTTCTCCTTCCTCCTCTCCTTCACCTTCAATGGAGTCGACGCCAACCTCCTCGTAATCCTTCTCCAGAGCCGCCATGTCTTCTCTGGCCTCGGAGAACTCTCCCTCCTCCATGCCCTCCCCCACGTACCAGTGCACGAAGGCGCGCTTGGCGTACATCAGGTCAAACTTGTGGTCGAGACGGGCCCAGGCTTCTGCGATGGCGGTGGTGTTGCTCAGCATGCACACGGCCCTCTGGACCTTGGCCAGGTCCCCGCCTGGAACCACGGTGGGAGGCTGGTAGTTGATGCCCACCTTGAAACCAGTGGGGCACCAGTCTACAAACTGGATGGTACGCTTGGTTTTGATGGCGGCGATGGCAGCGTTGACATCTTTGGGCACTACGTCGCCACGGTACAGGAGACAGCACGCCATGTACTTGCCGTGGCGAGGATCACATTTGACCATCTGGTTGGCGGGCTCAAAGCAGGCATTGGTGATTTCTGCCACCGAGAGCTGCTCGTGGTACGCCTTCTCGGCGGAGATGACCGGGGCGTAGGTGGCCAAGGGGAAGTGGATACGGGGGTAGGGCACCAAGTTGGTCTGGAACTCTGTCAGATCAACATTGAGGGCACCATCGAAGCGAAGGGAAGCAGTAATGGACGATACGATCTGACCAATCAGCCTGTTCAAGTTGGTGTAAGTCGGACGCTCGATGTCGAGGTTCCTGCGGCAGATGTCGTAGATGGCCTCGTTGTCGACCATGAAGGCGCAGTCGGAGTGCTCGAGGGTGGTGTGAGTGGTCAGGATGGAGTTGTAGGGCTCCACCACAGCGGTGGACACCTGGGGAGCCGGGTAGATGGAGAACTCCAGCTTGGACTTCTTGCCGTAATCTACGGACAGGCGCTCCATCAGCAGGGAGGTAAAACCTGAGCCGGTACCACCTCCGAAGCTGTGGAACACCAAGAAGCCCTGGAGGCCAGTGCACTGGTCGGCCTAGGGAAACAAAAGACGAGCGACGTGTTATTGTGGCACTCTGGATTCCTTACGCCATCCAAAAGCACGTATGCTAGCTTCTTCGAATTAGTCAATCATGTGAGTCTTCAGTCTGCGATTGACAGGTGTTTGGTATACAAACAACGTCAGCTGGGACAGATTCTAGCTCACCCAAGACCGTGTTTAGAAAAATTGGTAAAGAAAGGACAATCACGTTAACCCTTTGTGAGGTTACGCACCAGTTTGCGGATCCTGTCCAGCACCAGGTCAATGATCTCCTTGCCGATTGTGTAGTGTCCCCGGGCGTAGTTGTTGGCGGCGTCCTCCTTGCCGGTGATCAGCTGCTCGGGGTGGAAGAGCTGCCGGTAGGTCCCAGTGCGCACCTCATCTGAGGAGATTCAGTATAAATGAGTTACATATTGTGGATCCATCCAGAAACTGATTTCTACAAGGGTGACGGGTTTACCGATGACAGTGGGCTCCAGATCCACAAAGACAGCCCTGGGGACGTGTTTGCCAGCTCCAGTCTCGCTAAAGAAGGTGTTGAAGGAATCATCTCCACCCCCGATTGTCTTGTCGCTGGGCATCTGTCCGTCCGGCTGGATGCCGTGCTCCAGGCAGTACAGCTCCCAGCATGCATTGCCGATCTGGACTCCAGCTTGACCAACGTGGATGGAGATACACTCACGCTGTGTGTGTGTGTTGGGGGGGGGGGGGTTTAAAATTGAGACTTACTAATCCTTAAGATAATCAACAACTGGATCATTGTAATTCTTAGAATAAACTAAGACAACTTTTTAGGGCCAGTCTAGCATGGAGTAAATTTGTGCCCTTGCCACTTTTAAGAATTAATGGCTGACATTACAAAAACTCCACGAGAGCTCCTATGGTGTTGGGTGATGGGTGTCAAGTTACTGCCAGGCATTTTTTAAAGGCCCCGCCGCATGGCGACAACGCCTTGCCTCAGCACCCGCCCCATCACAAACCACCAGCCCCCACCGTCCTCCGTCTCCTCCTCCCCCTCCTCCCGGGATTGGGTGTCTCTGGGCGGGTGTCATGCAGTGTGCTCATCTTTTCCCATCCAAACTCTTTAAACGGAGGGGGACGTAGAAGTGTATTCTGTTCGGATTCATCGGACCTTGTAGAAAATGGCCGGTCCGTCTCTCAGAAGTCTAAAGTGCCGCGTGAGCAATCATATGAGTCAGTGCGCTTGCTACGTGTGCACCCAGTTGTCATTTTGGAGCCCAAACATCTTATATCGTGGGAACCGGCCATTAGCAATTGTCTCAGTAAACAAACGTTTTAAATATTAGAAAGGAATTGGGACCCCCCCCATCTATTAGCGGGGGGCTGCTCCCATCCGAGACCGATGGGTCGCCAACGCGTCAACTAGTCAGCAAAACAGGAGGAAGTCTTTTTTTTTTTTTTTCCTTAGGATTTCTTACCATTTTGCTGCACTTGGGCGGCCAAAGGAGGAGGTTACAAGAAAGTCCGTTGAGTGATGTCTTGCAATTCGACTATAACGCGGTCGATGTAAGACGTTATGGCGTTCGCGGGGACTCTCGCGGTATTTATATGAGCGCTCCCTTGCGCCGCAGCCTGCTGGGCTCCCATTGGCTGATCGCAGGTGCGGTGAATTTGAGTACTTTCATCTTATTGGCCAGTCGCCTGCCCTTCAAACACACGCAGCTTTCTATTCGCTGGCCTAAAACGCGGTCACGCAAGCGCCACCCTGGCCCCACCCGGCATTGTGCAGCAAGCGTAGTTTAACTGAGAGGAAAATGCTGCGTAATTTCAGCGTGATGTTTCCAGTCAGCCAGGCCCTGACAGTTAGTTGGAAGCACGGCGGTGAAGAATCTCAGATGAGGCAAACGTCATGAAAAACGTTTGGCCATTGATTCCATCCATATCACTACAGTAGTAAACTAGTTGAACAACCAGGGCGCACCAATAGAACGATTGCGTCCTACTTGTGATTTTCAACTTGTCACCACAACGAGTCACTCGGACGATATATTCGGCGCAGTTGTTTGGGCAAATGCCTTTCCTGATGCAACCCGCGCATTTTGCATCCGGGCTTGGGACCGGCAAAGATTGGTTCCTGGTGGTCCACCAATGTTTAAACGATTCTATGGACAGTGACGACCAGACTAGTTCGACTAACCCCAACTTGTAGCCATGTGTCACACACTAACTGCCTCCCTATCGAATTTATCGTGTAAATGCACAAATGGCTTTCAGGAATATCATTTATTCATTTCTTCATATCTAGCTCTAACCGTGCCCTCTCCAGGTTGGGGATGAGATCTTTCCACAAGTGGAGGAGTTCAAGTATCTAGGGGTCTTGTTCACGAGTGAGGGAAGAATGAAGCATGAGATCGACAGACGGATCGGTGCAGGGCCTGCAGTGATGCGGACTTTGTATCGCTCCGTAGTGTTAAAGAGGGAGCTCAGTCTTAAGGCGAAGCTCTCAATTTACCAGTCGATCTACGTTCCTGCCCTCACCTATGGTCATGAGCTGTGGATCGTGACCGAAAGAATAAGATCCCGGATACAAGCGGCCAAAATGAGTTTCATCCGCAGGGTGTTTGGACTCTCCTTTCGAGATAGGGTGAGAGGGTTGATCATCCGGGAGGGCCTCAGTCTCGAACCGCTACACCTCCCCATTGATAGGAGCCAGATGAGGTGGCTGTGGCATCTGATACGGATGGACGCCTTCCCGGTGAGGTGTTCCGGGTATGTCCCACCGGAAAGAGACCCTGAGGACGACCCAAGACATGCTGGAGAGACTATGTCTCTCGGCTGGCTAGGGAATGCCTCGGGATCCCTTCAGAAGAGCTAGAAGAAGTGGCTGGGGAAAGGGAAGTCTGGGTATCCCTGCTGAAGCTACTTCCCCCGCGACCCGACCCGGAAAAGCGGTAGATAATGGATGGATGGATGGATGGATGGATGGATGGATGGATATCTAGCTCAAGGTCCGTGTAGTAGTTAGCACTTTGTCCTAACTAGTAAGAGAATCCAGCACACTAGCAGAACAACAAGGGTGCCCCAGTAGAGCAACTGTATCTTACTAGTAAGAGTTGTTACACTACTAGTGGCACTTTTGGCCAACTAGTACACAAGCTGTACTATGTGACTACTGTGCTGAACCAGTACCATTACTAAACCCAGGTCGTAGGCGTGTGGCACGTACTAGTAATCTCCTTATCAAAAATATTGAGCTTATGGTCTACATTATAGTACACTCCGTTTTGAATTAATAACGCAGTCCAGTGCACAAGTAGAAGAATTGCCTAACTTGTAGCAATTTTGGACTCCTTGTGCCACTTTTGGCCTACTAGTACACAACTAACCCTTGCTAGTAAATGACAGTGTGCACTAGTGACATTACTAGGTACTAGTAGTAGACCTTATCAAGTATTTCTAATAAATGGTCAAATGGCTTGAGGGAACGTTATCCTTGATAGACAGTAAGTAATATGACAAAGCCGGGCACTTTTTGTTCTTTTTATTTGAATTTTGTAACTAATTTTATATGCACGGAATGAAATTCACACGTAGACAACATTGCTGATACATATCTAGTCCCGTATAAAATACATATGCTTGACTTAATATTGTCATTAGGCTATCCGTCATCTGATCCTGGGCTAGATAAAGATTTTTTTTTCCACTACCAACCATTTGAACTGGCCTCACTCAGCAAAAAAAAAAAAAAAAAAAAAAAGCCCATCAGTTTAAATGTTATTCCCTTTTTCGGTTTGTCAAGTAAACAACATATGTTTGCGGTGCCAGACTGATTTTGTGGCCAATCTTTGTTTCCAAAGGGTTTAGCTGACAAATGAGGTCATCCTGTCCAGTCATGTACAGGCACAGATGGCCCAACTCCCCCATCCTCCTCCCAAGATTGAACCGTTGCTAAGGGGATGAATAGCACTGTTGCCTGGATACAACCCCAGTATCTGCATAAGACCGCCTTTATCTGGTCGTCACATGACCCATCTTAAATAGCAGCAACCCAGCGGCAGCTGCCCTGCAGTCCGAGGCTGCTTCCTGCTCCCTCGCCAAAATGGTTGCACTTGTTCACTTGTTGTTGTACGTATAACAGGGCATAGTCACGCATCGGCAAATCATGGGGTTGAACACCTCGGTTGCTAACAACAAAAGAAAAGAAAGTTGCCCAAAGGTCCTGCCCTTGAATGTGATGCAGCTTAAAATAGACATTAAATGGCTAAATTAGCTCACTTGGCGCCCTCCTCTCGGTTTTCCCTACATCAGATGACTCGCTTTGCTAAATTATTTGCTCTTGTTTTATCTGAAGTCTTAAAAATGTGGTGTTGATTTAGCAAACCTAATGACCTAATCCAGTCTAAGGGTGACCTCTGCAAAGGCTGAACTGTTAACAAAAGTGAAAATAAAGCAGACTTCCTGGTTCATGCTTGACAACAAACCCACAGAAGGTGCTGTTGGGATTCTGTGACGTGGATGCCTCCATTAATGCACTCATAAGCGACTCAAAAAAAAAAGTTCTTGTATTTGCACTTTTTTTCTTCCAAATTTGGCAGCATCATGCTTTGGGGGTTGCTTTTCGTCAGATAGAACTGGGGCCTTGGGGGACAGGAGCTGTTTCAAACATGAGTTCCTGATAGCACGAAACTTTCGGGCTTTTGATGAAAAACAAAAACGTTACAAACAACCCGACTAGAACATTTATAAAGTCTTTGGCACCTTAAATAGCGGCAGGGATTGAACGACTCAAATTTCACGTGAGTTTGAATGTGATTATCGTGTTATTTGTGAGTGTAAGTGTAAGTGTACCCACTCGTACCACCACATTTCCTCAATTTTCAGTTCAGCTCACTTCCATTTCCGTTGTCGCTCGTCAATTTAATTGTAGACGTTATCTGTCACATTCAAGGTGGAAAGAGTTTGAAATGATTTATCTTAGTCTCGTTTGTTATGTTACAAAAATCTACTGTATTACAGAGAATGGTCTTTGTATACAAATGGCAATTGAAAGTACACTTGCCCAGACTACAGCTCATAGGTACAACTGAAAACATGTCACAATACTGTTTTTCTAATACTCGTACGCAACACTGCAAGCCCAAAATACTCGTAATTTTTCTGCTGTGGCGAACTGCTGTGCGAATATCGTTGTGCTGCGCTCAATGGAAAACACGCTCTGTCATTGGGGAAGGGTGTCGTGTTCTCGCTGCCAGACGCACCGCAGTCACTTTGCTGCCAGGAGAGGACCACTCCCATCTTTTCAGCATTCTACTCTCGGAGTGCAGCTGCTTCGACCCTCCCTTCGCCACAGCTGCTGACTTGGAAGAGGAGGAGGAAGAAAAAGGAGAGAATGTTCTCCAGAGGCTTCACTTCCTGTCTGTCTGTCTGTCTGTCGTCTGTTTGTCAAACAAAGCATTCACCCATCCATCCATCCATGCATCAGTCCACCCATCCATCTATCCACAGATCCATCTGTCCATCCATCTGCCTAGCTACTCTTCCTTGCAAAAACTCTCAAGAGCGTTCTGCCAACCGAGCTGCTACCTCGGCCTCCGACCTGCAAAACAAGACCAGTGGCGTGAAACAAAACCGGGCGCCGCATTTCATTGCTTTGCACATCACAACAACCCGCAGTATCCATTTTTGTTTTTTTTTTTGGTTCGCGTAGAGGTTAGAAAGGGAGGAAACGCCCCAAAACCACAGAGCGATTGAGTGACGCGGAGGTCATGTGATCGGCCCACAGGATGACATCACTGCAGAGAAAGAGGACACAAAATGAGGGAGGAGAGGAGGACAGGCGGCCATCGTGGCGAACCTGTGCAGCCTTGGGAGCTGCAAATAAGGTCATCGCGTACAGTGCATCCCATACATTCAGTACTGCATGTGCAAAGGTGACAGTAATGCTACCTATTGTCACCGTTTTCCATGCACACAACGCGCAAGCAATGAATTATTCTTTTTACCACTCAAATTTGAAAAATTATTTATTACTAGAAATATTGACAAGAATTCACATTGTCATAGAATATAATAAAATATAAAACAAACTAAACGTACCCAAGTAATTCTCAACCCTTGATAGATGTGTATGTGTATATACTGTACATGTAAATATGTACAATACAGTACAGAAAGGATCAATGAAATTTTTATTTTATTTTACATTTCTATTATAGTGCCACAAGTATTCAGACCTTTACTTTTTTTTGCACATTATGCTATATTACACTTATTCAACAACTGATTTAAGTCGTTTTTCTTTTGAAAGATTTACATAAAATAGCTCCTGACAAAGTAAATCATTTTTTGTCCCTTATATCCAGTGTGCGTGCGTGATAGATAGATAGATAGATAGATAGATAGATAGATAGATAGATAGATAGATAGATAGATAGATAGATAGATAGATAGATAGATAGATAGATAGATAGATAGATAGATAGATAGATAGATAGATAGATAGATAGATAGATATTAACTTTTAAAGACAGTCAATAAGAAAAAAACTAAATCGGTTGATGAAAGGATAGTAAGGCAACCCGAACCCTAACAAAGGGTCGATAAAATCCATCTGCACCATGCGGCTTTCTATTGATTGCTCAATGCCACGCCTAAAGAACTGCATGCACGGGAGGCTTCTTCATTTCTCTGCACAATAACAACCGGGAACCAAAAGTCTGGTCGTGGACAATGAAGCACGATTGCATGCAAGTCGCAAAAAAGCTGAAAACAATCGCTACATAATGGCAATAATTGCGAATTTTGAGCAGTATTGCAGTACATCCCGAGGATTTTTTTCCCCTCAAGACAAACGTCGCCAACAGGGGGCAGTAGAGCGCTGTTCTCGCTGTGCCCCAATACTGCCGTGCGCGTATAAATGTGCAAGCGCCTCCCTCCCATTCAGCAGTTGTTGCATCGACCCCGTTGGGTACAACACGCAACGCAAATCTTTTTCTTCCTCCTCTCTCCTGCTTTGAGCCCGAGACGAAAACATGGTGAGTACAACGTCATTTGTGTGCGCGCGCGCGCGTGTTTTTTAAGGTTCTTTACAGAGATTAAAAAGAAAAGTGAGTCGGATCCTGACAGGAGGACGCTAAGGTTGTCGCCGTGGTTCTGTAATTTGGTCAAATTCTCATATTTACACTGATTGCGCTATTAACAATTGTTATATTTTTCATGAGGGTTTCTCGGTTTCATTTATTGCACAGCGATAGCAGGTTGTTAAGTGTGTGTGGGCGCGTGCGTGTATGTGTGCGTGGAGATGGGAACAATGACTAGTGGTACTGAGGTGGGAGAAGCACAAAACAAGTGTCCAAATTCAATTTTTTTAAAAAATGTATTTAGTTTTGTATTTTGTTAGTTTTGTCCCAAAATTTGGGAATAATAATTTTAGAAATAAATAAATAAATAACTGTGGCATCTTGCAACCGACGTTGGATTTTAGGGAGGGGCTCGGCTGGGTGGGGATGGATGAATGCGGCTCATTATCAATTTATAAGTAGATTATTAATTCATTATTGACTTTATTTTGGGTGGAATAATTCAAATTTGATTCAGATAAAAAGGCGAATGTAACGTTTTGGTTTAATGAATTGATGAGGCTTCCACTATTTTCTGAGGTTTGGGGGCATTAGATTTTGCTCCCTTTTTACCCGCTACAAGGCGGTGATTGTGCATCCTCAGTGGAGGAGAGCAAGTGGAATATTCCAGAAGGAGAGCGTGCACGCGCATGCGCATCTCGTTTGCATTTCCTTGCCAAAAGAGGAGAGTGTTGCATGAAAGACAAGCGAAGAGAAGGGGTGGAAAAAAAGAAGACAGCACGTAACAAAAGAGCGTTTTATTCCTGCGTGGGTGGGGAGGCGTGTGAGTCGGGGGTCTTCAGCGTTTGTGTCCCCTGCGGGTTGTCATGCTGCAGGGTGGTGTCTCGTGCTGCAATTTGTGCAGCAAACGATAGGGGCGCAATAGCACAATTCAACAATAATGCTGTTTGATTTTTATTTCATTTTATGAAGGTGGAGCTGTGACACTGTAAGTAAAATGACATCTCAATTAATTTAAATATCTACCCCTACCCCGCCCCCTCCCGCACAGCGTGAGTGTATCTCCATCCACGTTGGTCAGGCTGGCGTCCAGATCGGCAATGCATGCTGGGAGCTGTACTGCCTGGAGCACGGCATTCAGCCAGATGGACAGATGCCCAGCGACAAGACTCTGGGAGGCGGTGATGATTCCTTCAACACCTTCTTTAGCGAGACTGGAGCTGGCAAACACGTCCCAAGGGCTGTTTTTGTGGATCTGGAGCCCACTGTCATCGGTAAAACCGTCACCCTTGTAGAAATCAGTTTCTGGATGGATGGATCCACAATATGTAAAACTCATTTATACTGAATCTCCTCAGATGAGGTGCGCACTGGGACCTACCGGCAGCTCTTCCACCCCGAGCAGCTGATCACCGGCAAGGAGGACGCCGCCAACAACTACGCCCGCGGACACTACACAATCGGCAAGGAGATCATTGACCTGGTGCTGGACAGGATCCGCAAACTGGTGTGTAACCTCACAAAGGGTTAACGTGATTGTCCTTTCTTTACCAATTTTCCTAAACACGGTCTTGGGTGAGCTAGAATCTGTCCCAGCTGACGTTGTTTGTATACCAAACACCTGTCAATCGCAGACTGAAGACTCACATGATTGACTAATTCGAAGAAGCTAGCATACGTGCTTTTGGATGGCGTAAGGAATCCAGAGTGCCACAATAACACGTCGCTCGTC
This sequence comes from Syngnathoides biaculeatus, assembly GCF_019802595.1. Taxonomy (NCBI): domain Eukaryota; kingdom Metazoa; phylum Chordata; class Actinopteri; order Syngnathiformes; family Syngnathidae; genus Syngnathoides; species Syngnathoides biaculeatus. Next base: position 19,001,050 of record NC_084641.1, read on the forward strand.
TTTTGTTTCCCTAGGCCGACCAGTGCACTGGCCTCCAGGGCTTCTTGGTGTTCCACAGCTTCGGAGGTGGTACCGGCTCAGGTTTTACCTCCCTGCTGATGGAGCGCCTGTCCGTAGATTACGGCAAGAAGTCCAAGCTGGAGTTCTCCATCTACCCGGCTCCCCAGGTGTCCACCGCTGTGGTGGAGCCCTACAACTCCATCCTGACCACTCACACCACCCTCGAGCACTCCGACTGCGCCTTCATGGTCGACAACGAGGCCATCTACGACATCTGCCGCAGGAACCTCGACATCGAGCGTCCGACTTACACCAACCTGAACAGGCTGATTAGTCAGATCGTATCCTCCATTACTGCTTCCCTTCGCTTCGATGGTGCCCTCAATGTGGATCTGACAGAGTTCCAGACCAACTTGGTGCCCTACCCCCGTATCCACTTCCCCCTGGCCACCTACGCCCCCGTCATCTCCGCCGAGAAGGCGTACCACGAGCAGCTCTCGGTGGCAGAAATCACCAATGCCTGCTTTGAGCCCGCCAACCAGATGGTCAAATGTGATCCTCGCCACGGCAAGTACATGGCCTGTTGCTTGCTTTTCCGTGGCGACGTAGTGCCCAAAGATGTCAACGCTGCCATCGCCACCATCAAAACCAAGCGTACCATCCAGTTTGTAGACTGGTGCCCCACCGGTTTCAAGGTGGGCATCAACTACCAGCCTCCCACCGTGGTTCCAGGCGGGGACCTGGCCAAGGTCCAGAGGGCTGTGTGCATGCTGAGCAACACCACCGCCATCGCAGAAGCCTGGGCCCGTCTCGACCACAAGTTTGACCTGATGTACGCCAAGCGCGCCTTCGTGCACTGGTACGTGGGCGAGGGCATGGAGGAGGGAGAGTTCTCCGAGGCCAGAGAAGACATGGCGGCTCTGGAGAAGGATTACGAGGAGGTTGGCGTCGACTCCATTGAAGGTGAAGGAGAGGAGGAAGGAGAAGAATATTAAAAGCCACAAGAAAACAGGAAATTGAATTGTAATGTGTACTTTCCAGACAAGTGTCTGTTGGTCAGTTGCCAGATTTGGCTGTTAAAGATTCTTCCAAATGTTCATCTAGGCTCTAAATAAAATCCTGTGACAAGTGAAAATGTCTTATGGATCTTTTTATAATCATATGATAAAATGTTGGACTTTAGAATAAATTGATTGTTCTTCCGTTTCAACAATAATGGGCCCATAACTACAGCATTAGTGTTGCTAATTGTTAGAGTTCTCCAAATGAAGGATAACGTAAATGCTCCAAGCAAACTTTAATGGAAAAGCACAAACTTAGTGGTGATAAAATGCTTTGATTAGCAAAATTTCTTTTATCAAGTACAAAATTCAGGTGTAAAACCTCCCACATATTTGGATGTACATGAAACTGATACACATGTTCAATGTTTAAAAAAAAAAAAAAAAAAAAAGCATATTTTTGTTTTAAAATGAAGTAGAAAAAGGGAGCAGTGAGAAGAAGCTGCGATCTAGATCGGGTCTTGTTCACACGAGTCTGTGTTGGAGCAGGGGGCATTGGGTGACCACTCCTCGTCTGTTGAGCAACTTCCACAGCACTGATGTCGCGGGGCCTCTGTGACACAAGCCAGCCTGGGGGTCCTCGGCCCCTCGGATGTCCTCCTTCAGCTGGTGGTAGGACTTCAGGCGCCTGTTGAGTGACGCGCACATATTAAGTCCCATAAAAGTGGAGGTCTACATGCTACAGAAGGTGTATACACTAAAAGAAAAATGTCCCACGTATCCAATTCATATCCACATATTGTGCTGGCTTCATGTGGTGTGCATACAGATGGCTTTAAATCAGAAAAGTAAATTTTCGAAAGGGATAACAGTCTGTAAAAAATAGAAAAAAAAAACTCACCTGTCCTTCACAATATTCGCATTTTGTTTATTTCGTGATGCAGCAAAGACTCTTGTGTCTTGAGATGTGCACCTTCAAAACAGCTCTAGCAATGCATCAAGGGTGACATCCACCCATCCATTTTCCAAGCCGCTTATCCTCACAAGGGCGGTGAGAGTGCTGGAACCTATCCCGGTTAACTTCAGGCCAAAGGCAGACTACACCTGAACTGGTCACCAGTCAGTCGCAGCAAGGAGGCATTTATGGTTTATTTTATTTTATACAACTGTAGTCTAGAGGCACACCCTGGTGGACAACTAAAGTAATGGCGTTTTGAGGCACTTTACTGACACTTGAGTCTCCTGTAAATTTGAAGAGTTCAGACGCAAAAGCAAATATGTTCATTTTTGTTGTTTCTGTATAAATAAAGAATTTACAGAAACAACAAAAATGGATATATCTGCTCTTGCGTCTGAACACTTAATTTGTAATTTTGCTAGAAAAACTATCGATTTTTTGTACGTAATACAAAAATAAAGGCACAACCACTTAGTAGCTTCAAAACGTTAAAATATATATATATAAATAGATGTTTGTGTGTGTTTATGCACGTAAATATATAGATAGATAGATAGATAGATAGATAGATAGATAGATAGATAGATAGATAGATAGATAGATAGATAGATAGATAGATAGATAGATAGATAGATAGATAGATAGATAGATAGATATAGATAGATAGATACAAAAAACAATTTACTTGAAAGAGAAGGCCACTATTGCGAGACACAAAATGAGGAGCATGACACCCAGCACGGCAGCGATGATGCTGGAAGAGGACACCCCCAAGCCTGAAACAAACACAGAGGGTAGCTGTGTCACTAAGCAGGTTAAAGTGGAAAGAAAGGGTGAGACTGAGCAACCGCATCAATACTGACCCATATGAATGTTGACTTTGGCGCTAGTGGCGGCCAAGCTGACGTCGTTGGCCATGGACACGTTGATGCAGTAGATGCCGGAGTCGTTGAAGAAGTGATGCAACACCATCTGGCATTCTTTGGAGGGCTCCACCATGTTGCATCTCGTGTGAATTGGTTTGAAGCACTCGGCATCCAGAATCACGCTACACACCTGTTTGGGGAAGCTGAGCGAGCAGGAGAGATGCATCAGTAAAAATGTGAAATACAGATTCAAAAATAAAATTCATACAGGAAATTATGCAAAGTAAACAAAACAGGACATCCACAGACACTTTCAGTTATTCGGATTTACTGTTTTTATGTTTTGAAAGTGACATGTTTGACGATTCACATCAACAGTGCTTCCCTATTTTTTCTGTTTTATGACAGTGAAGAACTATTTCAACAGTTTTACACAAAGGAAGGAATTATTTCTGTATCTATTATTTTGTCCATCCCTCCATCCATTTTCCATACCGCTTATCGCAGACATGCTGGAGCATATCCCAGCTGACTATGGGCGCCAGCTATTCAAAGGGCACATACACTGTAAATAAACAACTCACATTGAGACCTGAGGGCCCATGAGAGTCTTCAATCAACCTACCATGCATGTTTTTGGAATGTGGGAGGAAACAAGAGTACCCATAGAAAAGCCATGCAGACAAAGAACATGCAAACTCCACACAGCTGAGGCCATATTTCAACCCAGGTCTTCAGAACTGTGAGGCTGGTGTGCTACCCAGTCGTCTACCTTGTCTCCCTCAATCATTATATAGAGAGGAAAAAAAAAATCAAAGGGCAACGAGAATTCTGAAGCACAGGTTCTATCATAAAGAGTTCATAGATGTGCTGGAGGGTGCATTCACCTTCCCTGGCAGGTTACAGTAAGATCAATAGCGTTGTTGTTCATTCCTGGTTTTGCCATGACGTTGTCCATTTGTATGATTTCAACTTTGTTGATAGCCTCTGGAAAAAAAAAAAAAAAAAGGGAACGCTAAAACTGCTTACACCAATAATCACTTGCAGTATACGTACTGTAAGTTTTTAATCACAAGATTGTGTATGAGTAACGACAAGTAACTCACCAACCACTTGAATGTCAGCGGAAAAGGAGCCATATCGATACGTCACGCAGTCATCGTCGGTGGGTTTGCCCTTTGTTTCCCTTTTGGCAATGAGGACCACAGCTGCTTGGCCTCTGGCTAACATCGGTCGCTTTAACCCTGCTGATGAACAAGGGCGAACGGGAATCACATACAGGAATCCATCAGAAATAGAGTTAACACAAAAACTCATTTGTGTCAAAACCGTGACCACGGATGGCACGTTACACCCCCAGTACCACCCCTCCCACCCCCAGAAAGGAAAGGGTCCCCAACAATCAGCAAAGCCCAACACAAGAGCCAGCTGCCATCTGTTAAAAAAAATGGGTCACAATCTGGCAAAAGCAAGCCCATGTTAAGCACCCACCTCAAGGAATAACAGGGGAGGGAATCAAGAGAGGGGAGAGGAATGCAGGGACCCAAGTGAGGACCCCCTTTTCCCTGACAACCGAGGAGGGCGCAGGCCCCAGGACTCAATATTAGGGAAATGTGAACAACCACCACCCACCCGAAAAATGTAGAGAAGGGCAAATTTTAGCATTTTAGATCCATCCTGAAATTTCAACCGAAAGCCCAGTACATACAATGACTTTGTCATTTGTGTATACAGTATACTGTAGGTTCAAAATCCCACCACTGGGGGCTTCTCTACGGATTTAGTCCAGTGAAAACAAATCACCATTTTGTAGCACACTACTTAAATGCCCAAAATAATTTTCATGGGCACTTCTAATCGTCATCATTTTTCAACCCCTACCTGGCACCATCTTTACCTTCCATTGTCGTATCACTGCTCGTATCCTCGCTCAAGGTGTTGGAGGCAGGGCCGGCGGGCAACTCGTAGTTGGTGGGGGAGGGCGTCTTGTCTGATGGAGCTCCTTCCTGGGCGGTCTGAGTGGTGGAGGTCTCATCTTCCCCGTTGTCCTCCTCTGTGTCCAAAGAAAGTGCATTGGTCCTCAAACCAGTTGCTTTGCTGGAAGCCAGATGGGGGACCGCAGGAGCTACCACAGGACATGTTTATTGACACTGAGAGGCTCATCATGTCTGTAATGATGAACACACGGCATACCCAAGGTCCCCTGATCACTGGGTGGTGCGAGGGCCTTGGTTGTGGTCTCCACTGGAGGGTTGCAAGACTTGTCTGGGATCACCGCCTGGACCACCACGTGGGGCTTGTATGAGCCAGAGCTGACATAGGTGTGAGTAACAGTCAGCTCTCTGGATATGAGGGCCCCACTGTCGTCCCCAAAATCCCAGTTAAAGGTGATGTCGGCGTCGCTCAGGAACTGGCTCGGGTCGTGCAGGCTGACGCTGAAGGCGATGGCCCTGTTCAGGACGAAGCTCATGTCTCCGGCCAGAATGTCATCCACTTGGTCCAAGGAGACAGCAAATGGGATTTGATCTGCAGAGAGGAAAAAGTTCCAGTCTGATTTATTGTTCAAGCAAACAAGGAACAATTCTTGGTAACTTCAGTAGAAGTTGTACGAACGAGTATTGCATATACGACAAGGACTTTTTCCGGACAATCAGTGATGTCAGGGAAATCCTTCAGAATTTCTTACCGGTGATAGAGAACTGAGTTGAGGCGTAACCCAGAGGAATGAATTTCTCTTTGCTCCGGTAGTGGTAGATGACAATGTCCATGGTGTAGGAGCCCAATGGGATGTCAGCTGTGTCGATGGTCAGAGTGGAAGCGGGACCATCTGCCACCTGCCAGTAGTGACCTGCCAACGACACGATTGCTTATCTTTCTGTCAAAATGAGCAATGCTAGATTAAGTTCCTTTTCAAATACATCAATAATAGCCAAGATGACAGCTATGTATTAAACACTCGGAAACAAGGGGGTTTTAGTTACCCCAGGTCTTCCACACAAACACATAGTTGGGCTTTTTGTCTTTCTTGATTGGTGTCCCATCGGGAAAAACAGCTTCCCAGTCTGAGTTCTGAGTTGGGAAAACTGCCTGTGATGCCTCGTATCTGGTTCCTACATACAAACATTTGAAGATCATCTCTCAGAATTCACATAATGAAGAAATTACAATATCAAGTCAACTACTTGTGTGTGTGCTTTCTTGGTATAATTGGTCGTGGAAAAGGTTCAGTGGTGGCTCGAGCCATATTTGTTCTTAATATGGACCAAAATGATGAACCGAACCATTTTTGCATTCCTATGCATATTAAGTATTGTGTGTAAGCAGGCATAATCGTTACCATTAACAACGCAGTCATGTGCCCAGACCACATCTCCATCAGCCTGCACTTTTTGGTTGTGGGGGAATTCCAAGTCAATGGTGAAGGTCACTTTGGCTCCAGTGAGAGTTGGCGAGTCGTTGGCGACGTTGAATGTTACTTTCCCACCTGTGCAAAGAGCGCACAGAAAAACAAACAAACCCCAATGTGTCTAAACAACACCATTTTCTACGTAATGCTTATCCTCATTTAGTATTGCGGGCGAGTTTTAGCCTGTTCTAACTGAGACACCTTGGACTGGTCCCTACAAAAAAACATTTAAAATACACATTTCACGTAGCCAAATATGATATTTGATTATGTAGCAAGCAGTGGTTTGAGATGCAAACCTTTCCAGGAGTCTCTGTAACGGAGGTCTCCAGCTTTCCAGATTGGGTAGAGCTTGGTGTTCCAGGATGGATAGCGAGTGAAGCCATTTTTGGGCTCTAAAATTAATATCATTTCAAAAAAGAAGGAAAAGATTTAGTTCAGGGATGACTGTTTCACTTTGGTGAGCGATGCTGTAATCAGGCTAACATCTTTCAGCATCGCTACTCTATTTTTTTATTCACAGACACAAAATGTCCGATGGTGTCTGAATGTGCTCACTTCCTTCAATCCTTCTCATGTGACCCTCAGCTGTGTGAGACTTTAAAGCAGATTAAAAAGTCATAGGATTAAATTTGGATTCAAACAAGCAAAAATAAAGTATTCTTTTTTTTCCAAGCAGGAAAAAAAGAAGTGTCATCTGCAAGAAACTTTACAGTATTCAACATATATTTTTTTAAAACCTGATCGTGTTTACACAAGAGTTCTTTCTCAGACAACATAGGTTATTAAAACATTTACAAATCTTATCAATTTCATGTAGGTACATTGTTTATAGTAACAACAAAAGGTGCTAAATTCACAAATCAGTTTGGCATATTTGGCAGAATTTTCATTCATGCATGAAGGAGTTGATAGCTCAGAAAAAAAAAGACATCATTTGAGAAACAAAACCTACCTGAGTTGTGATACCACAAATATGCCATCTTCCACAAACATTGACAACACAATAACTTTACATATTAACCAAATGGAAACTATTAAAAGATATTTCTTACAAATTGAGCAGTAAAAAAATATAATAAAATATATTGCTAATCATCAGACAGTATTGAACATTTTCGATCCTTTCATGAACGTTTTAATAAATTTATTTGAATACATATAAGAGATTAGAAATATAATTTTAATAAAAAAATTAAAATTACCATTACTTTAACTGTATTAAAATTGCAGTATATAAAGTGGATTAATTGAGCAACTTGGAGAGTTAAAAATATTTGAATACTTACTGGCCACAGAGTGTGAGGCGGCCACCGCCAGGAGTAGCAGCACAGCCGATGTATTCATCATGTTCACCTTTGTCAAGTATCCCTTTAAATGAGCGGCTGCAGCGGGGAAGAAGCTTTATAAACTCACTCATGTTTGACCCCGGCATGTGTCAGCAGACAAAGGAGGTCCTACGCACAAACACACACAGTAGGAGTGGCACCTGCATTGAAACTAGTAACCGCACATTTGGGATGAATATGGAGGATTGTGGAGAATGGATAGATGGATGGAGAACAATTGAGAAATACGCACATCGTGTGTGCAAGGATGAAAGTTGTGTCCGTGTATGCAATAAGCCATCTCTTAAATCTCTGATCCTGATGTGACATGACAAAAGTGCAAATGCAACTTCTCTTTTTTATTAATAGAGGGCCAAAAAGGTTGCAGTAAATGTGGGTTCAAAATTTGGCAAGCGGCAAGTCACCCTTATCATTCATCTTATGAGTGAAATCTCCAAAAAATTGTAATAAACCAGATGAGAACTAACAGTAATGCAATATAGGAACAAACTAATGAGGATACATTTTTTTTGTAAAGAGGGCCTGCTGTTTCTCACATATTGATTACCTTAGCGACACAAGAGATCAAAGTAATTGGAAAAAATATGATGCAGTATACCCCAGCAAACTACCTGCACAATACCATAAATATTGCTTGATGAAATTTGAAACCCGGGCATTATAATCTTAAAGACGGTTCAAGCAATTATTTCCTAGCACAGTGTCAAATCTGTTATGGAAGATACCGCGAGAGAGACCGGTATTCTGGCTGATGATATCATAATAGTGCGACTACAATCTAAAAAGATGAATTAAGTTGAAGTACCATGTGATATGGTATTCAATGTACAGTGCTTATAAGTATGTACTATTTGTTTGCACCTGATTATCATCCATCCATCCATCCATCCATCCATCCATCCATCCATTTTCTTAGCCACTTATCCTCACAAGGGTTGGGGGGAGTGCTGGAGCCTATCCCAGCTGTCAACCGGCAGGAGGAGGGGTACACCCTGAACTGGTTGCCACCCAATCGCAGGGCACATAGAGACAAACAGACGCACCTTGGCACAATTTAGAGTGTCCGATTAATGTTGCATGTTTTGGGGAAGTGGGAGGAAACCGGAGTGCCCGGAGAAAACCCACGTAGGCACGGGATCTCAAAACTATGAGGCCAACGCTTTCCAACTGCCGCCCCCTGTTTATCATTTATTACAAAAAGTAATCACACAGCACAGATTTCATCTTGTTATTTTTAATGTTCACATCAATCTTGCATGGTGATATTATCATATTTATTTCTTGATGCAAGCCCACAAAGAGAGGCTTTAGAGGTAGCCTGCAACCAGTTCATCAAATGATGGTTTAGTGTTAATACACATTCAAAAACTCATGTGCTTTCAAAATGCCACACAAGTGCTCTCCTAAATCTCAAGTCACCTGACCCATTAGGCCACAATTTATCAGATCTAGTGTGAAGATTGTAGAGTTATGATAGCAATAATAATGACCGCCTGATGTCAAACCAACACTTCATGCAAAACCTTCAGAAAAATGAAAACAACTGGAAATAAAAGATATTAAGATAAAAGCGTAGTCCCCCCCAAAAAATACAATTTATGCATCTTTTTTTTGTGTTACTACAACAATGGGTCACACATGCAACTACAAGGAAGCGATTTGGTGGACAAAGAAATGAGAGGAATGCGACAATAAGGAGGATTATGAAGGCACATGTGACTCCCTAAATTCATCCGGCTTTGTCTTTCTGGACCAGCAGCTATAAAGTCACTTTGTTAGAAGATTTTTTTTGGTTTCCTTATCATGTGCATAACACTGACATGTAAAAAAAGACAATGTGTCCATTCAAAGGAAATCAAATTCATCGGTCGCCATGTTAAAGCACCTAATGCTGGGGACACCTGTCAATCTGTTCCAGTGTCAAACTGTCAACATCAGCACACATTTATCAATCATACACTGATTACGATCACACTTCCCGTCACTGTGCGCCGACAGACTTCACTTCCATCTACAATTCATAGCCGTCCAACTCGAGGCCTGGGTGCCAGATCCGGCTCAGCACATCATTTGATGTGGCCCGGAAAAAACAAAGCATGTGCTCAACTCAGATGATTCTTGCTCGAATCTGTATCAAAATTTCAAAGTCTCAAGTGAAATTAATAATAACTCTCAGATATTGCAAGCACTTTTTTTTGTTACCAAACCCTTTTTTAAAGTAACTTGAACAGTCGTTGAAGAAATTATTATTCATGACTTATAGTTCCGCATCCACCTTAATTTCTTCTGACACACCAAGGGCACATCTCACCGCTATTCTGCTGCCCACATACATGTCCAATACTATTTTAACATATTTCTCCGCCACACCAGACTTGCGCATGCAGTACCACACTCTGTCATAGGCTTTCTCTAGATCTACAAAGATACAATGTAGCCCCGTCTCTGTATTTTTCCACGAGCATCCTCAAGGCAATTAGTGAGCCTGTGGTACTCTTTCTCGGCATGAAACCATACTGTTGCTCACGGATACTTACTTCTGTCCTGAGTCTATCCTCCACTACTCTTTCCCATGACTTCATTGTGTGCCTCATCATCTTTATTCCTCTGTAGTTCCCACAGTTCTGAACATTGCATTTGTTCTTAAAAATGGGGACTAGCACACGTGTCCTCCCATTCTTCTGGCTTCTTCTCTCCCGCTAGTATTCTATTGAAAAAGAACTTTAATAAAAAATGTAACAAATTTTTGGAGGGGTGGGGGGCGTGTTTTATGAGGGCTGTGATGGTATTTACATTCGGTTCAACGGGGAAAGTTGGTCTGAGATAAGACAGATTTACGTTACGACCGTCGTCGTGGCTCAGTGTATCGCATTTCTGTATTTTTAGGTCAAACGTTGTGATATTCTCTCCTCCGGCACATTAGGTGGCAGCATTTTGTTCAAGTGGCGCTTTGAGGTGACGAGGAGAACGAGTTGTTCGTCCCACCGGCGTTTTATTTAGAAGCAGAAGGTCGTCCGCAGTTAGGCGCTCTTAGGCACCGAAGAAAAGAAAAAAAAATACTCGACAGGTTTTCCTTGGTTTATGACCAGGGGCGATGTGAGGTCGCGAGTGATGTTTTGGCTTTATGTCGCGCCGATTCGGACTATTACGATACCTCTCTTGCCGGCTAATGTTAGCTAGCGCTTAGCTAGCATCACCTGCGTCGCCAACTCGTCAGCGAATGCTACATTTCGGGCAAAGAGTACCTCTGGAACGGGCTCTTTTCCCCCTCTTTCTTTCGGTGTTCCGTTTGGTTCAGCGCCCTCGACGCAGGTTCTCCTCATATTGACACCGAGCGGCTGTTTTGATGGCAGCCGCGACCGCCGCCCGGAGGCTGCCCATGGGTGTGCGGACTTTTAGCGACTACCTTCAGATGGCCATTGTGGGCTCTCCGCGTTCCTGCCGCCCAGCGGTGCCCCGAATGTGCACGCGACAAAACATCAGGTAAGAAAGACCAGCAAACATAGTTTCGGCAACTAGTACTGTACCATAACGTAAAGTGATTACTGCGACGCCAAATTACGAGTACAGGGGTTCCTTGGTTACGAATAAGGTTATGAATTGCGGCACAGGAAGCAACGTTTGGTTGCTGCAGTATTAGTGTTTATCATACAAATAAAAACTGTAACTTGACGGTCGGGCATTTTTCTGGACTAGTGCCCAGAGCCCAGTGACCGCTTCCTTCCTTGCGAGCTAGCAAGCGAGCTACCGACCTACTTACTTATTTGGATGGGGAGCTTTCACATGTGAACTGGCACAGTAGCAATTCTTACCTGGGAATCAGTGCCAGTATTCAACCGTACCTGCACCCCCCTGCTAAAGTATTCGTACGGCAAGGTCAATCCCTTTTTTTGTTGTTGTATACTGAAGAGGTTTGTTTCAGATCAAAAGATGAAATCTGAGATGGAAGTTCTGAATTCAAGCGTTTATATAATGGCATTTACATCTAGATGTGTGAGAAAACTCAGGACAGACCTTTTTGTTTAAAATCACCCACCTTTCAAGTGACCAAAAGTATTGGCGCACACATTTCTAAATATACAAACAGCATTTCTTTGGTGGCATAACCCTTGTGATAACATCATCAACCTTGAACAAGTGACTTAACCTGACTTGCATTATCACATGGAATGCTTTTCTGAGCCATTTCTGTAGCCTGTTTTGGTTCTTGTTTGTTTTGAGGGGTTTCTCCCTTCAGGACGGGCAATGCATGCTCTTTTGTGTTAAGGTCTGGTGATTGACTTGGGCAGTCGACGACCATCCACTTTTCTGCCCCTGATGATATCCTTTGTTGTGTTGTGCTTTGGGTTATTGTCTTGTTGCATGATTTTATTTATTTATTTTTTGTCGAAGAGATTTGGATGTTGTGATATGGTTTGCATATTTCTTTTCTCAATGGATTGTAATATCTCAAGTTCACCCCTGCCCTGTGGAGGTGTTTCTTCTCATGTTTCTGTCAACAATAACTGTTGATACCCTTGGCTGACCTTTTCAATGTCTGTTGCTCACTACACCAGTTTTTCTTTTTCAGGAAATCATTTAAAAACAGCCTTTTAAGTGCGCTTGGGTTATATTTGTCAGATGTTTTTTTTTGTTAACATGTAAGTGGAGAAACTGAAAAAAAAAATATTTTGAGAAGTACTGACCACAAGTCCTGATATTGACTCCTAAGTACTGGGAATTGCTTCTGTAGCAGTTCATATCTGAAAGGTATATGTATGCCCCCCCTCTGCTGTTTTTATTTTGTAGCTCGTTTTATCCATTTTTTAAAGATGTATGAATGTTGAACTTAAAATGATTTGTTAGATTTTGCTTGCTCGAACTAACATTGGCATCCCAAAACTGTATTTAAATAGCTATCAACTGTCTGCTGCTACTGAGTCACCCACCATTCGTTAGCCAAAAGTTAGCTTCGGTGGTTTTGCTCACCTGTGTAGGACTTCAGTGTCTCCCCTCCATGCTCTGTGGCTGGAGAGTCATCTGGCCCAGTCTTCATTTTGCCCAGTCTTCTGCCTCCCTTGCTTGCTCTCTGGCGTGTCGACCATCCACGTTCTTGACACCGATCAGCTTATTGCAGACCAGTGAACCTTTTACCTGTCTCCAGCTAGGCGGGAATCTCACAAACATGTCAGGCTTTACTTTAGAGCAGGGCCACATTGTTTTCCCATTTCCCTCAGAGGGCCATCATGACTGTGAAACAAAAATATTTTGTCATCATCACATCAATTTATGAATTAGTTTTGGAATCAGAAATCAAGGTGTTTTTCAACTATTCACGTTTCGTAACAAAAATGCTTGTAATATCTCAATTTTATCCTTTAGGATATGACAATTAGAAATTTTAGTCCAGATTTTTACAAGAATCATGGAATTTAACACTCTAGATTATGATTTGCGGGCCACATAAAATCATGTGGCGGGCCAGATTGGGTCCCCGGGCCTTGAGTTTGACACCTGTGCTTAAGCGTATCATGTTTTGAGCTTGGTACTGTATTGTTAGTGGAGCACAGAGTGAAGTGAAGAGTAAAAAAAAAGAGCAAGTGATGATATATACCACTTTGTTTCTTGCCTTCGTATAAGTAAAATTGGGGTCAAACCTGTGGAAAAAAAAAAAAGTCATTCATGATAAGGTGTTACTCCAAAAAGGGTTATTTATAAGTGAAAAGTCTACCAATGTTCAAGAAATGATTTTGTACATCCGAACATGTGATTCATATAAAACGCATTTTCATGACCAATTCAAGTACACAAATGTCAGTACTATTATTCTTTACTGTGGTGTCAGTTTATCCCTAATGAATAGCACGTCATAAACTTGACACAAAACAAGTGGGAGTTAGGCGTTGGGTGAAAATGTTTGCTTGTACCTGAAAGGGCAAAAAGGCTTTTTCCAACCACCTGCTGACTGAGATATTTCTAGACCAGTCTTGGCTTGTGGAGGTCAGGTACCAGAAGCCGCATTCCAACGTTAAGTGACGCAGGAGCACTCGTCACATGTCAGCTGGGAAAACACCAGCAGGAGCCAACTGTGTGTCCTCGTGTACGCGTGTCATTGTCTTTTGTGGGTGCTATTGTGCCTGTTGGGAGCGTACCTGCGGTCACCCAACCCGTTGGTAATTTCTTCACACTCATTGGCGTCCCCTGTCCCCTCTCAGACATTTGTCCTCATGCGGCATTTTGATGACCAGATCTCCCAGAGTGCTCGGCCTTCACGACTGGGACGCCATGGCGAGTGTTCCCCAGAGCAGGAACTTCATCAGCCTCACCAACAAAAGGAAGGAGTACTCTGAGCGCAGGATACTTGGGTAATGGCCGCTGCTGAGCGGGTTTTCTTTTTGCTCCTCTTGCAACATGTACGCATTTTGGACTCAGGTGATTATAGCTCAATGTACAATATGTAACTCAAACCGGGATGGGGTAACGATAACCCTTAGTTTTAAGACAGTACCCACAGTTTTTTGGGTACTTTTTTGCACCGATTGATTATATCTCTAATTTGAGTAACTAACAAATTGTATAATATTTGGCAGCATGCTAAGAGACTGGTTAGCACATCTGCCTCACAGTTCTGTGGACAGAGGTTCAATATTGGCCCCGCCATTGTGAAGTCTGATTTCCTTCCACAACAAAATCAACTGTGGTAGCTTGATTGAAGACTCTAACTTGCCTCCAACTGTGCGACTGGTTATTGGTTGTTCATATGTGCCCTGCGATTGGCTGGCGACCAATTCAGGGTGCAGGGCACCTCTCTTCCGAAGATAGCTGGGATCAGCTCCGGCACAGCTGCAACCCTAGTGAGAATAAGTGGTACAGAAAATGTATGCGTAATAGTATAAAATGCATTTGATATTTTGTGACTTTAAGATATTTTACTATTTAAAAAAAAAATGTAATCACATGAAATGAGCAATTATGACTGTACATAAGTTTTATCCTACTGCTATATTTGTTAGCCTTTACAAATTGTAAAATTACTATGCTAATTTTTTTCAACAATCTGAATTTTTTGTTACTAATTTATATTACTAATTATTCTACTACTTTAATAAAAAGATTATGGTTCATCGTGTCTTCAAACAGAGGCGGGTTTCAGTGGGGAATTTTATTTTGAATATTTTTCTCTGGGATTCTTTTTTAACTTGAATACATTGAACAATTCCAAAACTTTGTTGTCGAAACATTTTTCAAAATCCTCACGTAAGGTCATAAATCCTTAGCTAGTGAAGATGCACAAAATGAAGTCCCCAATGAGAGTTCCTATTGAGTGCATATATATGTTAAATGCCATCATGAACCAAAACAAGGATTAAACATAAACCTAAGCTTACATACATACATAAATTAAGCAATGTAAAATTGTTTGAGACTTTACTGTGCCACTGTGTGATTTCAGCACTGTATTTGACCACACAGTATAACGGTCTTATTTACTTGCTCTTATTGTGAAAAGCTGTGCTCCACAGTTGTGCTAGTATGTTTGATTACCAGGGCAGAATTTACAAGATGGAGACAAGTCTTTATTATGCGTTAATATTATATATAAGTGCCATTGAGGGGGGGAAAAAAAAAAAAAATTCCATGACATGCGCATCCCGAGACTCACAGTTACGTGTGTGTGAAATGAGCCACGCATGATTCCTTCGCCCCTCGCTGACTGTGTTGCTCCCCACACACTAGGTACTCCATGCTGGAGATGTACGACGTGGTGGCCAACGTGGACGACTACAAGCTCTTCGTCCCGTGGTGCAAGAAGTCTCAGACCGTGGCCAAGCGGGCGGGCCACTGCAAAGCCCAACTGGAGGTGGGCTTCCCGCCCGTGGTGGAGCGCTACACCTCCATGATCAGCTCCGTGCGGCCGCATCTGGTCAAGGTGAGTGGACGGCAAGAGATTGGATTCATTTTTAGTTTGTTTTGATCTGCATTAATGTCACTGGGAGGAACGGTGAGTACATCGTCACAGCATGTGACTAAAACGTGCCAATCATGAACAAGCGCATCGTTGCCGCTTGCGGCGATGCGACCTTCATTGTTGAAGCTTTGTACTTGGAATTCTTCCCCTTTCTTGCTTGATTTACAACTGCAGTTGCTCACCAGTTGAGGGTCTTGACTTTGGTTCTGCTATTTTTCTGCGGCTGACTTCAGGCCGTGTGCACGGACGGAAAGCTGTTCAATCACCTGGAAACCATCTGGCGCTTCAGTCCCGGCATTCCTGGCTACCCCCGCACCTGCACTGTAGACTTTTCTGTAAGTCCCAGCCCTTGGTCTCTATGATGTTGCCAGGACCGTTTTGCAGTTCCTGAACCTCCCGCCCTTTTTTTTTTTTTTTTCTCTCCTCACCAGATATCCTTCGAATTCCGCTCCCTTCTGCACTCGCAGCTGGCAGCCATGTTTTTCGACGAGGTGGTCAAGCAGAACGTGGCCGCTTTCGAGCGGCGCGCCTGCAAGCTGTACGGCCCGGAGACCCGTATCCCACGAGAGCTCATGTTCCACGAGGTCCACCAGACGTGATGTCCGGCCTTAATGCCCAACCTGCATGAAGTTGCTGCTTAGTCGCCCCCGTCGAACACAGGACGGTGTCCAGCGAGTTCATGTACAAAAGCTAGAACAACGAAAAAAAAATAAACTGCCGAACAACACGTGCTTTTATTTAATTTTTAAAAGGCAACCAAGCCAGAGGTTCATCCTGAAGGGGAGTCATGTTCCGTTGTGACCCTGAAGTAAAACCTATTCCACGACCTTTGGGGCTGTCATGCTAATTACTATATTAACTTAATTGTTCCATGCTTGATACATTGTGATCTGTTAAGAGTTGGACGGCTGTCTCATTTGGCGCTAGTGGGCTCGTAGAACGCTGGCAAACCGGCGCACTCCGCGTCCAATATTGAAAAGCCTTGCTTCCTTCACACTTGAACAGAAATTTACAGGAAAGTCATCTGTATTATGTTCGCAACGTAACAAGCTACTTGGCGTACTAACATGTTAAGGAACTACACAGCTCGTTTAAAATGTCAGCACTTCACTCAGACTTGTTGTGTGTGCTGGTCACCCATAGAGCTCTTGCACGTGACGTCACCATTTTCACGGCGCCATATTGCCGGTCAAAAAGCGCTGCTCGACAGTGCATTGACCCGGATCAGAATATTCACAATGCAGAGACTTGTTGTGCTGTTGGTTGTCACAACAAACAAGACAGTTCTTCAAAAGCGATCATCCTATGGAATACCAGCGGAAAAGACCAGAAAATAATCGACGGATTTCGGCAATTAAATATGATGGATGGTGCCCAACCAAAATACACACGCCTGGGTCGCGGTCGCTTCATTTCAGGTAGGAATTATTCTTCTCAAATCTCAAATTACCAAAAAGTATTTATAATGACAAGTTGGCTCACTAAAGAACAATGCATATTTTTAAAAAGTGTCTGTCGCAGAGGTTTACGGAGGTAAAGTCTGGCCGCAATCGCTTCGTAGTACGTTCTGTGGAGAGGACTCTGCCCTTTTTTTTTTCTCAATCATAACGAATGCGAGTTTGTGTAAAACCAGGGGTTATTTATTAAAATATTGGTATTTGTATTGAAACAAATCTGAGTGGGCCGCCTCACTATGTGGGATTTAGTCCTGTTTGAGAACAGATCCAGCAACGAAGTATTCGTATGAGTCCAGACTTTTCTACGATTTCAAACTTTTCCATACAAATCGACGACTTACTTACCAGATCCATGTGTAGATCCAGTTTTCCAAGACAAGCAGAAGCGAATTGGCAGTCCAATTTTTTTATCGCCGAAAACATTGACTTCATTAAATACGGGTTCTCTATCCTGAGTTTATCGAATTTTTCCACACACACCTTCGTTTATTATGACCTAAATATTTAACGGTATCGAACAAGACTTCGGGCGTCGTGGTACAAGACATATTTCCGTGTCGTCTCCAAAACACTTAGCATCGAGCAACGCTTTGCTTGATCGGCAATATGGCGAGGTAAACAAAAGTCACGTGATTTTTATGACACAGGTGCACGAGCTCTATTAACACAAAATGTTACGGATTCAATGAAAAATGTAAATCGTTTGCTCGCTTGTGAGCCAACGAGCAAGTACATGAGCTTTCCTTAGAGCTAATTAACTAGCCCGTGAGCTAACAGTTAAGCGATGTTCAGGGCTTTGCTTTGAGTTGTAAGTCCCCAATTAACAGATGCAAAGGTTAAGGCGGGCATTATTTTTCCTGATTTCTGAAACAAAATAAATATACTTAAATCATATATCATGATTATTTTTTGGAAAATATATTGCCTTTAAAAAAAAAAAAAAAAAAGTATCATGACAGTCCTGCACACCATTCACTTTGATTTCCTTTTATACCAGTACAGTACTCACAAAAAGTTAAGGACATTAGGATGATTCTAGTATGCACTATAAATTTTTAAAGGTGAACGTATGAACTGCTTATCCTCACTCGGGCCGTAGTTTTCTTGGTGCCAATCCCGGCTGCCTTTGGGCGACAGACCGGGTCCACCCTGAGCTGGTCCCCTGCCAATCGCTGAGCTGACGCTCAGTTTAGTCTTCAATTCACCGACCATGCATATTTTTGGGATGTGGGAGGAAAAAGTGGTGGAAAATCCACACCAGCAAACACCACTCAGGTGAGGCTGGGTTCCAACCCAGGTCCTCAGAAATGTGAGGCAGATGTGCTCCCTCTGAACTTAATTTGACCTTCTCAAAACCTGACTACAGGTCCAATTCAGTTTTTGCACAATTGTACTCCAATAAGAGCAGCAAAATGTATTTATTTTTTTAAACACACAGGTAGACTTTTTTTCAGGGGCCAAAAATGTCATTTTACTTTTTTTTTTTTTTTTCCTTTTCTCAACAATACGCAGCTTTGTTCTTAAAATTGAAAAAGTGGAGGGAAGTCCCAGGCCCAGCGGTTGAATTAAAACACATCTTAGATCTTATCTACAGCAAATTGCATACTTCCCTGAAGTTTATGCAGTTTTAAATTGCTGTTATTGGGTATTGAATTTTAAAATATAAAAAAAAATTCTGATGTGTAAACGTGCCGGATATTGGCGCAGTCGATAGTTAATGTATCCCTAGTATTTGAATGATTATTTCCCGGGACGTGCACTTCTTTGCCTTTCTGAGACTTTTCCAGCGTCTCAACCTGCTGACGATGCTGTAAGATCAGTTTGGATTCTACAAAGTTTAAAGCGCATTCATCCTGAAATCAAACCCTTTATGTCACCCCAAACTTTTTGTGAGTAGTGTATTTGCTTTGCAGGATGATAGTGAGCTTGGTGCCAAGCACTTTATTTATGGTTAGTGTATTTTTTTTTTCCCCCCCCTTGGGGCCATGGGTGGGGGATAGGAGATATTATAATGTGCCATGTTTGGGACAAGAAGAGTGTTCACAGGTTTGTTTTTTTGTCTGCACTTTAACTTGCCTGTTGTGGTGCTGTGACTTTTGCATGCATGTGCACTCATTTTGTAGCCCAGCAGTGTCCAACTTGAAATCGAGGACCTTCAACTTTGGTTGATCTCAGCAAGTCACGCTCTAATCTATGAATTTAGTTCCATTGTTTTTATCTGGATATGTTAAAAAAAAAGTGTTCAGTTACAACTAAATACTTTCATTTGCGTGCAAATGAAGGTGGAAGGGATTTATGCATACCTGCATTTGTTATTGACGAGAGTAAATGTTGAAACGCAGGCTTCTCAATTCTGGGAGTTATTGCTTTTTTTACCCCTGAAAACAAAATTAAGATTGTTTTTCCAGATACTGAAAATGAGATTTAAAAAAAAAAAAAAAAAACTTTAAAGCTAATTTTATTCACTAAAGAATCAATTAAATGGTTGCATCACCCCCCCCCCCCCCGCATACAAAAATATAGTCAACACAGGATATTTTTTTTCTCAATTTGGTAAACGATTTTCAGCAAAAAAAGGCAATTTTTCAGTATTCCCTGAGGCAGGAAAACAAAAGTTTTATTTTTATTTGAAAATCACTTTCTCTCGGTTTGACAGCGACAATGTGCAAAAATCCCAATTTTGTAGGCTACAAGCCCAAATGAACGTTTTCCCACCTTACCCAGCAAATGTACGCATGAAAACAAGACCGCAGTGTTGACGCTGTTGGGCGACAAAATCTGTTAAGCTGTTTTTTTTTTTTTTTTTTTTTTTTTTTAATTTCTGCATAGATGTGACTCATGTGTGTTCTTCACACACTGTAAAATATAGACAACATTAAGATCTTTACTTTGTTACCAAAGGTCTATACATTTTTTTTTTTTTTTTTAGAAGACCTCACTTCTTTACCCATGTGAGAAAAATTGTGAAATTGATGAACTAATGTTGCAGTGTTGGAGCAGAAGAAAATTTACTTCTATATTTAAGAGTCCATTTTTTTGTGTGTTAAATCTGCAGGAAAAACACAAGGCAGGAACATTTTGAGCATTTAGGTTATCGCGATGCCCCTTTGTTGTACATGAGCTCAACTGTAACTTTGGAGCTGATATTGTACATAAATAAAAATCCTTATTTTCAATGTGTGCAGCTTTTGGAGTCATCCAGCCATTCTCTTCCCCCCCCCCCAAGACCTTTCAACAAATTTTTGTAAACAATATAGACCAGGATCCTTCGCCGTGGTGGAAACGCAATTGACTACTGCTGATGTAAACTGAACAGATGACGACAAAAACGCCACAAGGTTTTGAACCCCGATCCTCTGAACTGTGAGGCCAATGCTCCACCGTAATGTAACATTACAAATATAAGATACAGTTAAAGTGAAATAGGAATCATGGTGGCGCAACTGTAGATCTTTCTTATATGTAAACCAAGGGTGTCAAACTCATTTTTGTCACGGTTTCCCCTGAGGGGGCGATCAGGACTGTGAAACCATAAAAATCTAACTGCCTCATCATGAAATTTCTAGACTAGTTTTGGAATCAGAAATGAAAAAAAATTTGAAATTTTGGTACAGATTTGATTGTGGACGTTGACATGATTTGCCTTCGTGGGCCACATAAAATCATGTGGCGGGCCGAATCTGGCCCCCGGGCCTTGAGTTTGACACCCGTGATGTAAACCAGTGATTTCAAATCTTTGTAGCGCCAAGGGACATATTTTACAATTGAAAAATCCCACAGCACACCAACAAAAGTAAACACCACCAAAAATGGATTGATTAATTACTGTATGTAGTTCCTCCCATCCAATAGACGAGGATTTTTTTTCCCCCCATTCTGTCATTGTGCCTCACTGGCATAAATGGATGAATAAAGATATATTATTTCTTGTAAATAAATATGGTTTTTTTTTAGCAATGACATAAAATTGGATAACTTCCCACGGCACACCTGGAGTGCTCGCGGCACACTGTTTGGGAATCACTGATGTAAACAATTGACTTCGCTTTCAAATGACAGCTGTAGAGAAGGCATTCATTTTTATTTATTGAAATTATTCAAGCCCGTTGGCCTCTTTTCTCAAGCTGAGGTTGGCGGCTGGTCATGCAAAGCACAGCACATTGGGAGGCCTTGCGTGGCTGAGGAACAGCAAAAGTGGATTTTAGTGTCATGACGCACAACTCAGTTACAAATTCAACTCATGACCAGGTTGTAGAGATGAGTCTGGAAGTAAATTAGTGGCACCAGGATTTGAATTTGAAATGCCATAGAAAACAGGATTAGATATGTATAAGTGATTGCATATTCAGTAGTTGCTACAATTCGCTGTCTGAAATTCACTGTCTGTGCAACCAGCCAGGGTTACTTCAGGTCACATCAGAACCGAACACCCAGCCAGTTGCGGTTACGCTTTTAGTCACATACTAAGAAAGCGTAACTGGATTGGCTGGGTGGCACTGATCTGAAGTAACCGCTGATCTAAAAAAAAAAAAGACTCGATAGCGCATACACATCGAGTAGTATGTCGATTGGGTGAAGCCACTGGCCGCCATCTTGGTACCCCCAAACCGTGTGGAGGACACGGTTTATAGGTTGGATTATGGTGGGGTTTTTCCCCTCAAAGTTTGGCATTTAGAATTAAAACTGGTAGGGTTGAGCTTGACATTTTTTTCCAGTTCTGCTAACATGGAGGATTTTTGGTAAGCCAAAAAAGGCTAAATGCAAAGGAAAGACATAGAACACCGTGACTACCAAGAAACCTTGCATATTACCTCGGGCCCGATTTCCATGACGTTAACTTTTCCCAAAATACGCTGTGAATCGC
This sequence comes from Syngnathoides biaculeatus, assembly GCF_019802595.1. NCBI lineage: Eukaryota > Metazoa > Chordata > Actinopteri > Syngnathiformes > Syngnathidae > Syngnathoides > Syngnathoides biaculeatus. The sequence goes on from NC_084641.1 coordinate 19,022,899, forward strand.
TATCATAACACAGCAAAAAAAATAAAAATAAAAAATGAAAATTTTTGTCATAAAATATTAAATTTTAAGTCAATCAGTAAAGATATATTTTTAGAAACAAGGACTCGCGATGGGAAAATACATGCTAAACGCTTTGTTCATTTGTTGTCTGTGCGAAGTCTTATTTCAGTCAGAAAATCTAATTCAATTTGCAGAGTTCTGTATTATGAAATATTTAAAAAAAATTCACAGAAAGTGTTTTCTGATGAAGTTTAGAAAAATATTTACATCGCTTTTTTGCGAAAAACCGTCAGCCTATAAAGGTGAAGCAGAGTGAACAGTGAACAACAACTACCGTAAACAAAAACTTTGTTCAAGTGAATTAAGCTAACAATAATAAAAAGAACCTTTACGAACAAACTTTAACAGTGTCAAAGTAAATCTTTCTAACTTACCTGTGGAATGTTTTCTCACAGCCACGAAGTTGGCGATGAACGCAGCACATCCACCCTTCAACCTTTTAAAATGTGTCGGCAGACGCTCCGGTCATACTTCTTCACGGCCCAACAGCTCGTCGGATTGTCGGCCTTTTGTCCAGACAGCATCTGGCTTGTCCTTGAGCGCGCTTGAGGGTGTCGATTTCCAAGATGGGGCTCCCTTCCTTCTTGGAGTTTCCATCCATGGCCATAAAAGTAAAAAGTCTGCTGACCCAGTGCTTTCCACTTCATGACTTGACTCTCCAACTTCTGCACGGATCTTGTTGTTGTTTCACAAAACGTCCAACTGAAGGAATGTGTCACAAAAACTGCAGGGGCTGCCGGGTGGAATGACAGCCCCGAGAAAGTTGCTGCTGCAGGTCTACAATTCTTTTCTGATGTCCTTTGACAGCTCTTTGGTCTTGCTTTCGTTTGGAGTTCGGAGGGGAGCTCTGGACAGGTAATGACTGTGAGAGTTGGAAATCGTGCTTGTTTGTATGTGACCAAATACATATTTGCCATCATAATTTGATAAATAAATGTATCAGAAGTGGGGTTTGTATTGTAGTTTAATGTCTGGGTTTCTGTCAATACTTGTTTTACACACAAAAAAAGCAGCATGACAACAACGTTTGCGGAATAACAAGTCATTTACTTTTAAAAACTTGGTTCCCTCTGCCAAGCCAGCATGATGTGGCCTCATAACGATTGCAGTGCCTTCAATGAATATTTGGCCTTTGAAGAGAAGTTAATTGCTCAATTTTAAAATCACATTGTAATAACAGGGAAAAAAAGCATCTTTGCCATTAATTTCCTTATCAAATTCCAGTGCACAAACTGACAATGATGAAAGAAATATCACGTTGCAGGTCCCCCCCCCCATTTGAACACAAGACCACTAGCTGGTAGCCTCAACTCTCTCAGGATAGCACCCCCTGGCCCCCACACGCGCTGCGATAACTTTACACAGATTACAGGTACATTATGGTTTACAATATCCTAGTATCGGTTCAAACCATCAATCCACTGATCCGTGTATAGGTGATGAATTAACCCATTTAATTAGAAAATACCATGTTTTGATATGTGGGGGTACACATATAACATTCTTGCCCAAAAAATGTTTGCATTTCCATCCATCCATCCATCTATTTTCTTTGCTGCTTATTCTCATGAGGGTCACAGGGAGTGCTGGAGCCTATCCCAGCTGTCAAAGGGCAGGAGGCGGGGCAAACCCCGAACTGGTTGCCAGCCAATCGCAGGGCACATAGAGACAAAGAGCCGCAACCTTGGGGCAATTTAGACTGTCCAATTAATGTTGCACGTTTTGGGGATGTGTGAGGAAACCGGAGTACCAAGAGAAAACCAACGCAGGGAGGGGGAGAACATCCAAATTCCACACAGGCGGGGCCGGGATTGAACCCGGGTCCTCAGAACTGTGAGGCCAACGCTTTACTAGCTCATCCACCGTACTGCCATGTCTGCATTTCTTTCCCTTTAATAAAAGCCAAAATACCATTGTGTATTAATTAATGGCTCTCAACGATATGTCATTTCCTTTGATTTAAAAAAAAAAAAAAAAGACCAAGCAGTGTTATTAAAAACCTTTATTTTTAATTTTTTTGGGTTAGGTTTTCCAGTATTTCTTGCCCTGTCCGACCCATCCAGCCCCCCGAAGCATGTCTGATGATCACACCTTACATTTCATTCTCACGACCTGTTCCTCTACAATCAAAATAAACGCAGCAAGACGATAGACGGGAAGGGGGGGGGGGGGGAGAAGATGTTGAGGAGCAAAAATGGAGTGTTGACACAAAGTCATAGGCGGGTGGGGCTATTTGACGCCAGATTTTAAGAGCAAGCTTGAAAAAAATCTGGGGGGGGGGAAATGAAGCTCCCCCCCCTCCTAAAAAAACACTTATGTACAAGATAGCTGCAATTTCTATCAGAAAGAATGAACTACAACATAGTTGGTACTCAGTGTCGTTGTTACGAGCAGAACTTATACATATATATAAAACATATACACAAAGTATAAATAAAACCACGAGATGACCCAGCCATGATAGTTCAATACATATTCGACGCCACGAAGCTCAGGGAGCAGGAACACAAATCAAGCGAGAGAGCCGTGGCGGGACGAGGTCGACACATTTTGGAGCGGTCGATGTTGACGAAGCGCTTTTGTGTGGACACAAAAAAACAAAACAAAACGTGAACGGACGTAAGGAACTACGAGGACCGGGCGCACTCGGGATTCAAGCTTGCTCTCGGGGTTGACCAGAAGCCGCCTACGGGCCCACCGCTGTCAGTCAGGTCAAAAGTAGTGCCGAGCATCAACCGAGACGGGACAGTTATTTTGACCACAGAGGGAATTTAAAAAAAAAAAAAAGGCCAGCAACTAAAAGAAGAAAGCTTAAGATCAAAAGTAGCAGTATCTTTTTCCTCTATTTTTTTTATTTATTTTATATATATTTTTTGAAACAGCTTTATCGCGGTGATAATGGTAAAAACTGGAGTGCTCATGAACGGGAGTGAAACGTTGTCATCGACGGGATCGGGGCAGGGAGGAAATGCATAGAAGAAACCAAAGCGTGTCAATCGATTGCCGGGGGAACCGTGGCGGCTTTTGCCGCTGAAACAATAACAAAGGAAGTGCAATTCACTCCCAAAATTCCCTTTGAGTGTCAAGCGCTCGATCCATAGCGAGGATTCGCGAGCTTACCCTTAAAGAAAAAAAAAAAAAAAAAAAGGTGGGTGTGAGTCTGTGTGTATGTGTTTGAAACTTTCACCCCCCAGAGGAGATGACAGGCCAAGTTGCAGTGGCAAGGAGGGTCTTTTTGGGGGTAACGACATTAAAAGCATATTGTCTTTTTAAATCCTGTGGAATTGCAGGAGTGGACAGGGTCACGGGGGGGTGGTCACCTCATCCCAATCCGCCATACCGCCACCTCCTTCCATCACTAACCCTCTTTTCGCGCTCAAGGATCAACCCGACTTGGCGCCCACCAGAGACATGAGTCCCTCTGTGCTCATGGACTTGGGGCGCTCCAGGGGGAATCCCAGGGCTCGACTCCACACCAGCTGGGCCAGCACGCCGAGAGCCCGAGATACGCCGAACAGCACTGTATAGTAGTTCATCTCGGTCATTCCGTAGTACTGCGGACAGAAATCGTAAGGCATCACATTGGAAACGATCCAATTTCACTGAATAGATTGAAAAAAAGTATTTTGTACAACTAATAACGCATTTCAATTGATCTCTGCTAGCTCCACACAGTGACCGTATATATATATATTCGAGGTTCATCATAATCCAATAGCTGTTTCTGCAAGCAATTTTAGTACTTTTGCACCACCTGGTGGAATCTTTGTGATGTAATTCAGTTCAATTCTTTGGTATTGTTTTTTTTTTTTTTTCCATTGGCTGTGAGATGTCCTGGCCTGTTGGTGGTCCTTGAATGCACCTTGTTCACTGTCAAAGGTGAAAGGACGTTTCTGCTTCTGCTGACTTATGTTGGACACTCGTCTGGTCAAGTTGACTTTGCTGCATTTCTCTTTCATTATTGTGAGAAGATGTCAACAGGTGAGTTGAATATATAGTTTGTGTAAATTGCTCGTGCACATTCTTTGGCTGCCTAAGCCTGAAATGTCAGATTGTGTTAGTGTATTATTCAGGTTCATATGGTAGCTTCAAAGGAGTCACTGAAAAAACCAACAAAACAGTGCAAAACAGAAACAGAATTATTGTTATTATATTATTTTAAAAAACAGTTGGTACATGGGAGAGGCGATTTTTATTTCCAACTGGACACTTTTATATCAAAGTTGGGGTCTCATTGTATGTGAAATCGGGCTTAAAAATTGTCAAGAACTGAGACATGCTTTGAGTTCCAAGAAGTTGTGGGTGTGCAATTTTTAATAAACATCTTAAAATGTATTTTAAAACCTTCATTTTGAGTATTTTTTTCCCCTACTTCACTCAAGGTACAGTACCAATGCAGCCCTATGGGGGCACAAACCAGTGCAATCTGTAGGCCGATCCCAAGCCCGGATAAACGCAGAGGGTTGCGTCAGGAAGGGCAACCGGCGTAAAAACTGTGCCAAATTGGTGTGTTATGTGACAGAAGAGTCTCTGCTAAGGACGAAGGGCAAAGTATACAAAACAGTGGTGAGGCTGGCCATGATGTACGGATTAGAGACGGTAGCACTGAAGAAACAACAGGAAGCTGAACTGGAGGTGGCAGAAATGAAGATGTTGAGGTTCTCGCTCGGAGTGAGCAGGTTGGATAGGATTAGAAATGAGCTCATTAGAGGGACAGCCAAAGCTGGATGTTTTGGAGACAAGATTCGAGAGAGCAGACTTCGATAGTTTGGACATGTCCAGAGGCGAGAGAGTGAGTATATTGGTAGAAGGATGCGGAGGATGGAGCTGCCAGGCAAAAGAGCGAGAGGAAGACCAAAGAGAAGGTTTATGGATGTGGTGAGGAAAGACATGAGGGCAGTTGGGCTTAGAGAGGAAGATGCAGGAGATAGGCTAAGATGGCAAAAGATGACACGCTGTGGCGACCCCCAACGGGACAAGCCGAAAGGAAAAGAAGAAGAAGAAGACGACTCAAGGTACAGTACCTAAAGCTTGCACCTAAAATCGCCATCTCGTAAATCGGACAAAATGGTGAGACAGCACTGTATAGCGAACATTTTTCCCTGTAACAAAACTGAGACTCTCCGGCATTCTCTCTCTTTTTTCCCCTCCCTCCGTAAACACTCAACTAGAAACCACGTTAGACTCACCTGCAGCAGAACGCCGCTGTGGGCGTCCACATTGGGCCAGGGGTTCTTGGCCTTGCCCTGCTCCAGCAGCACATCAGGAACAATCTTGTAGAGCTGAGCCACCATCTTGAACATGGGGTCGTTGGGCAAGTGCTTGAGGGCAAACTCACGCTGGCAGGTGTAACGCGGGTCCGTCTTTCTCAGGACGGCGTGACCGTAGCCTGGCACCACCTGAGGCCAAGAGGGCACATTTCATCAAACGTTATCATTACTACATTGACAAAGTTTAAGTCGAGGGGTGTCCAAACTTTTTTTTGTTTCTCCTCTGAGGGCCACATAAACAACAAATGAAGGATGAAAGGGCCAATTTGAAATCCAACTGCAAATCAACAAAAATATGATCATTTTTAAAATCCATAGGATAATCTGTATTGTATATTGTTCCATGATTGTAGCAAATGTGATGTAAATTGATCGATCCGCAGAAATATTTTGACCCACTGCTGGCTGGGTCCCCTGTGATGGTATTCTGACAAGGCATGACGGCTAACTTTCACCATCCATCATCCATTCATCTTTTTAGCCGCTTATCCTCACAAAGGTCGCAGGGAGTGCTGGAGCCACAAAACCTCTTATTTGCAGAACTACTGGCTGTCTGGCAAACTAAACACTGGACATTTAATGGGGGCATAAGAAGAAAAAAAAAAACCTGCTAACAATTGGCCTTAGATCAATTTATTTTCAAAAAGCATCAGCAAGAGTGGGACACACACAAAGTAATAAATCAGGAAGAATTTGAACATTCCCACCCGTCTCCAATTAGTAAGGGAAGGTCCAAATGTCAGATCTCTGTAAAAGATTATCCCAATTTATTATCGTGTCTTGTGGTTATGTAAAGTGATTTTCCCCCCCCCCTTGGGTTTTGCTCAGAAACAGTTGCCCCAACAATTGCAAATGATGATGTTATTTTCAATGTTTCCTCTCACAAATCCTTAGTTATGTGTGGAGTTCTGCAGTTCATTAAATAAAAACATCACATGGTTTTAAATTTAAACTTTGGGCAGCTAGCGATGCTCATTGCAAAATGTTTCAAAATTGTTGAAAACGGCATGTTTGGCCTTAAACAACACAGTAATGCGACTGTGTTGTTGTACGACAAACTTGTTGCGATCACACATTTGTACTCTACTTATAATCGAGACCTGATTCAGATGTGCGGATCTCTCATTTCCTTTATGTAAGCATTTAAGTGTAATTACAGCTCTAGAAGCTGCATGTTTTTTTACTTTCTAATTATTGGAAAGAAGTTGCTTGCAGTAGTTACCCTTCCCGACTTGAGCGTGTTCCAGATGTAATCCCTCATCTTCTCATCAGACACTTCCCCTCCCAGCTCCTTCTGCAGTGCGGTCAACCATACCAGAACCTCCTGGGAGACAGAACAGAAGCAGATGATAGTCAGGACAAACAAACAAAACCTTTGCGTGTAAAAGGCGGAATGGCTGTGTATATGTCCATCAATCACCGACCTGGTTTGCCAGGCCATGAAGTGGACCAGCTAGACCATTCATGGCTGCACTGAAGGACAAGTAAGGGTCAGATAGGGCACTGCCCACCAAGTGGCTGGTGTGCGCGCTGACGTTGCCTCCTTCATGGTCACTGTCACGACACAAATATTAGCTTGTGTTAGGCGTGCAATTTTGATCACTTTGAAATAAAAGCATATTCTATTGGCTACCCCTACAACACCCACACACAAGAACCTAATTTCAATTGATAACACTTCCCCAAATCATTGACATTAAAAAAAAAAAAAAACAAAAGACTGCCCAAAACAGATTTTATTCCGCACCACCTTTTCTGACTTGCTTGGTTTCTCCTCATACCACACATGCTTTGAAATATTTTTATTTTCATGAAGTCCTTCCGGCTGCAGTTAACTTGGATCAACTTCTGCAACAATTTTATAATTATGTTTTTCTTTACAAAAAAAATTGGAAAACATGCTTCCTCCAGGTTAAAAAACAAAACAAAACAAAAAAACGCTCAAAAACGAGACCTTAATAAATTAGCATTTTATCATCATAAAATGGGTCTCCAGTCATGATCACGAACAAAACTGCTCGTAATGATTTTTCAAAGTAAATGACAGGCGCGCTTCCCCTCCTTCTCACTCGCACTGAAAGAGGAAAGTGGCGTTGCGACTTTTTTCACATGCTTTCAATGCTGTGGCTTATGCGGGGATGCGGCTAATTTGTGCAAGTTTTCTAACGGCCGCATGGGGGCACTCGAACAAAAAGGTAAGCGTGAGACGGTGAAATCAATGTGGCGAGGATGTGACTTTTACCGGTACGTTTATTATTTTTAAATATATAACACTGCTAGCGCCGCGCTATCAGTGTTATATATTTATTATACATTACTGCCATGTCTCAGTGATTTAGGTTTTTTTTTTTTTTTTTTTTAACTGGGCCCTGTTAGTGCTGTGCTACTGTGTTGCTGCCACGGCTGTTTTTTTTTTTTTTTTTAAACTGGTATGTTTTTTTTAACAGCCCTGTTTGTGCTACCGTGTTGCTGCTATGTAAAGCTAAGGTATTAAAACTTTGAAAACTCTTTGTGTAGCGTCTTACTTTGTAAATATATCATGTTTCAATGTGGGCACTTGCACAGGTGCAGCTTATATATCAACCAAATGGTATTTCCTTAACAAATGTACTGGGTGAGGCTTATAAGGCCCGAAACTACGGTAAGTTAACCGCTCTTAAAAAGAATGTACTTGAATTATTATGCTTTAATAACATTACATTAATACCATTAACAAAATTATCATGAAAGTTTCTGTGGAAAAAAACGAAAAAAAAACCTAGAGTAACGGGGTTAGGTGAGTGTCTTGCACAATCACATTTTGAGGAAATACTGAAGCTGAGGCTGATAAGATGAAAAGAACAATTAACGTGTCCGAGAAAAATGTTAAGTTCATGGCTGTTAGTTTTTTTTTCAAAGAAAATAAAGATACATTGCTCAGACAGAAATTGCCAACTTTGTAAATAGCTAATTGGAAATAACCATAGTGCATTGACCTTTGTTTAACTAGAATATTTTTCATGTACTTAAACATTACAGCGGCACTTTGCCGACCACCACAAGTAAATTCTTAGTAAACAGGAAACACTCTTGAGAGAATTCAGTTGATTTTTTCAGTCAAGTATCACCCTTTGAGACGGAATGTGTCTGTGTGCGTCACCTGTGGATAGTGAGGTAGAGTCTCATAAGCTCGGTGAACTGGGTGTCGCTGTAGCCCAGCATGTTGGTAAAATTGTGAGACCAGTCCAAGTTGGAGTCGATGGCTCCGATGCTGCTGCCTTCACGGTACAAGTTGCGGTAGATCTTGGCTGCGATGCACGGCAGCTTGGCAATCAGGTCCATGGAGTCTTCATAGGCATACTAAGATACCCAATGAGAAATCGGGGCGGGGCGGATCAAAACAGTGATGACATTCGTGATATGTGACATGTCAGTTTGTGCCAGTGTGTTATTTCAGATAGTATCGTGAAGGTTGTATGTTTGTGTTACAGAATTTAATTACTAAGCATGTAACAATACCGCTCTCTCACAGTTTGATATTACAGTATTAATCTCATGATATAATAATTGTCATATCGTACTGATTTTATCCGCCCTTTCGAAATTGACCGAAAATGAACATTTTACGCTGATTGTCTTAATTCGCCGATCCGATCAGTGACCCCAAAAGAGATTTACTTTGCGACTAACATGCACCATATATCTGAATCCAAAAGGTTGTTTATTTTTATATAGTAGTATTTATAGTGTTTTTCTGTGTCTTTTGATGTAGTATTGTAAATATCTGATGACCAATAAAGTCTCCTTGTGATGAATGCGCATGCGTTACTAACAGGGGAACTCTGGGCACAAGGTAGACTTTTACTAGGAAAGCCCCCAGTCTCATAGTTCCCCTTCTTCTACATAGAAGGAGCTAACATACGTTATATCCTAACCCTAACCTAACCTTGAAACAAAATTTGATAAAAAGATATACACACATGTACATTCGCTGTGTACGTCTTTCTGAGACTCGGCGCCAAGTTGTCGAATGCCCCATGTTGAAGCATGGATGGGGATGTTTCAGACAGGCTGGAAGTTTACAATATATATACACGCATGCACATTAATATATGCGCATTAATCACAGGGAGACTGTTCAGCACCGCGAGCGCTCAGAGCGGCCTACAAGGTCTAGCCTCACACTAACGCTAGCGCCGCGCTAGCGTTAAACTCTTTCTGTGTACCAAGGCTTATAACACCAGGTGCGCTCTGTCGCTCGGGAATTACAGTAGTCATTCTGACTTGGAGTGAGATGTCATGGTGATACAAATGGTGACTGCGCCCCGAGCCAAGACTTTTTAAGTTCAAATGAATAAACTAATGAAGTTTGTGCACATAGCAGCCTAACGGAAAATTAACATTTAATTTCATTGTTCACAATCAAGTATGATTACTTGAATGGTAAAAAGTGAATCATGTATTTTTAGTTTGAGGAAAAGGAGAGTCCCATCATTATTAAATATATCTCTGTAGTCTTAGTAATTTAAAGCAGATCTGCTTGTGCAAAAGTTCACTTGGTGTTGTTTCCAATTTCAAACGTCAAAAAGTACATGGGGTTCCTAATTTTATATTTTTGATCCTGAAATCATTTTACAATGTTTTCCTACTGTATCTGGTGTTGTTCATCCCCCCCCCAGGAATAGCATGGTAATGCTGAGAATTGTGATGATTTTGGTCATGATGGTAAAAATTTGCACATTTCATTTCAAAGGACGACCCTCTGGTTCTAAAGCTTCCTTTTGGATCAGCTACTGCTGCCCAATAAGTATACAGAACTCTTCACTTCTTTCATTCACAATTTTTACTAAAGTACTTTTTCAGAATGCAGGTCAGGCTTTTTTCAATGGCAACTAATGGAAACTAGCCTCACAAATTGGTGTTACAGCATCTCTTTTGCCATGCACTTTACAGCACGCGAATGGGTTTTTACTGTGGACATTTCTGCGTACAGAGATGTGTTCAAATTAGTTTTAAACAGAATATATATATAACACACAAACGAACATGTTGAAGGCCAATGTGTGACGACTCACCTCCCAGTACTTCGACTTGTGCACACCCTCAGAGTAGGCGCGTGCAAAGCTGCTCTCGCTGTTAAGGGCCGTGATAGCGGCGCTAAACTGAGACATGGGGTGGAGATTTGTGGGGAAGTTGTCCAACATGGTGACGACGTGTGAGGGGAGCGCCGCTCTCTTTGCCCACTCTTTTGACACCCAGTTCACCTGGAAAACAGGGGAGCCCAGCATTACAAATTTCATTTTGGGCATATCTGTCACATACTGTATAACCTGATCGACATTACTGTCAAGGTTTTTTTCTCTCTTAAGACGTGTTCAGCTAAAAGACAAAGGCTTATCAGACTGCCGTGTCCTTATCTTCAGAGATAACGGCAATAAAACAAACTTTTTCCTTGGTAATCAAATTTTTGTGTTATAGTGAATTATTCATAAATGATCAACAGATATTTTACAGTGGCTTGATGTTAACTCAACTGTTATTGTGTTAATTTACAACCGTTTGTAGTCATGTACAGTAGACTGTGTTGCTAAATTGAATGTTACCTTGGGAACGAATTAAACTCATTTACATTATTTCCTATGGGAAAATATGTTGAAGTTGAACACTTGAAGACTTCACAAGAATGAATTATGTTCAAATTCCAAGGTTATGGTGGTAAGGAAGTGAAGAAACTGGTCCAAGCAGGTTGGAAAAGCTGGTGGAAGGTGTCTGGTGTGTCTGCTAGGTCAGCCATAATGTACGGATTACAGACAGTGGGACTGATGAGAAAACAGGAAGCAGAGCTGGAGATGATGGAAATGAAGATGTTGAGGTTCACTCTAGGAGTGACCAGGTTGGATAAGATTAGAAATGAGGTAATCAAAGGGACAGCCAAAGTTAGAGGTTTTGGAGACAAAATTAAAGGGACTTTAATGGTATGGACACATTAGGATCAAAAACTTTAACACAGTATATTAGTAGAAGGGTGATGAGAATGGAGCTGACATGCAAAAGAGCGAGGTGAAGACCAACGAGAGGTTGATGGATATTGTTAGGGAAGACATGAGGCCTGTTGATGTTTAGAGAGGAGGATGCAGAAGATAGGCTCACATGGAAAAAGATGACACATTGTGGCGACCCCAAACAAGACAAGCCGAAAGGAAAAAGAACACATGGAAGGGGTTCCCGTGAGTCCCATGTACCAACCCGACTCTCACCTGCTCCTCAGTAGGCACCTGTCCTGTGACCAGCAGCCAGTAGAGACCCTCAGGCAGAGGCTCCTCACCTCCTTCAGCTTTGGGCAATAACTTCTGACACTCTGGGATGCTGTAGCCTCGGAAGCGGATACCCTGAGAGGAAATAGAAAGACTCAAGCAACAAAATCCAGTCTATTTTTTTTTTTTTTAACCCAGGCAGAAACATAAATCAAATTTCACAGATGCTAACAATGGATTGAACAGTTGTATTATCACATGAACTCCAGGGCTGGACATACACTACATGGCTGTGCTATTCCAATTTCAGTGGCTGTAAGAGTTTAGTTTAATTTATCCACAAGGGATGGTTTCCCACTATGTGTCCATTTAAGGAATACCTCATAACTAGCAAATGCACTCACCAAAATACAACTACGACTACTTCATATGTTAACATTGGGCACAAAAATGTGAAATGTAAAACACCATTGAGGCATGTCGTGACTTATCCCCCACCATTGGTTTAAAACAACTATTATCAACTTTTTTTGGGCGGGTGCGTACAAGCCCTGACTATCAGCTGTGCGCGCTGTGTAGTGATTGAGTTGTAGTATGGTTAAAATCATTTCCAAATTAAACCAAAAAAAAAAAAAAAAAAAAAAAAAAAAAGCGACAAATCAATTTCAGAATGAAAATTAACTCATTCAATCATGGGTGCAAGGTTCTGCAATGAGGTAAAGCATGGTGAAATGATAGCATACAGCACTGACCTCATCAGGATCCAGCACGGAGGTCTCATAAACTAGACCCTTCATCCCCCTCATACCACCATACACCTGGTCAAAAGAACAGATTGATTTAAAAAAAAAAAAAAAAGTTTTTCCACACGCATGCCATCTCTATGAGGGGGGAAAAGTATTTACCATTCAATGAAATTGGCAATCTAGCAGGTAACTTCATAGATAAGAAAAGTACAATGCAAATGAATATGACTGCATTGAGTATTGTATATTGTCGGAGAAAAATGTGTGAACCCTTTAGAATTTTTTTTTACTTTCTGCAGAAATTGGTGACACTTTTTCTTCCCTCTGTAAATGTATGTGCACAAAAGTAGTTTGACAGCAGTACAAAAGGACTTTGGTTAAGGTCAAGTTTGAATCAGGTTGCCAACACTGATTCTTTGACTCTCAGCTATGTCCCCTTTAGCATGGCACTGAACCCCCAAAAACTGTTGAACGACCCCCTTCCCCCTATATAAAATTGTGAGTTTGATCTTGAATCAGAATGAAAATAGGCAAATAGGAATTTGTATTTGGGGATTATTTATACATTTATATAAATTACTATTTTTGTTCAGTTAAATTATGAATGGTAACAAAAGTGGACCAATCCGTTGATGCTCTTCAGAAGCTCTATTTGTACAATTCCTAACTTTTTGGAAACAACTTCCTATCACACCGGCAAAAAAACTCAACATCTCTTGCCAGTACTTGCGTGGATGTTTGACTCATCACGCGCTGGGCAAGTACTTTTCCAATAGCAAAGTCCACGTTTTGGCTCTGGTTTACTGGTGCATTGTGTCAAGATGTCAAGCTAACTAGTGTTTTATAAGAGTCAAAAAAGGTTACTGTGCACCTTAGCGTTGCAGTTAGTAGCAGGTAAAGAGTGAGCAGCTCACTTCATTTATGAGCTTAGCAAGAGGACTTGACCGATACACAACTTAGTGAATAAAGACAGTCCAGACAGATTAATGGGCTAATTAATGTGTGCTGCACTTCATGATTTCCCAGGTGTGACTAAAATAAACGACTATGCTACTTGGACAATTTGCATTTTGCCTACACGATAATCCTGAGGGTAGAACTAATTTATAGGGGTGAAACGAGTGGGGTTTTCCAAGTAGACTGAGTACAAAAAAAAAAAAAAAAAGAAGAATCAAGGAAGACTTTATTAAATTGTAGACAAGAGATCACGTGGGCTCAATGTCTCTGAGTTACCGACATAAGGGAAGGAGGCCAAAAAAGACGTAAGAAACAAGAACAAAATGAGAAAAGTGTGATAGCATTTCAGCATAAGCAGCAAGGCGAACACTGATGACAGTAATTGTTGAAACGCAAACCTTGCATATTACAACAGCACATCTCTCATCAAAAGTGTAACATCTCCACAGAAGACAATCCAGTGGAAGACTAGGCCACTCATGATCATTTTTAGGACTATATGTTCTCCAAAAAAGAACATATCACAATATCTCCTAAATAGACGGGGCACTTTACAATGTGGTGTACTTTATGTGTCGAGAGGTCCAACATCTGTAAATATTGTTGTACTGTATTGTCCAATGAAGTACAAACGACCACATTTGTTATGTTGTTAGCATGCATGCTAGCAGGTGTTTTCACGTGTATGTAAGCTACCATATTATGACACCTTTGTCCCACACATGAACAATGTAGCCAGGTCATTACTCACACATTTCTATGTCACACTCAACGTGTCACATAGAAACTAAAATTAGCACAACACGGCAAACAATACAGGATAACTAACAAATAATAAAACGGATGAAAAAAAGACCAAAGAAATAACTGACACAAAACATGCACTTTAAACACTATTTACATCCACTCAGCATGCATTGCGGCATTAAAGAACTCCTTAGTGCGGATTTGTGTTTAATAAAAACCGGGTCTAATAAAAGAATGACTCTTGTGCAGTGACTGGCTTCCCCCTAATGATCAGTTTTCATTTTATTTTATGTTTTTAAGTATTATAGTGCCACAAGTATTCAGACCTTTACTTTATTCCATATTATGCTATATTACACTTACTCAACAACTGAATTCAGTCGTTTTTCTTTTAAAATAATTACATAAAATAGCTCATGACAAATTAAATCAATTTCTGTCCCTTATATACAATGTGTGTGTGTAGATAGATAGACAGACAGACATTGAGTACTGTCAGAGGCGTTTGACATTAGTCACGCAGTTCAAAGAAAATGCTACACGATACTAAGGAAATGTAAACTTTTGACCCCAAAGAAAATACTAAGTTTTCGCTCTCATTATTGTGTCATTTAACAAAAGGAAATAATTTTGGTGATCATGACTGACCTGAAACAGGAGAGGTTTAGTCTGATTTGACTTCACCCACTGAGACAAAAATTGAAATGTGTTTTTGGACAATGTCTGTAAACTTCTGGCTTCAACTGTGAAAACGCACAATTTTTAAAAAAAATCTTAAATAATTTGATTTGACAAATTCTATTTGATGTGTGGTACGTGTGTTTTGAAGGTAGAAATACAGATTTTTGGGCACGGGAGAGGGGGTTAGATGATTATAGGACAAATGTCGGAAAGGCATGAGACTGAACAATTTGAGAACGACTGGTTTCAAGGATTGCCACTGGAACAATTGAAATTCGCATGCAAAACAATTGTATTATTGAGAATGCTGTAGATTTCCTGGAATGAGTGAAAATTTTCCCACAAAAACAACACCGGATATACTTTATGAAACCTGTGATGGAAATTAAGCTAAAGCATTTGAGGTCTACTCACCATGTCCACAGTAATCTGCCCTATGTTGGTTTTTCCATACTGCTGCTTAAAGTTTTTGATCCTGCTCTGTTCTTTAGGAATCAGGTCGGACAAAACATCCTTCAGATTCTGTATTTGAGGAGTGGGTGGGGGACACACACTTGAATCAGCACAAATTAACACATAGGCCAAAAATAAACTCCTAAAATGTGACCAAGGGTTCATTCAACTGAATTCTTGCAAACATTTGACTAAAGTATTGATCACTTGCTCTACAAAGGTCAGCACATAAACGTTTTCTTCCTCAGCACAAGAATGCTACTTGGGTGAGTTTAGAGGTTTGATGAAAATACCGGAATTTCTCATAGTTTAACCAATGTTTGCATTTCTGAAAACTGCAAACTAGTTCAGACTTAACCGGAAGTGCCACTGCTGGTTGCAGTCAAGTAGTAATGCACTCATTTTTTACTTTATTTGCTCCAAGATGAAATTAACCAATGATTAATCAAATCGATATTTATAAACCTCGCTAACACCTAGACACCCTGGCACGTAAATAACACTTAACAGAATTTATTGAGCTTTAGCATACCACAGTTAACCAGAATGAATGTTACCACTTAATAAATGACAGTTGGCATGCTTATTCTTCACCAGACTTAATTGTGACAACTGGGACGACGACTTACTGTTGTAGAGGCGCTGGCGTTTCTGGCAGCTGTAATAAAGTAGGTGGCATTCTGTGGCACAAAGAAATAATGAATGTTACAATTGTGACACATTGTCCTTTAAGAAAAGCCTAAAAACAAGCTAAACCAATTTAAAATGACACTCTTCAACAGCAAAATTTGTTAGACAAATTCAAGTTTTTTTCTCCAAAATCAATTACACTATTTAGTCCACTTGAGTGCAACTGGAACAAAGTACATCAATACAAAAATATACATAAAGTATATAAATACAATCGAAATTGTAAATAGTTTAAAAGTATTCAGCTAGTGCAACACAGGAAGTCAAGCTTTTATTGCATCCCATATCAATGAAACGATCGATACCACATGTAAATTAATAATGCTGCTTCGCTCAATTCATTAATATCTTTATTCCATTGAACAGTCATTTCATAGAAGCATCAACAAATTGTCCCTGTGGAATGCCTATTTTTATGTCCAAAAATTTGTGCTCAGATATTTGTGTACAGTCTTTATAGGCATGACTTTCATTAATTTGGGCCTTTTTATGCTTTATTTGAACTATCTTTCTGGGGTGGAATGGTGCTAAAGTTTTACAATTTTCAAAAAGAAGAGCTTTAATTAAGGGATTTTCTCTCACTTACAAAAGATAAAAAGTATACAATCAGCTTTAGACAAGTATGATTTGAAAAGGCCAAAGCCCACAACCATTTACTGTGTTTCCTAGATGACAACCCGCAACTTTTTTCCAACACTGCGAACCTTGCAGCATATTTAACAATGGGGCTAAAATGTTTTTTTTTTTTTTTTTGTGTGTGTAAAGTTGAAACATACAACAAAAACCATCAATTGCATGTAGCAGAAACTACCACAATTGCACATTGAAGACATGCAAATGTGTTACATCACCTTTAGTTTTAACAACATACAATAAACAGTCCGGAACTGAGGACACTAATTGCTGAAGCTTTGTAGGTGGAATTCTTTCGCAATCTTGCTTGATGTTCAGACTCTGTTCACTTGCCGGGTACCAGAACAATTTTACACTTTGCATGAGTCTATCTTAGATAAGCCTGGCACCAGAGAAGCTGGTGGCATTTCTGGGTCTTTTTGATAAATGGCTTTTGCTTGCATAGTAGAGTTTTAAATTGGACATAGAAATGTAGCGCCAAACTGTATTTATTGACATTGGTTTAATGAGGTTTTCCTGAGCCCATATAATGATAAGATTTTGTTTTTGAACCACAGACCATTCAATTAGTCTGCAGTGTTTGAGAAATTATGGATTATGAAACAGAGGTGTCCCCATCCAATCATTAGGATCAGAAATTGGTCCAGTGTCAGCAAAAAAAAAAAAAAAAAAAAAAAAAAAAAAAAAAAAAGACTGATTTTGAAAACCAAGCTTTTATCACTCTTATACAAGTAGTCCATTCTATGATTCGGTCTAAAAGTACGGACTAAAAATGAATGTTACTTGCCTAAAGTAATTTATTCCTACTCTAGTTGAGGTTCACTGCAAACCTAAATATTGATCCTTTCTAGCTCTCCCTAGCTCAAACCTTGTACACAATGAAAAAAACACTTGAGCTAACAAAAATTTGCATTGGAATTGTGACGCATAGCTCTCAAAATAATGCATACATATCCAGATATAAACAGACAATACAACAATACATTGGGATATACAATGTAACGAAAAATTACTTGGGCAGCCACCAATTGTGCAATTTCTCCCACTTAAAAAGATGAGGCCTGTAATTTTCATCATTGGTATACGTTACCTATGAGGGACAAAATGAGGTGGGGAAAAAAATCCAGAAAAATCCCATTTTATTTTTTTAAAGAATTTATCATCATATTATGGAGAAAAATAAGTATTTGGTCACCGACAAGCAAGATTTCTGGCTATCATAGACCTGTAACTTATTCTTTAAGAGGCCCCTCTGGTCTCCATTCATTACTACTTAAAAGCACCTGTTTGAAGTGATCAGTATGAAAGACACCTGTCCACAACTTTAAACAGTGCCACTCCAAAGTCTACTTTGGCCAAGAGCAAAGTGGTCAAAGAACACTAGAAAACAAAATTATAGACTTGCACAAAGCTGGGAAGACTGAATCTGCAATACATAAGCAGCTTGGTGCAAAGAAGTCAATAATGGGAGCAATTATTACAAAATGGAAGACATACAAAACTACTGATAATCTAACTCGATCTGGAGCACCATACAAGATTTTACCGCGTGTTCCCAAAATGATTTTAAAAAATAATGGTGAGCAAAAATCCCAGAACAACACAGGGGAACCAAGCGAATGACATCCAGAGAGCTGAGACCAGAGTAAAAAAGACTACCATCAGTAACACACTACCACACACAGACTCAAAATCCTGCAGTGCCAGACATGTCCTCCTGCTTAAACTAGTACATGTCCAGGTCCATCTGAAGTTTGCTAGAGCGTATTGAGATGACCCAGAAGAGGATTGGAAGAATATCATATGGGCAGATGAAACCAAAATAGAACTTTTTGTTAGAAACTCAAATCGTCATATTTGGAGGAGAAAGAATTCTGGATTCCATCCAAAGAACACCATACCTACTGTGAAGCATGGAGGTGGGGGCTGTAATCCTGCACAGGGACCAAAATGACTATGCATATAAAGAAAAGACTTAATGGCGCACTATATCGTGAAATTTTGAGTGACAACCTCCTTTCATTAGCAAGCACATTAAAAGATGAAACATAGCTGAGTATTTCAGCATGACAATGATCCCAAACACGCGACCCGGGCAATGAAGGAGTAGGTTCGTAAGAAGCATTTCAAGGTCCTGGAGTGGCCTCGCCAGACTTCAGTCAGATCTCGACCCAATAGAAAGTTTTTGTAGGGAGTTGAAAGACTGTGCTGCCCAGCGACGGGCCCAAAGCATCACTGCTCTGGAGATCTTCGTGGAGGAATGGGCCAAAATACCATCAACAGTGTGTGAAAGACTTCCAGAAAACCTTAACCCTGCCACTGTAAATAAAGGGTACCTATCAATGTTTTGGTATGAACTTTTGTTCTTAACCATATAATTTTCCACCATAATTTTCATTATAAATTCTTTAAAAATCAGACAATTTTTTTAACCACTATGTTCTCCAAACTGTGAAAATGAGTTATCACATTTGATCATGGACTTCAACTTTCTTTGTTACTGCAAGTGTGTATCTCATTGTATATATCAGTTGCCTCTCAGAGGTCAAGATGTGCACAGCAGGAGCAGCAAATGTCAATAATAGACCTCGTGCACCTACGTCATAAAATCACGTGACTTTTGTTTACGTTGCCATATTGTCGGTTTAACAAAGCATTGTTCAACGCCATGTCGGTAGGAGACACGAAAATATGTCGTATAGCACGACACCCAGAGTCTTGTCCGATACAGTTAAACATTTAGAAGGTGAAAATAAACAAAGGTATGTGGAAAATTTTAATGAACTCGGCATAGAGGACCCGTATTTAATGCCTAAGTTGATGTTTTCACCGATAAGAAATTGGAGTGTTAACCCACTTCAGCTTGTCTTGGACAACTGGGTCTACACATGGATCTGGTGAGTAAGTCGTCGAGATTTCCACAGAAAAGTTTGAAATTGTATTCAATACAAATACCAATATTTAAATAAATGACCCCTGGTTTTACACAAACTCACATTATAATTGAGAAAAAAAAAAGACGCAGTCCTCTCCACGGAACATACACGGAAGCGATTGCGGCCACACTTTACCTCTGTAAACCTCTGCGACAGTTTTTGTTTTTTTTAATACGCATTGTTCTCAAATGAGCCAACTTGGCATTATAAATACTTGGTAATTTGAGATTGGGAAGAATAATTCCTACCAGAAATGAAGCGATCGCTACACAGGCGTGTGTATTTGGTTGGGCACCATCCATGATGTTTAATTACTGAAATCCATCGATATTTTCTGGTCTTTTCAGCTCGTATTCCATAGAATGATTTCTTTGAATATCTCTTGTCTGTTGTGACAACCGACAGCACAACAGGTCTTGGGCAATTTGAAAAATCTGCTCTGGTTCAATGGCTCCCGCAGAGGAGACCAGCAAGGTTTGACAAGCAACACGGCGGCGTGCATACTGTGACGTCACGTGCACAAGCTCTATACTAAACCCCGGTTGCATAAAGGGCAAAAAGTGGAAGGACATACAGATGTGGAGAAAGTAAATATTTCCAACATATTCTGAGTAGTTTAAAAAAATGAATTGAACTTAATTTTTCACATGTAAGATATTCATACAGATTATTTTTCTAATTTATTATGTAATCTATTGAAATGCAGAATGATTGTTTCTGTTTATGTAAAATGTTTATTAGGTTAAGAAGCCAAGAAGTCATTTTGTTCCAATTTAAATACATATTTTTAATACTGGTTTGACTGAAGTTATTTTTCAGGGCTTAATTTTTATTTTATTTAAGTGTAGTACATTATTATTTTTTGTTAATTTATATTATCCAATGATTATTAACTTGGTCAGTTTTTTTTTTTAACACATACCCACTGTTGGTGATTATTGCAAAGTTTGTATGATTATTGCTGATATCAGATTGGACTAATATCCTGCAAGATGAGATCAGAAGTGAAAAAGCTGGATCAGTACATCCCTAACAATAAATAAAGGCATGATTTTTAAGCAGAGGGAAAAAAAAAAGATACATTGGGTACACCATTATTTTGGACAAATCTCAACCTGAGAAAAGGTCCACTACCTATTCAAGTACACTTTCACTTATGACTGGATTTACTCGAAACCTGTGAATCACCTGGTGCTCTGTGTCACACTTGAGAATTTATGAGTAGGGCCTGTTATGAAAGAACAACAATAAAGATCTGCAGAGGGCAAGGCCTGACCTAAGGAAGGGGAATGAGGTTAGTATGACAAAGGTTATGTGGGAATTTTTCCTATTGAGGAGGCTGATAGCCACTGCAGTTTGTACAACATTGTGAGACGCCAGTGGATTTTACTGCAATTTTGCAAGATATGAAGAAAATTCAGTAAATGTTGAAGTCAGTGGAATAAAACAACGGGTTGAAAGTCTACCCAGATAGTCAACGCAATTCGTAATTTAAGAGAGGAACCTTTAGACGCCCTCTGGTGATTCAAATTTTAAATATTCTGTACCACATACTGTGAACCCATTACCACGACCGTGTGACTCGTCAAATGTGGTAAAACACTCCCTGTTTGGTTTTACAGTAGAAACAGACATTGTAACACTTCTACGCATGTCATTAATAATTTAAAGTTTCAAATAGAGCATTTAGAGGATCTTATCACAGGATTAGTCTAAGTATTAATGGACATTTTACAGTGAAGGTCAACATGGTGGTGGAGAATTCCCAAGGGTGTCACAGCACTGAGAGTCTTAAAATCAGAACACCAGTCAAAGTCGTTGACTGCGGTTCACCCAAGGAGAGGAGACTTGTCAATATATTTCACAAAGTCTGCTCTTTCAGATCTAAATTTGAACATGTCCCGCCTGTGATTGTTCACCAAGGAACAAACACGACCTGGTTGTATTTAAGACAACTGAAAAGAATTATAACCGAGTCAATAAATCACATCGGACATTCGCGGTTATTACGAGTCTCTTCACAGAATTTAATCCAAGACGGTGACCACCGTTGTCTCACAATGTGGTCGGCGGCGCTAACATTAGCTACAGTGTCGCTAGCCTGCTAACTTCGGTTCGACGGCTTAAGCGACGGCGATAAAGTAACATGGCGGCCGCGTACCTTGCCCTTACCTTTGAATTGAGGATCTTAGGCGCTAGCCTGCTGACTGTCAGGAACGACATTATGCCTGCAATGAAATGTTCTTCTGGCGTGTTCTCAGTAGATCAGGAAGCCGCTACCGGTGCACCGTGGAGCCACTTGAAGGTGCCCCTCCACAGAACAGAAGGTTGAAGTGGGATTCAGGCCCGCAAGTAGCATCGACGTTGATTGGACGATCAACCGGAAAAGTGGAGATGGCTAGTGACCTGTGATTGGCTAGCCTACCGATGGTCCAATGGTTCATTGACGGCGTTTGTGACGATTTCAGAACATGACTGGAGTTCAAGATCTGCCTCTCATAAGCTCTTGAACTTTCCCCGAGAATTCGCAGTGCTGATATTTGACAATGCGAAATAACACAAAAATCACATATAGTCATTTATTAGTGCATGACAGAACTGATAGATATGAGGCAGTCAAGCATCCATTAAAAAAAAAGAATAACCACAAAAAAAATATTTTTTCATTGTCTCCTATCTATCTATCTATCTATCTATCTATCTATCTCTATCTATCTATCTATCTATCTATCTATCTATCTATCTATCTATCTATCTATCTATCTATCTATCTAATTTCATTGTTGCTTATCCTCACAAGGGAAACGGGGAGTGCTGGAGCCTATCCCAGCTGTCAATAGGCAGGAGGGGGGGTACACCCGGAACTGGTTGCCAGCTAATCGCAGGGCACATCAAGACCAACAGCTGCAATCACAATCACACCTAGGGGCAATTTAGAGTGTCCAATTAATGTTGCTTGTTTTTGGGATGTGGGAGGAAACTGGCCAGGTGCTTGGAGAAAACCCACACAGGCATGGGGAGAACATCCACACTACACACAGGTGGGGCCGGGATTGAACCCTGGACCTCAGAACTGTGAGGCTAACGCTTTACAGCTGATCCACCATGCTGCCGTGTTAGGATTCAACTTCCTTCATTTTCCTGATGGATTTATAACATCTATGCATAAGTCAAATATCACCCAAAAGGGAATGGATAACCAAATTGCTCTGCTCTTGAAAATGATATGACTTCAGTTGCCTAAATTGCTCGAACAGAATGTTGTCCTAGATGACAAATTGATAGCGTATAACTTATAAAAGTGGAAGACATGTTACATATGGGGTATGAAATATCAGTCGATTGAAACTCATTCTAAGTTACAACGATTGAATACCCTAATGTTTCCATCTGTCTAGAGCAAAAATAAATATTGCTGCAGTACCACCAATGCAGTGATGCGCGGACTTGTCTCCCATGCAGGTGCTATCGAGGGGCACATCAACCCTCTCCAATGGCCCTTTTGAAACACAATGACCAATAATAACTGCAAATAAACACCAGTCTGCTGTAAAACAAGGTTTTAATTGTCAAGGTTTTGCTGTAAAAGAAAATGCTTGATGTGGAGAATCGGGACATGCAATGGCTTAGATCCATGGACTGAACCACTGTCTTTGGCCGGTGAATTCCGTTTCTGAATTCAGTTATGTCTCATGCATTAACTACATGAATTTGATCTGCCTCCACTATAGTCTTTGAGTCAGTGCTTGGTGTTTAATTCATCTACATTACAGCTGCCTCTTTAAATATATTAACCCAGTCAAAGCAGTCCATCAGATATATTTTGGCACATACTGTATATTCTGTGCTATTTAAATGGTGTAAAAAGAAATAGCTGTCACAATAACTCAAGAGGAATGTGAAACTCTTTCCACCCAACCTGTAAGTAAACTGTCTCAATTTAACAGTAAGTGTGAGCTTCATTTTAGAGTTTAACCGTGCAGCATTCTAAATATGAAACCTAGAAAGTCTGTTTCTCAGCATGAAAGGCTTTGTTCACACTGTGCAGAACGATGCTCAAATTCTTTTTTTTTTTTTTTTTTTTTGTTAATTCCGATCTTTTATATTTCATTTTGAACCATGATAACAAAACACAGAAAATGCAACCTACTTTACATCATGCAGCCTTTAGCTAGACTTTAAAACCTGGAAACATTTGGCACAATTATCAGCCTACATCATCTCACATATACTGTTCATTGGATATAGAAAGTCTGCTAGGCAGAGAATATAAAACATGTACAGTACAATAAGACTATTTAGACAGAAGAATATCAGCACGGCACGTCTTGACTTGGTAATATTTGCACACTTTCAGGCAAAATCACCGTGACTGTGACAGATGCCGAGGGCACAGCCCCCTTCATGTCACCCACAGAATTTTAAATGTTTGCTTCAGCTTTCTGCCAGACATCAGAAGCATTTGGCCCAAAATTGAATGCTATTTGGAATTGCTCGTAAGTCCCTCTACCTTGACTGAAGCTCAAGTTCCATCTTAAAAAAAAAAATAATAATCCGACCACCACAGAAATGGGGTTTTTCTTATGATGCACAGTTTTTGTTTTTTCCCCAAATAAGCGTGCCAGTACTGAAGTGTAATGCTGCCACACCTTAAAAAAAATAAATAAATGTCACTATCACATTATAACGTGATATGTTTCACGTTATAATGTGGATGTTTCATCTTACAACATATGTTTCACGTTATAAAGTGGTTAATTACACATTATATTGTGAATCATTTCATGTTATAACATGAAAAGTTTCAGATTATAACAATTCAATTCATGTTATAGTGTGAAACTTTATTGTTATAACATGATAGGTGCTCCATTATAATGTGATTCCTTTCACGTTATAACGTAGAAAATAAAAAAATGTCACCCCTCTTCACCCTGCCCCCGACCCTACTACATGTTCGATTAGATTACCACATGTTCTTGCTCCATGCATAAGAGACAATCTTCGGTTACACCATGACTCCGTAAAAAGCTCACCAAATCCATGTTTTGTGCAACACTCAATGAGAGTCCACTTCCAGCTGTGGCTTCCTGTATGCCACCTTGGAAGGATGTGAGTGACCACTGGGTTGCAAGAAGTTGACGCCAAACTTCTCAGGTTGTAACGTCGAACTTATTAGGTTTTACCGTGATATGTTTCATGTTACAATGTGATAAATTACGTGTTATAACGTGGTCCATTTCACATTATAACATGAAATGTTTCATGTTATAATGTGAAATGAATTTTGTTATAACATGAAATGATTCACGTAACAACATGTAATTAACCACATTACAATGTGAAACATGTTATAACGTGAAATATATCACGTTATAATGTGAAAGCGACTTTTTTTTTTTTTTTGGGTGTGCCAGAAATACATAACACAATTTCCCGTGTTTTTAAATGCTGATGATGTTTTCTGTGAGATTTGGTCAAAAGGTTAAAAAAACAAATACAAGGGTGTGTTCACTTTCTTCACCCACTGTAAACAAACGGGGTCTCAGCCAGACAGTAAACAGCAGTAACAATTGTGTGCAATAGGGTGTTGAATTTGTCCATTTTCCAGAAGTTGCAGGAGCTGGTTTGCTTGGCTGATAGTTTTTGGTCCACAGTCCTGAACACCACAATCACCACCAAGGCATATAGACCCACAATAGTCCTTCCAGAGGCGAGAACAGAAAGCTCTGGACTCATTCGTCATCCTCCTCTTCATCATCAACTGTATCTCTGAAGACCCTGTGCTTGAAGCAGTTATGAAGGTAGTTGACTACCGTGCGCTGGAAGTGATGGATGCTGCGCGGTTCCCACATGTGTGGCCCTCATCCGGGTAGAGCTGCAAAGTGTAGTTGGCCTCCACCCTCACCAGGCGGCTCAGTAGCTCCGCGCTGTGCTGGAAATGTACCTTCGCTGTGGCCAGATGCACAGCACACGAGGTTATTAGGATTGAATTAGGGTGCCAAACTTTTAAACTGGTTGTGATTTAAATAAGGATAGGAATATATACCATCTGCAGTTCCATGTAGAAGAAGAAAGTTCTCATCCTTCAGTTTGCTGACCTCCTCCAGCAGGGAGGTAGTCTGCAAAAATAAAATACTGTAACGCACCTTTGGTAAAAACTCAACAATAGTAGAACCCCTGCTTCCATTAGCATTGTTTTTTTAGGGTAAATGCTGACTATGAAACAAGAGTTTGTTATAGTACTAAGGAAGAATACTGTGGCCTGTAACCTCACCCACAACAAAATGTCACAGGGAAGCCATGCATCCCATAAAGCGAAAGATAAGGGAATGCTTTCCATCATACCAAGTGGTAAAAATTGCTGGGCACTAGTGTTTACTGGCAATATTAGAGTCAGATACACTGATAGGCCCGAGGAATAACTCAAGTTGTGAACAATGTGGCTTCATAACCTTACCAAGTAAACATGCTCCTCCTTTGTTGGAAGGCCAAGGTACCGCTCGGAGAATGCAGCGTCTGAAACGGTAGAATAATACTCAGCATCTGTTAATTGCATCCATTTTTCTGAGCTGCTTATCCTCAAAAGGGTCACAGGAGTTCCAGAGCCTATCCCAGCTATCATCGGGTGGGAGGCAGGGTATATCCTGAACTGGTTGCCAGCCAATCACACAGCACATAGAGACAGACAATAGTCACTCTCACAATCACAATCACACTTACAGGGAATTTAGAGTCTCCAATTAATGCATGTTTTTTTGGGAGTGGGGGGGGGGGGGAGAAAACTGGAGTGCCTGGAGAAAATACACACAGGCACATGGAGAACATGCATACTCTACACGGGCGGGCCTGGGATTTGAACCCCAGTCCTTAGAACTGTGAGGCCAATGCTCTAACCAGTTGTTCCACCCATGTGTTAAATGACTCTAAATAGTTTTGAATTTGTCTGTGAATGGTTGTTTGTTTCTTTTTGCCCTGCATCTGTGTGGGAACGAGTGCAGGGTGTACTCTGCCTCCTGCCCCAGGTAGCTGGGATTGGCTCCAGCAAGCCCGCGACCCCTGTGAGGATAACCGGCTCAGATAATGGATGGATGGATAGTTACAGTATAGGGCATAAGTATGAAGAGTACACAAGCCAGAATAATGTAGCATCATATGTAACCAACGTGCCTACGTAGCAGCCATGATGGAGAGGTCAACATTCCCAAAAAAGGCAATGCAGGGACATTGAACTTATCATTATAGTTCATTTTTCAACTCATTTTGTTGAGGAAAAAAAGGGCCCAAATAATAATTTTACCTGTGAAAGGTTACATCCAGTTCCCCTGTAATTGTATGACGTTGTGGACAACCGTGTACTGCACAACAACAGAACCAGCATTCTTGGTGTTTTGGTTTTCTAGCCATCCACATGCACTGATAACTTTGACCCTCCAAGCTTACCATTACCACAGGGAGTGGGGCTGTCCATTAAAACCAATTGTCCATTAAATTAAAGCACATTTTTTTGTGGCCTGAAAACAACCAGTACCAAAATGATTGCAATGAATGTTTTTTTTTTTTAAGTTTGAAAATGATTGCAAAGTTTAAAGTTTATCCAAAATTGCCTCACTGGTGCTACAGAGGAGTGATAAATGTGTGCAGCTGGTAGGAGAAATTAGTGCGAACGAGTCATGGGTTGCTTTCATGAGCCGCGAGGTTACCACGCTTTTTTTTTTTCCAACCTCAGTTACGACTTGGTAGCATAGAAAAGGGCTTGACAAAAAACAACTGCACAGTGCACCAAAATCAGAATAGAATGTGCTCTCACATCCCAAAAACATGCATTAATTGGAGACTCTAAATTGCCCTTAAGTTTGATTGTGAATGGTTGCGATAGGCTGGAGACTAGTTCAGGGTATGCCCCGCCTCCTACCCAAAGATTGCTGGGATAAGCTGCACCGCTCCTGCAACCCTTGCGAGGATAAGCGGTGAATGAAAAATTGTTCTACAAATGAGACATGAGAAGGGCTTGAATAACATACATAGATATGAATAGGTAGATACGACATCCTCCCCTGTGAGCTGTGGCCCAACAGCGATGCTAAGGTAATGTTCAAGCATTGCCTTTGATGTGCAGGTCCCCCACGGCAATGTGGCCAACATGTATCTACATGATACAATAGAATAAAAGAGATACAGTAGATGAAAAGGTCTATCAGTAGTGAGGTAGCATTTGATGGGAACGTTGCCTCTGCCGCTGTTGTCCATGCATTGGCTGTGATCGGAATGTCACCAATGGTAACATGCACCCCATGTACAGTAACACATCTGTTAGCATGATCTCGTCCCCATATCTGTGACAATAGCGGTACTACCCGGAAATACGGGTATCAGTGTCTGCCTGTTGATTGCGACAATAAAAATACAGATCAATCGGTACAATATGTTCATACCTCGGAAAGGAGGTTAATCAGTAAACAGATAAAAGTAAAATAGATGGGCAGGTTTTTAGGTTAATAGGCGGGTACAAAGACCAGTGATTAGGTCAATAGCCTGGTGATTGTGGTGTTGTTAAGGAGCGGTCATATGAATAACATGGTCAGTAGATACGTATGTAGATTAATTGATAATTACGATATATGGGTACATAAAAAAAGTTGATAGTTTGCTTGAAAAGGAGGTAGGTAAGTCGGTTGGTAAACAGTAATATCTATATAGATTTTAGGTGGGTCGATGGGTATATCAATAGGTACCCAGTATATCAATAGTGAGGTAGGCAGCTTGACTTATGGGTGGGTTGCGAGGAAGGTCGGATAGAGAGATAGATAGGTCTGCATTTTAACGAAAGTCATAAATGATAATAACTCACTATAAAGCCTAAAGTCCGTGATTGGTGCCACCGCAGCTGAGCATTGAAAGAACTTCTCTGTTGCAGTTAACATTTTGAGAGTTAGGTGTCCGCCAAATGCCTGTCGGGAAAACAAACAAGATTGAATCCCGAGACAACATGATAATGTAACAACAACAAAAAGGAACGTTTACCTTGCCATAAAGAGCCATGCGGCGATCGTCAATGTACGGCAGCTTCATCAACAACCTGCTAACGCCATGGAAGCCATTTATTAGTTTTACAGGCGTCATCGCCATGTTTGCTGTAATTATTGTGTGGCACCCACTCTACAACTTCCAAATGATCTTTGACTTGAAGTGAACCAAGCTTGCGTGTGTCTGTGGCGCCGGTCTTCTGTCCACGGGCGACCCCACTCTGACCGTCCACCCAAACCAACGCTACGTTGTGTGAGCTGCAGAGGACCTGAGGCCAGTCAAGTGCAAACTCGTCTGTTACCGACTGACTACCGGGAAAACTGTCTCTGAATGACAAAACAAAAAAAAGAAGACATTTGACTGCTGAACCTTGGATGGGGTGAGTTGATGCAAAACAGGGGGTTGAGAGTGAGCAACAGTGTCTACTTACACTAGGATGAGCAGAGGGTGTAGGTTAGCCTCGTAACCTTGTGGTAAAGATAATTTCACGTGCACATCTGAAGAAAGCAAACGTGAATTTATTTTCAATTCAGCTCATAAATTAGCTAAATAAAGAAAACTATGATCCCACTCAGTGGAGCAGAAGTTAGTTTGAGATGATTCCGGATTTCAATGGAAACTAAGGCCTACTGGTGTGAATTTTTTATGTTCTTGAGTGGGCTCTCCCCCGGGTACTTGTTTGTGATGTTTTTAAAAGTATGTTGAGGTTCAGTGATGCCTACATTGATTCACTGAGCTCTAGATTCCTTAGCTCTATAAGTCAAGTTCATTATTTCAGTTGAAGACAAAATCATCTTGTTTACAAATAACAACTACTTTAGGTTAACTGAGGACTTAAATAGTCTCTGAACTTTACGCATCACATTGGTTAGCTCCATTTAAGAAGTGAGACATTGTCTAATGTCAGCTGGGCGCGGCTCCATCACCCTATGTGATCCTGATCAAGATAAACAGGACAAAAAATGGATGGATAATCGTTAAAGAGGTCTTATACTTTGAATTAAACATAAGCAGGAACGAACAAGCGCTCATATGGACTCACACTCATACCCTCATTATAAAACAACAAATACGGTATACTGTAGTCACTAAAATCCCTTGAGAAAAAGCAGTTGTAACGAATGCTGTCGTACCATGGTTGCCAGCTGAAATGGTCATGAACAGAGTGTTGGGGAGACGCTTGACTTCCAGGGCTTTGGAGAGGGGACCGTTGTCCTCTAAGACAACGTATCCTAGAAGAAATAAAACATTTACCTTGATATGAGCATCAAAGAAGAATCCTCAAGACTCAAAACAGTGTTCAATTTGATAAAAATTCAGACCAGGAAAAATAAAAAAATATATATATTTATATGTAGCGTGTCACTCCCATGTCTCAGTGATTTTTACCGGTATGTTTTGTTTTTTTTTTTTGAACCGCCCCAGTTAGCACGGCAGCGCTAACGTTAAACTCTCTGTGAACTGTCTTTCTTTGTAAATACCTTGTGTTTCAATTTAGGTTTTAATGTGGGCTCTTGCAGCTTTTACACAGCTGTGGTGTATGTATGTACCTAATGGTATTTCCTTTACAAATGTACTGGGTGAGGCTTATAACCAGGTACGCTCTGTAGGCAGCACTCTTACGACACTTGTGAGGCTTGTGCGACTCAGAACATGGATGGAAAGATGGATGGATGTACAAAAAGTCTCTTCGGCTTGGCTGGTTCTAACGCATCACTGCCCCGCGTCGTACTAATGCAAAACTTCCACTTGTCTGTTTTTGTGTTCATTCAAACTCACTGGAGGGGTCTTCTATGTTGTGGACTGTCACTTTTGGAACTCCTGGACCTGGAGAATTATTCAGATGACAAATATTTCAACACAGTGATGAAATCCGAGCATAAAAAACTGACTCTAAAAATGCCCTTAAGTCAAACACTTCTCGAGGTTGTACAATTTAGCTGACCAAAATTATCAGCAAAAATACAGTTCTAGAGTTGCACAGCAGAGACTGAAAACAGTGGCGCTCACTTGAACAAGCCATGTTCTGCATGTGTTACAACAGCATGGCACCGGAGTAAAAGAGTTTGAATACGAGACGGGCCTACAGTATCTGCAGTCCAGACTTATCTTTCAATTAAAAGGAGTGGCGCATTATGAAGCACAAAATATGACAATGGAGACCCCAGACTGTTGAGGAACTGAAGCCATCAACAAAGAATGGGAAAGAGTTCCATTTACAAAGCTTTAACAATTAATCAGCTCAGTTTCCAAATGCTTATTGGGTGTTGTTAAAAGGAAAGGTGATGTAACAGTGGTGAACATACCCCTGTCCCACCTTTTTTTAGAACTTGTTCCAGGCATGTATTTGTATTTAAAAAAAAAAAAAAGTTTATCAGTCTGATCATTAAGTATCTTTGTAGAGCATTCAAGTGAATTTAGGTTGTAAAGGATTTGCAAATCACAATTCTGTTTTTATTTATGTCTTCCACAATGAACCAACTTCACTGGAATTGGGGTTTATCCTCCACATACCATCGTTTTGAAAAATGATAAAAGTGCAGCCAAGATTCTGGAACATGCCGTGTTTGACTTTACAGGTTCCACCGTATGATCATAAACACTTACCCAGGCAACGGAGAGTGAAGTACGTGCAATTGGGACTGAAATCAGCTTGAAAGAAGTGGCATTGATCGAAGAGGTTACAGGTGACACAGTGGCGCTGAAATGCTCCATCCACATCCACGCTAGGAAACAAGAGGAGATGCGTTCACGGACAAACTACACACATTAAGAATGCTCTGCTGAGAGCGTAAATATCCTCTACAACCTTGCATTGATTTTTGCAAAATGTTCCCTAAGGCAAAGTGAAACTTGTTTTTCAGCACGTAGTGTTCTCGTCATTCTGACAAGATGTCAGTGAGCCACTGGCTACGGCACATTGTGAGAACTTGAAATTCCAAACTGAGGGCAAATGCTGAAATATAAAGTTGGCTATAAGCAGTATGTCAAAAGTCCTGGTATTCAGTATTCAAAAGTATTGAGACAGCACGTGGAAAAAAACAACTGTGAACAGCACCCCTTCACTTAAGTAAAAGTACATCCAAATACATGTAAAGAAAAAAGAAAAACATTAACAGTAAACTGATATTTTCTGGCCCCATTATACAATACATAAGGAGCTTTTTTTTTCATTTTGAATCTCTAGATGATTACGATCCTTTCTGTGGGGTCAACAATGGACAAAACAAAAATAAAACCAGGTAGGTTTAAATGAAAAGAACTTTTTTTTTAAATCTACTATTTAAATAAAGTTGTATACAACAGCTAAATATAAAAACATCACTAATGTTCATGTGCATAAACCTCTAGCAACATGTCACTGGAAGCTGTTGAGCTTTCAACAGTGTAATTAAAACTCTCTGGTCATCAATCAGGATGAGCAGAACGATTTGTGAAAACACTGCAATTCAACACTGTAAAAAATAATCTTCAGAGTTAGTCTCTAAATTCAAGCAGAAAAATAAAATCATTAAAAAAAAAAAAAAATCAATATGCATGACCAACACAACATTAGAAAAAGCCACTGCAGGCAATAAACAACTATTTCCTCTATGCCAGGCCTAAATATTGTGATCACTTTATATGAATAACAAATTTCAATACTGTATTGATGGAACAACCTTCCATCACAGTAGAATATTGACATATTGTTTTAACTTCTTGCTTTCTAAACAAGTGAGATAATGACAATAAGTGCCACTTTTCATCACCAAAATCAAGACTAAAGGCACTTTTTCTAATGTCAGTCATTCGTGCAATTTACCTGTAGAGGTGCCTTCCTTGTCTCGATTCTTCTGTACTGAGGAAGTAGCTGGTGAAGAAAAACAGGCCAAGCCAGTTACTTATTGTAAGAGCCTAAATATAATTTCTGTTCTTCAAATATTTTCAGTCAGAATAATGACCGAAATAATTTCAGCTAAGTTTTAATGATGTGGTATTGTGGATTGATAATTGTTTATTATACGTATGCTGTGGATGATGAGTATATTGCATTCTGTGATATTTAAAATAAGGAATTGAGGTTTGCTACGTAGTCGATACTTTGTGATGATGTAATGAACTGGAAGAAGTACAAAGGTCAGATGGAAAAAGACAGACAGTGGAAATATGGACGGTTGGGCGAAATAGTTTTTTGACCATTCATCATTAACATCATCATCAACATCCATCATCATCCGCAATCCTCATCATTTTCTTTGTATGTTTCTTCATTGACCTGGATTTCCTGTGCCCATGCGATCTGGAAACAATTTTATTTACTTTATTTTTACAGTTTGAATTTGAGTAAACAGTTTTCTTTAACCAAACCAACTGCGTCATGGATTACTTTTGTTTCCTCTTTTTTGGTGCAAGTAAAGAAGGATTGATGTGTCAAGATTAGCCCGTTTAGGAAACTACACTTATTAATAATTATAATAATGTGTTAGTTCAAGCCTCATGTGGTAATGCACTCAGACTTCTGCACAATCAGATTAAGTCCTTGCTGGGATTGTAATCTTTTTCTTTCTTGGTTGCTGAGTGATGCTTGGACTGTCATGAATATCTGCTTGAGGGCTTCCTACACTTCAATGGACCTTTCCGACCTGTCAATCACTCTTACAATAATAGCCAATCAGATACCCACATTATCTTAACCCCTGGCTTGAAACGCCCCTGCCACCATGTTGTCCCATAAGCAATACTGGTTGTCAGTAGCGTGCGCTTGGAAAAATTAATGTTACGAGGAAAATGGTCCTCAGATGCAGGTGGGGAACGTGCAATTCTGATGAAAGATATCCGGCTAGGTTACAAGGGGTTCCGGGTTTATTCATTTTCCAAAGCCTAAAACACAGTTGACGAAGTGGCTACGATGGATTAAGGCTAGCGAAAGACCGTGTGTACAACTAAATGTGGACAATATCAACAAACACAAGGCTGTGAGTTCGAAGGTAAGTGAGGGAAAAGTATCTTCACTGAGTTTGATTTCATTATTACCAGTGCTTTATAAATTGCAGAACAACTTCACTTTGTTAGTGTATCACTGACCTGCTGAATGAAGTATGTAATGTTTAATGCTGAAGAGTCGGGTTAGTGATACGTAAATGCGCCATGTCATGCAAGAGAAATGTCTATTTGCCCATTTGTATCACATCGCACTTTTAAAACAGAGAACTGGGTTCGATTACATCCGTCAGTTTCATCTGGTGACCATGGTACTGACTGAGTCACTCACATTGTTTAAATCGAACCTAACTCACTTATAAAGACTACAAGGATATTACTCATGATCTTTCCAAGTAAAAAGCACTCACCTTGCTTTACATGTGCGATTCCACTATTTTATCCTGTTGGATTTCAATATGAAGCTTGTGAGGCGTCAAACTTTTTTTGCATCGATCGCTGTAACGCTGACATTGCGTCCTGCTCCGTCTAAAATCTTAATTCCGTGCACATATCCTTGCGTGAAATAGTCGAGACATCTCTGTAGAACCCTCTTGGACATGTCTGGCGCATTTGGCAAAAAAAATACCCCAATATTATCTGGAATACTCAATAGAGAATCGACTTCAAACCTGTTCTGTTCAGTTGCCATTTTGGAAGCTTGTGGGATATGACACGTAGCTAAGGGGGCGGATCTTAAGATCGCGAGTCGGAAAGGTCCATTCTGTATACTGACAGAATTAATCCATAATTCTTACTCAAACATGACCAAGTCATAAAAACATGCCACTTTTAGGCCTCTTCCTTGCTGCTTTAAATGCTAAAAGGCAAAGAAAACCCAATGTCTTTTTTTCAGTGATCGATGCCCAGGTCACGTACATCTTTCCAGCGTTCTTATCCAGCGCGCAAAGGGAGATGACGTCCCAGCTTCCAGATGTCAAAAAGCGAGGAGGGATGGAGGGAATGGTGGGCTGTATAGACATGAGAGGATAATAATAAGAGGCGCGTGACGCAGGAACAATATCTCTGAGTCACGAAGGAAATTCAATTAACACTCAGTGTCTCCCAATCACTAATGGGTCCAAATAGGAAGGGTTCACCTTTTAACAGCAAATGCACTCAAGTGTTAAGTGGAAATGCCAAATTAGTCCTTATGTGTCACTTCTGAAAGCACCGTTGCTCTTTTCTTCATCTGCCCTGCTTGGGTAAAGATTAAATGAAGTGGTCTAACAAGCATTACACGGTGTCTTGGTCATGATTTATCTTTGCTCTGGGAGAAAGTGCAGCAAATGCATCCTCTATCCCCCGCCCCCCTCCCATAAGTGTCGATACACAGTCTCGTGAGCCTCAGACGCACCTGGGCTGACAGAGCAGCAATATGTCTGAACTCTCCGCGGGCGCCCTGCTTGGCTGGCAGGATGGCGTAGAACATGGCGCCATCATCGGAAAATAGTGGCACATCCTGCTGAGAGAATAAAAGCACCGCCTGCACTCAAAAAAGACTCAAGTCAAGAGAAAGCCAGTCACGATTGTCATGGGGACTAAATGATTGGTACCCTTCCATTAAAGGAAGAAAAACCCTAAAACGTCACTGAAATAACTTGAAAATGCATTTTGGCAGGACACGACCTTTCTGGGAGGGAGAAACAGAGCTTTTTGGCACACGTCATTAAATCCACGTTTACCCCTGCAAAAAATGAAGCATACAAAGAAAAGAACACTGCACGTACAACCCAGTTAAAACATGGAGGAGGCTCGTTTATGTTCCAGGGCTGCTTTTCATGTTATTTCAGCGACCTTTGTGGGTTTTTGTTCTTTGAAGGAAGAATGACAACAATTTTGTCCATGTTTTAAAGGTCCCATAACTTACCAGTTTTTATAGTATTTAGCATGTAATACTGGCTCTATGGAGCCTGAGTAAACATGTAAAATATGAATTAGACTCATCCAGGTATTTTTGAGTTCAACTAAGAGGCCTGAAATCAGGTGATTTAAATTTTTCAAGCTTATCTTAATCTTCCTTCCTCGCCATTGCCGAGCCCACGATGCCAACATAAAGATATGTTTCTGGACTTTTGTAGGACAAAACCAATGTGTTTAAAAAAAAAAAAAATGAAATTATACTTTTTTTATACCAAGTCCATCATAGAGGGTTATTCTATGGAAGTCTAAATAGACAAAATGTGTCACCTTTAACTGAGGAGGAACAATTACAAAGATGGAGGCACGCACTGGAAAGGAGAGGAATGAAGATTAGCTGAAGTAAAACAAAATATATGTGCATGAATGTGGGTGGCGCAGGGGGAAGAGTGACGCTTCAGGGAAAAGAGATAGTGAAGGTGGATTACTTCAAATACTTGGGGTCAAAAATACAGAGCAATGGAGAGTGTGGGAAGGAAGTGAAGAAACAGGTTCAAGCAGGGTGGAACAGTTGGCGCAAGGTGTCTTGTGTTCTATGGGACAGAAGAGTCTCCACTAGGATGAAGGGCAACGTTTATAAAAAATGATGTACGGATTAGAGACAGTGGCTCTGAAGAAACAACAGGAAGCAGAACTGGAGGTAGCGGTTCTCGCTCGGAGTGAGCAGGTTGGATAGGATTAGAAATGAGTTCATTAGAGGGACAGCCGAAGTTGGATGCGTTGGTGACAAGGTTAGAGAGAGCAGACTTGGATGATTTGGACATGTTCAGAGACAAGAGATTGAGTATGTTGGTATGGAAGAAGGGTGGTGAGGATGGAGTTGCCAAGCAAAAGAGGGAGAGGAAGACCAAAGAAAAGGTGGATGGATGTCGTGAGGGAGGACATGAAGGCAGTAGTAGACAGTGGGCGTTAGAGAGGAAGATGCACGAGATAGGCTTAGATGTAAAAAGATGACACGCTGTGGTGACCCCTAACGGGACAAGCCGAAGGGAAAAGAAGAAGAAGAATTGAGGAGAAATAATAGCAAGGCTTCATACCTGCAATTGGCTGTGCATAACATCCACTGTCATCTTGTGTTTCTTTGGAGAGAAATACATCAGAAATGCGAGTGCATTCACAGTACAAAGCATACTGCACGAGTTTATTGTGCAGTTGGTCAGGCCTGTGCCCTAATGATGGTAATTATAACATTGCTAAAATCAGCAAATGCACAAAACTGTAAGGTACGAGAAATTTGTTTTCTTTGTGACAAATTCTATCTGCAAAGCATGTAATACATGACAAAATGTTCTGTTTGGATAAATGACTTTCTAAATCTTAATTTGATAGCTCTGTATATTGTGGTGATGATCCCTCACCTCGAAGCATGCACCAGTGGTGGCCTCGCACACGCAAAGTATCGATTGGTTCTGGGCACGGTTCAGCCAACGAACCGCCAGGCGGGTGCTGCTGGTCCAAGTCACCATGGAGATGTATCCTTCACTGGAGGAGACCACACAGGTGGATGTCATGGAATGAGAGTCTTAGATAATTATTTGCTCCAAGGACAAATTGCTAGAGGCGAAAGGTTGACATAAGAGGGAAAATGTACTGTAAAGTCCATTGCAGAACATGCAGGTCAGCATTTGGGTCAGAATGGAAAGGGGCCTTCTAACAAAAATGCCCCAGCACAACAGTTTTCGGTAGTCTGAAGAGGGGCCTTTGGATTTTGTTTGTTAGTGACAGAAGTATCCTTTTCAATCTATGGTAATAAGACACCTCGACAGCTGATTTTTGTGAGACAATCGTAGAGGGGTGGCACAAGAAACTACCATTTTTTTTGTGAGGATTCAAAAAAATGTGTGGACACAAAATTTGTCGCTTTTCGTTCTGTTTTTACATGCCAGGTGCCCTGGTGCCAAGTGGCACAGTGACCAAGCATATCCAGCAGCTGGAGCTACGCCCAAAAGAATTGAGGAGAACAGGAGGCCGTGGCATTACTTCACAAAAATGTTTCAGATTGTGCCGTCCTGGCGGAGGTTCTACGCGAGAGTTTTTATGTGATTTATCTTTTTAAAAGGCTACCTGGCTCTGACTGAGTCCGGGGGCATCATCTCCAACGTGTGGGTTGGTCCATACAGGTTCACGACAAACAGGCTGACTGATGGGATTTTGGAGCCGGCCTGTGAGTGCAATCAGTGACACATTTATTTATTGACAATGTCATGTTATATAACAAAATTACATTGTAATGGATTATGTGGAGTGTTGTGAAGTAGCCACTTAGACTTTAGTAACTGATCTATGGCAAACAGTATGATCTAATTGTACACACCTGTTTTTGTGTAAGATGGTTGTGATGCTAAAGCTGACTGTTAATGCCACTCAAGTTTTTCATTTCTTGAGTGTGATTCTATTTTAGTAAATGTAAAGATAATTTTGGCATTGCATCCCACTTTCATTCCATCTGCTGTACAAAGTGACAATACAGGTATTCTATGGTATTCTGTTTTCTACAGTGTGTAGCTTGGCTCAATGAAGGTTGGGAAGTAGGTATTTGTGTCTCAAAAGGAGTTGGATGCAATATACAGTATGAAAAAACACCTTGGGGTAAGGGAAGATCACATTGGAGGGGTACAGGCCTCCCAAAAATTGAGGTATTTCCACAAGGGGTGTTGCAGAGTTGTTGATCCTGAGGTACGCCATCCGGGCGCCATCCGTGGACCACCAATGAGCAGAGTAAGACAAAAGCACCTCCTCTATTTTGTTAAAAAAAATATGTACACAAATAATACAAGTCTAAATGTTTTTTTTAATTAATTACATTTTATGATGGCTGAAATGTGTAAATCCTACCCTCGTAAATCCAATCTGAGAGCCCGTTCACCACCCTGTGCTCGTCGCCAGTGAACGTGAGACGCAGGGCTTGGCTGGTCACACCCGTTTTGTAGTAGATGTCACCGTCAAACACAAACGCCTGACAATGACACAAAAGTCAAATCATTTATCTAAGATTGTATAGTTACAGATTTTGTCGGTGGCTGAAGGAACAAAGGATGGAGCGCAACACCAGTGAACAGGGAATGACTCACTTGCCAGCACACCAGGCCAGACCCAATAAAAATATTTTTACTTGCCACTGATGAGTTCACCTTGAATTACTTCATTACAATAAAGTGGGAACTTAAATAACCTCTAGTTCATTGAATTATAAGAAAAGTATAGTGCCCACATGCCCACAGTTCCGAATAATTATCAAAACGTCAGTAAGCGAACAAATCTAAACATCTGCGCTATTGTTACACATCAGTTGGGTTACTTTGCACATTAACCATCCTTACAGCAAGTTTCTCCAACCAGAAACTGGCAGCGAGGCTAAATGATTAAATTAGCCGATGGCAACGCCATACAAATGCAAGCCATTACAGTCTAGAAACATCTTTTTCCCTGGAGTTAGTCTCTCAAAATTGCAAAAAAAAAAAAGTCACTACATTTGTTGCTTTTTAAAAAAAAAAGTCATCAGAAGGGTCAGAAAAGTTGCAAAACATTGTGCAACAGTTAGTAAAGCTGAGTGACCCATGTAGTCAAGGTAACGAAAGACATACCTACTCTGGATTGATATGAGACAAGACCATTTGTTTTGAAATTTTAGGAAAAAAAAAAATCTCAATACCTTTGAAAATTGTCTGCCCAAACATTATGGGTTTGATGATGATAGCAGTCCTGATTAATTTTTCTAATTTTTACTGTTCGTGGAGAAATGACGCTTAGCCAAAAATGGAAGAAAAAAACTCCTCCACCCATGTACCGTAATTTAAAGGCAGGCTCAAGTGATGCATATGATGAATTCAGTGCCTTGCTCACCAGCTGGTTCCCCTGAGGTCCCCAGGAAGCGTACTGCAACTCAGCCTTCTCCTTCAGCGGTGGCCTAAGATCTAGCATATCCCTGCAACACAAAGGAGCACAAATAATACATCCATTGGGGACCAATGTCTTTTTTTTAAAGACCTCCGTCGTTCGTCTGCACCCGGGCATTGAAGATGCAATTATGTCTTAGCAAGATGCAGAGAAGGGTAAACAAATAGAGAGAATGGGATTGGTTCATGCAGGGGTGCAACATCTCCAATCCGTCTTTTAGCTTGACTCCCTTGGGCCAAACCTCCCCAGTACCATCAGGAGATGATCAGCTTTGCAGCTCCTCCTCAAGTCCTTTTCCGAACTGTTCCCCAGATGATCGCTTGCCCCTTTTCACTCATATAATGCTGAAAATGATTCTCAGGCAGTGGTATCTGAGGAGAGAACACTAATGAATGAATGTATGTCTGACGCAAGCACGAGGCTCTGATCGGATGAGAGGAGTTGGTCAGTCTGCACGTCTGCCGGCATGCAGCCCATGCATTAGCATTCAGGGTTCCACCTACCCAGTGGCCACACTGTAGATAGCATAGGTGGCTGTGAAGGACTGAGAGAACACCTGAAAGCAGTAGAGCATATCATGCTTATGTAGGTCGGCTGCACACGCTCATTAACATACTGTAGCGAAAATAGAAATCTGCCAACACCAGCTGTAATTTCAGGGAAATGTCCTTCATATTCTTCACAAAAATGCAAGTAGAAAATATGTGGTTATTTGTGTACAGTATTCCCCATCTGATACTGGCAAGAGAGACATGGCTTAGCAGGAAGTCAGATTTTAAAAATTTATATATATGCCGTGTTACTGACTGGCGACCAGTTCAGGGTGGAGGGTTAGGGCGATCCTAACAAGGATATGGAATGTTGAAAATGGATGGGTATATAAACAGAAATTACATTATATTTGCGTTTTTACATTTAAGATTTGAAATGATTTAATTCAAATATTTAAAATGTTCTATATACTTCTACTACATGTTTAATAATTGTATTGTTTTAAATATTTATTTATTATTTTTAAACAAACAAAAAACTCATTATAGTTTGCATTTTTGGAGATATTCCCTGTGTGAGGAAACTAAAATTAAACAGTTTGGCTATAATGAGCATCGTAATGTCATTACAGAACCATGCAAGCCTGAGAACACCATCCCAACTTTGAGATATGATGATGGCACCATCATGTTGTGGGGTTATTTTTCTACAAGAGGGACGGGTGCATTTCATAAAATAGATAGCATCAGGAGAAAAGACCATGATATTGAAATACTGAAGCAACGTAAGACATACGCTAGGAAGTTAGAGCTTAGGTGCAAATGGGTCTTCCAAATGAACAATGAATGAGATGAACCATACTGCCAAAATGGTTACAAAGTGGTAAGGTTAAAAAAACAAACGGCAATGCTTTGTAGTGGTCATTGTAAAGCATTCATCTCAATTCTATTTTAAACGTTTGAGCAGACCTGAAAGGGCACATGCGAGCACGGTGGCCGACAAATGTGGCTCAGTTACACCAGTTCTGTCCGGAATAGTGGGCAAAAATTCCTGTTACCTATCGTGAGAAGCTTTTGGAATGTAATTGAAAACATTGACCCAAGTCCTACAGTTTAAAGGCAATGATTTATCAAATACTAATGAAATACAGTGTGTGGAAATTTCTGACATTGAATGAAGTACTGTGATGAAAAACTCTATCCTCTGATTAATTTTTTAGCAAATAGCAGAGCATTTAGCAAATACAAATCATTTTGACAATCCTAACTAATTTAAAACAGGAAAAGTTAAACCTGATTTTATGTCAAACAGAGAGAAAAGTCCATTGAACCATTTTCAACACCACTTATCCTGGTTTGAGTCAAGGGGAGCTGGAGCATATCCCAGCTGATTTCAGGCAAAAGGCAGACGACACCCTATAATGGTCGCCAGTCAGTCACGGGGCACGTAAAGACACTGACTCAGCCAAGTGTACAGAGAGAAATGTATTTTTATATATTGTGTATGTAAACATCGTGTAGGTCAACTGGTTTCAAGAGGCAACTATTGCCTAAGCTCAGGTGTGTGACTAGGCACTGTTGTAGCCATGCTTAAAGAATCAGGAAAAGTGAAATGACGAAAAACAGTTTGACACTTAAAGGCCTTGTTTTCATGAACGATGCGAATCTGGTGCAGCAGGCGACGCATCTCTTCCACCAGGGGGAGGTTCGACCGGTTTAGGTAATTTCATTGACCTGCGCTCCTCAGCGGATCATAGATTGGCTGGGCTGCGA
Source organism: Syngnathoides biaculeatus (assembly GCF_019802595.1). Classification (NCBI taxonomy): domain Eukaryota; kingdom Metazoa; phylum Chordata; class Actinopteri; order Syngnathiformes; family Syngnathidae; genus Syngnathoides; species Syngnathoides biaculeatus. The sequence continues at coordinate 19,064,375 of NC_084641.1, forward strand.
CAATGTGAGTGTGTTTCAAGCAGTTCATTCACCCTAACCGCCAATCAAATTGGTCCTCTCATTCCCCTCTCACTCAAATGTGGTGCAATAAGAGACAATGGAGGCATCTCTGTACAGAAGGGAACAATACGTAATCGCAGCAATCCCCACGAGTGGAGCCTTGTCTTCGCTCTTGGCAACAGATAATGTGACTGCGCTACCTTATTTATTACAGAATGAGCTTGTGATAGCCGCTGGCAACCTAATATCTATGAATCTGTCAGCCTCTGTCTGGCTGTCCCCAAATCAAATTCACCAAAATCATGTAAGACCAGCTGTGACCAATTCGAACTGGTCCAAGCAGGTGTAAGTTTAGCCGTCAAACTGTCAGACCGCCAACCAAAGTGCCCAGCATGACGCAGACTGGTCTGCCAAATTAGCAAATACAAGCAGCAAGCCTGGTGCTTGGATAAAAAATGTAAACTTTCAGCATTAACACACTGTCACAAATGCACTATCTACAAAAACACAGCCTTACATCTCCATAGCTGAGTACTATGTAGTGCTCAGACTTTTCACATTTTCAGAAATTACCTCAAAACATATGTACCGTATGTATGGTATATTGAGAAACAAACCTCTAATTTCACTTTACAGGGTCATTAAATTAAAATTCTAAGAGCAAAAGATTAAAATAATCCTATCTAGACTTTTTCATTGTCACTTGTCGTTTTGAAAAGTGGTTGTTTGGTCTGAAATAAAGAAAGAATAAAACACTTGGTGAAGACACATTAAGTGAAGTTTCATCCAAGCATCAGCAGCTCTTTGAATTGTAATTGAATTAACACACTAAAGAATACTAATGACAATGACCAATGGTGTGTGGTTGTGTGCGTTCACATCACCTCATGAATTCAGGGTCGTATTACATTGATTCTTACCATTCTGTTGTTGTTGTTTTCACAAGAGCCTGAAAGAAGGCAATTCGGCCACTGGCCTTTGAAAACAAGTCCCTGTTGAAATTAAATGTCACATGCCCCAAAAACTACACTTCAAGAAGGGAGATTGGTTTTGTCTCTTTGTTGTTGGTCGGCAAGTGTGAATGGATGCAGGTTTAAGGCTTCAAGAAAGGAAATTGGAAAATAATTGAGCTGACATGTCCAATTTCAAGCACGTGGAGCTATGGCTGTGCATCGAGATCAAACACATCAGAAACAATGCCGACAAGACAGAGTACTGACAAGGCAACTACAAATGTTCAAATGATTTCTATTTCCATTATTTGCTAAAAGCTCCAATTAAGTGAAACCAGTCCAGGGTTTACCACACATCTCCCCCAAAGCCAGCTGGGATAAGCTCCAGCTCAGGTGGCTCTAAAAAGGATGAGCGCTATAAAAAAAAAAGGATGGAGGATGAATTCTTCCATGTAATGGTGACACTTCTCCCTAGCACCGCAAAACACAGACAAACAAAAACAGCGTATCCTAGAATAAGTTGGGTTCTAAATCAGATGTTCCCCTTTAAAGTATTGTCAGGTGATAAAAAGCATGACTGTGGCTGTTCTGTGTATGTTTTCAGCTTTGTATTCTTAAAAAAAACACACACACACATAAAATGAAATGCTTCTTATGATTGGCCATCCAGTGGTGTTCAACCTTGTGATGAATCAGTCCAGTGGTCCGAGACAGTCATGATCCCGCAGCAGGGGGCTAGACCCAAATGCAGGACTCCCAGGCGAAGGCATAATGTTGAGAGTGGTTTTATTCCAAACTGAGGTCATACACGGTTTAAGCAGTCCAAGAAGGCAGAGGCACAAAAACGTGAGCTACAGCCAAGGCCCAAAATCATTCAGCAAAGTCAGATGACTACTAGGCAAAATTTGGAAACATGAACAAAAACGTAACAAGACTATGAAGGCACAGATTCGCTGTGACAAATGGATGCCCTACATAAGGCTTGCAAACTTACACACAATAGCGGAGAATCCAACATGCAGTAACGCAACAAACTGGCAAATGCCGATTAAACATTCAAATCTTAAATGCCTGGTCTAATTGGCATCTAATGCAGAGCAGCTGTGTGACAGCTAACAGAGGCGGTACCGCCCAGGGCATTGTTTCGGCCATGGCCCTGACAGGCAGCACCGCCCAGGGCAGTGGCTTGGCCATGCCCCTGATAGAGACCTCTTCATGATCACTGTTAAGGCCAGTCAATTGCAGCGTGGTTCCTGAGCTCAAAAAGAAGTTGAGTGACTGCAAAGGAGGAAACATTCCATGGTTCAGTTGAACTAGATTTGGAAAGAAAAAAAAAAGCCGGAGGGGCGGGGTCCGGCACGTATCATGACCCACCACCAGAGATGGCAGTGTTGTAGAGCTGAAACTTGGTAGTGGCTGCGTAATAGGGTGGAAGTTTCTGCGTGATGAACAGTCAATATGAAGAATTGCCAATTATAGCCATTAACTGTCCACATTCCGATGCCTGGCAACAGCCTGCTACTGCATACTGTAGTACAGGGGTGTCAAAGTAATTTTTGTCACGGTCCACACTGTCGTTACGGGTTTTCCTCAGAGGGCCGTTAAGCCTCTCAAACCATCAAACTCTTTAATCGCCCCATCATATTTACTCACATAATTTATGAAGAGTCAATCAAGGGTAAGGGGTTTCTCACTCACCATTTATGTTTGGTAACAAAAATGCTTGCTATATCTTCAGTTTGAAATTTTAGTACAGATTTGAACCAAAATCACGACGCACATGATTTGCCTTGGTAGGCCACATAAACTCATGCGGCGGGCAGGAACTAGCCCCCGGGGCTTGAGTTTGACACCTGTGCTGTAGTATAAACATGCCACAAAAAATGGGGATGGCGGCGCTTGTATGGTAGAAGATCTACCCATTTTGTACCGCTTATCATATTCGTCACAGTGGGTGAGTTGGAGATTCTCAGGAGATCTTCGGTGAGACGCTGGGTACACATTGGACTGATTGGCAGACAATCGCAGTGCACACATTGACAACCAACCGTTCACACTTAAATGCACAACAATTGGCTTTACTTAAGAGCCTTCAGTTTCTCTCTCGGCTGTGAGGAAGAAATGCCTTCCATGCGTTGTTAACCGAGATGTTAGATATTGGGACTTAGGTTTTGATGAGCTCCGCTTGAGAATAGAAGTTATTAATGAGTGTACCTAACACAGGAGAGAGATCGTATCCCTATTGCTCTTCCATCATTCCTATCTTCCCATAACAACATCAGAAGATTGCAAACATTTGGAATCTTTTCTTCACACAGGCCTTTGTGTTTGTATGTACATGAGATTCCCCAAAAAATCCAACCTTGCCCCTTTTCTGTTAGACTTTCATCTCATTTTCAAATTCTCTTTTCTCCCTCCAACTTTTTTGTGGATATTTTTCACATTATCCCTACTGATTCCCCCTCGATTCTCATGTGGCTGAGTCCCCTGACTTGCTTCCAAAATCTATTTATTGCCACCCAGCAGGCATCCCTGACAGCCTAATAGAAAACCGACTTTCCACACATCTTCAATCGTTTCTCTCTGCTGCAGTGCAACTCAGTAAGCACCTCTGTCATTCTAAAACAATAATCTATTTGATGGATTTTGACTGTTTGGCATACCTAGTCACGGAATCCCATTTCCTCCATGCCACTCACCACGCCGACCTCCCCAATTCTTACACTGCTACTTCCTCTCTCATCTTTTTCGCAGAGGGGCTGCTGCAAACTGCTCCAGTCAGCAAAAATTGTCCAGAGATGGAAAAAAATTGAGGGAGGGAGAGGTTGTGTTTTGTAAAAAGACAGAGGCTGGACTTACGCTCTAATATACAATCAATCCCATGCAGCAACCTGCTTGTGAAAAAGAGAACCACCCCTTGAATCCTGAATTACAGTTAAACCAGAATTTTACAGAGAGTACAAGATATAAAAACAAACAAACTAAAAAAAAAAAAAGAACAAGCTTTTTTTTTTCTTCAGTCTGACGTAAAAATCAGACTGAACTTTTCTTGTATTTGGTCAATTAGGATTACCAAAATGATTTTGAGTTACGAATTGCCAGAATAATGACAGATGGATTTTTTGGGGACAATTATCCATTCGTTTCTCTAAATTGAAAATGTATTATGTTTGTTTAGTACAGCATATGGTGCCAAAAGTGGCTTCTCCAGACAGCAAGAAGTATTTTCCAAGTCAAGTTGTTACAGGAGGACAACTCGATTTTTCAAGGCTCCGGGCTCCGATAACCTTTGGGAACATTTGGGAAACGTGAGCGCAAATTCCAAAGTGTTTCTTCTCCTTCGGTTTTGTGCGACCACATGTGATCACGGGAGATTTATTGGAGCAAACCACAAACAATATGACCCAAACTATTAAATGCCAGTTTATTAACTTCACATGTGCAGTTGTGTCACCGATAACCAAAAGCAGGTAAAATTAACCATTGTCCATGTCTGTCACATTATTTTTTTTTCTTGCTAGTTATTTCCATTGTGGGTCCTGTCAGATTCCACTTATCCGCAGGACGAATCAGGTGAAATGTCCTGACCGACTCTCCATTTAAAGGGTTAAGCTACCCTTTTACCCCACCCGACTCTAACGCCGTGCGGGCAGGGGGATGAGAGCTTCTTAAGTCGGTGTCGAGATGAATTCGCCTAGGTGAACTAACTGCCTTTAGTTTTGCAGAGCCAATCCGGTCTGCCCTCACCTATCAACCCTGATCGAGTGACCTCACAGAGTAAAAGGGTGACAAAGTGACCGCTGCGCTTTTACAGCAGCTTCATCTCTTATGAATCGATTGCACTTGTCATTGACCTAGTAAATTTAACAATCCTTGTTAGGATCGTGTGGATTTGTTTTTATATTAAGCAGGAGTTTATCAATGAGTTACTTTTTAAAATGGAATTTTATGACCAATGTTATTAATGTCGTTGAGGATCGATCTTTAATGAAGTAGAATGGTAAAAGATGAGACAACTCATTTTAAGAATGACAATGATAGATGAAAATTTAAGTATTTAATACAATGATAACAAATGTTCAGATAACATTCATTACTCGACAGTTACTCCCGCCAGACGCGGGGTACAATTGCAATGTTGAGGCAAAATTCGATGTTAATTGAACATAAATCAATAAAAGGAAAAATGATTAATATGATGATACTAATGGTAAGAAGGATGAAGTTAATGATAAAAGTAATAAAAAGCCATAAAAAATGAGGTCAGATTAAAAGCATTCAAAAGCATGAGAATATCAGGAAGGTATACATTTTTGAGTGAGCTTTTTCGGGGTGATCAAGTCCTACGAAGCTCGAAGCCTAATTTAGTAATAAGGAATTTTAGGGTTAAGGATTAATTGCAAAGCCAACTTGCCCTTCTTAGGTAACCACGTAATATCGATGGTATTAGCCTGCAATTACCTTATTATAGTCGTTTTACTCATGCCCAATCGAAAAAGAAGTCAAAAATAAGCATCCTAAATTGCATGAAGACTTCTCCCCGTTGCATGAAGACTTCTCCTTCGAATATTACTCCCTAGAGAAAGGCCTTTTTGTCTCCCTGTCTGTGTAAAACGAACAAAGAGCCTCGGACCTCCGTATCCAAGGCTTTTATAGCTTTAAATGATAAAGTTTTTCCAAACGGGAAACAGATCAACTTTATAGGTCACCTGATTCCAATCAGGGAAAATATGGGTTTTAAGAGACCATACAGCATGTAGGGAACAATTGTTTTCATTTGTTACAACGCAAGCATTTCTGGACATTCAACCACGGACCTTATTTTGATCAAGAGCCAGTCACATAGCACATAACGCCAAGAGCAATTTACACTCAAAATTGACAAGTTAGTTTTAAATGAAAAAGTCAAAAGTCAGGGTACCCGAGAAAACCCACGCAAGAACAATGAGAACTTGCAAACTGCTGAGATTTTAACCACAAAACCTGAGATCTAGGAGCCAAACAAGCCAAGCAATAGTCCCCGAGCTATCATTTGTGGACATACTGTAGTCTTAATAATTAATTTAAGGGTTTTATGGTGAGCACAGTAGGCTCATTACATTCATAAACACAGAGAATATGAAACAATATCAATGATAAACCCACAGAGATAATGACCACAAGTCCTGGTTTGAGTAAAAATGAGACGAGAACTTGCTGAGCCTTTCATTCTTTTCAAATTTGTTTTTATTTGCCTGTAAATTACAGCTCATCTGTCTTTTGTGGAAAGCAGACAGTTTGTAAAGCTGGTTAAAAAAAGATCAGAGCTGCTGGATGACAGATCTGATATTAATTTGACACGATCTAAGCCAAAGGTGTTAAACTTAAGGCCCCAGGGGGCAGATCCCGCCCGCCACTTGATTTTTTTGCAGCCCGCAAAGACAAATCATATGTTAACTTCCATGACTGTTGTTCAAATCAGTACCAAATTTTCAAATTGTCATATTATATATATGTTGAGCTATTGCAATAATTTGTGTGACCAAACACGAACAATATTTGAAAACTCAATTACCCTTGATTTATGACCCCAAAACTAGTTTGTAAATGTCATGTGTAAATATGATGGTGATTAAATATTTTTATGGTTTCATAGTCATAACGACCCTCTGAGGGAAACCGTATCTACAATGTGGCCCACGGCAAAAATGACTTTGACACCCCTGATCTACGCCAGGTATGGCAGCTTTTTCATTCCGACTTCCCCACTGAAAAAAAGCCAGTTTCATTGCCTTCATCTCCTTGATGCCCCCTCCTAGTCTCCTTGACAGTCTTCTCCAAAGAGATTCTTTTATAGGCCCTTACTCACCGGCCATGGGTTGTTTTAAATATTCAGCTCACCATGCGAGCTCCTAGTCACTTGGTGTCGGTTTTATCGAGCCAAAAAGCGCTGAAGTATGTCTGAGTCAGGACAGGACTTGTCTTTTGTGTTTGTAAAGTGGCACCAAGCAGATATCTGTTTTGTTTCTACATTCATGAAATGTTTGAAGTGCTGAAAATTTATAATAACCTATTGCTGAAGTTTTTTAGCTGTAGTTTAAGCATCTTTTTCACCATTCAAATGTTCCTTAATTTGTGGGCAGGGCTAAAACTTAGCATTCTTGACTTGACCTCACATGGCTGTGGCGTATTCTTTCTAGTGAGAGTTCCCTCACCCACTAGATAAGGAAAAAGTGGCTTTGTTTCATTTACTTTTTGCTCTGTTTTTTTTTTTTAAAGAGAGATTTTATCTCTCGCTGTGCTATTACCTGGTTAAATAAAGGAGGAAAATAAGGTCTGCCCTCGAGCTGCTAGACCATGATATCAGCCTTTTACTGTACCTTCCAATCCAAAGATTGTTTGCTAAATTCAACTAGTGCCTGAATGTGACTGATAATGTGCTGCTGTGGTTAGGGTTTATAAGCAGTTATGTGGGCTAGCAAGTGTAATATACAGTTAAGTGTCCCTATTGTGGTTGTGTTGAAAACGCCATTCTGCCAGCGGCTTGCTGCGTCGTGAGCGGCACGGCGGGAGTTACTACAATGAAAATTTATTGAGTCCAGAAAAAAAACAGCCGTGTCCATTGCATAGAATGACAACCTGCCCCGATCTAACTGATTGGCTTGCACCGAGGACTCATACTCTTGATCCATCGTGTGTGTAGAAGGTCTTCACCAACACACACGCACACACATAATGAATATGCTTCAAGCCTCCCAGTTCCTTTTCATATCGTGTATCATACTTTGCATTAAGTGATTTTATGTGCAAATAGGCAGTTAAAAAAAAAAAAAATAAAATTAAAAAAAAAAAGAGGTTGGCAGGTTCATTGGGAAATGCATGGTGGCCTGGAAGTGCAAAACAATGTAATATAAATTCTTCTAATTGTTGTTGACATTTCAGATTGCTCATTTGATTTGAAACATGTTTTGCGAATCAATAAATGTGAACGTTTTCATAAATGTAGCTGTAATGATGAGCATCAAAATACGGGGAGTCCTCAGTCAATGACTGAGATCCGTTCATATGTAGCGACTTAACTCAAATTTCGACTTAAGTCGAATTCCACCATTAAAATCTGAATTTATATCAAAATACTTTGTATAAAAAACAAATACATTAAAATAAACGAGATTAGGTACTTAGCATTACTGCTGAGAGGTGGATGGAGAAAAAGAAGGGCAGGCTGTGCTTAGCTATTGCGAAGGAACCTGGTCCTGCATCCCCTCCTTCTCGACAAGTATCAAAGAACCTTGTTTTGTGATCATTGTATCAGACATAGGAATGGAACCCTTCACATGCGCTATAATAGGGGTTTGTTTTTAATAATTGTCACCACGGTCGACCGACTGAAGCCTTAGTGGTGTTAGTGTCTCTCCTTTCTCCAATGTTTTTATGATGTTGATCTTTGTCTCCATGGTAATGGATTTTCTTTTGGCATTGCTGAAAGACAGCTTTCTTCTTTGGGCCAATAATATCTAAAAAGGAGGGCGAAAAATGCAAAGATTTTCCCAGCGCACAAACATGGACAAGCATTGGCCAGACAAAATGGTGTACGGGCGTTGTAAAGTCGAAACGTCTTAGGTCGAGACAGTCTTAACCCCCGGACTTCCTGTAGTGTGCAAAAAAAAGTTTTAAAATGGAACTGTTTACTAATAGCGTATAAGTCCATGGCTACACTTCCAATCAAATTGGGGTCACTGTGGCATGGGAACTAAAATGATTGACACCCCTGCATAGCACAATCTGGGAAGTAAGAAAAAAAAAAATTAAGATAGACTCACCGCTTAACAGAAAACGATCCAGTCAGTACATGATCGATGCATATACATACCCAACAGATGAGCAACACGGATTTGCTAAAAATATATGAGTTTTCATCATAGTGTGTCAACACAGCACAGCTGGCAATTATGGAAGCTCAACAAAAACATGAAACAAATTTTACTCCGCCAGAGCGTGACCAAATATCCTGTGTTCAATTAAGCTCCTGCCCTAAAGACATTTATATGCCGAGTTCCTTCATTGATCACAGTGCTAACTAGTTCAGAAAGGAAATGTATCACATGTGCATCTATTATGCAATACAATAATTTACAAGGTGTCCTTAGTTTACAACAGCGTTCTATTCCTAAGGCGGCAACTTAACCTGAATTTCTGAATGATAAAACACAGCAATGGGAAATTCATAATTACAGCAAATATTTGGGTGAAAAACACTTCTAAGCCCTAAAATATTAAACAATCACATCAAAACAGCAATTATGACAGCAAGGGATTTTGGGTTCTTGTAGGGGTACACACTGTTTTTCCTCATCTTTACTGATTTTTTTTTTTTTTTTAAGATGTAAGAGGCCCCACAAATGTGGAGAAACTGGTTGCATATTGTGGGGTGTACTACCGATGACCGACCCAAGCACACCACGCACACTGATATCGTCGCCAACAATCACGAGTCTCCTCCCCCAACCCAAATATCTTTTGCGGCACCAAGACTGTGAGATGCTGTATAAAGTAGTGCCACAGGTCAACCGGATAAGTTGAAAATACTTACTATTAACATGCAAACTTAAAGTAGGCCCAAATTTGGCTTTTCAAATCATTCTGCCACCGAACCTATCGCCGACAGGGAGTATGGGAGGGCTGGAAGGGAACTTTTCTCCCATTTAACATAAGTGACAGTAGGATCCATACACTGATCTTAAAAAAAAAAAAAAAGAAAAGAAAAAGACTGGATAGCTCATTGGCCACCAAAGCTGAAGTCACTGAAAGCAGAAATATATCCGCCATCTTGATACTCCCAAAACGACCATGTTGACCTGTGCGTTAATCGGCAGTTTCATGGGTGTGAGAAAACATTCCACAGGTAAGTTAGAAAGATTTACTTTGACACTGATAAGGTTTGTCTGTAAAGGCTTTTTTAATTTTCTGATGAGGTGAATTCACTTGAACAAAGTTTTGTTTACGGTTGTTGTTCACTGTGCTTACCCTTTATAGGCCGATGCTTTTTCGCGAAAAAGCAATGTAAATATTTTCCCAAATTTCATCAGTGGATAAGCAAGAAAACACATTTGTGAACTTTTTGATGAATTTCCTAATACAGAACTCTGAAAATTGAATTTGATTTTCAAATGCGAGGAAACAAGTTTAAATTTTCTGTCTGAAATAGGATGTCGCAGAGACAACAAATGAACAATGTGTTTAGCATGTATTTTCCCATCGCAAGTCCTTATTTCCAAAACATATCTAACTGACTTAAAATTGATGAATTTTTTTATGACAAAAAAAATTCTTAGTTTTTTTGCTATGTTATGATGATAGTGCTTCACAGCTTATTTTGGGAAAAGTTAACGTCATGGAAATCGGGCCCGAGGTAATACAAGGTTTCTTGGTAGTCACGGTGTTATATATCTTTCCTCTGCAGTTAGCCTTTTTTTGGCTTACCAAGTCAAATTAAAAATCCGTCATGTTACCAGAACTGAAAACATGTCAAGCTCACACGACCAGTTTTACAGTAATTCTACATGCCAAACTTTGAGGAAAAACACTGCCATAATCCAACCTGTAAACCATGTCCTCCATGGGTTTTGGGACGACCAAGATGGCGGCCAACTGGCTTCAACCAATCAACACAGCGCTAGAAATGTATGCGCTATCCAGTCTTTTTTTTTTTGTTGTTTTTAAAGATCAGTGGATCCTTATGTCTGACTGGTAAGTGGGGTGACTTTATGTACAGAATTGCTCACTGGTGCCCCTTCCTGACAGGAAAGAACTGTCCAAATCCCTCATCAGGCACTCCAAATTCCTTCGATATCCATTTAAAAGTCCTCCTCCACCCGCCGCACTGTTCAAATTTCACAAGCAGCGACAAACGTGGACGTGCCCATTCAGTGAAGAGTGATTTAAAGTTAATTCACCGTCTGACGTGTTGAAATCTCAGCAATGTGTTGTAGAATAAATACATGTCAACTTTGAGAAACTACTCACCGGTTTAATATTGTAAGCCAGGAGTACAAAGCCCCTGTCTGCAGAAACTTGGAATCGTCTGGTGGTCAGATCCTGAAAAACAAACAAAACACACACACACACACAAAGTGGTCATAACGCAAATGATTTGTGAAGAAAGAAGCATTCTCTCTTTGCGCTGAATGATTTCCTCCCATCTATGTATTGCACTTGAGAAATGGAATTCTCTTAGTTTTATTGTTTTTTTAGTAGCAGTACAGTATATTGGGGCCATTTACATTAGAAAAGGCTCCAGCACTCCTGCGACCCTTGTGAGGATAAGCGACTCAGAAAATCAATCGATAGTTTGGAAATGAACGGCGACTTCTAAGGTTTCACCCTTCTTTTTTGCCATTGCAAAATAGTGTATTTTTTTTCACGATGATTCAGATTTATTACATATTTTTCCCTCCTACACATGAGAAAACTTTATGGTAACCCAAATGCATTCATAATTAACAAACGTCGACATTATTTGTATTATTTTACCTAAAAAATAATAAAGATTTTCTTCACATAAATCAATATTTGTTGTCTTAATTTTTTTTTTCAGTATTTGCAATTTTTACATAACAGTAAATGGTACTCTCAAACTTTGATTTCATTTAGTTTCTCATGTACTGTAGTATTGTGTTAAAATCCTTTGCATGACATTTTTTCCACAGGAGTCATTTTTACACCAACAGATGTGATTATTAGGACTCCATTCCATGTCACTAATCACCAAGTTATTTTTGAGCGCGCGAGTGTTTTGTAGTTGTATAGCCAAATTTAGAGCTTTGTCTACAATGTCATTTATCATTAGCAAAAACTACACATCTAAAGGTTGCCCTTGTGCTCAATACATTGTTTTATTTATTTGGGGGAGATCCAATTACAGTTTGTGGTGCGGACCATATCCCACCACACTCCATCTTGAGCCTGACAGCTGCAGCCTGCAGTGACCCACATACAGCGAGAACGCCTGTGTCACACGCAGACGGTTTTAGGAGCGACTATGCCCTTGCTAAGCGAAAGAACATTCCGAGTAGAAAAAGGAGAGATTTTCATCACACTGCCAAAGTGTATTATGACGGGGTATAATTATTCCATTTGTCCGACACAAATGGAGCTTTCAACAGTACGCGTAAAGACTTAAGACAACTATATTCATACAGCACATTTAGGAAAAAAAAACTGGAAGTAAATATGTGCCACCAGGATTTGAATTTGACATGCAACAGCAAACGGTGTTTGAATTTTAAATGTAAAGTGATCACATTTTCAATAGTTGTATTTTAGTGCAACTGTTAATTCAACTGGCTACAATTCGCTGTCTGAAATTCACCGCCTGTGCCACCAGGCAGGGTTACTTCAGCCAGCAAATCCAGTTACGCTTTCTTTGTATGTGACGTCACGTGATTAAGAAAGCGTAACTGCGATTGGCTGGGCGTTCGCTTCTGACCTGAAGTCAACCTGCCTGGTGGCATAGATGGTGAATTTTAGACAGCGACTTGTAGCCACTTGAATTGTTAACATTGAAAAAATACATTGAAATACAACTATTGGAAAGGTGATCACTTTACATTTCAAATTCAAATCCTGATGGCAGATATTTACGTCCATTAAAAACGTACATCATTTTTGTTACAGTTGAGTGTATAGAACTGAGCAAAGTGCAGTATTGTGACACTGACCAAACTACAGTTCACCATGCTAGCAATTGGCCACTTTTAGCATGTTATATCTTTGCATCACTCACTAGTGAGACGTTGTCCAGCAGGGTGGTGGTCAGGTTGTTGTTGAAGCTGAACGACAGGACGTGACCCTCTCTGGTGCGCAGAACCACTTCGTTTTCTGCCGTTGTTAAAGTGGACACATGTATTATGCTAAATTGAAACGAGTATCTGGAGTGCCCAGCATCACGCATGAAATCTCATCCATTTCTGAAAATGTGTCTTCAGCACCTCCGGTCCAGTGTAATGCAACACTGGGGCTAATTTACATAATAACCACTCTCGACCCAGTCACCAAGGCTGGGGTAAAGATCCAGGGCCACTTTCAAGTGACTACTGGAATCCAGCTGTGGGACTACACTGTGTGAACTGCTATCATAAAGCTGTCACGTACAAACATTCACATGTCCCGCAGGTGCGCTCATGCTGTCGTGTCAAAGTCAAAAGGTAAGCCGAGCTGCAGTTTCATTCATTGCCCAGATGAGCCTTACCGAACCGGCACACAGCTGATTATTTGGAAAAATATAAACACCATTATATTATATGTTTGGTCACACACACACACACACACACACACACACACACACACACACACACCACACACACACACACACACACACACTGGATTCTACGAACTTCTGTTTCTAAAAAATTTTTTTTTCTCTCACACACGAAGGACTCTGCTCACGCAAGCTGATGAGTCCATTATTCAGGCTGAAACCAAATAAAGAACGACCCTTACCGTTCAGCCAGGTCACACAGGGGTCGTGAACTTTGAACACTTCGTTCTCCAGGTCCTCCAAGGTGAAAAGGGAGCGGCGTAATAAGTGGGATTCATCTAAAAATGAAGCCAATAAGCAGAATAAGACTACTCAAGTGTTTTATCGTTTACTTTATAGTTAACGATTAATTTCTTTTCATACCAATGTGACAATTTAAATGTTAGAAAATTGGATATGTGAGGCAGAGCCCCAAGACTTTTATAGGGTTTCCATTTTTAAATCATTGTTATTATCGGCAGTTATTTGTACCAGCTTTAAAACAATTAAAAAAAAAAAAAAAAAAACAACAACTGCATTTTTAGGATAGTGACAGTTTCCCTCTGGAAAAAGATATCACTACTGTATCTCCATTTCCACGACTTCCTTTTCACCTTGCTTACCGGGAGTGAGGAGGATGACGGAGAGAATGACCAAAGACATGACCGCCACGATCACAATCATAGCAATCCCGATGCCCTTCCAATTCCGGGGAGGCCCATCTGAACTCCCCAGCTCCTGTCAAAAAACAAAAACAAACAAAAACAGATGTTGGGGAAAGCGGTGCCGCTTAAGCTCACTGTGATACGTGTGTGTGGCGTTAGCAATTTTGATGAAGCTTCAGCCTCCTGTTACCTAGCTGATGGCTAGTGGGCGGGGCCTCCTGTTGCACACCGGATGGCAATGATGGTCATTAGATAATTTTTAAATGCAACAGAATCAGAATGAGGCCAACCAATTATTGGATTGCATCGCTCTCTTCCATTGTTCCAAATATGTGTGCATTTTACCTTTGGCTGCAGTACTTGTTGTATTAACTTTTGTGTCTGACCTTAGACCTGAGTCACTCCTAATTTGTTGCATCTTAAAATCCCTTTTGTTTTAATCTTTCCCTGTGCATCATCTTTTTGCTGTGGCTCCGTCCACCTATTTGATTTAGTAGAGGATTATTGGCGTTTGTTTCATGCTGATCTTTTTATCGGCTTTTCCTGCGGGTTGTCCTTTTACTGTTTCTGCTTTCATGTTACGTGCACTTTTAGTTCCTCTTTCTCCTTGTATGTTATATTCTACTTTTGATTTTAAATCGAGTCCCAATGACCTCTGCATAATAATTTTGGGGAAAATACTAACTTTCCATCTTTGTACTCAATATGATGCAAAATCTTTATGCTCATTTTTAATCCAAGACTTAGTCCTCCCATCCCTTTTTGATTGTTATTTTCTTTCTGCGATTAGACCCCTCTGTATGTTTCCCTATAGATCCCTCATAGATCTCATTAGTTAGTCTATGAAATTCCACTCTTTTGTGTTTTGGAATGTAACAATTAGACCTCTAATGTAGAACGCTCATTTCCTCAGCAAGACAACTTTTAGTTATGAGATTGGTAAGGTTTCTCATTGCTTTTCCTACATTGTACACTCAAAATAAGACAAAATCGCATGATTATACTGTTACAGATCAAATCCCGCTGAACCGGAAGCAATGCCGGTGTCGCTGCTTTCATGAATTCATTTATTAAATGATTTATGTTTTAACGGCACGATGGATCAGCTGGTAAAGTGTTGGCCTCACACTTCTAAGGTGTCGGGTTCAATCCCGGACCCGCCTGTGTGGAGTTTGCACGTTCTCCCAGTTTCCTCCGGGCACTCCTGTTTCCTCCCGCATTCCAAAAACATGCAACATTAATTGGACACTCTAAATTGCCCCAAGGTGTGATTGTGAGTGCGGCTGTTTGTCTCTGTGTGCCCTGTGATTGGCTGGCAACCAGTTCAGGGTGTATCCCGCCTCCTGCCCGTTGACAGCTGGGTTAGACTCCAGCACTCCCTGTGACCCTCGTGAGGATAAGCAGTGAAGAAAATGGATGGATGGATGATTTATGTTTTATTCAAACAATAAACTGTATGCTACAATAATAATAATAATTTAATAATCCATCTTCTGAGTCGCTTATCCTCACAAGTGTCATGGGAGTGCTTGGAGCCTATCTCAGCTATCTTTGGGAAGTTGGCAGCATACACCCTGAACCGGTTGCCAACCAATCGCAGGGCACAAAGAAACAAACAACCGTTTGAACTCACAATCACACCAAAGGGTAATTTAGATTGTCTAAGTAATGGATGTTTCGGGGATGTGGGAAGACACCGGATTCCCCCAGAGAAAACCCACAGAACATGAACAGAATATGAAAACCCCACGCAACAAGAGTTCATCCTACTCCCAAACCGTGTCTTAAATGGCTACGTGAGACGCCTCGTATCTCAGCAAAACCCCGTGAAGCTAAAACAAGAGTGCATATCTCTACATGGTTGGCAGGCATCACATTTAAGCTCCTCGCGAGTGATCATCAGTCACAATTAACCAATGGTATGCCTGAGGCAAGCACTGTTGCATTTTATCACAATAAGTGCCCGACACCGCCGACTGAACCACGAGGAAATCAATCAGTAAACTTAGCATTCATTAAACCTCGCCCTCCCTCACCGTTCAGCGCCAGGAACGCGGGCAGGCAGGCCGGAAGCAAAAAGGCGAAACATATTGCAGCCCCTCCTTGCTCTGTGGGCGTCCCAACTCTTCGGAATCGTTAAGAATGCCCACATAAGCATAAATTGTGCCAACTAATGCACCCACAGAAATATAACAGTTCACAAATATACAGTACAAATATATCAAGAAAAGCACTGCCGTCTGGTGATAGTCATAATGCTTATTCAGCACCATGCGTATGGCCTGCCACTTGCACTAAAATGAATCCATTTGTCATGTGCGGTTCTGGTTATTGAAAAACTGCTTGACTACTGACAGTCAAGTGCAAAGGTCTTAGGTCTTTAGCTAAAGAAAGATATGCAGTATACTTTTGTTTGCTTATACTAACATTGTTGTAACGAGCCCAGAAAACAACCACAATCAAATCTGAAAAACAGCTACCCAAAGATGAGATGTTTTCTCAAAGCACAAGGTCTATCGCCATTTTGAAAGCCGTTTGTTGTGTCTGTCAATATAAATGAAGAGCGCTACTGACTGGCTTCAAACAAAAGAAGCGGGTTAGCACATCTGCCACACAGTTCTGAGGACCTGGGTTTAAATCCAGCCTCCCCTGTGTGGAGTTTACAAAAGAGCAAATTTGTCTTGTAGTCTGATCCACGCGTTACGTGTTGTCTCTCTGCCAACTATTGTTTTTTTAAATATAACTTTATTGGCGGTCAGATAATTGCAGTTCTATATAAAAAAGACACACAAAAAATATATACATAATACTATATAAAAGGCTCAACTGGAAAGTGTTGGCCTCACAGTTCTGACGTCCCAGGTTCTATCCTGGACCCGCCTGTGTGGAATTTGCATGTTCTCCCGGTGCCTACGTGCGTTTTCCTCAGACACTCCAGTTATCTCCCACATCCCAAAAATATGCAACATTAATTACCCCTAGGTGTGATTGTGAGTGTGGCTGTTTGTCTCGATGTGCCCTGCGATTGGCTGGCAACCAGTTCAGGGTGTACTCACCTCCTGGCCGTTGATCCCTGGGAAAAGCTCCAGAACTCCCGCGACCCTTGTGAGGATAAGCGGCTAATGGATGGATACTAAATAAAAATAAACTAGTTTTTGGATTCAAATTCACTGTGCATGATAGCAACGTGGAGTAAATCTCTTTCTAGGAGCCGATCAATGACGTCACTGATCGGTTTGGCGAATTATGACATCAAAACGGATTAGCAAATGCCAATTATCGCCCAATCTGATCAGGCTGATAAAATCGGTGTAAAGTTTAAGAGTAAATGGAGAGGTTAGTGAGTCAAAAACAGTATCTTCTGAATGTTCTTGCTCAGCACAATTGGCAAGGCACAATGATTTTTGCCTCCAAAATTCTCTCTCCCACTCGCGACTATCACATTCCACAATTATGGCTGTATTCAATGTGCTGGAACGCTCTTTCACACTTAAGCAATCCAAACCAAACCATGCATGACTCAGGCACTGTGAAGAATTCACAAATTAGACACAGGAGACTTCTTTAACTCCATCTTCTCTGTCTTTGGGGCCATCCTGATTCTTCCGATAATTCAGAGAGACTGGTTTTGGATTTGCATCTGCACCAAAGAAAAAAAAAAATTCTCCACATCAGCCAAAGATGTTATAGTGAGTACATTATTTAAGAAGAAACCTTTACAAGAGACTTTCAATGGCAGATCTGCAGGCCTCCTATTTGCTACGCAGCACTGAGTTTAACGATTCAGTGTAATTGCACACAAGGGAAAGTTGTAAATTAGCAAGTAGGGCACGTATGTACCACCTTGTCAATATTTGAGTGGGCTGTAACTTTGTGCTGTTTGGAGGAACCGCTAACCAAGCCGCTTCCTTAATGAGATACGGCAGCGGCGTGATCTCGAGTCGCATCTCAGCAATTCTTTATTACATCAAGAAGAAGAGCTGAGTGTTGTCTTGCCATCACTCTCAGTCATGTCTCAGTAGTATTCGCTGTGTAGTGGAACAGCGTGCAGCTTACTGGTCTGATTTGATTTTCTTGACATACACGTTAGGTTTTTTTCCCCTTAGCAGTATGACACGCAACCTATTGCTGTTTTGCTGTACACTTATGCATATTATTGGGGGAAAACTGCAAAAAAAAATGTCAATCAGAGAAAAAAGAAGGTTTGCCAACCACATCAGTGGGAACAAAGAAAATGAAAGAACCAAGAAGTCGAAAACAGTTCTCTGCCTAGGCCAAACAATTAAAAGCCGTTCTTTTTCAGTCTGGAACGTAAACAGTCTGGCTCGATTTTTTTTCTTCTCCAAAATTAGTCTCTTTGATTGGTTTGCGAAGCCTACGTGCGCAGACATGTGACTATCTTGTGTCGTCTGATTGGTGCAACGGGCACTCAATCTGAAGTCAAAGATGGAATGGAAATAAAAAGACGCACATGCACAGGAATCCGTCCATCCATTTTCTTGGCCACTTATCCTCACAAAGGTCGCGACAGTGCTGGAGTCTATCACAACTGTCATCGGGCAGGAGGCGGGGTACACCCTGAAGTGGTTGGCAGCCAATTGCAGGGCACATGGAGACAGACAACAGTCGCACTAACAATCACACTTAGGGGCAATTTAGAATGTCCAATTAATGCATGTTCTTGGGATGTGGGAGGAAACCGGAGTGCCCGGAGAAAACCACGCAGGCACGATGAGAACATGCAAACCCCACACAGGGAGGACTGGGATTGATCCCTGGTCCCCAAAACTGTGAGGCCAACGCGTTCCAGCTGCGCCACCGTGCTGCCCACGCATGAATTAAACCCCCCAAAATTTGCAAAGTCAATCATTGTGACAGATTAAATGGTAATAGGGCAGGAAAACCAGGAAATTGGCTGAATGGGGCTTCAAGAGGTGGCTGGCATTGGTCTACATCACTGACAAAGTATTGCTTCAGCACTGCAACAACGAGTCACTCTCAGTAATCCCTGTAGGGCGAGAGGGCCCCTTACTCGATATTGTTGGAGGGCGGCTACCAGCTAGTAGGCGGCCACAAGAGATGGCTGACATTGCTCTTGTAACAGTGACACAATTCTAAAAACCCCAGACACCACAATGACATCGAAATTTGGAAATCTCCCAAGCAGGCTCATTGGAATTCACCAAGGGTACAACAAAATGAACCAAAATGAACCCTATTAAAAAAAAAGAAGAGGATAAAAGGAAAAACATCATCGTGGGTAGTGAGAAAGTGTCTCTCTTACACAAGAAAAGAAGTGATTCCAGTTTGTCCCACTTCCATCATGCATCACAATATATACCCGCACACTAAATTGGGCTACAAAAAAAAAACGTTTTTTTTTTTCAAATGACTTGGGACAATTTTGCATTGCTGCATCCAAAAATCATTTCTCTCTTTCAGGTCAGGCTTTAAAATTTTATCATAGATGTTGAAAAAAAATACCTGTAAATTTAATGTTATGTCATCATCATTTAAAATTCAGGCATGATTCTCCGTTCATCTGAACCCCTAGAGCGAAAATACTCCTCCACACAGATCTTCTCTAGATCAGACAGGTTTCTGGGCTGTCGCTGAGAAACACAAAGTTTCAGCTACCTCCAAAGATTTTATATTTTGTTTAGGTCTGGCTAGGCCACACCAGAACCTTGATGTGCTTTTCATGGAGCCACTCCTTGGTTTTCTTGGCTGTGTGCTTCGGGTCATTGTCATGTTGAAAGACCCAGCCACGACCCATCTTCAATGCTCTGACTGAGGGAAAGAGGTTGTTCCCCAAAATCTCACAATACATGGCTGCGGTCATCCTCTCGTTAATACAGTGCAGTCGTCCGGTTCCAATGTGCAGAAAACCCCCCCAAAGCATGATGTTACCACTCCCATGCTTCAAAGTAGGGATGGTGTTCTTGGGATGGAACTCATCATTCGTCTTCCTCCAAACACGGTTTGTGGAATTATGACCAAAAAGTTCCATTTTGGTCTTATCTGACCCCAAAACTTTCTCCCATGATTCCTCTGTATCATCCAACTGGTCATTGGCAAACTTAAGACGGGCCTTGACATGTGCTGGTTTAAGCAGGGGAACCTTCCGTGCCATGCATGATTTCAAACCATGACGTCTTAGTGTCAACAGTCACCTTGGAAACGGTGGTCCCAGCTCTTTTCAGGTCATTGACCAAGTCCTGTCGTGTAGTCCTGGGCTGATTCCTCACCTTTCTAAGGATCATTGAGACCCCACGAGGTGATATTTTGCAAGGGGCTCCACTCAGATTGAGATTGACCGTCATGTTTAGCTTCTTCCATTTTCTAATGATTGCTCCAACAGTGGACCTTTTTTCACCAAGCTGCTTGGCAATTTCTTCGTAGCCCTTTCCAGCCGTGTGGAATCGTACAATTTTGTCTCTGGTGTCTTTGGACAGCTCTTTGGTCTTGGCCATGTTACAAGTTTGAGGCTTAGTGATTGTATGGAGTGGACAGGTGTCTTTATGCAGCTAACAACCTCACACGGGTGCCTCCGATTCAGGAGAATACATGGAGCGGAGGTGGACTTTTAATGGCAGACTAAGAGGTCTTTGAGGGTAGATTGTGGCTGACAGACAAGTGTTCAAATACTTATTTGCAGCTGTATCACACAAATGAATCGTTAAAAAAATCATACATTGTGATTTCTGGATTTTTCTTTTGAGATGATCTCTCTCACAGTGGACATTCACCTACGATGAAAATTTCACATCCCTCCATAATTTCTAAGTGGGAGAACTTGTAATATATCAGGGTTTCAAATGCTGATTTTCTTCACCGTAAATATACAATCCACTCTCACGCATTCCCTAACACCCCCTCATTATTCAATTGAATGGACTACTGACTTTTAACTCGCTACGTCGATAGCTTGCAGGGTCCCACGCTACCTCACGGACATGCTAGTAAACATAATAAACATCTTAAAGGGGAATTCCACTGGTTTGCATTAACAAAGTATCCAATAGGTCATGTAATATGCAGTCTATTTTGACAATGTGATGTTAAATCCTCTCTCATTTAATAGTGTTTTGAGAAGATTTACGAATTTTCAGGGGCGCTGGCATTTTCGCGAGTCACATGACCTACGTGCGCAGATGTGATGTGCTACGTGCCGTAACAAAGGCTCGATTACATGGGACACCATTATGCCCAGTGCTGAGTTCTCGGATTTATCCTCATCTGATGATGATCGGGAAGATGGAGGAATACTTCCCTACACAGCCGTGAGCAGCACAGCTCCGGGGCTCAGGGGAGCCGTGAGTTCGCTCCCCGAGATGTGTGAGCGAATTGCGGGGCTGGGGGCAGCCGTGAGCTCGCTCCCTGAGCCGTGTGAGTGGGCTCCGGGACTCGGGGGGAGCCGTGAGCTTGCCCCCCGGCGAGCGAGCTCCGGGACTCGGGGAGCGAGCTCACGGCTCCGCTGCTCGGTTGATCAGGAAGACGGAGGAAGCCGCTCACAGCTGTGTATGGAAGTATTCCTCCGTCTTCCCGATCAACCGATACTGCTTTTTCTTCATCAGATTCTGCGCACGTAGGTCATGTGACTCGCGAAAATGGCAGTGCCCCTGAAAATTCGTAATTGTCGATAGCATTTTTCTCAAAACACTATTAAATGAGAGAGGGTTTAACATCACATTTTCAAAGTAGAGTACATATTACATGACCTATTTGATACATCGTTAATGCAAACTAGTGGAATTCCCCTTTAAGGCCTCTATAATGACAATGCCCACATTCCCTCATATTACTTGCACATTTCCCTTTTTGACCTCATCTTTAAATTTTTGGGGGTGCAATTTTCAAATTAAAATTTCTTTAAGATTCATGCACAATCCACACTCCTGTTTGACTGCGTTCAAGCATATTCTAATACACAAAAGGCCTTTTCATTAATAGTTAAGTCACTGTCAGAAAAAAAAAGTAAAATAACATTAAACATGAACAAAATACCAATTTTATTAGACACTCATGCCACTAATGCAGTGTTACATTTATATTGTAATATGCGCCCTTTTATCATAGTTACAATATGTGATGTACTTTTTAAAAATTGATCTTTTTTTAAGGGAAATATTATATTACACGCTACGCGCAAATAACTAGGTACTTTCTGCATATGAGTATATCGATATTGCGCGTCGAAATGGAGCTAATATTGACGGTAGGACGAACAAATGAGTTAATGGGGTAGGCGATAAAGACATCGTTCAATGCACCAGCGTAAAGGGAATCAAATGCTCCATATTGAGTTCCTGCGGGTGCACGCAAGCAGAGCGGAGAGGCAGTTATTGACGCCAATAAAGGCGACACGTGGACATATTCTGCACCGCCTGCAGTGTGTGGAAAATGATCATATTATTGTTATGGCAACAAAGTCTGTTTTGACGCCCATCCTGCTGTGGTCATTCACGAGGAATTGTCAAGCGCAAAAAGGTGGGGAGGGTTCGGGGTGGGTGCACAGAGCGCGCGCACCGACAAACAACGACACATACCAGCTCCGTGGTCATGTTTTGTTGAGTTGTAGCAATCATCTTGTCGTCGTAATCCAGCAAACCTCTGCAGCCTCGCGTGTCCCCCAAAGCCTCCGTGCATCTGCACTGTTGTCTGCGCTTCTTTCAAGTTTGTCCCCAGCGGGTTGGCGGTGCCATCTCCTCCCCCTCCTTTCTCTCTCCTCTCTCTCGTGCAGGTTACTCTTCTTCTTTCGTTTCCGACAATCCGTTACAGACTATTGATCGGGGCAAAGATGAATCACGCAGGGGTCTATTGTAGGACTTCGAAACCAAGCCAGACAGTCCAGTATCTGTCCAATAACTAATTATGATGTTATCGATCGTACACCAAGCGGAATATTGATGGAATCATTGCTGGTTTCTACATCTTTCCGCCAGTGTGCATTTTACAACCCAGCTCGGTTCCTACTGCGGTTACCCGAATTTGTAGATGAATCGGAACCCGTCGTTTTCCGTCACCAATCCAAACCAATTGGTATAATCAATATTGGTTGCATGAAATGTTTATATAAAAACACTGAAATGGCAAAAAAAAAAATATGAAAATTAGCGTGTAACTGAGCGCATTCTTGTGCTACGTTTGTGTGTCTTTGAAATGTCATAATTACAGTACATATTTGTGTGAAAAACACTCAGGTTTCACTCAGAGGGCTGATATGACGATCAACTCCTCATATTATTGCATGGACATAACAAATTGAGAGATAACAACTTTTGAAATTAGAAGTCAACGATAATAGTTCAACTGTTGCTTAATTTATCATGGAAAGGCATGGAGTGCAAAAAAATTATATTATATTATATTATATCTCAACTTTATTATTTGTTTCAGAAGGCAATATTTACTGTCATTGGTACAGATTTTAGAAAGAATCGTGGAAGATCACGCACATGATTTGGTTTCGCGGTTCACATAAAAACATGTGGCTGACCAGAGTTGACCCCCCGGGGGCCTCGAGTTTGACGCCTAAATCGAGCATGCTCTAAAACGGTCGTAAAGTCGTGATTACAGTCATCAACCGATTGAACGTTACTTGTAGGTCATAATCATAAATTAAAAACAGTAAATACAGTAATAAATGGGCATGCATTCTCCTGCTCCATCACCTTGCAGCGGTTGCTGCTCATGCCCTCAGGATGAAAAGAATAAAACATGATAGCGAGTTCCAATCATTCATTTTCCATACAACTTCTCCTGGTTAGGCTCATGGGGAGCTGGCACCTCTCCGAGATGACTTCAGGTGAAAGGCAGACTACACCATGAACTGGTCACCAGTTAGTCACTGGGTGGGAACAGAACCCATGCTGTGCGCGCTAATGTCAGTTGAGTGTAATACTACACCATCAGTTACGTGACCGTGGTACCTCTTATTTATTAGTCATTAGTTTTACCTATATATATATATATATATATATATATATATATATATATATATATATATATGTTATCCCATATTTTACCAAAATAAATTTTTCACATATTTGGGAGTTATATTGTAAGTAAACATGTGAAATATCCATCCATCCATCCATTTTTTTAGCCGCTTATCCTCACTAGGGTCGCGGGAGTGATGGAGCCTATCCCAGCTGTCATCGGACAGGAGGCAGGGTACACCCTGAAGTGGTTGCCAGCCAATCGCACGGCACACAGAGACAGACAACAGTGACACTCACAGACACCCTCCTTCCATCCATTTTCTTCACCGCTTATCCTCACGAGGATCACGGGGAGTGCTGGAGCCTATCCCAGCTGTCAATGGGCAGGAGGCGAGGTACACCCTGAACTGGTTGCCAGCCAATCGCAGGGCACATGGAGACAGACAGTTGCACTCACAACCACACCTAGAGGCAATTTAGAGTGTCCATTTAATGTTGCATGTTTTTGGCATGTGGGAGGAAACCGCAGTGTCTGGAGAAAACCCACGCAGGCACGGGGAGAACATGCAAACTCCACATAGTCGGGGCCGGGATCAAACCCAGTTCCTCAGAACTGTGAGGCCAACGCTTTACCAGCTGATCCACTGTGCCGCCCAATATTATTATTCTTATTATTATTGTTGTTGTTATTTATATCTCAAATTTTACAGGTGCTGGGATTTATTTTCAGCGTGCTTGAGAATTTCATAGCCAAGATGCCAAATTAACAGTGTCAATTAATGTACTATACCTTTATGGAGATCAAAGCCCAACCGTTCACATTTTATTTTATAGTGACACTTTAGTATGTTATTGGTTTCCAAGGCTATTGAAAAATGTCCACACATTTCTGGCTATTATAGATCTTTTCATTATATATATTTGTTGATATATATATGTATATATATCAACAATGCAATACCAGATGATGTCAGAAAAGTGATTAAACTCATTATTCCAGCCATTCACCCTTTTTTCTCATTGCTTTTACTGTGTCAAATAACATGAAAGAGCTTTTGATCCGCTCTTGACTTTAAATTTGAAAGTTCTAACCGGAAGTGTGCCGCGTATTTTTTTTTTACTTTGGACGTGACGTACGTGACGTCACCAAGCATCAGCGGCATAGTGAAGCTCCTGATTGGCTAACGGCGAAATTTTAAATATACACGCGCTGGTTGCAGTAGGATCAAACGCCAACCGAAGAACTGTGAAGGTTTGGTGCCGGTCGGTGAAAAAAATCGAAGGCCGCCGTACGAGTGGGATTCAACTTTGCTGGAAGAGGTTTGTCGACGGACATATTTTTTTTCAGCCCCGCGCAGAGTAAAATAGGTAGGCTCTCTTTTTTTGTTGTTGTTGTTGTTTTTGGATATGGGCCTTGGGGGCACTCTTTGACAAACTATCGGTCATCGAATGCACCGTTGTTAACGTCCACCGTCTGTTCACTCGCATAACGATCGTGTTCTCATATTCACTGGATTATATGTAACGCTGGGACGAGCAACATTAAGCATCAAAAGCTACACGCCGAATTTTTGCTTTTTTTTTTTTTTAATTCTGCGTGGCTGGAGAAAGGTTACAAGATAATCATGTAAAATGTTTTTTTTTTTTTTTAAGATGTAACACTCGAACGACTGAAATTTAAATGAGTGATGGGGAATTATATGCCTTCATGCGGTTCGCTTGTTTATTTCCTCTTCTGTTTAAAAAGGTTTTGGCCTTTCGAATGTCAGGGAAAAGGTAAAACTGAAAAAGACAGAAGAACCAGATATTCTGATTACTGAAAAACAAAGGTCACTGGAACCAGGTTGCTCTGGTAGCCTTTTCCATTAAAAAAAAAAAGTTTAGTTACTAACCACATTGCTGTGAAATCACGAGGTCCCAGAAGTCAGATTTTTTGTTCTTTCTAGGAATATTTTAGCTTTGATAAAAAATATACCTTGCCAGTAAACTAAACTCGCTGAAGCCCAAGAGGTACTCTAGACTTGTGATTCTCACCCAATGTGCCGTGAGCATTCTTCAGGTGCGGAGTGGAAAATATTAAAATTGTACTTAACTGCTGTAAAAAATATATAAAAGAAATACATTTTCACTCTTTTCATGGATTTAGGGCTGTGAAGCACAGTGACAATGCTCTTCTGTTAGATGTCGGGAGTAATCAATGGTTTGGTTTTGTGCCATGAGATTTTTCACTTGTAAAATGCCTTTGCTCCATAAAGGCTGGAAATCACTAGACTTTACAGTATATGGGCCTTATTGGACTATAATTAGCATTTTATGCTGATCGGCTTTAAGTTCATAATTCGTTGATTTGATAGGAACCGCAAAAAATATTTATTCCATGTCATGTGTACAGTATTTTTGAATCGAAAATCTAGTTTTATTTTTAGCCTTGTCATGTGTCTTGTAGTAGTGGAAATGTCTGACTACCAATAAAGGGATTTTTAAAAATTCTGCAGAACAGACATGTAATGCCTAGATAAGAAAAGACACATTTAGTCTTTCACTATTTATATAAATCTTATATTCCATTACCACTGCATCACATTTTTTTACGCTCACTGGGCTTCATCTTGTCAACTCAAAGGAGACGGAATGCACTTGTCGCCATGGCGATGACAACAATAATGAATTGTGGTGTGCAAATGGTGAAAAATAAGTCGTTGGTCACCAGTGCTCGGGAGAAGATGTTTCAGGCTAGCTTTTGAGGTATGTTCACGTGCTTTAAATGATACAGCTTGCAATGCAAGCAACAAAATGTTGGTGTTCCTGCACTAATGGTTGTAAGTGACCATCCAGGTGTTTTGTCAAATCACGCTCTGAAGCTTTGGTGTGTGTGAAGTAATTTAATTACAGTAGGTTCACACACAATTTTGCCATTTACTAATGATGATTTGACCTGACGAGAGCAGTGATTTCCAACCTTAAAGCTCAAAGGCACATATTTTACAATTAAAAAAAAAAAAAAAATCTGACGTCGCACCAACAATCAAAAATGTCACAAAAAGTAGAATCTTTAGTTACTGTATGTTGGTCCTGCCATCTAATAGAAGACCCTTTATTTGTTCTGTCTGTCACTATGCCTCACTGGCACAAACAAGTGAACAAAGATACATTATTTATTGCAAATGTATATTTTTTTCCAAGCAATTAAGTATATACAGGAAATTAACAAGTCATTTAAGTGGACACATTACTCCATCTTGCGATGGGATCATTGATCAGTTATTTTTTATTTTTTAAAGGGGAAATCCAGGGCTTTGCATGAACAGTGTATCCAATAGGTCATGTAATATGTACTCTACTTTGACAATGTGATGTCAAACCCTCTCTCATTTAATAGTGTTTTCAGATTTTTTTCGACAATTACGAATTTTCAGGGGCGCTGCCATTTTCGCGAGTCACATGACCTATGTGCGCAGATGTTACGTGCCGTAACAAAGGCTCGATTACATGGGACACCATTTATGCCCAGCACTGATTTCTTGGATTTATCCTCATCTGATGAAGGAATAGCAGTCTCGGTTGATCGGGAAGACTGAGGAATACTTCCACACACAGCCGGGAGCACGCTCCCCTAGCCCTGGAGCTCGCCCGCACGGCTCGGGAGGCGAGCTCACGGCTCCCCCGAGCCCCGGAGCTGTGCCGCTCACGGCTGTGTATGGAAGTATTCCTCCATCTTCCCGATCAACCGATACTGCTATTTCTTCATCAGATGAGGATAAATCAGAGAAATCAGGGCTGGGCATAAATGGTGTCACATGAAATCGAGCCTTTGTTGTGGCACGGTACGTGTCACATCTGCGCACGTAGGTCATGTGACTCTCAATAATGGCAGCGCTTCTGAAAATTTTTAATTGTTGATTAAAAAAAATCTTCTCAAAACACAATTAAAGGCGAGAGGATTTAACATCACATTGTCAAAATAGAGTACATATTATGACCTATTAGATACATTGTTCATGCAAACCAGTGGAATTCCCCTTTAAATTCAATGATTGGCTCCAAAAATCCCGATTGTGTAAAGCCTAGAAATCACTGCTCAAGATAGTTGGAAGCAACCCGAGACTTTGAGCCTACTAGGCCACTGGTGCCCGGAACTCAGAAGCAGCGGATGCAGGACCCAGTGCAAGGTGGCCACCTTTGACGTATTCATATATTGTTATTTTGCACCTATTTAAATCATTGTGGGGGAAAAAACCATTATGACGATCCCTGAACCAAACATGGATGAATATAGTTAGTAGTCATACTATAGTAGGTCGGTCGTTTGACCAATTTGTGAGATCAAAAGCATCTCAAACCCATCCCAACCCAAACCAAATCCGTCTTTCATGTCTTTAAGCATTCGTCATCATCTTTGTATTGTATTTAAATTCTTTCTCTCTCTCTCTCTTTCTCACCCCCTGCAAAAAAAAAAGCCACCATGGAGAACACTGTGCTGAGCCTCCAGAGTTTATATGAGAAGATGCGCTCGCAAGTTGAACTTCTCAATGAGGGTGTGGAATGCAGTGAGTATTTTTTTTTTTCCCCCTTCTAAATCTGACATGTGACAAAACGCACTTACCCTTTATTTGTGGAGCACTTTCAATAAACAGCCACACTCGTAAAACAAAAGTGTTGTACATAAGCTTGAAATGTAAAGTACAAATAAATGAGAAGCAGAGGTGTTGTAACACACTCCCAAGTCACAGGCACCGCTTTGAAGTTCAAAGAAGATTCTGTTAAAATAAAACTATTCTCTGTACCAGGCTTCATTCTCATGGCTCAGAACTTTGAAGACTGCCGACGCAAGTGGCTGATGGCAGAGGAGAATCTGGACTCCTGCAAAGAGATTCTCACCAAAACCGAGACTGAGAGGGGGTCCTTGGAGGTGAAATTGAAGCATGCCCGAAATCAAGTGGACGTAGAGATTCGGCGCAGGCAGAAGGCTGAGGCTGATTGCGATAAGCTGGTGTGTTTGTGTGGACTGCGTAACATTTGCAAAGATGCATTAATGTATTCCATTGATGTTTGTCTACCAGCATGTTGAACGGTGTTGTTTCACAAACTTTGATGCAGGACCGTCAGATTCAGTTAATCAGGGATCTTCTAACAAGCGAGGGTTCTTCTAACAGCATCCAGCTGAGTGCAGAACAAAGGTCTGCTCTGGCCTTCCTCAACACAAACAGCCAGGGACCAGCTGCTCTGAATACCAGCCGAAGGTAACAATCACATGTACACGTGGTCTTTTCTGGGGATGTCCCAATCTGATCAATCACGGGATAGAAAACCGATGAGATCACGTGATTTTTGTCATTTTTTTCAGACGTGATTTTTCCGTTCATAGGTGGAATTCCGTCTTTTTAAATTGCATTGATAAAAAATGATATATATTCTCTGTTTTTCTGCAATATTCTGCGTCGTGACCCGTGCCAAAATCCACACTCATTCATATTCCGGTCCGACTTTTGCGAGCGAGGTGGAAGATTAAATACACGTCTGTTGATTGGTCGAATGTGATCCTCCTGGCCAATGAAAACGCTTGTTGTATACGAAGCAGATCATGGGGCCATTTTCAAGTGAACAGGATGGCGGTGCTCAAGACGAAAGACGCCTCTCGCGTGAAAGAGATTGATGGGTCAAAAATAAGTTCTGATGGGATTGGATGGAAGGCGAAATTGTTGATACAGTTGAAAAGAAGGACGTTACCACTCTGTTAAGCGATTTCACTCGCCAAATTGATCGACCTGGTGAAGCATTGTGCACATGGGGTCAGGATACTATTGACAATGGATCTCAATAAGTTTCAAGGCATTGGAAGTTCACGTGACGGCAAAAACACATCAAACAACTGGAAGCAACAAAAACAAACTTTTCCATAGCTCGTACATTTTAAGATGTCAACCCAAGGCCAACAACCAACCCCAGTTGCAGACGGTAATCAATAACAAGGTGAGAGTTCAGAAGCAATTACTCATAAAAAATGCCTGTGTTATTTACTGATAAAGGCACATGACGTGAATAATTGTTGTCAAAATCATGTTTCAATCATTAACTAAAACAAGAAAATGAAATTTTTTTTGAATGATACATTATAAGCGCTATGAAGGCACGTTGCATGGCATGATCTAAATCTGAATTCAATTTAGTAGTTTACTGAGTTGAATTTTGTAATTTTGGGGGGGGATAAAAGTATGCAAATAATGAACGATCATATTGTGTACATTTTGAAAACACAATAGCATTTATTTATAGGTGTACTAGGGATATTTCATTCACAATACAATTTATAAAACTTGCATGTTAAAATTGATCATGCTTAAGCCCCCAGACCCCCCCGCCCCCCCGGGGTATTTTTCAGTCTTTCATTTAGTCAAATTGCATGTCTGGTTTTTCATCTGATCAAGTTTGGGGGGGCAGAGATTTTATCCATTTTCTGACACTTTAAATCTCATAGTGTCAATATAATCCAAAAGGTACAAAGAGTTTGCCAATAGGAACAGTAATAGCTTTGTTTTCTATCAAATATCTAACTTTTCGGGGTATTTTTAATACCTGGATAATACAAGTGACGTCGACACCCAGATTGCATGTTTGTGTGCGCGCAGTTTGCCCTGCCTGACCGTGCTTTAAACTGGTTGACACCCAGCCTTTGTTTACTGCAAAGCTAAACGTGCAACAATAATGACATACTTTTAGATGTGATACGTGCAAGTCTCCTTTTTGAACTCAATTGAGGCTATGAATGAGTGATATAGCTCAGGGGTGGCCAACCAGACAGAGTTCAAGAGCCATACCCTCAAAGAGCCACATTATACACATGAACATCATTCCTTCCACACACACACATACTTTTGTTCAGCCAGATTTATTGTAAATGTCATACACAACATAAGAAAAATGCCACTAACACCCCCACACCCCCTCAAAAAAAATTGTCAAAAGTCAATAATGCCCATTGTACATTTGTATGGGGGTGGGGGTGGGGTGGGCTGTTTATAAATATATGCCGCCATCTTGTGGATTTTAGAAAGCTGTACACGTTCATTCCAAAATCCTTGAGGATGCAGTGGGTATTAACCTTTTGAAGTTGATAATAGTATAAGAAAGAAATGAAACAGACTGATATTTAGTCTATTCTTTTCCAGAATGTGAGTGCTTAAAGAAGAGCATGTGATTCATTTGGCACAGCTTGAAGCAGGCATCAGGTAGAGATAGGCCTGTCTCAAATTGGACGCTAGAACAAAGTTTAGGGATGTAACAATCAGGCTTTACATGATTATAAAATGATGTAAAAAAAAAAAAAATCTATCACTGATCTGATCACAAGATGGTGCAAGGTGTCTATTTAAATGATCTATTCCTTTACTGTATCCACATGTACATAATTGCTCAAAATATAGTGCATCTTTCTTCATTTTCTTGTGTTGTCTAGACTGACCACCATAGATGAGTCTGGCTCCATCTTATCAGATATCAGCTTCGACAAAACTGACGACTCTCTTGTAAGTTACTTTTATCGAATGTTAAACTCAATTTCAACAACAATAACAACAAAGCCACGTGCAATTGTGCTTGATCTGTAATAGGATTGGGACACGGCCGGTGTGAAGCCAGTGCGACTCAGGAAGCGACAAAAGAGGGTATGCTTTGGTGTTGGCATGGGATGGTGATGCACCACAATTTCAGCCGCTCCAATGCTTCAGCCGAAAATGTCGTGTTTCGGTTCAGAAAACATTCCTTCTGGGGAAAAAAAAAAAACTCCCGAAATAACATCCCACATGTTGAAAATTGACAACTGCCATGCAAGTACCTACACATCAGCATAATGAATAATTTATTAATCAGCAATGCCTTGTCGAGCGTTGCTGAATATCCGGTTGTATTGACTGTGAGGTCAAAGAGATTGTACAGTAGTTCCATAAATCAACCATACATGGGAAATAAGCATGAATGTTAATAACAATACAACAAACTGAGTGACATAAACGGTCTAATAAGAAAGATGAATGTCTTTTTACCGTAATGAAATTTTCTTGCCATGATGAATTATAGAAACACCATGCTAATCGCTAAGCTATCACATGAAGTCACAACAGTCGCAAAATAAGTGATT
The DNA here is from genome assembly GCF_019802595.1 of Syngnathoides biaculeatus. NCBI lineage: Eukaryota > Metazoa > Chordata > Actinopteri > Syngnathiformes > Syngnathidae > Syngnathoides > Syngnathoides biaculeatus. Next base: position 19,096,348 of record NC_084641.1, read on the forward strand.
GTGTGGTATGCTTTTCACACTACTCTGGCTGGAACTGTTAAAGCAGAGGTTAGCTACCTTTGAAGAGAAAAATAACAGGCAAATTAAAATGTATGTATGAATCTTGGTAAATACGGTAATATACAACATATGGCTACAAAACACAGCGAGCGGAAACAAAAGAGTACATCACCGCTGCTATGCCACTTGTGAAAATGAACTTATAATTTAAAAGTACCGGTGGATTAATATAATACTGAAGTACACGGGTAAGGGAGAGACTGTTTGAGTGTGGGTGGACCAACGTGGAGGCGTAGGGGAGGCATAGAGAGAATCTAACTGCGCTGCGCAGTAAAATAATAATAATTAATAAAAGTCAAGTATTGCAGTTGGACTCCCCCCACCCCAAAAAAGATGGCAATTTAGCAGGTACTGAAAACCATGATTTTTTTAAAACCACGGTCAACTTTCAACACTGCCCATGTTAACTTGGATGCTTTTAATTGCAATGTTATGCTTGTCTGAAGCGTACATCATATGCATTTCAGCGATCATCTCGACATCATGTGGACGGCCCTTCAGGAGTTTCGAAAAGAACTCGGTCAGCAGTTGTGACGAAGGAGAGGGTAAAATATTTATTTATTTATTCGTTCATTTTTTTTTTTATTCCTGTGAGGAATACATCCTGGCTTAATCAAGATGATCTGCAACCAAAATTGAGTGCTGTGCAACAAGAAGAGACTCATCACTGTACCTAACTTTAGGCTTTTATGTTGTTTGTTTGGAATTAAGCTAATCTTATTTTTATGACAGCCCAATGAGAGCCTGGTGACCACCACCACCGTGACTGTCCCGGCAGATGGCGGGCCTGTTGAGGCGGTTTCTACCATTGAGACGATTCCTTACTGGACTCGTAGCAAGAGAAAGACTGGTAAGCAAACTGTCTCCTTGTTTCTTTCTATACCAAGGGTGCACAATGAGTCTATCGTCATTGGTTGATGGTATGACCACACTACAAAAAAAAAAAAATGTCAGCCTATCATCCATCCCATCACTTGATTCAGGTGTGCCCAATACGTTGACTGCGATCTACTGGTCAATCGCGAAGGTAGTCTGGGTGTAACACATGGCATTAAATCGTAGCCATCAGGCTATATAATCCTCTCTATGAAATTTGTCACTTGACTGCCAGCTGGTTTGACCAATCCTGATCTTTTCTGAAGTATCACTCCATAAATGTGCACAACACCGTGCTCGAGCGAGTTTCCCTCGAAGTTCTCCTAAAATGAGTGGGGGAGCTGGATGGGGAAAAAAAAAAAACTAAAACATACTACTTCCATACGGAATGGGAAGAGAACTTTTGTTTTTCCCCTCAGTCATTTTCACAGTGCATTTGCCTCATCTGCCAGTCTGCAATTGCTCTACTTGTCGATGATGGGGGAAAAAAAGGAATGGTTAACAATCGTGCCCATGAAAGAACACACATGCAAGGAGAGAACATATTTCAGTCTATTAAAAACTTTGTTGAAAAAAAAAAAAAAAACTCAGCTCCTAGTGTATAAATTGATGTCCATCACCACCGATGGAGCACCAGCAGTGGTAGGCCGCTCGAATGGGTTTAGCGCCAAGTGCAGGGAAGATGATGCTTTCTTGGACTTCCTTAATTACCACTGTATAATACACTGTTATACCCAAAAATGCCAAATATGAAAGACAAAAATTAATTTTGCAATGATGATCGCTTGTTCTATTCACGCCAGATCTCCTTAAATATGCCTATTCTGCTCACATCTGTGATGGCTTAGACAAGGCAAATTTCTGCAAAAATCCCCACCCCATTCCCGCGAAGCTAAATATGAGGAATATACCGTAACCAACAAAATGACGACCAGTGGCTACTCGACTTGGGATTTTTAACAGATCTGACCAACATGTTGAATGACCTTCATCTAGAGCTGCAAGGAAAAGACTAAACTGTAATATGATACAATCAGTTAATGATTTCAGACGAACAGTGCAACATCTCTCATCAAAGCACCCCTAATCTGTACAATGGTGCTTTAAGACATGAGTTTAAGGTGTTTAATAGCCATACTCTTATCACGAAGCATTTGTATACATGCAGTATGCAGTTTTTCAGAGTCTTTATGGTAGTATGAAATGTACAGAATTTGATTTCATGGTTTTCCACGTCTATATATATATATATTATACTTCGGTCCAAGTGCATAGAGAATTTATGTTGTGAAATCACTTTTGAGCACATCCTCACTTAGATTTATGTAAGTTGCTACGAAGCTGAATTAAATGTGTGCTAGCCAGTTGACTTAATTTTATCACATCCCCAATTGAGTTACCAGGCCTGTGACTCCAAAATGTGCATAGGCAAGCTCCATATTTGTGTAGTTTCATATATTATACCAACGTTTTTTGTGTGTTCCACAAAAGGTAGTCTTGGGCGGATGTAAAGAAAGTCAGTTTTGTTTTTTTTCAACTTTTATTTATTTTGGGGGAGAAGGGGAAATGACCTCATACAGTCAGCTTTTCCCTTATTGGGTTGTGTGCTACTAATTATACATTTCTTATCGTTTGTGTTTGGCTCAGCTACCATGGAGTCAGACTCTGAATCAGTCACATCTGCGGATGTTTTCAAGCAGCCCATCAACCAAGGAGTTGCCAAAGAAAATGAACCCGCCACTCCACAGAAAAACAAAGGTGTCCGTCAGCACGAGTTTGTTTCCAAAACGGTAAGAATACTTATTGGTAATACTTACAATTATTGTTCAACCACTTGAAAAAATATAAAGGTGGCGCGACTCGTGAGCGTTGGCCTCAGTTCCGAGGACCGTGGTTCAAATCCTGGCCCCTCCCGTGTAGATTTTGCATGTTCTCCCTATGCCTGCGTGGGTTTTCTCCAGGCACTCCGGTTTCCTCCCAAATCCCAAACTCATGCATGAGTTGGACACTCTAAATTACCCCGAGGTGCGATTGTGAGTGCAGCATTAGTCTGTCTCCATGTACCCTGCGATTGGTTGGCAGACAATACAGAGTGTACCACGCCTCCTGCCCGATATTAGCTCGGATAGGCTCCACCACTCCCACGACCCTCGTGAGCATAAGTAGCTCAGAAAGGATGTGTGTTTGTAAAATGTACACGCACACACACACTATGTGCTTCAAATGCTCATTTCATTGTTCTTTGAGGAGCAGTTTTGCCCATTTCATCATTTGAGGAGGAACGTTTAATTTAGAGGCTCAATTTTTTTTTTTTTTTTTTTTGCATGTTAATGGCACAGGAGCTCAAAGCAAGGGTTTTATTAGACCAAAATACCACGATACAGGAATCTCGTCAAGAATTCAATTCCGCATCCCAGGGCACTTCCTTCCACCTTTTTATTGGTGACATATTTGTGTTGTTGTAAGGATTCCCATTTGCTTGCCTGGCCGGACATGCAATGCTCCAATATCACTGGCTCCAGGACATTAGCTGTTGCACTGATTAGCTGCTGTGAGGATTTTATGGACAGTTGCTGTGGTTCAATTCCCTACATGCAAAATATGACATGACAATCCGGAAAAAAAAAAAAAACATCTTAGTCTTAGTTTGTCATCCTTGCACATGTCTCAGTTATAGTTGACCTGTTGTCTTTCTTGCAATCTCCTCCTCACTCCCATTTTTTTTTTTTTTTTTTTTTTTTTTTTTTTTTTTTTCTTTTCAGGTCATCAAGCCCGAGTCCTGCGTGCCTTGCGGGAAGAGGATCAAGTTTGGCAAGATTGCCTTAAGATGCTGTGACTGCCGGGTGGTTTCGCACCCAGAGTGTCGGGACCGATGCCCGCTTCCATGCATCCCTAACCTAGGAAGTACACCTGTAAAAATTGGGGAGGTGGGCCAAATCTTTTGTCATCCCTTTTTAACATTTAGCTCTATTGTTGTCCATAATACATCTTAGAACCGGGACTAACATTCAGTTTCTCCCTGAATCATTTAAAGAAAAAAGAAAGAAGACACTGCATTTATCCTTTGGACTACATTTTTTTTTAAAACCATAATTTAACCCAGTTGGTCTCATTTGGATCCAAAGCCTTTTTCAAGAGAAGCCAGGACATTGTCATCCACTTGCTTATGCCTCTTGAGTTTGTAGCAGGCTAAGCTAATGTTCACTCACTAGTTTCCTAAATTGGTGCTTTAATAACTTGCTCTGTCACTGTTTTTTTATTTATTTAAATCTGTTTTGGTTTTTAGACCACTTAGATTCTGATCGGATGGTATTTTTAATTTTTACATCGAGAGGAGGGGGTTTATAAGACATGGTTTTCTATATTTCATTGTCTCTGAGGTGCGCGGGCGGGTTAATGTGAAATTCCTTGGTAGGTAGTGAGGGCTGGATCATGTTCAGACGGCTTACTTTAACTTGCTTCCAGGCTACACCCTTGAAAATTCATATTGGTATTATGTCATAGTGGTAGAACATTGGTTTTGAACAGGGGTCTCAAACTCAATATCCCTTCGGGTCGCTGGAGGCAGAATCTGGCCAGCCTCGGTGCACATGCACGAGTGCGCTATTCATATTCGAAATTTTTTAAAATCCAATCTTCTCAATCATCTTTTTTATTTCTTAACACAAAATGGGGTAAATAAGTACTAATAACACTCTCCGTGGCAACACTGCTGTAACTTTCACTCATTGAAAAAAATCTTTCTCTGCTTGCATCAAGCTTGGTCGATTTGACCCCAAGCCCCCCGAGAGCCATATACCCCAATATGATTGGTTCACTTCATCAGCTCCACACACAATACTATAAAGGTGCTGTTCATGTAAAACTAGAGTCCTGCACTATCATGAAACTTTCATATCAGTGTGGGCTGCAAATGGCCTGCAGCCACCAGTTGAGACCCCTGATTTCGAATGTTTATCAGTTTGTTTGTTTTTTTTTTTTGTTTTTTTTAGTGATTTGTGCTTTGGTGAGCATATTCACCATGTAAACAGCGGAAGCTTAACCTAGAAGGCCAACATCTTGAAGCCCTCATTCTTGATGTTTACGTCATCATTCTTGATAGATCTGAAAGCCCTAGCGTAGTTTTTTTGTCAGTATTTCATTTTGTTTTGTTTTTTTTCTTTTCTGAAATGGTTATATATTCTGTTTTCTTTTGGAGCAAATAATAAAGTTACATGGAAGACTTGCGACCCCACTGTTAGGTCAAATCAGTGGGAGTTTGCGATCTTGGTTGAAACACGGCATATGACCTTGATTGCTTGTGTCCAGGGTGTTCTTGCAGACTACGTCCCAAACGTTTCGCCAAAGATTCCCCCTCTTGTGGTCCACTGCGTCGGTGAGATTGAGCAACGTGGGTTGCATGAGGTATGTGGGCCTTTTCTCTCCTAAAGGTAATCTGCATTCAAGCCACAGATCCCAGTTCTTGTTCTGTCGTGGCTGCTAAAGGATCTACTATATACAGTGTTCCCTCGTTTAACGCGAGTGTTACGTTCTGACAAAAAAACAGTTTTAAGTTAAATCATTAGAAGTTAATTTTTTTCCCTTTTTTTGTTCATATTTTCTTTTATTGACAATGTTTTTGGTGTTTTGGTTTTCTTTTTTTTTTTCAGTTTTTGATTTACACCCCCCCCTTTTTTTTATGTTTTAAGGCTGTTAAAACACTTAAGCACACACTATATCTTCAAGTTCAAACCTTTTGTAGATTTTCAGATGAACTGTCCCTGCTCTTCACTATCTGTGCTTGGCTAAGAGACCATGATGGGTTTCATGTGTGCTTTCACATTTCAGAATGACCGTAATTTCTGGCCTACAAGCTGCGACTTTTTTCACACGCTTTTAACCCTGCGGTTTATGCGGTGATGCGGCGCTAGCGTTATCGCACCTGGTTATAAGCTAGCGCCGCCCTGACGTTAAACTCTTTCTGTGTACCGACGCTTATAACTAGGTGCGCTCTGTAGGCCGGGAATTACGGTAATCCTCTAATGACTGAGCACCTGTAACTCCACATTGTCTGGAGCTTCCCTAGTCAGTGATGACAGTCCTTCGGATTTTCCCGGAATTCCAGATTTTTAAATTTTCATGAAAATTGCTTCGGGAAATTGAGGAAAAATTGCCTAAAATTAATCCAGATATTAGTTGACAACATTGAACAAACATGCATTTGAGTTCGTTGTTTTGCTTTCATGAGCGTAGCCATGTTGAGGCACTATCACTAATAACAATAACGCCCCTCTCCTCGCATTCTCTCAAGACGTCTCTTATTTTGTGTGGTCTTGACATTAATTTACGTGTTTATTTCATAAACGTTGTTAACTGAATGAGCATGCTCCAAAACAACCGGTATCCACCCGGAAACAGGAAATGCAAGTTAACCGTACTGCGCATATACGGAGCAAGTACAAAAGCGCATGTTCAGAACTGCTTCACGTAATGGGAGCGCATTTACGTCGACAGTCATCAACATCATGAGGCATGTCAAAAGGAAATTCAGTTACACCAAGGGTGCTCATTACGTCCATCGCGAGGCAGTGTGACAGCGTAAAAAAAAAACATCAAGACTATCATCCACCTCGTCGCTTAATTCAGGTGTGGCCAATACGTCGAGCGCATGCACATAAAGGCACATTCCAGGAAGCCGGCCTCCTATTTACGGCAGTCACGTGGTGCGTGCCCCCCAACAATACGTCACAACCACAGGAATGTTTGTTCCAATGTATCGCTAGCTTGTTGCCACAAACGCCGATTATGTTGAAGTAAACTTTCAGCATCTTCATTACATTGCCAGTGTAGACCATTCGTGTTTATTCCTTGACAGGCCAGTGCATTTAACTTTTCTTCAGATCAAGTTTGTCAGATTTATTGATGAAAAATTTCAAATACCGTTTCATATCCTGTTCTACTAATATCAGTTGAAATTGGAAATTATCATTTCTGAGTTTGAAATTTTAGCTTTCTATTTTAGTTTATGTATTTGTTTATTTAATTTTTAATTTACGGTTATGTTGTATTAATCCAGTAAGTTATTTTAAGACCATCCCGAATCACACCCGCAACTTTATCTGCGAGCATGACTGACCACACCCGTACATTTTTCAAATGTGAGTGAGTGAGTCTGTGTAAGTAAGTTTCTTTCGGCTTGTCCCGTTAGGGGTCGCCACAGCGTGCGTGTCATCTCAGATGAAACGCTCATATTTGTTTGGCACAGTTTTGTGTTGTTAAATGTTAAAGGCAACTGATTATACTATTAGTATTACTAGATCTATATCTAAGATAGTGGGCAATGTGGTTGAGTGTTTCAGTACACGACATAAGTTTGAGACTTAAATGTTAATAGTAATTACTACAGATCTTCTAAGAACTTCTTTAATATGTTCTGCTGTACGGTGTGGAAATTCTAGGATATATTTTCGTGTATATGCTGTATCTGTAATATGTATAATGTGGGGAAAAGGACAATTTTAGATGTCTTTTGAATGAATAGTTCACTTAATTCATTTGTCTTGAGATAAGATGGCATATTTTAATGACAAATGTGATTTTGTGCTATCCAATGATAGGGGGATGGGGGGCAAAATAATCTGGGTTTGGCCCTTGGGGAATTTCTGCCCCCTTTTTTTTTTTTTTGCCAGGACTTTTTACTTTAAATTTTGTTCACAGATATTGCAGAGGCGCCACATTTTTCAAAAATTTCCGGGGGTGAGAGCCCCCCTAGTGCTCACATTTGTATTTTCAGGAATTTTCACCAACGTCCACTTTCATCTCTGCTTAGTGAATCAGGATACAGAACACAATGCGCATTTATTCATTATACGAGACGTATATTAAAAATCAAATTTAGGGCATATCTTCGTGCAAACACAGTCTGGTTAAGGTTCTGGCCGCGAGCCAGCAAGAAATCAATACGTTTGTGCAGTCCGATCATCGCTAAATATCGCTCAACAAAGAATAAGTGTGTCAATCGTTCACACGCAGCAGTGTTATGCTAGCGAAGAACTTCAAATTCATTTATACGAGACATGTATTGAAAATCAAATATAGGGCATACCTTCGTGCAAACATATCTGTTCCGGTTGATATTAGATGGATTTAGTTGATGATGCGGTCTTCCACAAAGTTTGATCCATCGAAGGCATTTTTCGTACTGGGTCTTCGGTTTTGGAAAGGGTACGAATCGAACTTCACCAACTCGCCTTTCAGGATACCTGTCGTCACTATTACAAAGTCCCTGACTACACCTCTTAATCATATTTTTTGTTAAATAACCCAAATACGCGATAAAACGCTAACTAAACCTATACTGGACCATGCAATGTTGTCAGAGAAAATGGCGGAAGCAAAAACGGGCTTTGGTTTATGCAGATCTCTGGCCTCTGATTGGTCAGTGACGCGGATTGCGCAATATCCACGCAGGGGTCAATTAGCCCCCCAGTTCTTAGTTTCTTTTGTTTCACGCTTTTTTTTTTTTTTAAATCAATCTATGTATACAGTATACTGTAAACCTGGGAGGTACGGCAAAACTGTTGATAAACAACCTCTCATCTTTCAGGCTGGACTGTACAGACTCTCTGGTGCTGATCGCACAGTGAAGGAGCTGAAGGAGAAGTTTCTGCGCAGTAAAACTGTTCCTGTGCTCAGCAAAGTGGACGACATTCACGCGATCACTGGCCTCCTCAAGGACTTCCTGCGCAACCTGAAGGACCCTCTCCTCACCTTCCACCTGAACCGTCAATTCATGGAAGCAGTCGGTAATATTAGCTAACTGAATCTTGAGAGGCTTAATGTGCTTTTTTCCCCCCACAATATAATTCTTGAGACAGCAAACTATTTGAAACTGGGTCAAGTAGTGCACTCCATTTAGGCTCAATTGCATGAAGACAATTAATGTTTAATACCACATATTAAAGCTAATTAATTAGTTAATCTCCCAGTGTGGGCTTCTTACACCTCTCCTCCCCACCACTTTGTTTGAAAGGCTAAGTAGAATATATTATTTGCTATACAGTAGAATTGCATTTTTTTGACAGTTGTCATTTTGGCACCGAGCCTGTATTTCTGGTGCGTGTGCAGTTGTCTTGTTGCATCCCCGTGGATGAAAATCCAAACAATTATTTACCTCATTTGTACAGTGCTGTGTATACTTGTATAAACACTTACCCCAGTTCAGGTGATGGATACTGCATGGGTATTTTAGTTCCCTTGAAAAAAAAAAAAATCTTAATTGTTTGCATTCATGTTTCCTTCAAATTAATGTAGAGTCTTATTGTATGCATTTTTTTTTCTGTCTCAGAGGCTCCCGATGATGACAACAGCATAGCCCTGATATACCAATGCGTCGGTCTCCTGCCTCATGCCAATCGAGACACTCTGGCCTTCTTGATCCTCCACCTTCAGAGGTTAGTGGTGGCCATGTGCAAGACACAGATTTCTTTCCTTCGTTGTGTTTCATCAACAACTGTCACTGTCTGTGATGACATATTTCAGAGTGGCTGAGAGTTTTGACACAAAGATGGACATCAGTAATCTGGCCCGGGTTTTTGGTCCCACAATCGTGGGTCATGCTGTTCCCAACCCGGACCCCATGACCATTTTACACGACACCAAACGGCAGCCAAAGGTATGTTGCTTGTGTTGTTGGCTCAGCACAATTTGAAAGTGAATTTTGTGCAGAACATTTTGGGCGGCAACCAGTTCAGGGTGTACCCCGCCTCCTGCCCGTAGATGGCTGGGATAGGCTCCGGCACTCCTGCGACTCTTGTGTGGATAATTGACTCAGGAAAATGGATTTCGTTTCTAAAAGAAGTTGAGATCCAAACATGGTGTATCTTCCTAGGAATATATCAATTATTGGCCAGGGTGATGATATTCAGTATTTTGACCTACATTGGCAAATGTTTTTTGTCTGATTAAAAAGAGCAATGTAAAACCCTGTAAACTTCAAGGAATATTATTCATATTTCAGCTAACTCTGAGATGCAGATGACCCTGGGAATGGCCCTTTTTTAAATTTGTGAACTTACAATGAAGAAGTGCATTTCCTTTATTATATATTGAAAATGTTGGTAAACTATTTACTGTAGAATAAGACAGGCTGCTGAGGTAGGGACCTCCCTACACTTCCATCCATCCAATTTCTTTGCCGCCTATCCTCACAAGGGTGGCAGCGAGTGCTGGAGCCTATCCCAGCTGTCAACGGGCACGAGGCGGGGTACACCCTGAACTGATTGCCAGCCAATCGCAGGACACATCGAGACAAACAGCCGCACTCACAATCACACCTAGTAGCAATTTAAGAGTGTCCAATTAATGTTGCATGTTTTTGGGATGTGAGAGGAAACCGGAGTGCTCGGAGAAAACCCACACAGGCACGGGAAGAACATGCAAACTCCACACAGGCGGGGCCGGGATTGAACCCGGGACTTCAACTGCTTTACCAGCTGCTCCACCGTCCCGCGTCCCTACACTTTTAGTTAAAAATTTACGACAGGTCTCTGTATGTAGTCTTCTTCTTTTTCTTTCGGCTTGTCTCGTTAGGGGTCGCCACAGCGTGTCATCTTTTTCCATCTAAACCTATCTCATGCATCCTCCTCTCTCGCACCTCTGTCCTCATGTCCTAAAAAATTGTAAATCTGAAAAGCTGTTTTAATAGACATGCTTGAAGGGATTTAAGTGAAGGTGTGTTGAAGTTTGTATTGCGTCAAGTTTTTGACACCAATATTTTCTCGGCTTTAGACCAGGGGGTACCAATGTTTTTAAGCCATGACTGTATTTTATAGGTGAATAGTTTGTTCAACAGCTAAATTAGCAACTCAATTTCACGAATGGGAACACTCATACTGTACTTCTAGTCTGTTGTGTACATCACAAAAATGTTAGTGTCCTGAAAAAGTATAGCAAATACCTTTTCACAGCACTGTAAGCCCCCACTTCTTAGTAAGGTCCACAATCCTTTGTGGGGGTTCTGATTGTTCTCTCTTCAGGTCGTGGAACATTTGCTGAACCTGCCTGCGAGTTACTGGGCTCAGTATGTGAAATCAGAAAATGAGCAGCCACACTTGGATCACCTGATTTTCCAGAACTCCAACTGCTACACCCCCGAGAGAGGTGAGCATTCATCGGGAAGGCCCACCTGTGCCTCGATCTGTCTAAAGCGGTGATTTTCACACTTTTTGGAGATGACCGTTTTCCGCCCTCCCACCCCTGCCTCAGCCGCTTGGAATCTGCTTTGACTGGGGGTGTTGTTAGCACTGAAAATTAAAAATGTGGGGACTGAAACACTCTGTGTCCCCCAGTTTTAAAAGCATTGGTATAAAAGAAGGGTTGTCCCTGGGTGCTAATGTTTACTGTTGCTTCTGCCCCAGTGACCTTGCTCGGCCCCCTGACTCCGGAGCAGCAGATGACCAAAACGCCGTCTTCCAGCTCGCTGTCACAGCGCTTTAAATCCTCACTGACACCCAGGTAAGCAAGCGCCTAACCTTCTGACTTGTTACTTGATCGTTTCCGTACCTTCACAACATACACTGACATCAGTCTCTCGAGTTAGACGGGGTTTTCTCCTGCACTTCCTAGCTTTTGAAATCTCATTTAATTTTAATGCCTTTTGAATTTTTGGGAGACCGATTCCACGTTTCAAGTTTTGCATAGTCAATATGGCTGTTTACACTGAAGGAACACCTACCCTAAACTGCTGCTATTGAAGGTGATGTATAATTTTGTTGGCCTAGGCCAGGGGTTGGGAACCTATGGCTCGTGGGCCACACCTGGCTCTTTTGGTGGTTGCATATGGCTCCCAGAGCCCTTATAACGACATATTGTATCCAGCAGAGGTGCTCAATGTGTCCAGTCGATGACGTGACTTCGTGGCCAAAAAAAAAAAAAATGTCAGCCTTGGCTTTTTTTTTTATTTTTTTTTTTTTTTTTGAGCATTTTGGCACCACACGTAACTTTCTTTAACAACGACCTGCTCCACAGCCTCCAATGACGGTCACACACTCTTCTTCCTAGTTTACCTTGCACCGCCCCCTCCTCCACTCTTAAAATGGTCCACTCATGGTTTATAAGGACAGCGTGCTTATGCGCTGCCCACCACTGGATTTTTTTTTTTATTTTTTTTTTTTTACACAAACACATGCTTCTGTCGGCAAGCATTGTTGGCGAGCGTACATAAGTGGGGGCAAATGAAAAAAATTCACATACCACACACTGCAGCGTGTGAATATTGCTGTACTGACAATGTTTGGTTATACCTATGCATATGAAAAGTGTTTCTCACATTTAAAAAAAAACATTAAGACCAACCTACATTCACAAATAACGGCTGGAAGTCTCAAAGGCTGCATGGAGTTTAATTTAATGACATGAAACGGACGACTAAGCCATCATCAAAGAAGTCGCATTCATGGTAATAAAGTTCTTTTGTCATCATTGGTTACCAACATCATGTTGTTATTTAAAAGAATTTAGAGACTTGTACTCTTAAAGTGTTGGTCCGCCATAAAATGCATGAACACACTTGTATTTAGTTTTAGAAATATTGGATAGTTCTTTTGAAATTGCACTTTGAAATATTTGCCGTTTGTGGCTCTCCCAGCCTAAAAGGTTCCCAACCCCTGGCCTTGGCTGACACTCCCCATTCGTTGAATTGAATGAGGATAAGGCCCTCTTCATACTGCCGCACCCGCATTGGGCCGTCCCGCCCCCGATGTGACCCTTGATTCCTACATGGTACAAATTGTCACTACACACAGAATGAGCTCTCGTGATTGGTCTGTTTTTGTCACGTGCTGTGATGACGTACTAAGCCGCACATACCACCGACCCGTTCCCAATGGATGAATAGTTGGATATCTGCCACAGTTTTGTTCTTTATTTTTTTAAATCCCCTCGGTGAAGTTTTTTTTTTTTTTTTTCAGCTTTAATGGAATTTAAAAGTCAAGTTTCCTTTTGACTGACCTTATTATTGTAACTATTGTGATTGTTTGGTTTTATTTGTATTTTTTTAGATTTAGGAGCACGAACAAGTCAGCAGCGGCACTTCCTCAAGGAAGATTCTTTCAATCTCCACTCCTCAAATAATTGTTTTTCCCCTCTGCTATACTTGTTTTTGTCTCACATCACAGAGAGGTGTAGTTTTGTTGTTTTACCTTTCAAAACGACTTTTTACTTTTCAAATCAGATTGAATGGCAATGTTCTTGAACGTTTGATAAATGTGCACATTAGATGTAAAGAAAGCAACCCCGCCGCTATATTTAATGACCTCTTGCACCAAATGATATCCAATCCAAGAGCTGTATCACACATTTGGACTCTACGAAAAAAAAATGTTCCGGTTTGATTGAACCTCTCAGAGCGCGAGAGTCATTTAACAATGTTTATTGTGATTGTAGTTTAGAATTGCATATCATACTGAGAACAGTTTTTAATATCTTTGTCTCCCATGACCAAAGTAACCAAAATACAGTAGAATCCGTTCTGTTCGTTTTTGACCAAGTCAATGAAAATGGAACATGATTACATTAAGAAAGGCACTATCTTTGTTACAGGTTTTGATAGCGTTACAATGTGCACACGGTCAAAATGTCATGGCTGGTTTGTGACTTTCTCCATTTAATCATTTCCTTTGACCGCTTTTCAACTCATGTGTCACTCAGAGGTTGAAGAGTACTTTGCGGCATTTCATTGTTGAAGGTACACGCTGATGTTTCATGCCTTTTTAGAGAATTGTTCTGTAGATGTTTGTTGTGTACTCTCTCACTTTAATAGTTAAAATACAGTATACAATTTCCAACATTCATGTCTCATGTTATTTATACAGTACTTGTAAAACACTTGTTAATAAGAAGGGTTGCGTCAGGAAGGGCATCCGGCGTAAAAATTGTGCCAAACATATATGTGCGTGTCATTGTGCCGACCCCGAATGAACATAATGAGGCAAAAGCAAAAATGCAAAACGTGTGGAATGCTAATTGCATGTATTCTTTGGGTTATTCTGGAATTTGAGTATTGTGGAGCACATCAGCATATTTCATTGTTATGACTGTTTAATCATTATTTAGTATGAATGGACAAAGCACTTGAATTTAATTTAATTAAGAATTTAAGGTGGAGGTGGGACTGTTCGCGGTATTAATGGAGAGGCTGACAGATGAGGTTAGACTGGAGTCTCCTTGGACTATGATGTTCGCAGATGATATTGTGATCTGCAGTGAAAGCAGGGAGCAGGCGGAGGAACAATTAGAAAGGAGAGGAATGAAGATTTCACCAAAGTAAAACAGAATACATGTGCGTGAATGAGAAGGGCGGATGGGGAAGAGTGAAGCTCCATGGAGAAGAGATGGCGAGCGTGGACGACTTCAAATACTTGGGGTCAACAATCCAGAGCAATGGAGAGTGTGGTAAGGAAGTGAAGAAACTGGTCCAAGCAGGGTGGAACAGTTGGTGGAAGGTGTCTGGTGTTCTATGTGACAGAAGAGTCTCCGCTAGGATGAAGGGCAAAGTTTATAAAACAGTGAGACGATGGCACTGAAGAAACAGGAAGCAGAACTGGAGGGAGCAGAAAAGATGATGTTGAGGTTCTCGCTTGGAGTGAGCAGGTTGGATAGGATTAGAAATGAGCTCATTAGAGGGACAGCCAAAGTTGGATGTTTTGGAGAACAAGTGAGAGAGAGAGCAGACTTAGATGGTTTGGACAAGTCCAGAGGCGAGAGAGTGAGTATATTGGTAGAAGGGTGCTGAGGATGGAGCTGCCACGCAAGAGAGCGAGAGGAAGACCAAGCAAAAGGTTGGTGGATGTGGTGAGGGAGGACACGAGGACAGTGGGTGTTCAAGAAGATGATGCTCGGATGGAAAAAAAGATTTGTGCCAGAACAATAATCATCCAACAAGCACTGCAACTGGTTATTTCAGACATAGCCAATAAACTATTTACTATTATAAAATATTTTGACGTAATTATTAGAGCTTTTTGGCCACCATAATTTCAAAATCAATCAAATGTCTGAATATGTGGGTAGAGCATTGGTTTGGTAAACCAAGGGTCGTGAGTTCGTATCTCACTGGGGCCTCCACTCCCCATGGGAAGCACTGCCAGCGTTTCAATCGTGTTGAGGTTGCTGTGACTTCAGTTGTCCACCAGATGTCACCGTCACTGAAGCCTTCAAGTTTTGTACATTTTACTGCACAATACAGTAAAATAATAGAGGGGGGGGGGGGGGGATATCGAACACGTGAAGAAAGGGAGGTGCAAAAAGAATGTCAGAGCTTGTTTGAAGTTTCCTGAACGACATTTGGACAAGCCAATTAAATACTGGGAGAACCTAGTCTGGTCTGATGGGAGCAAAATGTAACCCTATGGATGCCATAAACCACATCACGTATGGAAGAACGTAAAAATGACAAGGCAACAGTGAAGTTTGGAGGTGGAAACGTGATCATGTGCAAATTCAGCAAATGGTTCCGATTTCTCATTTTTCAAAAAAGGATGAATCTTATTTCTTCTACTTTCTTTGTCTGGATGGATTATTTGGGTGGTTGCCAATGCCTGGTGAAATTTTCACAATTAACATCTTTGGAAATATATGAAAAAATGGTTGTGTGTTAAATACGTGTTTCAACTGCTGTATTATTTACACCCATAGATAACCAATGTTTGGGTTTTTTTTCCCGATTCAAATCAAATGTTTTTGATACATTTTTTTCAGAACTATTTTGGCCACTCTGAATGGGAGAGTCGCAAGTAACTGTCCTTTTGTGCCTGTCGTGTTTTACATTGGAGACTTTCCATAAAGAAATGAACAGATTTTGCAAATTTGACAACATAGCAAAGATAAACAGTTGCCAAAAGATGACGTGAATCATGTTCAAAATTTGAATTTACTTTTGCATAAAAGTGTCTCATCATACAGAAAAGTCAAAACTTTGGCCATGGCCACAGTACAGGAGTGTTCTTGAGGTAGTCCTGGAAGCCTGGATCCGACCCCCACTTTTTCAAGGCCTGCCTTTCCAGGATGGGAATGCCGCTGACGTGGCGCAGCAGGAACCAGACAAAGAGCGGCGACACGACGCTCAGGTACTGAGGACCTCGCATGACGGACGAGGCGGACAGCCACAGACCCGACCACTGCAGTATCTCTCCAAAATAGTTTGGGTGTCTGCTGTATGCCCACAGTCCGCTCCGGATGAACTTGCCCTGGAGACAGGAAACAACTCATGTTGGTGAATGCATCATTGATGCTCATTCACAACTGCATTTAGATGGTTTACTTACAACATTATCTGGGTTTCCTTTGAAAATCCACTTCTGCTGGTCAGCGATGGCCTCGGTGGCAAAGCCGACACCCCAGAGTGTCCACCCAATATAGTCCCTCGCTCCCAGAGGAGTGTTGCGCTTTTCACTATTGAGCATGAGCGTGGGCAGCAGTGTCACAAACACCCACACAGCTGGCAAAAAAAAAGCATATTTCACATTGTTTTAAAGACTGAACAACAGGAACAAAGTTTTTGTATGCTGTACGTCAATTGATCATTCACAGATTTGATCTGCACATACAAGGACACAGAAATACTACACTGTGTAAGAGGCAGGGAACAATACATCCATTATCTGAGCCGCTTATCCTCACGAGGGTCACGGGAGTGCTGGACCCAATCCTAGCTGTCATGCGGGTAGGAGGCAGGGTTCACCCTGAACTGGTTGCCAGCCAATTGCAGGGCACATGGAGACAGACAACAGTTGCACTCCCAATCACACCTATGGGCAATTTAGAGTGTCCAATGAATGTTGCGTGGTTTTGGGATGTGGGAGGAAAGCGGAGTGGCCACCCGGAGAAAACCCAAGCATGTAAAAGATGAAAGTAATATTTGATATATAAGAAACATTTTCAAATCAAGAACCCCTTTTGATAAAACTATTAATCACGCAAAGGAAAATTATTAAACGTTACAAACTTGGAAACTGGTTATCATATTTGCTTCACAGTTCTGTGGACCTGGGTTCAAACCCGGCGTCTGTGTAAAGTTTGCATGTTCTCCCCGGGGTTTTTCCTCCCACATCTCAAAAACATGAATTAATTGGAGACTCTAAATTGCCCGTACGTGTGAAAGTGAGTGTGAATGGCTATTGTTTGTACCCTGTGATTGGCTGGCAACCAGTTCAGCGTGTACCACTCGGATGTACTCTCCCCCAGCTTCAGCTGGGATGGGCTCCAGCACGCCCACAACCCGACAGAGAATAAGTGGTACACAAAATGGATGGATGATGTACTTGGCCAATATTCAAATGAGCATATTCCTCTTCTCGTTCTCACACGACTGCTTATGGTGTTGTACATCAAAACATTATGTCTTCAGTAATTGCTTGAAGGTCTTGAAAAAGAAAATGAAGCACTTGGGAGTGTATGACCTTAGTGGCACACGATTCCCATGCACTCGTTCTAGGTGATGTGTGACCTTTTTGGAATTGCAGCAAGACCTGTGCATTTACATGTGACCCCTTAAAGCTCAAGTGTCACGCCTATAAACATTCTAAAATGGAAATTGTAATGAAAAATACATATGACATTATTCACTCCAATGTCTATACGAAAAAAATATGAGCGGAGAGCGCGTCATCGATGCGCAAAGTTGCGGAAGTCTCATTCGACATCCAAGTGGTAGCCATGTTGCCTGCAACATCATCAGCAGATTTTACACCGGGACATTTGCCATTGAAAACACGTAGTGGCAACTTGCTATGGAACATGGAAGCTCTTTTCAAAGAAGACAACATCTCACAATCGGGTGAAGTGACCAGGGCAATATTACCCTATCGTTTCGACCCATATTTAGATGATATGCGGATCACTTCTAAGTAACAACAGACTCCCCGGCGGTATGTATGAGCGAGCCCGGTCGAGGCGCCGGCAAATCCGTCCGCGGTACCAACGGGTACATCAACACATTTAGCACCCCTGACTTATGTGCGCGGATCTTTTGTTAGATTCTGAGCGGATTATGTGGTCCCCCCCAAATGATATATATATATATATATTTTTTTTTTTTTTAAATAGCAGTATACACACCTAGCTGTCATTTGGAACCCACGAAGCTCTTGTCCTTTGCACCCGTGCAATCCATTTTTCACGACAAAACGGGTCTTTTTGAAAAGTATGAAGAATGAATCCATCCTCCAGAGTGTTTGAACGATATCCAGCAATACGAATTTTGGCTAACACGAAGGAACAAAGAGCTACCTTCCAGCAGGTAAAACTCGTAGAAACATACGAGCCCGCCTGAGTGCCCTCCTGCTGTTAACGTCACTTCCTGCTTCTTGTTGAAAACAAATCCCTCGAGAGGATTTTCATGGCAGGAGTTACAAAAAGCCATATACTTCAAAATCATCTATTGTGGTGGAAAAAAAACAGATGGGTCCATTCCGGGTGCCTTTTTTTCATTAATAACATAACAAAAATCATGCATTTCATGACACTGGACCTTTAAACATGAGCCCACATTGCATTGCAGCCCTCGTGTCTGCTTTGAAATCTCTCTGTCCCATTTGAGATCCTCTAAAAAAAAAAAAAAAAGTGGGTGTATAATATTTTAGATTATATTACCAAGTCCCAATAGGGGCCACCCAAGCGTTCTTAAATACCTTGAATAGTCCAGTACACAAAGAACATCCCCGGGCTGCCTCGCACATTGTTAAACCTTCGATCCTGGCCGTCCTTCAAGATCCGCATGAAGAGGAACGTACCCAGCCTGCGGGGAAAAAAAAAAAAAAAGCGTTACCACCTACCGGTCGCATTAACCCAGGCATTATTCATTAACCCGACTTGAGGGTGAAGCGGCAAGCCTGAAACGCAGAGTCCCTCGTGTTGGGGGCAAACCACCAATCTGCTGCCCCCTCAAATGAACAAAATGGATGGATGACTGTTGCATCATGACATTGTCAAACTCATTATGCACCCCCCAAGTGAAAAACTGACCCTCCGTGACCAAGGGAACATACCTGAGCCCCCACGCCGTCACCAGCCCGGTCTGAACATTCTGACGAGGGAAGGCGGCCCCTCCCCACAGACGACTCAGGTGGGCAAGCAGTAAAAATGTGCCAGATCCTGAAAAGGACCAAACCGGAGAGGCGCACATCACATTGGATGGCTCAATGCCAACTAAGGCGTGTTTTCATCAATCTTTTACGCAGGAAACGCCGGGTAATTGGTTCCAAGGTTCAAGGGTGAATTGGCCCAGAAGCGCAGTGGAGAAGCAACAAGGGACGCCAACGGGTGACACTGACATGTCAAGGTGAAATCGGACAACCGCATTCAAAGGTAAGATTTGAGTGATTGAGTCGTAACAATGGACGAAAGCAGCGGTTCTCAATTTACCCCGGGACCCTCATTTTTCCTCTCGTCACGAACTCACGATGCAGATTTTTTGACGCTCAGAACCATGAAAAACTGTATTGTTCAACGATGGCCTCTAAAAACATGTGTATCAAATATTCGTAAAGGTGACTTAACATGCTTGCACCTCGTGCTTGAAGTGCCTATTAAATATCCAAAGTATACAAAATTGTGGCACTTTTTAGGAAACTCCCTTACCCGATGCCCTTGTGAGGGAACGCGTCACAGAGATGTTACACTACAGGCAATAACACTTCTGACAGTTGTCCAAAAGTAAAAGTTGAACTTGGGAGGCACTTCATGCGAAATTTCACTCTTACGGCAGGAATGTGACCAAAATTTGTACGACGCTGTCAAAATGTGCTGTCATCTGTCACAAACCTGCACTTCGGCGTGGAGTAAAGTTATCATCACAGTAAATATCTGTATCGACATTTCTATTCGATGAAAAACTAAAAAGTACGGCGGTAAGTGAGCGTGCCTTTTTGTCCCGCATGTCACGTATTCGCATATCTACGGTGATCGTAACCTCCCACTGCCGTCAACAGGACGTCCCGTCGTCGTTTTTTTTTTTTTTTTTTTGGTTTAAATTACGTCGCGAATTACCGAGTGAGAATAGCTAGAGTTGAGACAAACCTGTATGTTTTTGTATGCATTTACATTTTACATCGATTAATTGAAATAAAATCAAAGAAAATAATTATTCCTTGCTTCCTTGAAAAAGTCTCATTATTATCATTATTTACAATTTTATGTTTGCGTAATAGTTTGAGGGACAAGCCACTGAATAGCTTGTTTCACAACAGCTTTTGTAATGCGATTAGCGACAATGTTGACGGACGCAAGCCAACATCACAATAAAATAGCCGTTTCATTTAATCAATCGAGTCTGTCTGAAAACGCGTCATTCTAGAGTATATTCTAACTTTTTGTGCACGGCCCGTGAAAAACAAAACATTGGCGTAGCTACGTTTGTTTTTGTTTACCTGCCAAGTCGTAGAACTTTTCGGTTTTGAACAGAGCCGCCAGCGCCCAGCCTGCCCACTGGATGCCGAGGTCGGTGGCGGCACATTTGGCTACCGTGCTCCCCATGATTAAGTCGCCCAAGTCGGCTAGCAGCTCTACAGCTCGAGACTTTGGCATATCACGAAACCACACCTCCTCAGGGGAAAAAAAAATAAAAATTTACCGATCATTAGTCCACAGCCGCCATGTTGCGATGGGGCGCGGCTTGTACGCAAGGTGTTGTGGGTAATGAAGTCACTGGAGCCCCGTGAGCTGTCAGGTGAGATCAGACCGCATCATATACAAGTAAAATAAATGGCTCTTATTATTATATCATACTCAGACAAGACTAACAATGGCGGGTCGCTCAAGTCCTAAAGGCAGCACCGGAGACTTTGCCAAAAAATGCCAAAGACGGCTGAGCAGAGGCAAAGAAAAGGTACGCTTCGCAAAAGATAACATTAAAATATGACAAATATTGCCTTGCTGTTAATTTGTCATTTTTATTTTTCATGCAGGTCCTGCAGAAATTTGGGAAGTCAGAAGAGACCAGGGATGATCAATTTGAACATTATGTACAAGAGTTTGACGACCAACAGGTAATTATTGGCCATCCTGTGAATTGACGGATTAATTTGGGATGTAAAACGAGCGAGGCCCAACACGCAATTTGACATGATTTATAAATTCTCGTGTACTCAACTGGCAGGCTGATGGCAACAAACTCTACAAAGACCTGAGGAATTATGTAGAAGCAGTCAGAGGTGAGTCCGTTTGTGTGTCATTGAAGCAGTAGGCCGGATTTTCCACGTGTTTGTCTACTTCCTCCAGATATGCGAGAAGCCTCGAGACGTCTTTCGCAGTCCTTCTTCGATGTTTACGAAAGCGACTGGGTGGGACAAGAAGACGTCGGCGCTATAGTGGAGGTCATGCCTGTAACTGTTTGGACATTAGCGCCGGTGTTCTTGCTACCTGTAACATGTTGTGCCTTTGAGGTGGTAACTGTCAGATTGAAATCATACAAATTTATTATACTTTTATTCCAGGCTCTATTTTTGAGTTTTACTTTATACATTCATCATTTATATATCATATGTGTCTTTTAGGGGGAGGACCTCCTCTGGAATGACTACGAGGTGAAGCTGTTGGACCAGGCCGTTCGGACCATGGAGTCCTATACGGGCCAGTTCCTCGACGTCAGGGTACGAGGTTGACTCAACGCGCTCACTATTTATTATACAACACTTACAAAATTATAATGAGCTCCAGTACAAAAGCTTCATCATAGCTTCTGCCTTGATAGAGATAATTATCTTCAATTTTGGTGTCATTGTTCGAAAAGTATTCACTTAACTGGACACCGTCAGCCACAAGATTACTTTATGTTCCCCCTATTATCACATTTATTTTTTAAATTAAATTTATGAACAACATTATACAAAAAATAGAATAAAAGACAAAAGGGAACATAACACATTCCACTCATAATATTATATACTATTATAATATTTTATTCTTCTATTTCTTCCAATAAAATTACAAATGTACGTACTTTTTAATGTTGCAACTTTATTTCTGTAAATACAATAAATATATTATTACCACTTTATTGCACTACTATTACAGTTTTATTCCTTTAACTACAGTCCACCCCCCCTCAAAAAAAAAAGTATTGGAACGGCAAGGTCACTTCCTTTGTTTTGGTCATATACTGAAGACATTTGGGTTGCAGATCAAAATATGAATACAAAACAAATGTTCAGTATTCCGTCTTTTATTTCATGGTCGTTACATCTAGATGTGTTAAACAACTCAAGACAGAGCACCTTTTATTTGAAGCCACCCACATTTCAAGTCAAAAAAGTATTGGAATACACATGGAATACTCACTGTGACGAACGTTTCACATTTGGGGGCACAATCCTCAGTTGCAAGAGCTTCCCCTGTTGCGTTTTTCAATTAAGATGCTTTTCCAGACCTTGACTGCAGCCTCCTTCAGTTCTATTTGTTTGTGGGTGTTTCTCCCTTCAGTCTCCTCTTCAGGAAGTAAAATACATCCTCTATTGGGTCGCAATCTGGTGATTGCCTTGTCCAGTGAAGGACCTACCACTCCCCCCCCCCCCCCCCCCTGATTAAGTCCCATTATTGTGTTGGCAGTGTGTTTTGGGTCATCTGCAGTTCACAACAAAGTCAAAGCAATTGAGCTTGCCGTTCCAATACTTTTACAGGGGATTACAAGTTTTTTTCCCCCTTCATGTATTGGCACACATAGACATTTGCATACATGTTAAATTTCTGCAGGTGTACCTAGTGAAGTGGCCACTGAGTAGTAAGTTACAGTTTGCTTTTTAGGAAAAAGTGGCCAAAAGGGGGAGGAAACTGGTGGACTACGACTCAACCCGTCACCACCTGGAGTCTCTGCAGATGGCGAAGAAAAGAGACGACATCAAAATTAACAAGGTCATCATTAAATACTCAACATTTAAATTGTACAAGCTTTTCCCCCCAAAAAAAACAGAACAAAATGTAGTGATGCGGACTTTGTATCAGACCGTTGTGGTAAAGAGGGAGCTAAGTCGAAAGGCAAAGCTCTCAATTTACCAGTCGATCTACGTTCTTACCCTCACCTATGGGCACGAGCTGTGAGTCGTGACCGGAAGAACAAGCTAGATACCTGATACAAGTGGCCGAAATGAGTTTCCTCCGCAGGGTGTCCGGGCTTTCCCTTAGAGATAGGGTGAGAAGCTTGGTCATCCGGAAGGGGCTCAGTGTTGAGCCGCTGCTCCTCCGTATTGAGAGGAGCCAGATGAGGTGGCTGGGGCATCCGATTCGGATGCTTCCTGGACACCTCCCTGGTGAGGTGTTCCCGTCATGTCCCACCGGAGAGAGACCCCAGGGACGACCCAGGACACGCTGGAGAGACTACGTCTCTCGGCTGGCTTCGGAACGCCTCGGGATACCTCCGGAAGAGCTAGAAGAAGTGGCTGGGGAAAGGGAAGTCTGGGTATCCCTACTGAAGCTCCTTCCCCAGCGAACCGACCCGGAAAAGTGGTATAAAATGGATGAATGGACAAAACAAAACGCTTTTCCCAATTCCAGGCAGAAGAAGAGATGAATGGTACCAAATGTGTCTACGAAGGAATCAATAATGAGCTGAAAAAGGAGCTCCCTGCGCTGCATGAAAGGTATTTTTATTCATTTTCATATTCATCTTTTTTGGCACTTCATGTTAATTTCCTTTTTCCATCTCAGCCGCATTGGATGCTACGTGACCGTCTTCTCTGCAATATCAAGTTTACGGGACATCTTCTATAAGGAAATGAGAACAGTACGCTGCGTTACCAGAGACAAACCAGGACATGCAAAAAAGAAAGCATTTCTTTTGAACCAAACATCCTCTCTTGTAGCTCAACATGGATCTGCACAATGTGGTGAAGGAACTGCAAGCCCAGCATCCAGACAAAGTGTTTTCTGTCAAGGGAATGCAGAGGTTCGCACTTTTGAGATTTATTTGGCATGTGCAATAAAATGTCGCACATAAAATGACTGCAAATACTAGCTTTGATGGTCAAGTTTGAGGATCCCACCTTTGCATATGTTGGACGTTTCTCAGACAGACAACCATTCACAATCGCATCCACACTACTTGCATGAAAGTCAGGCGAGTGAACCCCGACGCCGTCCAATTAAATCCCTGCTCTGTCATGCAAAATACATATTAGAAAGAATGAAAAAAATCAGCAACAATTGCTCTGGCATGCGCTGTCCCAAAGGCACAGTTAGCAACTCCCATAGCTACATTTTGACTGATATCCTGTTCATTGTTCCAGGTATGGCTCCCTGAGGAGACGAACCCTGATTTCCCCCAAGGCTTGGAAGTCCAGCTTCTCTGAGTTCCACAGGAGCTACAACCCCAAAAGTGGCCAAAGATTTAGTTTCAGATCCCCGGAGAAACCTCGCCACAGCACTCTGTCCAGAGAGAGTAGCGCCGTCGCAGTCTCTCCGCTGTCACCTCCTTTGGAGAACACCAATTTGGAGTCGAGGGGCTCAAGCCGCATCAAGATACACGATCTTTGTGAACAAGAGGATGCTGGGGAAGCTGAAAACAAGCCCGTGTCAGAAAAAGAAGTCACCGATCCCGAGAAGGGTGAGGGTTTGAAAGAAGAAGAAGAGGCTGGAGCCAAGAGTCCCGCAAATTCGCAAGAGAAGCAAGTCGACCGTCCACCGAGCGAGAGCAGCTGCGAGCTCAACAACTCGTGTGACTCCGACAGTTTGGAGCTCCAGCTGACCGCAGAAGACGACGCTCCACTGCACATCAACGACATGGGCCACAGCCACGACGCTCCCAAGGCCAACGGAATGGAGAACGGGGACGTTCCCGGGTTCGACTCTGAGGAGATGGGCAAGGTTTGACTTTTGCTTCACAGACTTTTGTGGCCATACTAGCTTTGCTCCAGATAAGAAGCTGTTCCCTTGGGCTCCACTTGATGACCCAAGACTGTCCCAATTTATAGGCTCCCTCAAATATAGCCTTCTTTTTACATTCTGGGGAGGGGGTGGGGGGGTCCGGGACATTGCTTTTCACCTTTCAAAACTTTCAACGTTAAAAGCAATGCCTTGTGATATGAGTTGACACCACGCCTGGAATAGCTAATCCGGAGCACCAGAAGAATTCCCGGTAGGCCGAATCGCTTTACGGGCTGCATGTACACTGCAGGAATGATGTGTGGCCGCTCCCCATTCGCCACATTGCCAGTGGCGTGGTGAAACGGAACGGGGCGAGTTAAATATTTCCTCCGTTTACCACGCTGGCGAAGGGCCAATCTACTGAGTATCGAGTTTCTCCAGCCCACCACTGCCCCGCTCTCAAATCTTGGGCCCAGTCCTAGGAGGAAAGTCTGTTGTGTGCACCTGCCCACTCTCAGAGGCAGTTGCCCGTGTGTGCCCGCCCACACACCACCAGGGACTATAGTGATTGGCAGAAATATGCAAATCCAATAATCCCAGTGGCGCAGAATTGGTAACAGTACAATCCCAACGGCGCGTCTCAAACGAATGACGCATTTTTTTACTGTATATATGCCAGTGGAGGCATGATGCAATAGTTAAGACACCTTTGCTGTGAAACTAAAATGGAAGAATAGGTGAGCATTGCTTGGGTTTATGAAGCAAAAACGACTTCTGCAGCCCTGAGCTGTGCAAAATGGCCAACCGTTTTTTTTTTTTTTTTTAGGATTATGAAGATGCGGAGAAACAACCCTTTTGTTTGGATAAAAATTACCAAATTAAATCTGAATGGTTTGACACAATGAGGAGAACAGTTTTTTAGTTGTTGATTATGTGAAAAAGGAGGATATAATCGAACGCCTTCACGTTCACAGATTCACCAAACGTCCATAAAAAGAACGAGCTTTTAAATATCCTAACCCATTGAAACATTAGGGTAAGGGTGTCAAAATTATTTTTGTCAGGAGCCACATTGTAGTCGTGGTTTCCCTGAGGGAAACCATGAAAATCTTTAACCATCTCATGTTCATACATAAAATTTATTGACTAGTTTTGGAATCAGAAATCAATAATTTGAAATTTTGGTACAGATTTGAACAAAAATCATGGACGTTGATACACATGATTTGCCTTCGTGGGCAACATAAAATCATGTGGCCTGCTGGATGTGGCCCCCCGGGACTTTAGTTTGACACCTGTGCATTAGGGACAAAATAATTACATCTACACTTTTATACTAAGATCATCTCAGAAATCAGTCTATAGAGGTCTAAATAGAAAAAATATCGAACCTTTAAAAAAAAAGCATGTTACAAAATGTTAGGTTGTTCTGTGGGGGGCAGGGACTGGAACAAATGAATTATCCATCCATCCATTTTCTTAGCCACTTATCCTCACGAGGGTCCTGGGGAGTGTTGGAGCCTATCCCAGCTGTCAACAGGCAGGAGGCGGGGTACACCCTGAACTGGTTGCCAGCCAATCGCAGGGCACACGGAGACAAACAACCACACTCACAATCACACCTAGGGGCAATTTAGAGTCTCCAATTAACACATGGGGAGAACATGCAAACTCCACACAGGCGGGGCCTGGATCAAACCCGGGTCTTCAGAATTGTGAGGCCAACGCTTTACCAGCTGATCCACCGTGCAGCCCATGGATGAATTAATTTCTATTCATTTCAATGGGAAAGAGAATTTGACATACATGGTTTTTGACTCATGAGCGTGCTCACACAATCCAACTTGTACCTCAAAATTATAACTGAGCTTGTCTTTTTATTATTATATATACGACGTTGCATTGTAGTAGGCTGCACGGTGGACGACTGGTTAGCACATCTGCTTCACAATTCTGAGGGCTGGGTTGAAATCCTGGCGTTGCCTGTATGGATTCTGCATGCTGACCTGTGCGGGCTTTTTGTAGGTAGTCCGCTTTCTTCCCACATCCAACAAACATGCATGGTGAATTGATTGTTTTTATGTGCCCGGCAATTGACCCCTCCGTACAGGGCACTTAACCACGCCTCCTGAAGCGACGTCACGCCACGTGCGCTGACGTAAGACAAACAGTAAAAATGGCAAATACAATACAATACATTCTGAACTGAGACAGACTCCATGCTTCTGATTTCATTCAAATCAACAATATATTATAGATTCTAAATACAATACATTCTTAACTGAGAGAGACGCCATGCTTCTGATTTCATTCAATCATTCACACGCAGCAGTGTTATGCTAGCGGAGAACGTCTCATTCATTTATACGAGACGTGTATTAAAAATCAAATTTAGGGCATATCTTCGTGCAAACACAGTATGGTTAACTTCGGCCGCGAGCCAGCAAGAAACCGACACGTTTGTGCAGTCCGATCATCGCTAAATATCGCTCAACAAAGAATAAGTGTGTCAATCGTTCACACGCAGCAGTGTTATGCTAGCGAAGAACTTCAAATTCATTTATACGAGACATGTATTGAAAATCAAATATAGGGCATACCTTCGTGCAAACATATCTGTTCCGGTTGATATTAGATGGATTTAGTTGATGATGCGGTCTTCCACAAAGTTTGATCCATCGAAGGCATTTTTCGTACTGGGTCTTCGGTTTTGGAAAGGGTACGAATCGAACTCCACCAACTCGCCTTTCAGGATACCTGTCGTCACTATTACAAAGTCCCTGACTACACCTCTTAATCATATTTTTTGTTAAATAACCCAAATACGCGATAAAACGCTAACTAAACCTATACTGGACCATGCAATGTTGTCAGAGAAAATGGCGGGAGCAAAAACGGGCTTTGGTTTATGCAGATCTCTGGCCTCTGATTGGTCAGTGACGCGGATTGCGCAATATCCACGGAGGGGTCAATTAGCTGGCGACCATTGAGGGGTGCAGCCTGGCTTTTACCCTCATTCAGATGAGATAAGCGCTAGCACACCTGTGACCCTAGTGAGGATAAGCGGTACGGAAAATTGATTCATGGGTGTATGTTGGCGAAACACAAGCGGAGTAGTGTTAACGCGTGTGCCTCACGGGTTTGCTTTTCAGGATTTGAATGTTGCCTCCGGATTTCCTGTATGAAATTCAAATGTTATCTGGCTTGCTCCCACATTCCAAAAGCATGCATGCTAAGTTCACTGACAATTCGAGATTTTCCAGAGGAGACAATGAAGTAGATCAGATTTTCAGGATTATAACAGATGGTTTGCCCCTCCCAGGCCTCCAGCTATTTAAGAGTCCCAGTTTATCAATATTTATTTTTATTTCCAGGCAGCCTCGGCAGACTCCAAGAGCACAGAGGTCTAACCAGTCCACTGTGAGCATCTGAGAGCGGAAGAGACGGAAACCAACGACTGCAGAAGAAGAAGGAGGAACAAGATTTGATGTCATTGTTGTACACCCTCCTACATACTCAGCATCTATTTTTTTTTTTATTTTTGTCCACTTATAGACATAGAGCATAGCCACAATCATGATATGTTGTATTTTAATGCTACTATACTTGTTTTGTCACTCTTGAATGAAGATGTTAATCCACAATTCGAAGTAGGTAGCTCATTAATTCATTTTCACATATCCAAGGGATTCCAATCATTTTTTTTAATTGAAATTAAAAGAATTGCGTTAAAATGGCATCCATCAATGTACAAGTAGTTCAAATCTCATCATCATGCTTCATGTGTGGCATTCGCAGGGTCTGTCTGTGCTTGCGTGGGTTTTCTCTACACGCTCCAGCTTCCTGCCACATTCCAAAACTGTCCTTGTGAGTGTGAACAGGTTTTTTTCTTTGGTCCACGTGTTTATCAGCATGTTCCTTCACTTCACTTCCGGCCCAGATTCGTTTGCGGAACCCAACCCTTATGAGGACGAGCACTCGAGAAAATGGATGGTAGGAGTGCAGTATTTGGCCACAGCCAGCAGAGATGCTGCCAAAAAGAAGTACAACATCACATGAATTATGGAAAGTTTGGCTATAGCACACCTCTCCTGGTCAACATTATTCTAATGTATCTCAATCCATCCATCCATTTTCTTAGCCGCTTATCCTCACGAGGGTCGCGGGGAGTGCTGGAGCCTATCCCAGCCGACAACGAGCAGGAGGCGGGGTACACCCTGAACTGGTTGCCAGCCAATCGCAGGGCACATAGAGAGCGGAGTGCCCGGAGAAAACCCACGCAGGCACCGGGCGAACATGCAAACTCCACACAGGTGGGTCCGGGATTGAACCCTGGACCTCAGAACTGTGAGGCCAACACTTTACCACGTGATCCCCGGTGCCGCCATGTATCGCAATGATATATTCAAATAATGATTTGTTTTTATCCACTACTTGTCATTTTACTTATAATAATGTTAACATTCCATCAATCTTCTTTTTATAGTAACCTATTCACAGTTTCTTTCGGCTTGTCCCGTTAGGGGTCGCCACAACGTAACATCTCGGATGAACGCTCATATTTGTTTGGCACAGTTTTTACGCCGGATGCCCTTCCTGACGCAACCCCTCCTGGGGAGTGGAGGCCCCAGTGAGATACGAACTCACGACCCTTGGTTTACCAAACCAATGCTCTACCCACATATTCAGACATTTGATTGATTTTGAAATTATGGTGGCCAAAAAGCTCGAATGATTTACGTCTAAATAGTTTATTGGCTGTTATGTCTGAAATAACCAGTTGCAGTGCTTGTTGGATGATTATGGTTCTGCCACAAATAAAATGTAAAATATGCACCCTCGGCTCGCCTGATGTGGTCCATTCATTTCAATTTCTCATTTATTTATAAGGGTTAGTACCCTTTAGAAGCAGTGCAGTCTCAGATGAATAAGTTTTGATTCATATGTATTTATTTAACCTACACCGGTCCACATTTGCAATGCCGACCTGGCAGAAAATCGTGGAGTAAAACAAAGCAAAAAATTTAAAAAAATGAACCTGATTGTAGAGAGTCGATTGAGGGTGTTTTTGTAATATTTCACAGTAAAAATATCTTGCCACATTCCCCCTCCACCCCAAAAAAGGCATGCTCAATTATTGTTGCTTTTCATTTGTGTCTAGAAATGACTTTCATACAGATATTTACTGTAATAAATTAAAAAGTATAAAACCAGAATAACATTTTTATACATAAAAAGTCCACACAGGTATTTACTGTAATATTAATTGTCATGACTTTATATGATTGCATAAATTAATGATACACCAATTATAATTTATTATTTTATTCATTTTAATGACTTTTTTTGGTGGCTCGGTGGATCAGCTGTAAAGTGTTGGCCTCACAGTTCTGAGGTCTGGGGTTCAATTCCTCCCCAGCCTGTGTGGAGTTTGCATGTTCTCCCCTTGCCTGCATCAAAACATGCATTAATTGGACACTCTAAATTGCCCGTAGGTGTGATTGTGAGTGTGGTTGTTTGTCTCGAAGTGGCCTGCGATTGGCTGGCTACCAGTTCAGGGTGTACCCCGCCCCCTGCCTGTTGACAGCTGGGATAGGTTCCAGCACTCTCTGTGACCCTTGTGAGGATAAGTGGCTAAGAAAATGGATGGATGACTTTTTCTTTTGAAGTGGAGGCTTGAGACTCACCTTTGAAATCCGTTTGGCAACAGACCGACTTGCAGTCACATACAGACGTGGTGTTACCTCATCTGGAACATTTCTCAACTTCTACCATGCAACATTGTACTGTATTATTATATATGTATTATTATGTTACCCAAAGCTAATACAGCATTATCGTTACATTCCTCATTTTTGCAGCATTTAATTGATTAAGTGGGAGTTTGCTGGTTTGTTTCTATCCAAGCAAAGCAAGGCAGCTTTATTAAAAAAAAAAAAAAAGATTTGCCACATTTAAAAGAATTTTAAAATAAAGAGCAAAAAAGAAAGGATTTTAAATCAAATAACCTAAATAAGACATCCATCCATTTTCTTGACAATTTATCCTCACAAGGGTCGCGGGGAGTGCTGGAGCCTATCCCAGCTGTCAATGGGCAGGAGGCGGGGTACACCCTGAACTGATTGCCAGCCAACCGCAGGGCACATTGAGACAAACAGCCACACTCTCAATCACACCGAGGGGCAATTTAGAGTGTCCAATTAATGTTGCATGTTTTTTGGGATGTGGGAGGAAAGCGGAGTGCCCGGAGAAAACCCACACAGGCACGGGGAGAACATACAAACTCCACACAGGGAGGGCTGGGATTTAACCCAGGTCCTGAGAACTGTGAGGACAACGCTTTTCCAGGTGATCCACCGTATCGCCCTAAATAAGACAGGTTACTAAAATCACTGAATGGATGAACAGGCCAAGTCAAAGACTTGACTATCCATCCATCCATCCATCCATCCATCCACTTACCCGCTTATCCTCACAAGGGTCGTGGGAGTGCTGGAGCCTATCATTGGGCAGGTGGTGGGATACACCCCAAATTGGTTGCCAGCCAATGGATAGGTTTCCAATGACGTCACCAATCGGATAAATCAACGAAAGAAAAAAACTTCACGCTTCACCTATCACCTGTGTTCTCTGACCTCTATGCCACACAAGATGGCGTAATTGGAAACCTAAACATTGCAAGGCACCTAAAGACAAACAACCGCCTCCACTCAGAATCACACTTAAGGGCAGTTTGGAGTGTCCAATTAATGTTGCATGGAAACCCACACAAGCACGGGAAGAACATGCAAACGCCACACAGGCGGGCCCGGGATTTGAACCCCGGTCCTCAGAACTTTGAGGCCAACACCTTAACCAGATGCACAACTGTCCCACATGATTTTAAATGCTTGTAAAATAATAATAATAATAATAATAATAATAATAATAATAATAATATAATAATAATAATAATAATAATAATAATAATAATAATAATAATAATAATAATAATAATAAAGCATGAGGAAAATGCATATATTGTTCAGATGTAAAAGTGCTGTTTTTGTTTTCGTCTCCTCAAAATGGCTTCGATGTTCCTCTTTCATGAATGTGGGAGTGAAATCGCGTTAAAATGTTCAAAAGAGTGACATTTATTTTGCCTGGCCGGTGCTCTCAGCATCCAAACGTTTGACGTGAGAAACCATTCGAAAATAGGCTCTTCGTAAAACCGCGGGAGTGTTGGTCTTTTGCACACACGATCTTTGTACGAGAAAGTGGGAACACGGTAGCTGCGCGCTTCTGTATAGACGATCTTCGCACACAGCCAAGGCAGGGCCTGACGCCTGACCACGCACAGGCCACGCTCGTTGTGGAAGTCGCGAGCGCTTTGAAAAACACTTTGAAAAGATCATTTGCAATACGCCGTCGTTAGCGCGGCTCATCTGGACCCTCGACGCGACACTGTCCACTTGTGACCGGAGAGCGTGTCACTTTCGCCCACTTGAAGAAGTTCGCTCGCCCCTGCCGGCACAGCGCTGACTTTTGCTGCTTGCTTATTATTTGTGCCACTCTCAGCCAGGTAATTTCGTCGAGACAGCTGTGGGGAATGCTAAAAACAGTAATGCACTTGTTTAAGTTTTTGCCCAAAATTGCCTGAAACTAAAGTCGCGTTTGTGTATGTTGGGGGAGTGCATATTAACTCAAGAACGATGGAAGTGTCTTCGCAAACATGAAACAAGTAGTACAACGAAAGCCAGTGGAAAGTGGCGAATGGCGTTTGCTAACAAACGGAAATGGCGTTACTGGCGTTTTCTCTTGTTTTTTTTTTGTGTGTGTGTCTTAGCTGGTAGTTTGAGTGTTATGCGATGTTTCTTTTCTGTCTAAACAGACGTGACACTTAGTAAATTAAACGGGACAGCTTTGTGCCATGGTCATGCAGTGTACATGCAGCCCATTACCGCCAGTAAAACAAATAAAAATAAAATAAATGAATCCCTGGCGGAAACGAGCTCCGCCATTATGTGACGTTAGTAAATTGGGAGAAACAGTCGGAATGAATGAGTTTTAATACGATTTTAAAAATACTTTATTTCAAAATAGACTCATTGGAGCGTCACACGTATACAATGACAACTAGTTTTGTAAGAATTGGGATTAAGAATATTATGGGACTTTTTATGTTGAAAATTTGCCCAAAATTTCCGACCAGATTTCAATGTAAATTATTAGAAAACTTGTGCCCCAAACCTTGACTCCTTGTTAGAAAAATATCCCACTATTTTTTATTAGTTGAGAAAAAAACTGATTAATAAACAGGCCATTTTCTGAATATTATTATTATTTTTTTTAATCAATGCCGTCTGCTCTTTTTTTCTTCGACGCTGAAATCTAGGAAGATCTTCTTCTGAATTAAAAAAAAAAAAAAAAAACAAGATAATAACATAATCTGAAAAGAACGACTATTACTTGGTGTGAAACCGTGATGAGAAAACGATTTTGGTGGACCTTCACGAAATTCACTTAGCCGATTTCTTGAAAGAAAATGGTGGCTGTGTTTCTGGAATTAGTAGCATACCAAGAACCAGGATAGCCTGATTATAGATATTCGCTACTGGAACAATTTGTCCAACTTTGTCTGAATTTCCTTATTCTCAAAATTTCGTTTTTATTTGCTCAACCTTTTAACAGCAGATGCAGTTGTAGCCTAAATCAAACAAAGTAGTCCCCTCCAAAAGTATTGGAACAGCAAAGTCAATTCCTTTTTATTTCCTATTCAATTATAATTATTATTTTGTATTGTGAATATGTTTGAGTTTTAGATTGAAAGATTAATGTGAAGTTCAGAATTACACCTTTTTATTTCATGGTATTTACATCCAGATGTGTTAAATAACTCTGGACAGAGCATCTTTACTCTGAAGCCACCCACTTTTCAAGTAAGTAAAAGTATTGGAACAGACATTAACATCAATAATGTTTAATATTTGCTGGCATAACCCATACTTGCAATAACTACATCAAGTCTCCAAGGCATTGACTTCACCAGACTGTTGGCTTTGTCATTTGAAATGCTTTATCGGGTAAAGGTCATGTGATTGACTTGGCCAGTCTTAAGACCTTCCATGGAGTTCAAATCCCGGCCCCGCCTGTGTGGAGTTTGCATGTTCTTCGCGTGCCTGTGTGCGTTTTCTCTGGGCACTCCGCTTTCCTCCCACATCCCAGAGACCATGCATTATTTGGAGACTCTAAATTGCCCATAAATATGATTGTTAATGCGACTGTTGTTTGTCTCCTTTTGATTGGATGGGGACCAGTTCAGGATGTAGCCCCCCCCTTCTGCCTGATGACAGTTGGGATAGGCTCCAGCACTCCCGTGACCCTTGTGAGGATAAGCGGCTTGGATACTGACATGAAATCTCCAGATGCCCGATGGCACGGTAATACATGGTTACCACATCCGCCTCACAGTTCTGAGGACTGGGATTAAAATCCTGCCCTTGCCTTTGCGGAGTGAGCTTGTTCTCCTGGTGTCTGTGTGTGTTTTCTGTGGGTACGGCGCTTTCCTTCCACATCCCAAAAACATGGAAGACTGTAAATTGCCCGTAAGTTTGAATGTGAGCGCCAATGATTGATTGTTTTGTATGTGCGCTACAATTGGCTGGGGACCAGTTCAGGATGTGCCCACCACATCTCTCACCCAAAGATGGCTGAGATAGGTTACGTGACCCTGTTGAGGGTAAGCGGTACAGAAAATAGTTGGCCGGATGGATGGATCTTCAGAAAGCTATTATTTTGTTGTTCAAACGGTTACTCTCTGCGATAATGCGTTCCAGCCAGAATTATGTGACAAGTCTACACTATCACCCAATCACTTATTTCTTTGTTGCGACTTCATGATACAATAGCATGGACTTCCGGAAATGGAGCATAGACCCGGTCCCGCTGTTCATCAATGGGGAGTGTGTGGAGAGGTTTCACTCTTTCATTTTTCTGGGATTCCACATCACAGATAAACTTACCTGGACTGTAAATACCACGCCGGCGGTGAAAAAGGCCCAGCAGTGACTTCACTTTCTGAAACTGCCCAGGAAGAACAGCTAAGCCGCCGCTGGCTTTGTATAGAACCACCGTGGAGAGCATCCTCACATACTGCATCGCAGTGTGGTCTTCAGGGGTGTACAACGGTGGACAGGAAAGCTCTGCAAAGAGTGATCGACAGCGCCCAGAAGCTCACTGGCTGCTCTCTGCTCTCCCTGGAGGACATTGCCAGCTCTCGCTACCATAGCAGAACTACTAATACTGTATTGCTAAGCACTCTGCCCACCATTTTCACCACCCGTTTAAGCTGATCCCCTCAGACAGGCGTCACGGGTCCCACAAAACACGAACAAACAGACTCGGACGGCTTTTTCCTTAGCGCCAATAACACCTTGAACTCAGAAAACTACTGTATTGTAAAATTATGCAACTGCACTTTCTTTTGCTTTTTTTCCCCGTTTTCCTTCTCTGAGCTATAATACAGTAAAGTAGAGAATAATCTTACCTGGGGAAAATACATTTTTTTTCCTTCTTTTAGCAGTTACTGTGCCTTGATTGTAAATATTTTCTTACTTTTCCTAAGGTTTGTTTTGTATCATCTCTGTGTCAAATATATCATTTGAGTGGTGGCACAGTGGCTCAGCCGGAAAGCATTGGCCTCACAGTTCTGAGGTCTTGGGTTCAAGCCCAGCCCCGCCTGTGTGTAGTTTGCATGCTATCCCTCTGCCTGCGTGGGTGTTCTCTGGGTACTCCGGTTTATTCCCCCATTCCAAAAACATACAACATTAATTGGGCACTCTAAATTGCCCCCTAGGTGTGATTGTGAGTGCGGCTGTTCATCTCTATGTGCCCTGCGATAGGCTGGCAACCATTTCAGGGTGTACCAGGCCTCCTGCCCATTGACAGTTAGGATAGGATCCAGAACTCCCGCAGCCCTCATGAGGATAAGCGGCTAAGAAAATGGATGGCTTGTCATCTTGTATGCAGAGTCATATAATGACAATACAGGCTTTTGCTTTGCTTTTGATTAATAATGCATGTTCAGAGCACGCTATTGGAAGACACACAATTTGGCACACTCCACGGTCATGTAGCTCCCCCCCCCCCTTCCACAAATTCCAAAACATGCATTTTGGGTTTATTTAAGCCAATAGCTAATGATGACATATGCTTTGTCACAACCTTCATCATTTATATTGAATATTCGTTTTGTCTTTCAGCTTCCAACATGGTGACACTATCCCCTTACACCAACACAACGGAAATAAGTAAGTCTACTTTGTTTTATTGCTACAAATGGTGTCTTATTGTTTTTGCTGCCTGATCACCAGGCCATCATCAGGCCTCACGTTTAATGCTCCTCTGTTTGCTTTGACAAAATCACGTGGAGGAAAATTTGTCTTTGTCCCTGTCCCCATTCTGCCGTCCACTTTCTTCTCTAATTTACATTAATCTGGGTGGGGTAACCCTGTAGTTTGGACATTTCCTCCCATGTCTGGTCGGGTGCATATTCTGCCAAAGACGTCAGCGGATTTCCTCATCCATGCCCCAGAGGCTGTACTAAGTCTCGCGGCATGTGAACATAAAACAACATATTACATATTTTGATTTGATCCCGTGCTCCAAGCCACCTCCGGCTGGTGACTGCCTGCCAGCAAACTCGTGCTGATGGTGCAGGAGACACCTGGCCCACATTCGCTCACCGACTACATTGTAGCTTCAAATGTGCTGCACGGCCTCACGGGGGTTTGTCCAAAAGCGACACTCACAACTGCAGCCATCTTAATGGAACAATAGTGTGTTAGGGATTTTTATATGATGTCACGAGATCCGTGTAAGTGACGCAAGTGCCAAAGCGACTGGCACCACGTTAGTATGGTAGCTGATCAATGCCCGACTGCTGGCCATCCAAATGTATTCACTTATAACTACAGTATTGTCATTAAATTACATTTAGTAGATAATATTTATTTAATACAGAATACAAATGTGCATACTTCTTCATCGAAGCCAGTTTAACAAATGACGCTTGCATCTCAGCGGCGACGCCAGACTTCCAGACCCAGTATGGAGGTTCATTTCACATTTAAAACGTCAACATATTTTCTATGGCAATCACATGTCTCGGGAAAAGTCCACTTGCCAGTTACTGTATTACCTTCCCCTATACCTCAATGAGTCACATCTCATGGGCGGTTGCACACGTCTGGTAAACATCGGGGTGTGCAGAAGTCTTATATAGGAGACTTGAAGCACTTTGACTGTGCTAAACCAGATACATAAAATAGAGACTTTTGCCTCTAGGGGAGAATTTGTGTAGCACTTACAGCACCCCACTGCTAGAAACAAATGTAAGAAATTATTGAATGCCAAAATGAGATTAAAGGAACATGAGGTTTGGTCATTGAGTCAAATCCAGATGAAGTCTTCCAGTGCGGAGAGGGTGTCATTCATGCGCAAAGTTGCGGAAGTCTCACTCGACATCCCAGTGGTAGCCATATTGCCTGCTACGTCATTTACAGCTGTTACACTGGGACAGTCTCCATTGAGAAGACACTGTGCCACCTGCTATGGAAGACGAACAACAGAGATTTTCGGATTTTTCCGATGCCCCTTCTGACATGGAAGCTCTTTTCGAAGAAGAGAACATCTCACAATTGAGTGAAGTGACAGGGGTAATATTACCGTATTGTTTCGAGCCATATTTAAATATGCGGATCAATTCTAACTCACAACAGACTCGCTGACAGTATTTAGCAGTGCCCAGACACCGGTGGGAAGGGGAGCTCCTTTCTTCTCCCGTATGTGCCCAACCACCACCCTGCTTGAACAACACAGCCGGCAAGCGACCACAACGCCGTGGCCGTGCACATCGGCACATTTAGCATCCCTGACTTACATACGCGGATCTTTCGTTACGTTCTGCAAGGATTATGTCGTCACGCCGAACTATTATTTTTTTTCAATAGCTCTATACACACCTACCTGTCATGTGGAACCCACAAAGCTGTCGTCTTTTGCACCTGTGCAATCCACTTTCTCACGACGAACCGGGTCTTTTGGAAAAGTGTGAAGAGTGAATCCATCCTTCCGAGTGTTCGAGCAATATCCAGCAATACAACGAGACGGCATGTTGGCTAACACGCAGGGAAAAAATGGTTACTTTTCTGCCGGTAAAACCGATATAACCACCCAAACCCACCAAGCTGAGCATCTGGAAAAAACATCACTTCCTGCTTCTTCTTCAAAACCAATGTCTCGAGAAGATTTTCATGGCAGGAGATACAAAAATCCATATACGTCAACATCATGACGTGTGGTGAAAAAAACTGATGAGTACTTTCCGGCTACCTTTTTTCATTAAAAACATCCTTAAAATCGTGCTTTACGTGTCCATGGCATTTTAAGGTACGCTGCAGTTGCCAGTATAATTCTAACGATTAGTTGTGCGATGCAATTAAATGGAAGAGCTCAAAGTTTTGTTTGATTTTGATTTCAGCAGAAACAACTGCAACCCACTTAAAAGCAGACCCCACAGTTATTGCAGGTAAATATTTTCTCACACTGATGACCCATTGTGACTGGCAGCAATTGAACCCGTGTCTGAATCCCTGCGTGTGCCCCTCAGTGGTCGCGACGCTCATCGTGGTGACCGTGGTCCTTCTGGGCGTCCTGCTGTATCATTACATGTGCCACAACAAGGGGGACTACAGGACCACGGGAGAGCTGGCTCCCGGCGATGACACCGATGAAGATCACGGTAACCGGGCTGCTGGGGAAAAGAAGGAATACTTCATTTGAGAGACATGAATGTTACTCAAAGGGAGACAGTAGGGGTGGGGGGAAATGGAGGGCCACACCCCACATGAATACCTAAAGCTCTGGTGTGGGGTGAGGGGATCGCAGTGGGTGCGTCAAACCAAAGATTATTCAATTTGAGTGTTGTATTTTAGGATGTCACATGTGCCTGACATGCACAAAACCGAGAGAAAGGTTTTAAATCATTTTAAAGTGTCATATGAACTTATGTGCTACAATATTTATCAAACACATCTGTTGGGGGATGTCCCCCACCTGGTTTAGCTGTTACGTTAAAGAAAAAAAAAAAAAAAAAAGTCTGATTCCCGACATGCTTTAACTTAACCCTCATGTTTGATATAAATATGGAAGGCAATAAAGAGATTTGTGGGAAAATTGCATTATTTATTTTTGCAACCAACTGGAAAATGTTTTTTTGTGGGATATCAAGAAAACCCTCAGGTTGTGGTTTCGCAAATGTATGTTTTTTTTTTTTTTTGGGGGGGGGCACACGAACTCATTTCAGAGCAAACAAATCTTTTATGCTATTTGACACAAAATGGCCTTAAATTGAGGGAAGGAACTGGAGATTCAGGTTTTTAAGGGAATGCATAGTGGGATTACACTCCAATTGTGTACAACGGTTTGCGGTGATCTTTTTGCCTCCTGATGTTGCTGGAACCGCTGTTATGATGCATTTAGCAAAACTGTGTAAAACAAATGTGTAGGGGTCTCTTCTCACGTAGTGACTGTGTAAATATTTGACTCTCACTATGTGCTCTGGTGACCAATTTGGTTGTAGTTTTTAGCCTTTAGTTAAAAATCGGACTGTTAAACGCTCCGGCTCCCTGCAACCCTGAACAGGATAAGCGGCACAGAAAATGGATAGAAGGATCAGGCTGTTTTTACACGATTTGATCAATAAAGATAAAGTCACTGAATTTCGTCTTGAAAATCAGTCTCACTCATACAAGTACTGTACTTAAATTACTGACAGTCATCATCCAAATGGTAATTGTTTCAGTGAACAAAAAGGTCTTAAAATAGGTATTGTTAGCAAAATTACAAATAATATTAATCAATTTGATGATGATAAGAGTTGTGAAAAGTGAGCTTGGAGTGGTTTATAAAAGCCCAAAGTTGTTTGACTCGATACAATGCGCATCACAGTGGCGGCCATATTTGTCTGTGATGTCATGTAAACACGCTCTGCCAAAAAAGATGGCAGATGAACGAGAGTGAAGCCAGTGACACGACCGGAGCGATTTTCCCATATCGTTTCGAGCCATATTTAGATCGATATTTATATTGCGAGAGGTTGGCTGTTTGAAAAGTAGATCTTTGGCTTTAAAAAAAAAAAACGTCTGGGCACCCCTGATTTATACACTTATTTATATCTGCAGATTTGGAAGAGCAACATGGACATGTAGTTGACTAAATGTGGGAAATTAAATCAAGTGAATCAACGTCTTTCAATAGATACTTTTCATTGATGTCATGCCGACCACAAGTTTTTTGTTTACAACGCCATTTTGGACGCCAAGATC
Organism: Syngnathoides biaculeatus; assembly: GCF_019802595.1. Classification (NCBI taxonomy): domain Eukaryota; kingdom Metazoa; phylum Chordata; class Actinopteri; order Syngnathiformes; family Syngnathidae; genus Syngnathoides; species Syngnathoides biaculeatus. The sequence goes on from NC_084641.1 coordinate 19,136,478, forward strand.
GTGTCTACATTTCAAGGCTAGGAAGCAATAAGTGTATACTGTTAACGTTTTGGGTACTGTTATCGTTTGATCTTTTCTCTTGAAAGTCCTTTGACAAACAAACACGGTAACCAGAGGTGATTGAGGCACTTGTGCTGGAGTGAGGAGCAAAGAAAGAAGCCACATGTGAAACTCTAGAGTTTGTGGTGTGATTGTGTTGACATCAGCAGGGTGCGACGAGAGAGGACGATAAGGAAGTGAGCAAGAGAGGTTGGCGGGAGACAAAGCAAAATAAATATTACCCACGTTGAAAAGTACAGTTGGACTTACATCTACTTTATTCAAGCCCGAGGATGGACTGCGAGTCATCCAATTTACCAGATGTGTTGCGGAGACAATACGTGGACACTGACCCGATACGAAGATATGTTGCTAAAAAACTTATCACGAAAAATTCTCTGATTACCTCACTCCGAAAGCAAACCCCATATTTGCCTGAAATAAGTTTCACGAGGGCGGGACGGTGGCTCAGCTGGTAAAGCGTTGGCCTCATAGTTGTGACCCGACCAGACCCGCCTGTGTGGAGTTTCATGTTCTGCCTGTGTGGGTTTCCTCCCACATTCCAAAAGCATGCAACATTAATTGGACACTCTAAATTGCTCCCAGGTGCGGCTGTTGTCTGTCCCCATGTGCCCTGCAATTGGCTGGCAACCAGTTAAGGGTGTACCCCGCCTCCTGCCTGTTAACAGCATGTATGGGCTCCAGCACTCCCCGCGACGCTCATGAGGATAAGCGGTGAAGAAAATGGATGGATGAAAGTTTTACGAGAAGGCGCAAGGTAACTGTGAGTCATTTGAGCACTTTGTGACAGAACTCAAGCTGTTGGGTAAAGACTACACAAACAGCGATGAGATGGTCAGAGGCCGCATAGTTTTCACTACCGATTCACCCTGTGTGTGTGAAAAGTTACTCAGAGACCGGAGTGCACGCTCAATAAAGCGATCGGCGTAGCCCACTCCCGGAAGTTAGCAAAAGTGCAGCTCATGGCTATGGCTAGCGACAGCCACGAGGTTCACGTTATCCACCACAAAGTTTCACTGCAGGTGCTCGTAGGCAGATTGACAGACCAAAGACGTCCATAAAAATGCCTGAAGTGTCAGACCCCTTTTTGTGTGTTTTTGCAACCATAAGCCACACAATGAAATACCATGATGAAAAGGCCATAAACACACTTATAAGCAAGTCAATATTCACAAAAAGATCACTAAGAAACGCGAGCTGTATTGTAGTTTTGCCGTCCAGTAGGCGTTGTAAACAAAGTCATGTGACTCATGGCATCACGTGAGAAGTATCTATATAGAACTTTTTTGTTAGTCATAAGACTAAATGATAAACATTTAATGTACAGATGAAATAAAAGTAGAACTTTTTGTGGACTACAAACTGTTTACAGATGGCACAATGAAGCCTTTAAGGAAAAGAACAGCACCCTGCAAAAAGTCAAGCATGCTTGTTACATCTGTACTAGAGGCCTTGACTGTATCACATTTATCATAAAATCAGAAAATAATCAAGAGATTTTAGAATGCAGTCCTCGCAAGTGTAAGAAAAGTTGGTTTGAGTCAAAGATCATGGTTCCTCCAGCAAGACAAAGACCCAAAGCACACAGGAATGGTTGAAATGGGAAAAAAATTGACCAGAAAACCGCCAGAAAATGTAAGTGGGAGAAAAGTGCAAAATGGTTAGAGATGGATACAAGAAATGTTTGGAGGCTCACATGGCTGCAAAAGGGTGTGCAATCAAACATTGAAGGGTGCTGATATTGCAGCACTTTTTTTTTCCCCCTATGAAATGGCATTTAAGTTGAAAATTGTCTTTGCTAAATGTACTTTGGACCTGAAGCTAAAAGTTTGATACAGTTCCAGTTCTGAAGATACTATAGAGCTCGTGCACCTATGTCACTGAAGTCACGTGACTGGCCATACTGCCGGTCAAGCAAAGCAGCGCTCAATGCTAAGTCGGTTGGAGATGACACGAAAATACGTCTCCCAGAGTTTTGTCTGATACCGTTAAACATTTAGAAGGTTATAATAAACGAAGGTATGTGGAAAAATTAGATAAACTCAGCATAGAGGACCCGTATTTAATGCCAAAGTCGATGTTTTCGCCAATAAGAAATTGGACTGTTAATTCAATTCCGCTTGTCCTGGACAATTGGATCGACACATGGATCTGGTGAGTATGTCATGGAGATTTGCACAGAAGAGTTTGAAAGCGTAAAAAAGTGTGGACTCATACAAATACTTCGTTGCTGGATCTGTTCTCAACGGGGAGACGGCTCGTGAACGCAGAAGTGTGTTCGGCTACACGTTAACCTTTGCCGAAATCCATCAATCTTTTCAGTTAGTATTCAATACAAATACCAATATTTAAATAAATGACCCCTGGTTTTAAACAAACTCACATTCATTAATTATGATGGGGGGACAGGACAAGCGAGTCGGCTTCCCTGTAGCGTTTCCCAATTTATAATGCCAAGTTGGTTCATTTGAGAACAATGCCTTTAAAAAAAAAAAGACTCATTTGTCTCCAATGTACACTAAAGCGTGTTGCGGCCACACGTTAAACCTCAGTAAACTTTTTTTTTTTTTTTTTTTTTTAATATGCAAAACCGCTGGGATAGGTTTCAGCCCACGTACACGGAAGCATGTTGCGGCCACACGTTAACTTATCTTAAACCTGTGTGACCGATGGCTTATTTTCTTTTTTTAAATATGCATTGGACTCATTTGAGAACAATGTATATTTAAAAAAAAAATGTGGCTTGGCTGCAACATGCTTCCGTGTACGTTGGATATTACTCCCTATCTATTCTTTTTTGTTCTTAAACGGGCCACCTTGGCATTATAAATACTTCTTGGTAATTTGATATTGAGAATAATAATTCCTACCGGAAATGAAGCGATTGTTACACAGGTGTGTGTGTGTGTGTATTTTGGTTGGGCACCATCCATCACGTTTAATTGCCAAAATCCATCGATCTTTTCTGGTCTTTTCAGATGGTATTCTATAGAATGACCTCTTTGAATCTCTGTCTTGTCTATTGTAAAAACCAACAGCACAACAAGTCTCGGGCATTGTGAATTTTCTGCTCCGGTTCAATGTCCCCCACACTGTTGTGCAGCTCTTTTTGACCGGCAATATGGCGCCGTGAAATGTAGGGGTGCCAATAATGTCAAGCAGGACTGCTTTTGCAACTCAACATGGTTGCTATGATGCACTTAGCTAATTTGTTTTTATTCTTATGCAAGAATTGCATTCCAGTGGGCCGCCGCCACCACCAATTAACTTTCTCAATGGGTTCAATCATCAAAGCTGTGGCAAAATTTAAGTTGTTACCATATTTTATATTTTGCATACTTTTGTTGTTTGGATTCCATTTGCCTTAGACCACCATGAAATCTATTATTTGATTGTCTTTACGATTATAGCCTAAAATTTGATGAAGTCAAGGGAGACTTTAGTACATGAAACCATTTTTCTATTTACCATTACTAATCGAATTGAAAATGTCCTGTGTAATAATCTAGCGAGAGACACAAATCTGCTGCCATGCAGTTTTTGTTTAAGCTGTAAAAACGTTAACTTGATTAAAAACGTTGGCAACATTCATTCAATCTGGAAAAATGCAAATCAAATGAAAAGAAGACATTAATGCTCACATCACATCACATTACAAAAAACAATGTACTTTATTTAGCAGTGTGCCCCATTTGAATACATTACATGTGAATAAATTTAAACAAACTTCTCAAATGTCCAAAATAACCTTTATTCTAAACTTACATTTTTAAATCTTAAGTTTAGTATAAAAAAGTTAAGTGCACCTAAGTCATTGACACTCGTCTCCTTTAGTCATCTCGAAAGACAGAACATGTGCATAATAAATCCGTCGTCGCTTTAGCGTTGCGTCTCTTCTTCTTCTTTTTTTTTTTCTTTTTACAAAATGTCGGAAAGAGAATCCCTGAACCAGGAATGTCTGTGATCCTTCAACAGAGAGGAAGTCTGTCTGGTTGTGGTTGGCATTACTGCTGCACTTGTACACGATGTACTTCATATTGCTGGCACCACTGTCATATGGGGGGAGGAAAAAAAACAAAACAAAAAAAAAAACAAGCTAAAGAGTTCTGTTCAAGTTTTGGAAGCTGTAGGCCCGCTTTTGACTGAAAGACCCCCGCTATTGCTGCCTTATTTCTTCAACTGCGTCATCAACACTGCTATCCATGAGCGTTCCCCCCTGCCTCTGCCCCGGCCTGTGGCAACAGCAGCCAAAACTTGAACACCGCTGTCGGACACCCAGTTTGATGACAACAGCAAAAAAAATTCTGTTCTGATACATAAAAAAAAAAAAAAATGCATAACTTGGAGCATACAGACTGAATTTAAAAAAAAAAAGTCTCATCTGTGCATTTTGGTTCAATTCTGTTAATAAACACGAGCGCCGGGCACCAGAAATTATCGATTCCCGAATGTCATGGTAATTGTTTTTTATTTTTAGACTTAATCCTATCTTGTAGCATCATAATGATGAGTGGAGAGGTGGTCAAGTTTTCTCCAGAAGGGAAGATGAAAATCTGTGAGTGAACAAGTTTAAAGGGGTTTCATCACTGCATTTTGATTGGCTTAGCCCGGTCACGTGCCTCCACTGGGCCAATCCTGGATGACTTTTGAGATTTTCTGACAAATTCCCCGCAATTTTACCCAAATCTAACCTTGTATTTCAAGGGAGTTGTCCTCGCACCCTTACATTAATTTGACATTATATTAAGTTTTAAAAAAAAAAAAAAAAGAATAGTCATCAAACATACAAAAACACCGGTAGGAGTTTTCTGACCAGTTGTTGTTAAATAAGCTGTGACTAATGCAAATAGCAAAGCCCGTTCGCACAATATTTCACAGTTTTCCTAACGCACACAAAACCATGATGACAAAAAGAACCACCAACCCCTTATCTTGAATTTGTTTTTTTTTTTTAATAATGGATCTCTGCTTTGATTAATGTGCAACTCACAATTTCGTTTGAAGATTGACTGATTGAAGATTGACCATGACTGATAGTGGATGATGCAAAATATTGTTTTCTTTGGTACAACTGACTCAGAGCACGTGTTTAAAAAAAAAAAAATAAAAATAATCAGTCCTCATGAAAGGGAAACCAAGGAATCTTTTCAAACATGCCAAATAGAAGCCAGCACTAAAGGGGACTTTTTTTCAAGTAAACAAAAAATCAAATAACTAGTATGCACATTTCAGACATTTAGTATATAAACTCTGGGTATCCGACAAGAAAATGAAAAAGCTACAAATGTTCCACCAACCAGCCTGTCCAAGTCAATTCAATATTTGGATGAACTAAATATCTTTCCATGTTCCTTTTTAGCGTTTTGTTTCAATAAATGGGGACGATCCCCAGTGCTCTTTGGCACTTGACTATGTTAAATCTACAAGTTGCCCAACAAGGTACAGTAAACCACTTTTGGCGCAAGTGCATTCTAGAATGTTTACGTTAAGGTCTTTAAATGCTACTTGCTATTTTTTTTTTTTTTTTTTTTACACTGTGTGTAAAACAAGTTTAATCTAGCTCAAAGTATTTTTTTTCTTCTTGACAATGTCTTATGATAGTCATACCGGTATTTACATGGAACTACGACATCTATTAGTTTACTACACAAAGGTTTTGAAGAAAAACAAAAAAGATGGGGGGGATTTTTTTTTTTTTGCATTCAACTTTGTAATTGCGTTTCACGTTCACCATTAAGCAGCTTGACTATCATAAACTACATGAATGTAACTCTAAATATTGCCTACTGTCTTTTTTTTTTTTTTTTTTTTTTTAAGACCCTGACTGTAGTCTGACATTTTGGTCAGAAGACCAGCGCGGTGATCCTCAACCGGGTCGGGCAAAAATCATTCCGACGAAGCCGGGATGGGCTCCGGCTCACCAGTGACTCTTGCGGGGTGGTAAAGCGGTACAGAAAATGAAAATGGATTTAATACACACCCATCTATCCGTCCATCCTTTTTCCAAGCCGCTTATCCTCACAAGGCTCGCGGGAGTGTTGGAGCCTATCCCAGCTAACTTTAATTTTTAACTGATGCGCAAGCATTGGAAAGACGCACCATCTTAGAGGGTTTAGGTTCGTGCCCTGATAAATATGACTTGATCAAATGTGGACATTTATTTATTTTACATTGACAATACGAAGGGACATAAACTCCAGTGTGTGATATGTACTCAAGTGTGGCCCTTTATTGTACTGATATATACTTTTAATATTTCATACACTTCTGTACTTGCAGTTGTCACATTCCTCCTCAGTTTGTGCTCCAATGCGGTAATGTCCAATTTCGTGGCCTTACGTAGTTGGTGTCATGTTAATCATCAATTTGACTCCTCAGGTCCTTGTAGTGTGCTCTGTAATGATTCTGAACAATAATTTGGTTTGACGTCTATTAAAATGAGCATGGCGCAGTCTGCGAGACCAGTTGTGAATCTCCGGTGTAGACTAGATGTTGACATTTTTCGGGATTCCCGGGAGATGGGAGTGAATTTCACAATCGCAGAATTTGGTGGGGGGGCATTGAGAGCGAGTCACGGGGAATGGACGGAAGTGGGCCCCACGATGCATTTTAATTGAATTTTTATTCACATTATTTGAACTTTTCCCCTCAGCATCGAGGTAACCATTGCTAAACTCAGACATTAAAACAACTTTTGTGAGTAAATTTGTTTTATTTTTGATCATTTTGGTGATTCAATTTATGTATTACGGCGACTAAGCCAGACACAAACTGCAAATTTTATACTGAGGAAGAAAACTGGAGAAGAACTGGATTTTTATGATTTTACTTTTTTTTACACTCAGGATTGGGAGTGATCGCTGTGGGAGGGAGAAATTTTTTTTAAACACTTCCTTGGGATTGAGAGGGAGGGACTGGGTGGGTGTGGCCTCCTGCGTAGACTTTAGCAGAACTCCCCAAAGGCCGTTAACCGAGTTGGAGTTGTGGCGCTCTTTTTAAATAATTTGATTGGTTGGCCGCTGATGCTTTTCCCTATTTTAATCTGTTAAACTGATCTGAAAAGCTACCATAGACAGCCTAACTCTTGTGAAATATATGGAGTTTAGCTACCTCACTAACCTACTGATCCACAAGTGTCGAAGCACAGGCCACCATTCTCGTGAACCTGGTAAGACCTAAACTAAAACCAAAGCGTGACGCAATGAAGGATGACGGGATGGATTCTACGACGTTAAATACTCGCGTTGGTCATTTGATCGCTAGGTTACAAGTGGAGTACTGTACCTTTCACAAGGGCTCAAAAACATTACATTCCATTAGGTGATATCAGTATTGTGGCCAAGCAGCCTAAGGAGGAAGGGGGGGGGGGTACGTGATGTTGGAGAGGGGGTGGGAACTGGATTGGGCGCAGGTGTGAAGGAGCAGCTGCCGTTACCAGATGGTGTAACCTCCGCTGGAGCCGCCCAAGAAGAAGTTATTCTTGCGCTGCGTCATGACCACATTGGCACCCTGCATGGCCGCCAGTTGAGCGGCATTCGGGGGGTGCCCGGGTGGCGGGGGCTAGGGGGAAATAAAATACACCAGTTAAAAAGGGCTGGAAAATTTTCTGTGGATTTCCACGCGAAGTTGACCTCGGGAATTTTGAAAATATTACAAATTGGAAAGTTAACATTGGGAATGGATGGTAATGTAAAAGAAAATGCAAGAGAGATTTCCTGATGCGAGCACATGATTTTCAGATACAGGTTCTGTAAATTCTTGAGTATAATGCGCACCACCTTAAAAAAAAAAAAAAAAAAAAAAAAAAAAACTACCAATGTACAATGCGCACCACCAATTTTCTGCAACCCAAATTCACAAAATATTAGGAATGATCTGCATTTATATTTTGTTAGGTTTGTACTTGTATTGTATTTCAAAAAACTGTCTGTACAACAATCATTAAATAATAATCATTGTGCATGTGCTGGCCACAGGACATGCTTGTCCTGGTCCCTGTAATTGTCAGAACAGAATCCCTCAACCAACTAAAATAAATGCTTAATGATGGCACACATTTTATTAATACTGTCAATATAAACTATTTAACACTGTGTGCATTTGTGCATAAAACATTTGTCCAGAATGCAGTTTATGCACTATATTACACATCCTTGGCCAGGACTTGGAAAAGAAGGATCTGACTCATCTCCAGTCTGAGAAAGCTCCATCGTAGCTACCTTTGGTGCATCACTGTCAAACTCATTATTGATGACTTGGTTCAGTTCTGGTGCCTCTTGCATTCATGAACAGTGATCCCATCTTGCTCCCACCACATGTCATCCTCTGTGCCATCCATGGCGTTTGTGAGGAAACATTTTTTGAATCCCAAGAGTTTGGGTTGCGCAGCCTCTCGCCCTCCATTCGGCTCCAATCTGTAGCAGCTTTCCTATGGCGTCAGGTGGCTATCAAAACAACGTGAGCTCAAACTAAGTAGAAATGAGTGTAATTGGGCCATTTGGGAAAAAAAAAAAAAAAAAAACCTGCAAGCATTTCAATTGTGTGCGTTTGCCCGTGTTTTTTTTTTTTTTCCCATGTGCCCATGATGCTCATACTACGTAGTTTGAGCTCACGTTCTTTTGATACCCACCTAAAGTCACTGACCTATCGTTGCTTCAGACTGCCACACAACATCCGGGTTTGCGGCATCATCGGCACGAGTGATGACACATTTCTTTTCAAAGCAGCTGCAGTAGTCGACATTTTGTGTCTTAGTTTAAGTTAAAACAAACTCACGGGGAGTCGTTTCTGATCTTTGGTGGAGTAGCAACAACGCTAATGATCGTAAAATGCGAGCTCCCCGAAAAGGTCTTAGAGCTCAGGTTGGGGGCGCACATTACTGTAGTATATGGAAATGTGTAACATAAGACATTGAATATGATATCAAGTATCATGTATACATTTTCTTTACCACTCTATATACCTGTATACCACTATACAATGTGATTGTATTTTTTATTTTTCATACATACCTACATATAATGCGCTCTTAACTTTTTGAAAATTTTTGGAAAAATTTGCACATTTTTGCCAAGAAATTACAGTAAAGCCTGAAAAATGTGTAGATGAAAGATGTGTATTTTTTTTTTTTAAAGGTCACAAAGCTACCCATGAATATCCATAAATAAATCGAGGTACAAAGATGCTCCCAAACAGAACAGCAATATCTTAGTTTGATATTACAACGTTTCAGGATTTGTTATTCCCCACAAGTATTAGAAGGTTTACAGTACTCGAGCCTGTGCTATCTAGTGCGTGGCGCCTTGGTCCCAAACTCTTCCATCAGAATCTAATTTTTGACAACTGTTTTATGCTTACCATAAGTCAAAATGGTGTCACAGTGGCTCAACTAGTTTGCCTGCGTTGGTTTTCTTCAGGCACTCCAGTTTCCTCCCAGATCCCCAAAACACGCAACATTAATCGGACACTAAATTGCCCCCAAGTGTGATTGTGACTGCAACCATTGTCTGTCTCCATGTGCGCTGCGATTGGCTGGCAACCAGTTCAGGGTTTACCCCGTCTCCTCCCTCTTGACAGCTGGGATCAGCATCAGCACTGCCCGCGACCCTTGTGAGGATAAGCGGCTAAGAACATGGATGGATGGCTAGGTCAAAATGAGTATGACCTCGTTTAAGTTTGACAACTATGCGGTTTGTCAATTGAATGCAAAAGACTGGGAATGGGAGGATTTGAACATCACTGGCATTGTGATGTAGTTTTGTCAATTCATGTACCTGCCCGCTCAACACGCATTTCTGGGTTTTAAGCGCGCGAGTCTCAGCTGCTGCCAAGCCCTCCAACTCCACTTTCTAAAGAATATGTTTTGCAGCAAAACTATATTCATAATTTATGATGTCATGATGTATGAAATGGCGACATTTGCATTCATTGTGGCCAGTGATGATCATAGCAGCAGGTTCAATTCCATGGGAGTGGACGATGAATATAACCAAACAACAACACCCCCCCCCCCTTTAGTATTCACCCATGTCCCCTTCCAGAGCAATTTCCCTATTAGTGGGCCAATTATCCCTCACTATAAGACTAAAGGCCTCTTTTTATTCCCGACCCCACATGGCCCCTATGTGTTGCTGAATGCGCTTATGGCAAAAATCATAATAACCCAACGCAATTACGTTGTCGCTGACTGTTAAGTTCCTGTGGCGAAATGCCGAAAGCGTGGGGAGGGCAGCCGTGATGCGTAATCGTTGTAAAACCTGACCTTTATCTCCGCCAAAGACACCCAGTTTGGGAGCTGCGTTGGACTCGAGACGAGGCAGAGTAGCACTTTTGCCAGGTTTCAATACTTTTTTCTCATTCCCAAAGAAGACCTCTGAAAACTGTTTACCTACAGTAATCCATTCCGACTGGGTGTACAAATGCACGGTATTTAATCAGCCGTGGGACATTCGCAAATCAAGCAAGCATGTTCTCCTCGCAAGCCCTCATGTTTACGAGTCTAAAAACTGGTTTCGTTATTAAGGTGACAACTTCAAGTGGAGTACAGTGTAAGCAAACAAAACTTTACTTCAAAGAAGGCACTTGTAAGTTTGCCCAGTCACAGTGACATAATGGCCCAGGACACTCTGATACGGTCTGTAAGTGGTTACACTTTGAATCGTGGAAGTCAGGGGTCTCAAACTCATTTTTGTCGCGGGCCACATTGTACTTAGGATTTTCCTCAGAGGGCCTCAGGGTGAAACCATGAAAATCCTCAATTGCCTTATCATAATTACACAGGAAATTTATGAACTGGTTTTGGAATCAGAAATCAAGCGCAATGGGTTTTTCAACCATTGTTCACGTCTGGTAACACAAAAATGCTTATAATATCTCAACATTATCATTTATGATATATGACAATTTGAAATGTTGGGACATATTCTCACAAGAGTCACAGATTTTGACACCGATGATTTGCCTTCGCGGGCTACATAAAATCATGTGGGGGGCCGGATCTGGCCCCTGGGGCTTGAGTTTGAAAGCTGTGGTCTAAGTGAAATAAAGAAAAAAAAATATGTGAATGCCATGTAGGTAGATTTCATGTATTTGGGAATAAATATGAGTTAAAAACTCATTACTGTTACTCAAGTGGAGTTCCTGGGCATAAAACCACAGTCCTAGCTGAGTTATCAGCTTGGGACTCTGTGTCAACATTTTAAGATATCTGTACTTTATTACTGATATTCCTGGCAACTTTCACCTTGCCCCCGCCGCACTTCTTAAAGTACACTTTTTTTTTTTTTTTTTTTAACCCTAGTACACTTTCCCCATCTCTCTTCATTACTGCAAAGTAAGCTCACGAGAAATTGTTCATTGGCAAAATTCCTGCACTGTGAGGCACGAAGCGGACCAACTGCCGTGCCTCTCCAGACCGAGGCACGCAACTCAGCCGCGCACAGCACTGACCGAACGAAAGCACCTGCTGCTGACTCTGCTGCACAACATAATTCACATTACCGTAACTTCCGGCCTATAAGCCGCAACTTTTTTCACACGCTTTTAACCCTGTGGCTCATGCGGTGATGCGGCTAATTTGTGCATTTTTTCTAACAGCCGCAAGGGGGCACTCGGGCGGAAAAGGCAAAAGTGACACCAGTGGATGATAAGTGCTGAGGAAGTGACTCTTACCGGTATTTTTTTTTTTTTTTTTTTTAACCGGCCCTATTAGCGCTGCACTAGCCTGTTGGTGCTGTGCTACTGCCGTGCCTCAGTGATTTTTATTAGTTGTTTTTCTTTAACATGGCCCTGTCAGCTATCTTTAACGTCATGCTAGCGTTTTGCTGCTATGTTACTGCCAAGTCTCACTGATTTCGGTATGTTTTTTTTTTTTTTTTTTAGCCAGCCGTGTTAGTGCTGTCCTACCATGTTGCTACTGTGTAGCTGCCGTGGCTGTTTTTTTTTTTTTTTACTGGTATGTTTTTTTGTTTTAAATCAGCCCAGTTCATACTACTGTGTTGTTGCTAAACTAAGGTATTAAAACTTTGAAAACTCTTTCTGTGTACTGTCTTTGCAAATATCTCTTGTTTCAACGTGGGCACTTGCGGCTTATGTATGTACCAAATGGTATTTCCTTTCCAAATGTACTGGGTGGGGCTTATAATCAGGTGTGCTCTGTAGGTCGGAAATTACAGTATTCTTATAGGGTCCAAACGTCAGTGCTTTTTATGTTATGATCGTCTTTGTGTAACATGATGGTCAGATTTTTACTAAAGTAATAATATTGAACAAGGTGACTTTTGCTTTTCACTTCTTTTCTGTTAAGATACTTGTACTTTTACTCCAGTATCACATTCCGGTACTTCATACAAGACTGTATTCATTTATTTACATGGGCAGCGTTGTAAAATTAGTTAGAAATTATATTAAAGTCTTTTGATTTAGGGCTTAAAAAATGTGTATAGGCAATTGATCTTATCATTCATTCATTTTTTTCTATTCATGTTAGGACTGGGAGTGTCCACCGAGTGTGCACTTAGTCTCCCTTTTTTTCCTTTTAATAATGTTCTGGCAACACGTTAACAAGCACTCACTGGGATGGAAACGCTGCTGCCGGCTGTAAAGCGAGCGCCAGCGTCGAAGCCTCCATCCACCATTACTGTGGAACCAGGGGGGTACACAGCCCCCATGGGATAGTACGCCAGGGGGACATTCTGGGCCATCGGCCCGACGGGCATCTGCGGCTGCATGGGGATGTAGACCTGAGTGCCGACATAGGGGGAGGACATCTGAGGCACCTGTCCGGTCACCTGAGGGGGAAGCACATATCTGGGCTGGTAGATCTGTGGAGACATACAGGAAGAAGTTAAAACATTCACAAATGAGTCCATCAGTCATCACGATGGTTACCTCAGAGTATGCGGGAGGCGTGTCCGTGTAAGGAGGCGCCTGAGGAGATATCTGCATAGCAGAGGGGTAAACGGGTGCGTTGCTCTGCTGAGGGTACACACTCTGCTGTGGATAGGACCCTGCAGAAGAACAAATACTTTTTAACACGCACACACATTGTGGACAAATCAAACATGGCGTTTGTTTTTGTGATCATCCAGGGACATAAATGATGCTCCTTTATCATTGGTGATAATTTACCCCTCTGTGGATATTGCGCAATCCGTGTCGCTGACCAATCAGAGGCCAGAGATCTGCATAAACCAAAGCTCGTTTTTGCTCCCGCCATTTTCTCAGACAACATTGCATGGTCCAGTATAGGTTTTGTTAGCGTTTTATCGCGTATTTGGGTTATTTAACAAAAAATATGGTTAAGAGGTGTAGTCGGGGACTTTGTAATAGTGACGACAGGTATCCTTGAAAGGCTAGTTGGTGGAGTTCGATTCGTACCCTTTCCAAAACCGAAGACCCAGTACGAAAAATGCCTTCGATGGATCAAACTTTGTGGAAGACCGCATCATCAACTAAATCCATCTAATATCAACCGGAACACATATGTTTGCACGAAGGTATGCCCTATATTTGATTTTCTATACATGTCTCGTATAAATGAATTTGAAGTTCTTCGCTAGCATAACACTGCTGCGTGTGAACGATTGACACACTTATTCTTTGTTGAGCGATATTTAGCGATGATCGGACTGCACAAACGTGTCGCTTTCTTGCTGGCTCGCGGCCGAAGCTTAACCAGACTGTGTTTGCACGAAGATATGCCCTAAATTTGATTTTTAATACACGTCTCGTATAAATGAATGAGACGTTCTTCGCTAGCATAACATTGCTATGTGTGAATGATTGAATGAAATCAGAAGCATGGCGTCTCTCTCAGTTAAGAATGTATTTTATTTAGAATCTATATCGTTGATTTGAGTGAAATCAGAAGCATGGAATCTGTCTCAGTTCAGAATATATTGTATTGTATTTGCCATTTTTACGAATTGTTTGTCTTACGTCAGCGCACGTGGCGTGACGTCACTTCAGGAGGCGTAGTTAAGTGCCCTGTACGGAGGAGGGATCAATTCCATGAGGTGATGCTGCCATTCTGCGTCACATGAATTGGAACAAGCACGTGTACAACAAACTCATTTTCGGACAAAAGAGAAATAATATATAATATTAATATAGGTGGCGGCACGGTGGATCAGCTGGTAAAGCGTTGGCTTCACAGTTCTGAGGTCCCGGGTTCAATCCCAGACCCACCTGTGTGGAGTTTGCATGTTCTCCCCGTGCCTGCGTGGGTTTTCTCCGGCCACTCTGGTTTCCTCCCACATTCCAAAAATACACAACATTAATTTGATACTCTAAATTCCACCGAGGTGTGATTGTGACTGTCTCTATGTGCCCTCCGATTGGGTGGCAACCAGTGCTGGGTGTACACCACCTCCTGCCCGTTGTCAGCTGGGATAGGCTCCACCACTCCCGCGACCCTCGTGAGGATAAGTGGCTCAAATCATGGATGAATGGATCAGCAGTGCGGAAAATATTTGATAAACACTGAAATCCAAACCATTTGAAAAGTATATATTTCCATGGAAATTTTAGCAGTCTGGTACACTAGTGGTTAGCAGGTATGCCTTACAATTCTGGCTTGGGGTTTGAATCCGGGCGTTGGCCTTTCTTTGTGGAGTTTGGATGTTTTCCTCGTGTTTTTTTCTTGTGCACTAAGTCCAGCGTCTTCCTTTTCAAAATCTCATTTCTTCAACTAACGGGAGACTGTATTGTACTGTCCATAGTTGTGAATTTGAGTCAATGCTTGTTGATTTCCACCCAATGATTGGCCGGCGACCATTCAGGGTGGACACTGCCTCTTACCCCGTTGTCAGTGGAAATATGACGAGGACCATAGAAACAGGAAATATATTCACAATACATTACCAGAGCAGCTGTAATTTAATTAATCACATGAATACAACTATGAAAATACATTCATTACAGCATCATGAGAATCTTATTTATTGTCATTGTGACTTTTTTGCTTGTTCCGTCTGAGATCACCACAGTAAGTCCCCTACGTAAAGACGTTTTTATGCAGGAAGCTCATGCCCTTCCTGACAAAACTTTTTTTTTTTTTTCACAAATTACCTGTACTTCGTTTATTTTTTTAGTCTGGGCATGGGACTGGCCAGGGCTAAGTATTGGGCATTAGATGGATATTGAACAACCTGCACTCTCTGCAAAATGGGGCAAAGTCTAAAATGCAGGAGCTGCATGGACCACTACACAACATTTTCACCACAATGCATGAATTGGTGATGAATAATTATCAATAATTCTTTGTGGGCCTTTGTTTTCAGTCCCCAATTACAACAATATTATCATTAAGATGCAAAATGTCTTAATTGTAAACAGATCAATCCATTGTCTGAGCTGCTTATCCTCAAATGGGTCGCAGGGGTGCTGGAGCCTATCCCAGCTGTCATCATGGAAGAGGCAGGGTACACCCTGAACTGGTTGCCAGGCGATCCCAGGGCACATGGAGACAGACAACTGTCGCACACACAATAACACTTACGGGCAATTTCGAGTGTCCAATTGCCTGCTTTTGGGATGTGGGAGGCAACCAGAGTGCCCGGAGAAACTCCACATAGGCGGGGCCGGGATTTGAACCCCCGTCCTCAGAACTCTGAGGCTAACGCTAACCAGTTGCTTCCACCGTGCCGCAAATTTAAGCACAGTTTTGGTCTAACAATATGTAGAATACTCTGAATTTTATCAAGTGACAAAAATGTAAATGAAGCATTTTGCCACATTAAGAATCAAATCGCAACCTTATGAGAAAAAAAATGTTTCTCTTGGGTGAATGCCTCGATTACGTGATTAGCACTTTCTTGAATCTCCATTTATTCTATATAATTTATTTACAAATTACAAAACGTAAACACGCACCAATGATGAGAATCACAAAATCCCACTATGATTGGAAAAAAATTTCGATCTTATTTAAAATGTGTACATATGTGAAAAATGTACAGTATAATACTGAGCAATTAAGTGTCAGTCTCACTGGCACGGACTCCCCTTTCCACTCTGGGAAAATGAAACCAAAAACAGCTCGGCCAAACCAGACTACAGGATATAACACAATCAGCTGTCAAAATGCAACACGACAGGATATGTCCCCAAATGTGTTGGTCGAAACGAAGTGGTGATTTAACCTTTAATTTGACATTACAAGCCGCTGAACGTCACCGTGTTCCACCGCCATGGCCGGTGTATTGTCATGTAGCCCGCCTCGGATGTCCAAAACAACCACCAGCGCGGCTAGCTTTAGCTTTAGCTACGCAACAGCCAGCAGCTGACGGGGAGGAAAGACGAAGGAATACACACGTCAAGGAAATCACGTCTCAAATACCTTTGTTGTTCATTGTCGCGGTCTGGTTCGAAGTTGGGAGGAGGTCAGAGTATTGCTGGAGACTCCGCGTATCTCGTCACAGAGTCGTTTAAACAAACTGGTTTACGGCGGTAGATCGCAATGGGTCCACTTCCTTGTTTTTTTTTTTTTTTTTTTCTCCGATTTGGTTTCTTGTTGTTGTGGATAGCAGTGACGTCATGTGCTCTCGCTCGGCGGTTGAGGGCGGCCTGTTTGCGTTTCAGTTGGCGCGCCCCCTGCCGGACAATCCGTTTTGTGGGCCTTGGACAAACAAGCCTGTACACAGAATGTCGCTGCTGCTGTTTTGAGTTGTTTTATTCTATGTTATTTCTGATTGTTTAACGCTCTGATGCGCTTCACACTGCTATTAACAAAGGAGTAGACAGTTTCGTTTCTTTTGTAGTTGTACTAAGAAATGACAAACAAGAAAACCTTTGACCTTTGAATTCACAGGTGGCAGGTCAGAGTACTTCATTGTTGCCTTAATCAACAGCACAGAGAGCAGGACGGGGAAGTTCATCGTGTTCGTACAGACTCAAATCACCGACAGCCGTGAAGACAGGCAAACAAACGCGCTGAGGTTGAAGTCGACGGCAGAAGGCTGGCAGACAATCACAAGAAGAGGCAAACGTGATGTGTCAAAACACCTGGTCAGAGGCAGAAGGCAGAGGGAATTCAAAGGAGAAGGTTGTGGCGTCTTGCGGCTACAGTACCATTGTTGCACAATGATTGAGTCATTAACAAAGACTGTGATTGGCGGAGATTACAGTGTGAGAACAAAGAGGCGCTCAAATAAAATCTCCATTTAAGACATAAAAATGAACACAAATAAAGTTTCTTTCGGCTTGTCCCTTTCGGGGTCGCCACAGCGTGTCATCTCAGATGAACGCACATATGTTTGGCACAATTTTTAACAGAAATATCGAATGTTTTTAACCAATGGAAGTGTACCACTAGTGTGGTAACACTGATATCGTGGAAATTGTGCAAATGATGCAGTCCCCATGCAATTTAGAGCAGTTTGACTTTTCAGTCTTGTCATATTACCTCTAATTACCAGTTATTAACAGTTAATGATGTTCATCTATGCGCTTGTGTTATTTACTGTATTTCACACAATAATCATCAACACGATTTAACAAGCATAACTTTTTTCGGAGCGCCAACCTGTATAAATTACCCAAAAAATCCTTATAGAGAGCAAAAAATCCTCATAACATACTGAAGTAAATTATATGTCAAAATAACGGAGGGAAAAAAAACAAAGTTTTTCAATTATTTTAATTGTAGATCTCCATAATGATCATATCTGAAGTTAATGTCTAATTATCAAAGTCTATTTAGTGGCATTACTGTGTTCAGAATTGTATTCATGTGTAACTTTCTTCACCAACTCTAAATGCTGACCCTTCGGCTCAAAATTACAGCATCCATCCATATTGACTTTGCACTTTGGAAATTTTCAGAAAGCGTATGAATTGTGATAGACGGCCATATACGTAAGGTTCACCACAAAATCTGTATGAACTACGGCTAAACCGTACGAGTTGACAGGTATGAACAAGGAAGGAATGTGATAATTGCTGAGTCGAGATGGAACATTTTATTTGTGTAAACCTCTGCAAGAGTTTACATTTTCAAATAATGCTCACTTCTAGGAAATCTCACTAGGAAGTTAGTAAGAAGAGATTAAAACTCCTAGAAACCTTTGTCGGAAACCATCAGTTCTATTTATTTGAGTTTTTAGAACAAAACAGTCTTGTCATGTACTCAAGTGATCCTTTACTTGGTCTGTGGGCACCATGTTGGTGACCCCTGTTTTAAAGTCTTTTTATTAACCCAACATGCACGTTTTTTGTGCGTGTGTGTGTGTGTGTGTGTGGTGTGTGTGTGTGTGTGGTGTGTGTGTGTGTGTGTGTGTGTGTGTGTGTGTGTGTGTGTGATTTAGCCAGTGTTAGCCAGCTGCAGTGTGATTAAGCCAGCGGACCAGAATAAAACTCACGGACAACCTTCTAGAACAAGCAAAAGAAGTGTATTTCACATTTGCAATCTCTAATACAGTCAAATTTAAAATAGATGTCAAAAAAAAAAACATCCGAATGAAAAAGACCACCCGTATTTTTTTTATCGCATTACCTCTGCAGTAATAATGTATAGATCTCGTGGTACATTTAACAACAGTTACAAAATATATCTAGATGAGTTCCCACTTGTGTGTGGCGTATTTTGTGCACTGGCCCTTTAAGAGCGCCACGGCGCCTCTCAACTCGCGGCAGACATTTTCAATGCAAGCTTTTTTTCTTGCATAAATTATGCTCATGACGTAGTAGCAAAAAGGGCACATTTCTGCCGATTCTCGCCGATTTAGTGCCTCACATGGGTGCTCGTGAGGCGCCTGGAGGCGTTTTTGGGGGTGTGGGGGGGATGAGCCGAAGTGTGGGCATCGCGGCGAGGCGAGACGAGAGGCCAAGGTACCTCAAAAGCTTTTTATCAATGCAAATGGCTTTTGTGTGTGCAGCCACTGCGCCTGTCTGGGAGCTGACATGCATTTTTAATTAGCTGCGACCGAACCAAACTGTGACAAGGACCCTGTAGGAGCGGTAAGTTGGCCGTTTTAGAAAACAACAACAACAACAACAACAAAAATTGCAAAACAAAACCTACTTGTAAAAAACACGACTCTTGTCGCCTCGTTCGCGCGCAGCAGTCAAACTGCTGCAGGAAATGAGTTTGGGTTAATATGCAATGCTCGCAATTAGCATAATTTATATATTTATGATAAAGAGACAGCGATTCATAATGGCGAATATGGTAGTCTGTGATGATGTCCTAAAGTGACCGACGAGACTTTTATTGGTCCGGATGTGGGGGTGTTGCATGGCGGCGAGACCATTAACACAAGCTCCGCTAAAGTTTTGGCACATCGGCACGTCTTAACTGCACCCCAGCGGCGAGAAATGAACCGTTCGGATTTTTTTCCCCCATTCTGTCAATTTTTGCATTCGCCTCATGCCCGCCATCAGTGGATGTCCTCCAGCCCCCACCTCCTCTGCAGACAAGTGCAACACAGTGGGCCCTGTTTATAGGCCCCTCTAAATAGTCCGCCCCATAAATAGCCACGAATACGAAACGATCCACGTGTTTCTATTAAAATGAGTTTATTAAAACAGACCGTATTGACTGTTTATTTGCAACCCAGGAGGATACAAGCGGTGCAGCCGAGCCATGAAGTCCCAGGACCTTCCTGACAGGGATGCCCCGCTTGCTGTCAACGAGCAGGTAACTCATCTGCCAAAAAATACCTTCTCGCTCTGATCTCCACTCCAGCCATCAAAAAGCCAGCAGGGTCATTTTTAGATTTGCACTTACTTTGTTATAAACGTACCAAATTTTCACATCTTAAACCACAGGTGTCAAATTCAAATTCACGGTGGGCCAAAATTTTAAATTGAACAAAGCCGCGGGCCGAGGTTGAACAAATGAACCTTTCAATATGGAACCAAACAAGTGTGTAATACTTGTAATACCGGCGGCCCAGCTCTAATATTAATTTGAAATGGCCGCGCGGGCCAAATATAAGTACACAAGTTTGGCCCGCGGGCCACAGTTTGACACCTTTGTCTTAAACCATTTATTTATGTGAGAGACTGTGCACATACAAATGACATGGAAACAAAATCTGCATGTTTTTTTACTGCTACTATAGTGTGTGGTGGACTTGAGGTGACCAACACATGACTACACACACACACATAATGACACTCTTGAGTTTCCCCACTTTAAGACAGGTAAAAATGTCAGGACGAGGACTGACTTCTCAAAAATGCAAATAAAAAGGAATTTTAGAACAAAAAATGGAAAAGGGAAACAAACTCGCCTCGCTCTTGAGTATACCTGTTTACTACACTACGCTGCAAATGTCTCTCCTCATTTTTATTGTGGCGAATGATTTGTGAGACACACAATGCAAACACTCAGTGAAGCAGTTGGACTTCAATTTGTGTTCAGCAACAGCGCAAGTTTCATCTAACTTCCTAATTTGCCATTGTTCCATTTCATACCACAGTCAAGGAGTCTGAGGCTTGGCCGAACTAGTGGACCTCACGCATAAGGATTTGTGATAGTAAAGACTGAAATAGTTCAACACTTACAATTGCCGTCTCCGATTGTTTTCCAAGATGATCAAGGAGGGGAAAAAAATTATTCTTAACACATCTCACACCACAGGAGAACTCCATCCATCCATCCATCTTCTGTAAAACGTATTCTCACTAGGGTTGCAAGTGTGCCTATCACACCTGACCCGGGCCAAGAGGCTGTGTCCACTCTGAATCGGTCGAAATTATTTTTTCTAGAATACATAATTAAAAAAAAAAACGTTTGAAAAAATAACATTTACTGTATCTAAAATAATATACAATTGGTGACCATATTTTCCTACACTAATGGATTATTTTTAGTGTAGTTAAAGGTGCAGTGGTCTATTTTTTTTTTTTACATTTATGCAAAACATGTCACTGATTATGTGATTTAATTTAAGTTTGACAATTATGCAGTTTGTTGATTGAATGCTGATTGTATTAAACGGCGTAAGACTTGCAAATCAGGCGGCCTTGAAATTGCTGATGTGTTTTTTTTTTTTCGGTTAATAATCCAAATACATGTCCACTTTGTGGCTGTTATCCACTAGGGCTGCATGATTTTTTGTTTGTGCATCGGCATCACGATGTACACGTGCGCATGGTCACATCACAGAGTCTGCTGCGATGTTGGTGTTCTGTGATATGCAGTGAGCCAACTGCAATATCAAAAGTTACCAGGAGAAGGACCTGTTCAGCCATGCTAATAGAAAAAAAAAGTTTGTGCAATTCCTATTTCGCTCTTCAGAATGAAAGTATTAGGGTTAGGGTGCAAACATGGCCTTGTAATATCTTTAAATTTTCACCCATATCCTCTTTGTGATCACATTCCCTATTGGAATGGGATCAAGAAGAAGTTGACATGCTCATTTCTTGTCATGCCTTCCGTGTCTCTTATTTAATATTTTGCCAATATGGATGAAGCCAGCCTCAGAGGAAAAGCTGCTCTGAGCCTGCTGTACATTGGGCAACGTGGAAGAACCTGACTGGACTGGACCATCGTGTATTGTTACCCAGAACCCCCTGCACATGATCGATTCACAAGTGGATGCCCGGCCAACCTGTTTGTTTGTTTATTAAGTTTGTTAAACAGAGAGAGCCTCACTGGCTCCATCTATTTGAATGTACAGAATTTGTACGTGCATTTGTGTACATTCTGCTCACCTGCTTTGCTTTTTCATCCACATTCCAATTACACATTATTAATATTGTTACATACTGATGTAAAACACAATATGTGAGGCTTTATATACTGTTTACTGGATATGTCTTGAGCCGGTGTAGCTCGCTAAATCTGGAAATATTTTTTTCCGTTGAGTGAAAGCACCAACGTTAAAACGGTGATTCAAATTTTGAATTGTAGCAAGACCCCAAGATTGTGAAGCTCATAAGTGCCTATGTTTAAAGAAACTCGTACATCTGTCGACCAATCAGTTGCCAGTTGGGTTAGAGCTCGCTTAGGCCTCTGTTTTAGAACCAGGTCGGAGGAGGTTTTCAAAAGCGGTTCCATTGTCACCGCTCGGGCTGGAAAAAGACTAACGGAGAATCGACTACACTGGGTGGAGCGATGTCGGTTGGAGGTAGAACCGGTACAATAGGAAAAAAAAAAATTGTTTGTCAACAATCCACCGCTTTTTTAATTGCGCTTCACAATGACCGTAAGATACAGAAGGACACAGAATTGCTAAGAGTGCCGGGCTGCCTCAATCGTCTAGACTCTGGCGGACACCGTGATACGATCCAATCAGAGCTAAGCTGTTTTACATATTCAAATAGGGTAAGATGAGCGATCCAATCAGTGCAAAGCTTGCATGTCAGATATTAATGACTGTTTCCAAATCTAGTTTTGAAAAAAAAAAAAAAAAAAAAAAAACAACTAGAATAGCTTGAAAAATGACATTCTGTGCATTTCCAACCCAAATGATCTTGCAAACCTGATGAAAGGACATCAAAGATTATGAAAACAGCACGTGGCTCAGCTGTTATAGGCTCCGGCGCCCGCTGACCCAATCCAGGATAACCGGTGTTGAATATGGATGGATGGATTTTTAAATTAAATGGGAAGAGTTTCAAAGTGGGCGGCACCGTGGATCAGCTGGAAAGTGTTGGCCTCACAGTTCTGAGGACCTGGGTTTAAGCCCAACCCCATCTGTGTGGCGTTTACATTTTCTCCCCGTGCCTGTGTGGGTTTTCTCCGAGCACTCCGGTTTCCTCACACATCCCGAAAACATGCGACATTAATTGGACACTCTAAATTGCCCCTAGGTGTGATTGTGAGTGCGGCTGTTGTCTGTCTCCATGTGCCCTGCGATTGGCGGGCAACCAGTTCAGGGTGTACCTCGCCTCCTGCCTGTTGATGGGCTCCGGCACTCCCCGCGACCCTTGTGAAGATAAGCGGCTAAGAAAATGGATGGATGAACAGACCACTACAATTAAATTTGAGGATTTTACCCTGCCAAACTCTGCACGAAGAATATTTCTAGCCATTTGGGACGGGGGTCTTGCAAATTGCAATGGTCTAAAAATCGGTTGCTGTGTGTGGATGGTAAGCGTTGCTCTTTACCAGAGTGCCGAGGGTTGTTTGAAAGAAAACATTGCTTGAGCTGCTTGTAAGCTGTTGCTTACCATTGCTTATGTTGCGTTACTCATGCTCTCCTCATTTGTGTTTTAACATGCTAGGCTTCTTTGTCCTCCTTTAGCTGTTCACTGTCTAAGCGCAGAAGTCTTTTTTCAGCCATTTAAACCCTGCCTTTTGAAATTTCCTGCCACAGGCAACCAGGTATGCATCATTTTCTCCCTCTCTGTCTCAGTCTCAGTCTCTATGTACCTTGTCCTCTAATTACATTGCTTCTCAAACCTCCATACAGTATGTGCGCGTTAATCCAATCAAATCACATTTGTGGGTTAGTCTGCCTGGAACCCTTCAGATACATATTGTATTAAATGAAGTTGCATGTAGCCAGGCTGAAGAATGTTGTTCAAAAGTTAGTTACAGCAACATGTAAACAAGCAAACTCAATAAATCCACCACGGTTTCAGCTGATGAGTTTTGCCAGTGTGGAAACTGAGGAATTGTTCAGAATTCAAGTATCGCTATGAAATCATATTATTAAGTCAGCATTAGGTTTTCAACTTGATGGTCATCATCACGTGTCCTTTCCGACGCAACTGGCAACCCTGTATCCCAAAAAACCCAAAGACACGTCTTGCGAAGTGGTACCAACTTCAGACGTTGGGGAGATTTTGGAGTTCTACAGTTTTTGTCTTCCAAGTTTGTTAAAACTCCCAAGTTGTAGGGCAGCTGAGACATTTGCCTTGAAAGTTCCACTGTTTTGCTTATCTATTTATCTTCAAGTGGAATCCTTTCAAGTCAAAACTTGCAAGATCAAGTTGTGATATTTCCTACATTCCAGCATCTATTGAATGCAACATAATAGCCATGTGGTGGCGAGCTGGGATGTAGTTTTGAAGATTGTCTATTACAGAATTACAAATGATCCAGAGAATAGAATAAAATGCATCCGTCCTCCGTTTCATATTTTACCGTTTGTCATCTTCAGGTCATCGTGATGTCTGGCCATGAGACAATACGAGTGCTAGAGGTTGAGGTTGATGCAACTCTGTCTTCATCGACACCTGAAGGGAAGAGGAGCGAAGGAAAAACAGAGGAGGGAGGGGCTCAACTTGAGTGTAGTCGCCCACGGGACAACCATACTGGACCCCAGGACCCTGGGGGAGTCGGTAAGATAAAAGTTACAGTTTTGATTTTCAATTTGCTCTTGAGTAAAAAGCGCCACTTCCACCACCTCGCCCTTTGTGCTCGTGCAGTCGGTGGCAAGCAGCAAGCAGCATCCGGAGAGGTGGCAGCCCCCACCGTCCCAACCCTCACTCCGGTTGTGCCCATCAGCGTATCATTGCCGCAGCCTCCTGCGGCTACTGTGCCCGTCACGGTACAAGGTTGTCCCCAGGTCTGGCTTTGTGCATTTGCTATAAAACATCGCCATTCCCAAAATCAACTCTTACATTTGATTTCCCGTGTCAAATTCAACACGATCATCAACATTTGCGTAAGGAGCGTACAGACATCGTTTGAGTTAATGGGTTATTTTACCACACAGGTTCTGTCCCAAGAAAGTCTGGCCACTCTGATGACGGGCATGTTGTCCCAGACAGGCTCCGTGGCCCAGCCCTTGCTCATCCCCATCAGTATGGGCGGTCCCATTGGCGGCCAGGCGGGTCTGGCGGTTCTCACCCTGCCGACGACCAATGTAGCTACTCTGTCTGGACTCGCTGCCGCCACGCAGCCCGCGAATCTCCTTAAGCTGCCCTTCGCTGGCCTTCAAGGTAATGATGCCGATGATGTCGGCAATGATAACAATGCCAAAAAGTTTTGATAGGTACATGTGGGTCAAAATCAGATTTGTATTGTTGTTATTATTATTTTGCATTCCTCCATTTTCAAAACTGCTTATTCTCATTCAGGTCGCAGTTCCGCCATTGCTCATCTTAGCTTATTTATGGCAAGAAGCGGGGTACACTGCTATCCAGTCGCATAGAGACAAACAACGATTCTCAGTCACAAATTCGCACCTTAGAACAAAATAGTATTGCATGCTTTTATAAGAAAGAACTGAAATACTGACAGAAAACCCAATCGATCATGGGGAGAACATGGGAACTCCACACTGGAGCCCAGATATGAACCCGTGACATCTGAACGGGTCTGCTAACTAGCTCGCCAACATGCCAGTCTATTATTGTTATTTTATTTTCTTCATTTTTTCTTTTTCCCTGTTATATCTTTTATTTTTCTCAGTTTTTTTTTATCCGTCTGTCATTTTATCATTAATATGATTACTTTTATTTTTAGAATAGCCATTAAGGTCAGCACGGTGGCTCAGCTGGTAAAGTGTTGGCCTCACAGTTCTGAGATCCTGGGTTCAATCCCGGACCCACCTTTGTGGAGTTTGCATGTTCTCCCCTTGCGTGTGTAGATTTTCTCTGGGCACTGCGGTTTCCTCCCACATCCCAAAAACATGCAACGTTAATTGAACACTCTAAATTGCTCCGAGGTGTGATTGTGAGTGTGGCTGTTTGTCTCTATGTGCCCTGCGATTGGGTGTACTCCTGCCCATTGACAGCTGTGTTTGGCTCCAGCTCTCACCGCAACTCTTGTGAGGATAAGCAGCAAAGAAAATAGATGATTGGATAGCCATTAAACTATGATATCATGAGCTCTGAAGTGTAGCAGGAATTTTGGAACTATTAAGTTCACACTTTTCATTGGAATTAATAGGGATACATGTTTTAGTCTATCAACATGTTTATGGTCTGAGACGTGATTGACATTTTTTTTTTTTGCTGGGGGGGTGAAAATGGATATCCTATTTTTCCACATTTACGTTTCTAATTTTTTTTGATTCAGGAGAAAGTATATCACAAGAACAAACTTCCAATTACTCATAGAGAACTGAAGCACATGCAATAGATAACAAGGTAAAAACGACAAGTTTCCATGAATCTCGCAATACCATCAAAGCAATGCATTAATATTTAAAACTGAACTCAGCATTCAACTCGCATGCATCAGTAAGACTCTGTTCAGTGGAAATCTATTACTTTCAATCATCTGGTTGAAACGTTGTGCTTTTTAATTCAAGTTTGTCAAGAATTGATTTATTAAAACAAAGTAATGTTGATTTGGGTTTGTCTTGATTGTCTAGACTTTTTGCTTTATTTTCACTTAGGTGTCATGTAATTAATTGTTGGTAAAAACAAGTGGATGAAAGTAATGTATGAGAGCGAGACACAGAGAGAGAAGACTTACAGGTCATAAATATAAAACAGGCAAATGAGAAACAATACGCATGGCAGTAAGTGATTAGCCTTTTTGAGCCATGCGCTGACCAATGCGCTGCACAAATTAGTTCAGAATCTCGAAATGGACATCATAGCGTCATAAAACGAGCACCCAATGTACAGTGAGCTTCAAATACTTCGCTTCAGCTTTGTCTTACAGAATCACATTCAAAAATTGTACTCTTGATCATTTCTCCACTCAGGTGCGACGGTTCTGAATCCCGTTCAGCCTCAGCTACAAAGCAGCACGCAGGCTGTGTTCCAGCCTCCACCGGGTTCCATACAGCCGGTGCAGACGCCATCGCAGCAGCCTTGCAGCGCCTTGCCTCAGTCGACACCAGCCGCCGTCATCTCTGCTGCTCAAGAGGGAGTCGCTCAAGTCACTCCAGCAGCAAGTGTGGCCGGCCAGTCCAACATTTCAGTGGCTGCGCTGCAGACAGCGGGACTCGCCATCAATCCTGCACTTGTAAGGAAGTCGAGACTTGAGATCTACCTCCAAATTTTTTACACATCCTTTTACTTTCCAGCTTTTCATTTTTCTCCCCAGATCAGTGCTGCATCACTGGGAGCGCAGACCCAGTTTCTCAGTTCCCTCACCTCCAGTCCCATTATCACCAACGCCATGTCCAACATGGCCGGAATCACCAGCCAGATCCTAACGACCACACAGGGACAGGTTGGTATGAGGAATGATCTTAAAGCAGATAGAAATGCAACAGGTTTTTGAAAAGGAGGCATATGCATTTTTTTTCATCACATTTAACAAATATTCCCAGGTGTTTTAATAATAGAGCTCTTAACCTCTGTTAATAAATAAAGAAAAAAAAGAAAAAACACACAAAATAGTGTGTAATTGTGTAAATAACTTTATGTACTTTCACACTGAGCTTTGAATTCTGTTTTGGATGGGATTGGGACAGAATCCATTGTATTGCCCCCCCGCCCCATGGATATAGTATCCATTTACCAAGATGACAAATGAAATTAAACATTTAATGTAGTTGTTTGTGGCGCAGCTGTAGAGCATTGGACTCACGGTTCTGAAGACCAGGATTCAAATCCCGGCTCTGCCTGTGTGGAGTTTCCAGGTTTTCCCGATGCCTGTGTGGGTTTTCTCCCACATCCCCAAAACATGCATTAATTGGAGACTCGAAATTGCCCCTAGGTGTGATTGTGAGTGAGACTGTTGTCTGTCTCCATGTGCCCTGCGATTGGCTGGCAACCAGTTCAGGATGTTCCCTGCCTCCTGCCCAATGACAACTGAGCTTCAGAACTCCTGCGACCCTTGTGAGAATAAGCGGGTAAGAAAAGAATGAATGAATTGATGTAGTGGTTTGGGGATTGCCATTCCAAATACAAATATCCCCAATCCCAGTTGCGACAATTTAGCAGAACAAGTTCTGTATGTGCTAATAATGGTAACACTCTTATCCATTATCCGAGCCGCTTATCCTCACGAGGGTCACGGGGAGTTCCGGAGCCTATCCCAGCCGTCAATGGGCAGGAGGTGGGGTACACCCACTTTTAGCTAATACTTAAGTGGACTAAGATTGCAACTCTGGTCACGTTTTCCTTTTTCTTTCTTTTTTTTTTTTAACTTGACCTTTTCAGGTTAATGGCCATGGGGAATGGGTGATCTATATTCCGTTTGTGCTGGAACAGTTTTTCTGTGCAACAGGGGAGTTTGAAATACGTCCTCTGGTTATGTTTTAATTGTTCTGGAGTTTATTGAGGTGCCATGATGGTGTAACTGGTTAGAGAGCCAATCCCAGCTCATCGGCCAGAAAGTGCGGTACACCGCGAACTGGTTGACAGCCAATCGCAGGGCACATGAAGACAGACAACAGCCACACTCACAATCACATCTAAGGGCAATTTAGAGTCCAATGAATGGATGTTTTTGGGATGTGGGAGGAAACCGGAGCCCCTTGGGAAAACCGACACCGGCACGGGGGAAAAAAATTCCAAACTCCACACAGGCGGGGCCGTGATTTGAACCCTGGTCCTCAAACTGTGAAGCCGACACACTAACTAGTTGTTCCACCATGCCGCCCTTCCTTAAAGCACCGCTCTTAAATACTGGTGTGCCAGGGTGTGCGTGTGTGAGACCCTAAAGAACATAATTTGCTATAGTGCATATCAACTGCAGGAGATGGCAGTACACTGAACTACAGTAGATCTCTTTCTTTTGTAATTTCTTCTATGTTTATAAGGATTAGATTGGATTATGCTTTATATACAATGTTATATAGAGGTGTACATGCTGGGGCTGTGGGGAGTTGCAATTTTTTTTCTTCATCCCAGGGGAGGGGAGGGGGAGTTGTAACAGAAAACAGTTAAGAAGCACTGTCTTAAAGTGAAAGATTACATAAGGTGTGTGGTCCCCAAACATCAGATAAATTTTTTTTCAAGTGCTGTGCTAAATCAAATAAAATACCAATGCATCGTATTAGATAGGGGATGGGCAACAGAGTGCATGCACAAAATTTTATTTCATATATATAACAATCAATGATGTTGCTAATTTCCATCCATCCATTTTTGGAGCCACTTATCCTTACAAAGGTTGGAGCCTATCCCAGCTATCTTCAGGCTAGAGGCGAAGTACACCCTTAACCAGTTGCTAGCCAATCGCAGGGCACGTATAAAATAAACTACCATTCACACCTAGGGACAATTTAGAGTCTTCACTTAACCTACTGTGCATGTTTTCGGGATGGGGGAGGAAACTGGAGTACCCGGAATAACACCCATGCAGCCACGGGAAGAACGCGCAAACTCCACAGAGGCGGGGCCGGGACTTGAACCCTGGTCCTCAGAACTGTGAGGCAGATGCTCTAACTAGTCGCATCACCATGCTGCCTTGTTGATAATTTATACATTATAACAGGTTTTGTTTCAATGGCGCAATCAGACCAATCATCAATCAGTTCATTTGACGTCTATGATGTGCTATTGACATTGATGTCTTTACGTGACGTGACATTATGTAACAGTGACAAAGATTGCAACTATTAATTGAAGCTTTTTTTTTAACCCCTCAACGGCAAATGACCGGACTTATAGACAATTCATACCGTGGGACAGGGGACAGAGAGTGGAAGTAGTTTGCTTATGTTCTACCAAATAGATATTTTTCGTACCCTGTTCTCAGGTGATTGGAACTCTTCCTTTGTTGGTAAATCCAGCCTCCTTGGCTGGGGGGGCTGCTACTCCAACCCTTCCCCTCCAGGGACTGCAGGTTCAGACAGTCACCCCACAGTTGCTCCTTAACACCCAGGGCCAAATCTTTGCCACGGTCGGGAACGGAGCCGCCTCGGTTGCGGCGTCTGCTCCTCTTCTGCCCAAAGCTGCTGTCCCGCCCGCACCTTGCAAACCGAGCCCCCAGGTACACGAGCTGCTGTGTTGTATTTACGTTGCATCTTTTGGTTTGAAAATGGGACTAATTTGTTCAGTTGGCACACGACCCCGCACAGGCGCCAGCAACAGCTGCCACCCAGTTGCCCGTTGTCATTGCCCCACAGCCGTCAGTCCTCAAGAGCACCACGTCGGCGTCCTCATCGCTCCCTCTCACCTGTGGCGATACGGCAAAAGTGGGCCAGCTTGTCAGTAGTATGTGCATCCGCTTCTCTTCTGCAGACACTTTTATGTACCCTCCAGTTTTATGTACTTTATCAATCCCCCCCCCCCCCCCCACCCCACCGGCAGAGCCCCATCAGGCTGCCAGCAGCGAGGAGGGCATCAATCTGGAAGAAATACGGGAGTTTGCCAAGAATTTCAAAATCCGCCGGCTCTCGTTGGGACTGACGCAGACTCAAGTGGGCCAGGCTCTGACTGCCACCGAGGGCCCAGCCTACAGCCAGTCTGCCATCTGCAGGTGAAGTAGAACCGTTTTTTTTTTGCAAACAGGGATAGGGCATTTACAGTGAAGAAAAGAAGTATTTCAACACCCTGCTAATTGCAAGTTCTCCCACTTGGAAATCATGGAGGGGTAGGAAATTTTCATCGTAGGTGCATGTCCATTGTGAGAGAGATAATGATTTTTTTAACAATTTATTTCTGTGATACAGCTGCAAATAAGTATTTGAACACCTGAGAGAACCAAGGTTAATATTTGGTACAGTAGCCTTTGTTTGCGATTACATAGGTCAAACGTTTTCTGTAGTTGTTCACCAGGTTTGCACACACTGCAGGAGGGATTTTGGCCCACTCCTCGACACAAATCTTCTCGAGGTCAGAAGATCCTTTCTGGGCTCTCGCTGAGAAACACGGAGTTCTAGCTCCCTCCAAAGATTTTCTATTGGGCTTAAGACGGGCCTTGACATGTGCTGGTTTAAGCAGAGGAACCTTCCGTGCCATGCATGATTTCAAACCATGATGTCTTAGTGTATTACCAACAGTCACTTTTCAAACGGTGGTCCCAGCTCTTTTCATGTCATTGACCAAGTCATGTCGTGTAATCCTGGGCTGATTCCTCACCTTTCTAAGGATCATTGAGACCCCACGAGGTGATATCTTGCGTGGGGCTCCACTCCGATTACGATTGACCGTCATGTTTAGCTTCTTCCATTTTCTAATGATTGCGCTAACAGTGGACCTTTTTTCACCAAGCTGCATGGCAATTTCTCCGTAGCCCTGTCCAGCCGTGTGGAGTTTTACAATTTTGTCTCTGGTGTCTTTGGACAGCTCTTTGGTCTTGGCCATGTTACAAGTTTGACTCTTACTGAATGTATGGGGTGGACAGGTGTCTTTATGCAGATAACGACCTCACACAGGCGCATCTGACTCAGGATAATACATGGAGTGGAGGTGGACTTTTAAAGGCGGACTAACAGGTCTTTGAGGGTCAGAATTCTAGCTGATAGACAGGTGTTGAAATACTTATTTGCAGGTGTATCACACAAAGTGTTAAAAAATCATACATTGTGATTTCTGGATTTTTCTTTTTAAATTATCTCTCTCACTGTGGACATGGACCTCAGAGGACAATTTCAGACCCCTCCATGATTTCTAAGTGGGAGAACTTGTGATATAGCAGGGTGTTCAAATACTTTTTTTTTTCCACTGTAACACATTTGCAGTGAGAGGGAAAGTTTATGATGCAATGCTCCCAAAGTACCAAAGTTTTTCTCAAACCAGATAATCTTTTAATTTCCAGCAGTCTAGGTTGTATATTTGGAAAACAGAAATACAGAAAGCCTTGCTCTTTCTTGTTTAATTTATGTTTTAATTCTTACGCGATATAAATGTGTAAGTTAATGTCATTGAACGTAAATGTATTCTGCTGCAGGTTCGAAAAGCTGGATATTACCCCCAAGAGCGCTCAGAAGTTGAAGCCGGTGCTGGAGAAGTGGCTTGCCGAAGCCGAGCACTGGAACCAGAAGGGCCAACAGAACCTGATGGAGTTTGTCGGCGGCGAGCCTTCAAAAAAACGCAAGCGCCGCACCAGTTTCACGCCTCAAGCAATCGAGGTCCTCAACGCGTACTTCGAGAAGAACTCGCTGCCGACCGGCCAGGAGATCACAGAAATCGCCAAGGAGCTGAACTATGACCGGGAGGTGGTGCGGGTTTGGTTTTGCAATCGGCGACAAACGCTGAAAAACACAAGCAAAATTAACATTTTCCAGGTCCAGTAGAAAATGGAATTTTGCAGACTTTCCTGTAAATACGAGAACATGAAGGAAGTTACACACTCTAAAATTCAATGCAAGTACAGTCCTTAACTTCTAAGACTGAGTGTATGTCTGCATGGTCCTCCTAATAATAACATACACAGATTTGTGGCATTGTTGTTCATATGTGCATACAGTGGAAGAGTTTTTTTCTGGCAAAAAGGCCTCCAGAAGTTGCACAAAAAGTCAAACTTTGAATGCAAAATTATCACAGGACCTCATCTTAGCATTTATTAAAGGATTAACTCCGTACTTTCCCTTTTCAGATGCGTTTTGGGGTTATTTGGCAAAAAGACTTGTCGTCGCTTGGTATCAAAGACAGGACCGTTGTTTTACAGCGAACAACTTATTTTTACACTTGATAGTTACTTGAAAAATATTCAGTTCATAAAGGCATTTTCAGAGTGGCAGTTTGAACCTGCTATGGGGAAAGTCGCTTTCAATCGGAGAGACTTAAGAGGTTCCACTGTATCATATTTATTACCAAATTGCATTTGCAGAGCCACAACAGGTCAGGGACATTCTGTTGTTTGATAATTCTTGATAATCATAAAAGGTGAAGGTAGCTGCATTGGATCTTTTACACTTTCACAAGAGTCGTTGTTGGTGTTTGAAGTTATTACAAGTCCTCGGTTTTATAAATGTATTTGTGGCTCATATATGGCCACTTATGCAAGCATAGTGTTTTGATTCAATTAGTCATGATTTCATCACAATCTGGCCGCACGGTGGAGCATCTGGTTAGAGCGTTGGCCTCTCAGTTCAGAGAATCGCAGTTCAAATCCCGGCTCGCCTGTGTGGAGTTTGCATGTTCTCCCTGTGCCTGTGTGTTTTTATTCCGGGCACTCTGGTATTCCTCCGACATCCCTGAAACATGACCCCAGACTCTAAATTGCCCATAGGTGTGATTATGAGTGAAAATGTTTGTTTTGATGTGCCGTGCGATTGGCCAGCAACCAGTTCAGGGTGTACTCCGCCTCCTGCTCGGAGATTGCTGGGATAGGCGCCAGCAGTCCTGTGACCCTTGTGGGGATAAGCAGCTCAGAAAATAGATGGATGGATAGATAATCACTATCTATTGCAGCTTTCCTGTCTCACGTCTTTTTTCAGTGATAAACATTACTCCTCATCTCAAGCTGGATTTTTTTTCCATCCAGCCATTTTCTTCGCCGCTTATCCTCACAAGGGTCCCAGTACAATGCTGCATGGTAGAAGTTGAGAAATGTTCCAGATAAGGTAACACCACGTCTGTATGTGACTGCAAGTCGGTCTATTGCCAGACGGATTTCAAAGGTGAGTCTCAAGCCTCCACTTCAAAAGAAAAAGTCATCCATCCATTTTCTTAGCCACTTATCCTCACAAGGGTCACAGAGAGTGCTGGAGCCTATCCCAGCTGTCAACGGGCAGGAGGCAGGCTACACCCTGAACTGGTTGCCAGCCAATCACAGGGCACATTGAGACAAACAGCCGCACTCACAATCACACCTAGGGGCAATTTAGAGTGTCCAATTAATGTTGCATGTTTTTGGGATGTGGTAGGAAACCAGAGTGCCCGGAGGAAACCCACGCAGGCACGGGGAGAACGTGCAAACGCCACACAGGGGGGTCCGGGATTGAACCTGGGACCTCAGAACTGTGAGTTTAACGCTCTACCTGCTGAGCCACCATATTCATTATATAAAAAATAACTTAACAAATTTACGTTCACTTTGAAAATCACCCTACGCCAATAACATTTTAGATACATTCAACGAGTCTACCATCAATAAAATGGATGGAATTGCATATGTTATGAATTATGTGTGTAATAACTTGAGTGTGTTGCATGTATTTATGTTTTTTTTCTACTAACTGGCAGTTGTTATTTTTAACCTTAGTGTTATATGTCAAGGATTCTTTGCACTTTATTGACACGTGAAGAGATGTCATGAATGATTTTGTACTGTGCAAGTTACAACCATGTTGGTGGGCCATATGAATTATGATTTTTTTATGTTTCACTGTTTTTAGATATTGAAAGGTAACAACGCTTTTAACATTGCAGTCGTAACAGAACAGCTGCTGTTATGAAGAATAAATATGATTTGTGGTCGAACAGGAGATCACACATCTACTAAACAATGCATATGTTTTGCCTGTTATGTTTTATGGAAAAATGTACAAAAAAATTGTTAAATACCATTAAGGTATAAAAGAAGCAAGATTATAGAAATATGGTAGCATATTTATAAATTTTACTCAACTGGGAAGACAAGGCTTTGGAGACAGTAAAGAAAAAACTAAGTTGGTTGTTTTTTTGTAAAATGTAAATAAACTGTCTTTACTTTACTTAATAATCGTTGTTTTGTGGCTATACATTTTGATATTCAGACCAATTGAATTTATA
Organism: Syngnathoides biaculeatus; assembly: GCF_019802595.1. Taxonomy (NCBI): domain Eukaryota; kingdom Metazoa; phylum Chordata; class Actinopteri; order Syngnathiformes; family Syngnathidae; genus Syngnathoides; species Syngnathoides biaculeatus. The sequence goes on from NC_084641.1 coordinate 19,170,951, forward strand.
AATGGGGAAAAGATGCATTTATTGTGATTGATTTAGACTGAACCAGGGATAGACAATATGTTCAAGTACCATTTTTTAAAATTTTATTGTAAAACAAAAAAATGGGCCAGGTGATTCTTAGATAAGATATGTATGTTAAAAAAACCTCAAATATTAAAATAATTCATGATAATCATCGATTTTATATTTATGAATAATGTTAAATGTCAATGGAACATTTTTATTCAAAAAGGTGTCGAGTTTAACGGTCAAGATTTTATGAAGAAGTCGATTTTACGTATTTTTTTGTTTAAGAAAATGGAACTGTCACTCATTTCCAATAATAATCTGTTTTGGAGGAATTGGTAGATAACTTATTGATAATCAGCTCAGAAAATGGATGGATGGAAATTGGCAATTGGACTAAGATAGTCCATCATGATTTTCCATCCATTGTTCAAGCTGTTTATCCTCAGGGTCACCAGGATCGGAACTGTGAGGCCAACGCTTTTCAGCTGCTCCAACACAACACTTGTAACTTTGTAGCATTTTTTAATAACTTCCGACCGGTAGGTGGCAGCATTTTTTGTGCTTGAAAAACTACACGAAAAAGCTATCCACGGAAGTTACGACAACTCCTGTTTCCCAAGCTTGATAAATAAACAAAAGGAACTTTTAATTCGACATTTATTTTACGGCCTATTTTTGGCTGATTCCCTGTTAAAGAATGCATGTTGTGAAATATATTGTGTTGTCGTGAAACCTTCTGAACGGAGCCCAGGAGGCGCCAATTGTTATCATTGCTGTGGCTAGCTGGTTAGCATGGCTAACTCGACATATTTTAGTCGTGGGGCCACGGCGCACGATATGATGGCATGAAAACCTCCCAATCTTAGCAACCATCTACGCTCCCTTTCGCCGTAAGGTAAACTGTGCACTTTTAAGCGGGCCGCTTCCTCTCTAAATGAAAACTGATAGTGTGACTAACTATGAAGTCTTATCTTTAGAACTTTGTTTGCTCAAAATTACTTATTCTTGTCAGACTGTAAAACTTGATTTGTTCTTGTATTAGCGATATTACCCCCGTGATATGCAGTTGTTCTTACAGTCATGTGGAAGTCTAACTTTCTTTCTCACCGAAGGTTGGAACTTGCAAGTCACGAATTGAGTGTGCCGTCAGAACCGAACCCCATTGAGATTTGTACGCAGTCATCATGGCCTGGGCTCTGAAGTTGCCGCTCTCTGACGAAGTGATTGAGTCTGGACTGGTGCAGGACTTTGATGCCAGCCTGTCGGGCATCGGCCAGGAGCTTGGTGCTGGGGCGTACAGCATGAGGTACTGAAGCAGTTTTCTCTCAGCAGGGCACTGATCCTAAAATGGTTATTATGCAGTCATAACTGTAGTCAAAGTTGTGCAAGGGTGAGTTGTTGACTGTAATTTTAGCTTTTGTCCAGTCATAACATTGAGGAATGCAACAAATTTGTATGCCACCGAACCTAGCGCACTTCCCGATGATCCCGAAGTTGTTGCTGCCTCCAACCCAAAAAACACAACTCCTGGCCTTATCAAAATAGATTTTAAAGCGGCACCTGTATTTTTTTTTGCACCACAAACAGCATAACACGATTTACACAGGGCTTGTCCTCATCTGGGTCACTGGCCAACTTGTCCCGATTCCATCAAATTTTGGCCATGTCAGGGATGAGAATTTTTCGACTTTTTCAGACCAAAATGACCATTCAAATCAAATCCATTGAGAAAATTTCGGGGGGGGGGGGGGGGGGGGGGTGGTATCGTGCGCCTGCCTCTCGGTGGTGGGCTCCGAGCTGCAAGTTCAGCTTAGTCCTAGCACAAGCACGACTATCATATGCCGTTCTAACTTGCTCGGTAGTGTAAATATTTGCATTTTGCGACAAACATTGAAACTTGTTTGCGGCAGATTACTCGATTGGACAACAGAGTTACACAGTATAACGATTCAATCGTGTTAGTGGTTAATCGAGTTTCACGATTGCCATGTACATGTGTTCTCGGTTCTCAGAAATCGCAGTGTAACGTGTTAGTTAGCCAAGTAATGGCGTGTGGGACTTAGATAGCGCGAACTGAGCGACGGTGTGTTAGAAAGTGTTAGAAAAAAAGGATGAAGATCGAGGGAGGGCAATTAACAAGGATACTGGAATCAAAAATTATTTCAGATGGGCATGGCTTGAAAAAAGTGTAACCGTGCAGATAGGACCGAAAACGGTATCAACATGTCTAACCGAACACATACAAAAAGTGGACATTCCCGCCAAAGTGCTGTGCACTCTGTGTTCCGATAGGAGCAAAAAATATCCAAGAGGAAACTCAAAGCCATCGACAGACATTTTCACTGTTTTGCCAAATTGGTCATTCTCATCCCTGCCAAGTGGTGGTATGAGTTGTTTTCACGTGAGGTCACCCGTTGGGCTGCCTCGAACCATGGCCATTTTCGATCCCTGAGCTCCTTTACTCATACATAGGCAAGGTAGACGACATTATGTTTGTAACTGCCTTTATTGAAGACGCGACCAACAGCACATCAAGCCCAGGCTGACTACTAGGCTACCTGGCATACACACATCATGGGACTCAGGACTGCGTAACAAAGGCGCAGTAATGTGCCCTTGATATTTTACTCTATGTGACAGAAATCCGTAGGAGGAGCACTTATCTGTTTGCTAATACGGAAAATAAAAGGCGGTGGAATATTATTTTTTTTAATATTGAGGCAAACTCAATTTGTTCAATTTTTTTCAAAAAGTAAAACCTGTATATTAGTTCACCACAAGCAAAGCAAAATGTTCATTATTTGTTTAAAATTTGATGACATTGGGAGAAAGACAAAAGAATAAACAAATCCAGTATTTCACCAAATTCTCAAATCTTTCAAGTGACTAACAAAGAAATGATCTTAACTGTCATGTTGGCCTTCTGAAAAGAGTGTCGATCAAGCTTGTTAGCTTAGTTTGGTGACATATCAGCACGATGGAGGTTGAGACCGGGCAGCGGGATAGGAGCGTCGGGCAATCGTTCACAAATCCAAGTCTCCTTGAAGCACAGCCGCTGAACGTCCAAAGTCTTTCGTAGGAAGCGTTAGACGATGTCCCCGCTTATGCAGCCAGACTTGTGTACCGGATCACGAGGCTTCAAAGAGCGCGCCGACTAGCAACTCTGGAAAAAGCTTCAGCGAATTGGCGAGAGTTGTCGAAAAGAAGTCAGAAGAAGGTTCTCTGATGGTTAGCAAGTCCTCTCTTGTGTTACTGAGTCCCGAGACGCCCGTGAAATACAAACAGTTACCGAAAGCATTCCGTAGACTTCCACACTGGGTACGCGTTAGGTAGAGAGGTTAAACGGCGGCGCGCAGTGGTGTGTGGCTCATTCAGCAAAAAATGTGACATCAGTGAAAAGAACCCATACTGTACACCCTGGCCTGGTCGCCATTCAATCACAAGGATCATTCAGGAAAACAGCAATTCAAATTCACATTTAAACCTGTGAACAATTTTGTCTTCAATGACACCTGCATACATCATACACAGGACCTGAGCTGAGATTTAAACCCTGAATTTATTAGCTGTGAGGCAGATGTGCTAATCACTAGTCACCAAGTGAAATTCCACAGGCATTCAATGTGGGATCTGCTATAACTGTATTCTTCAGGACTTTATCTAAGAAATAATTATCCATCCATTTGCCGTACCACTTGTCCTTACTAGGGTTGCGGGCTTGCACTACCGTGTTTCCGCTCTATGATTCAATCGGGATGCTTTGGTATTTGGTTGCCTTGATTATTGTTATCTGAAACGCAGGGCATGTCTAATAGGGAACCAAAACTTACACCTGTTCATCTGTTGTGCTCCTATAAATGTACTCACTGTTGCTCTGTTTGTGTGACTTTTAGCGACGTACTTGCCCTGCCCATCTTCAAGCAGGAGGAGTCCAATTTGCCTCCTGACACCGACAAGATCCTTCCCTTCCAGTATGTTCTGTGTGCTGCTACCTCGCCAGCTGTTAAACTGCATGACGAAACACTCACCTACCTCAATCAAGGTCAGCGCATCAATAACAGATATACTTCACTGGAGAATGGCGACTGAATTAATGCGACTGACAGCTACAATATGTTACAGTGGAATGGGAAATGTTGCTCAATTGGTGGAATTTGGAGTGCAGTTTTATAAAAAATAGGCCTCAAAAGTTTGGCAAAACCTGTTAAATTTATCTCAGAGCAATTGTTCTTTCTTAATACTGTCAGTACAGCATCACTGCTACTATTATTAGTGTTGCATAATTCAGCTGACTTCATGATTGACTCGCAGTTTGTTGAATATTCAAACGATGAGTAGTTTTACTTGATTTTACGTTTGCCCTAGATCAAATGAATTCTCTTTTTCTTTTGCAATGTTTTAAAGGTAGAATAATTTACAAGTAAACTAATATCACAGAATATGTTTTACAACTTGTTTTCACTATTAATTCAAACCAGAAAGGGCAGTGGTTTTCTTTGCTGACCATGTTATTCCCTGTGCACTTGTCATTGCAGGGCAGTCCTATGAAATTATCATGCTTGATAATCGGAAAATTGGTGAACTTCCGGAAATCTCTGGTAAAATGGTTAAGGTGCGTTACTCAGATGCATGTTAACTATTGTATGTTTAATTTTTCTATGATGGCCATTAGGCATGGCTTTTTGATTTTTAACATTTAAAGACTAATTATGTGAGGGTGAATGTGGCATTATTTGTGTTCTTTCACTTTCTCTTGTCCAAATTTGTTGATTGCGTTGTAATCTTAGTCCAGTAGTTAGGTTACACCTTAAAGCCGGATTACAGTCTCACAACAACTGAACTCCTCTTGAGGGTTTTGGGTTTTTTTTTAAGGACTAAATTACTGCTTGCGTGCGTGCGTGCGCGTGTTAGTTTTAAACTACATGGTACAAATGACACAGTTCTCCCCATTACCTATTGAATGGGATGTTACCAGATCTTAACCGTGTCTCAGTTGGAGCTAGACAAAAGTAAAAATATTTTCAAATAGTCAGTTAATTCCCGTTTCTCAGCATATTTCAGCATTATTAACACAATGTGTAAATAATGTGATATGTATTTATTTTTTCAAAATTGCAGAGCATCATCCGCGTGGTGTTTCACGACCGCCGACTTCAGTACACAGAGCACCAACAGCTGGAGGGTTGGCGCTGGAACAGGCCTGGGGATCGCATTCTGGACCTGGGTGAGTGCCTCTTAAATCCTTGTTTTTGCACATTGTGCTGTACTTCATGAAAGTATTCTTGGAGCAGTTGGTTGAATTCCTCCTGTAACAAAATATTTGATTCAGTGAGATAAAAAAAAAAAAAATAGCACAATGAAACAATATTTGCATCAATCACTACCCAATACTTGCAACAACAGTTGAATACCTTATTGACTTGCTTTTTGTTAAAAGCCTGTTGTGCATTGATCTGTTGCAGATATCCCCATGTCAGTTGGCATTATTGACCCACGGGCTAACCCCACTCAGCTTAACACTGTGGAGTTCCTATGGGAACCGTCAAAAAGAACCTCAGTTTTTATCCAGGTAGCCTGATCCTCCAGATTAACTTCCTCCTCTCACCAAGATTATTCGGGTCAAATCAGTAAATCAGAGTTCTGCGCGGAAACATTTCAAGGCGTTGTTGATTATCGTAGCTTCCTAATCATTGTCATAAGAGAACAATACGATAATAGCACAGTATCTCTATTTTGTTTCCCCATCTTTGATTCGTTTTCCCTGCTGTTCTGATACACTCTATCTCCGTAACTTGCACCTACAAACCTCATGCTGGAAACAAAAGCCGGATCAGGATTTACTATTTCCTGTCCATATTCCCGACAAACTTAACTGAACCATTTGTCAACAAGGTGGCTTTATACACTGACTTGTTCTCAAACGTTTTTGCATTTTGTCACGCTTTTCTTGTTTTCTGCATCTAATTCTATCATCTGTATTGTTTTCAACCATTGTAGGTTCATTGCATCAGCACAGAATTCACCATGCGTAAACACGGCGGGGAAAAAGGGGTTCCCTTTCGCATCCAGATCGACACATTCAAAGAGAATGAGAGCAGCGAGTACACCGAGCACCTCCACTCTGCCTCCTGCCAGGTCAAAGTTTTCAAGGTGAGCAGAATGACGAGACCCCTGACAAGTCGAAAGTCATGTTTGCAGGCGCTCGTGCAGTCAGCTCAGTGACACCATGTCACCTCTTTCAGCCTAAAGGTGCAGATAGAAAACAGAAGACTGATAGGGAGAAGATGGAGAAAAGGGCACCACAGGAGAAGGAGAAATACCAGCCCTCGTATGAAACTACAATCCTAACAGAGGTTAGTACATGAGTGTAAATCTTTGTGAAACTAATTGATAGATTCATTCAGAGCACCGAAGAAATGTGTCCCTATCAAATGTAATGAGAATATTTGTATTGTAAAATGATTCAAATTCCTGCCCTGTGTACTGATGTCTTGCTGCAAGTCAGCTATTTTCAAATGTACCTATAAAGACTACTAAAATAGTTATTTTGTAAAAACATCTCTCAAGACTCTCTCGTCTCTTTAAATGCCTTAGTTTTATTGGACCACCAGCCTTAGTATCACAATGCATAACAGGTCCGTTTGATGCACTAACAGAACCTTTGGCCTCTTCGCAGTGTTCCCCCTGGCCCGAGGTCGCCTATGTCAACAACTCTCCATCACCGGGCTTCAACAGTACGCAGAACAGCTTCTCAGTTTCAGAAGGGTAAATGTGTTCTTAGCACCATCCAATGCTTATGGCTACCTCTGTCGTCCTTGCTAACACACTCCTCCCCCATTTTTAGAAACGGATCACCAAACCACCAGCCTGAGCCTGTGGTTCAAGTAGTTGATGTAAGTAAAAGCGGCAGTTATTTATTTTATTTTCCCAACTGGTCTGGCAGCGACAGCGTTGCCCAGAGTAAAAGTCCATGTAGTTCCATCCATCGGCCATTTGCTAAACTAACATTTAATTTTTTCCCCCAATTAGTGTTTACATAGCACCCCATATTGGCAAAAGAAAATTGAATTTTAGACATTTTTACAGATTTAATAAAAAAAAAATCAGAACTATCACACAGCCAATGGTATGCAAACCCTTTGCTTTATCATTGATATATTTAACAGACATTCTCCATTTCTTCTTATCATCTTTGAGGTGATTCTGCACCTTCTTTGAAGTCCAGATGCATTTGATTATCGTGATTGGATTTGAATGACAATCATGAGGTCGAAGGAACTGACTTAAGAGCTCAGAAACAGAATTTGTAAAAAAAAAAAAAAAAATTCTGCTGCACTCAAGGTTCCTCTGAGCGCAATGGCCTTTGTAATCCTTAAATGGAAGACATTTGACATGCCCAAAACACTTCCTAGAACTGTTTGTCCACCCAAACTGAGCAGTTGGGAGGGAAAAGTTTTGGTGAGAGAGTTAAAAGATCACTGTGGCTAAGCTCCAGATATGCAAGCATAAAAGGGGAGAAAGTTCTACAAAGTCAACTATGACTACAGCCCTCCACCAATTGGGGCTTTATGACTGAGTTGCCCGATGGAACCCTCTCCTTAGTGGAGGACAAGCAAGCATGGCGTTTCATAAAAATAAAAAAAAATAAAAAACAGGGCTCCAAGATGGTGAGAAATAAGTTTCTCTGGTCATACTAGACCAAAATAGAACATTTTGGCCTTAATTCTAAGCGTTTTGTGCTGAGAAAACCAGGCACTGCTCATCACCAGCCCAATACTGTCCCAACGGTGAAGTATGATGGTGGTGGCAGTACTATACTATAGTGTTTTTTTCTCAGTTGTATGGAGATTATGACTGGTTGCAATCAAAAGAAAGCCAAGTGCAGGGTTATCGTGTAGGGAAACCTTCTCTAGAGTGGTCAGGACCTCAGACTGGGCTTAAGAGTCACCTTCACAATTACTCACACAGCTAAAATAACAAAGGAGTGGCTTCAGAACAACACCGTGACTGTTCTTGAATGGCCCTCCCAGAGGCCTGACTTAAACCCAATTGACCATCTCTTGGAGAGGCTGAAATTGGCTGCACACCAATGTTCACCATCCAACCTGGAGAGGAATGGCAGAGGATCCCTAAGTCCAAGAGAGAAAAACTCATGGGTGTTTTAGCAGAAAAGGGTGTTTCTACGAAATACCGAGGGCCTGAATATTTTATGGCTGTGTGATATTTCAGTTTTTCTTTTTTAATCTGCAAAAAAATTAACAATATGATAAACATGGAGCATATTTATTCCAAGTTTTCACTGGTTAAAAACATTGCAATATCCATCCATCCATTTTCTTAGCCGCTTATCCTCACAGGGGTCGTGGGAGTGCTGGAACCTATCCTATCTGTCAATGGGCAGTAGGCAGTGTACACCCTGAACTGGTTGCCAGCCAATCGCAGGGCACATCGAGACAAACAGCCGCACTCACAATCACACCTAGGGGCAATTTCGAGTGTCCAATTAATGTTGGATGTTTTTGGGATATGGGAGGAAACCGGAGTGCCTGGAGAAAACCCACACAGACACGGGAGAGCATTAAAACTCCACACAGGGAGGACTGGAATTGAACGTGGCTCCTCAGAACTGTGACTTTACAGCTGCTCCACTGTGCCTACTTTTAAATATAGATATAAAAATACAATGGATGACAATGTAAGGCAATAGTGGTTATATGAACTATTATTAAGTTGAAAGTCATGCAAACATACAGTCAGTAGTACAGTCGTGTTTCCATGTGTTTTTGTTCCCTATTTGTGCTTGTCTGCGTGTCCCATCACTAATTGCCTGAAAGTGCACTAGTGACTGTGACACTCCTTTTTCCCCCAATTTTTTCCTTCAAGCAGGCCAGGGTCAGAAGCTTGCTTGTAATTCACATTTTGGTCCGCAACACAACGCTTAAAAAATCGGCCACGCAACATCTCATTACTGAAAAAAACTCCAAAGTAAGCGCACTCGTAACTCAAGGCACGAGACAAAAAAGTAGCTATTAGGGCCTGAATCTGTTAATTTTCTGGTTGCCAGCCAATCGCAGGGCACATCGAGACAAACAGCCGCACTCACAATCACACCTAGGGGCAATTTCGAGTGTCCAATTAATGTTGCATGTTTTTGGGATGTGGGAGGAAACTGGAGTGCCCGGAGAAAACCCACACAGACACTGGGAGAACATGAAAACTCCAGACAGGCGGGGCCGACATCAAACCCTGGACCTCAGAACTGTGAGGCCAACACTTTACAGCTGCAATATCATACTACAATATTATATAGGGAGTTGACCAATTGGAAGACTGCTATTTGTGTAGTTGAACCCTTTAGGCACCCTACCACAGCATCTAGTGATGTTTTGTCTCAATATGGGGTGCTGTGTGTACATAAATGAGGGGAAAAAATTAACTTAAATGATTTTAGCAAATGGCTACAATATAACGTAGAGTGAAAAATTTAAGGGGCTCTGAAAACTTTCTGTACCCACTGTAAATAACCATTCCTACTCACATTCACACTTATGGGCAGTTTGGCTTCCTATCCATCTGCCATCCATGTTTTCAGTATGTGAGAGGACAGCAGAGTACCCTGAGAAAACTCACGCAGGGAAGGCCGGATTTGAACCTGGGTGCTCAGAACGATGAGGCAAATATGGTAACCAATGGTTGCGTTTGGTTATTAAATCTTTAAAATACTGTCCCAAAAGGTACACATGTCCTCGGTGTGTGTGCAGGAGATGCATATTTTATAAAGCATATACTGTACCAGACACGTGCAGGAATTTGGCTTTCTCAGGTCAGCACGATGGACGAGTGAGTAAAACATCCACTTCACAGTTCTGAGGTTGCATGTTCTACATTAGAAACTCACGGGTCACACTGAATACATTGACAAAGACTAGTACAGCAAAGCCAAAACAAAAGTGGAGAAGCTGAAGTTTAATATACTGTAAAGCATAATATTCAATAACATAATCTACTGTAATGAAAATATAAAGAAATGTGATCAATTCAAAATTTTACTTCCCAACCAACAAACTAGCGTTGAGGCTGTAGAGATTAAATATGGCCAACATCAAATTCCACACTTGTCCTCCTCCTGTATTACACATTTTGCATTATTCACTGTAATATTTAAAGCTTTACTGACGTCTATATAAATTGTAAAATAGATATTGTTATGAAAATTACATATAATATTATTCACTTCAATGTCTATATGAAAAAAAAATGAGCAGAGAGCGTGTCATTCATGCGGAAAGTTGCGGAAGCCTCACTCGACATCCCAGTGGTAGCCATATGGCCTCCGTCATTTGCAGCTGTCACACTGGAACAGTCGCCATTGAGAAGGTGGTGTGCCACCTGTTATGGGAGATGAACAAAAGAGATTTTCAGATTTTTCCGACACCCCTTCTGACACGGAAGCTCTTTTCGAAGAAGAGAACATCTCACAGTCGAGTGAAGTGACCAGTACGATATTACCTTATTCCTACTCGATGAACAATGCGGCCACAAGTGACAACAACACCACCTGCGGCCGCGCGCATCGACACATTGAGCACCCCTGACTTACGTACTTTATTAAGTTATTATGACGCGGATCTTTTGTTACTTCTGAGAGGATTACGTCTCCTCCTATTATTTTTTTAATAGCTCTGTACACACACCTACCTGTCATTTGGAACCCACAAAGCTCTCGTCCTTTGCACATGTGCAATCCATTTTACACGACGAACTGGGTGTTTTGGAAACGTGTGAAGAGTGGATCCATCCTCCCGAGTGTTCGAGCAATATCCAGCAAGACAACGACACGGCATTTTGTCTAACACGCAGGAAAAAACTGAGACTTTTGCGCCGGTAAAACAGGTATCAACGCACAAAACCGCCAGAGTGGGCTTCTGGAAAAAAATTTTACTTCCTGCTTCTTCTCCAAAACAAATGCCTTGAGAGAATTTTCATGGGGGGGGGGGGGAGATACAAAAATCCATATACATCAATATCATAACATATGGTGAAAAAAATGGATGGGTAAATTCCGGCTTTTTATTAAAAACAATCTAAAAATCATGCCATACTGTGCATTTCGGTAGAGTTTTAAGGAAAAAAGTCCTGTCTTGCCAAGTAATTGAGCACCTCATCTGAAAGAACTTGGTCCGTCGAAACTAAAGTTCTAATTGCACTGCAGATGACGGAAAAAGAAAAAAAATAGTTGGAGTGAAGCTAGTCAGCTTCCTAAACACAATGTAACCCCGAAAGAACAGAGGAATAGGGGCAGGGGTTGTTGTTTATAGCTGATTGTCCATTACACTCAAGTTTTTTTTAAGGCCAATTGCAATCATTTTCCTTGGTAGTACAACTTTGTTTTTGTTGGGTTTTTGGTGGCCTAAAATACCCAGAACAGTAAAGGTACTCTAAAGTTGAAAGTCAGGTTGTATCCAAATTTACCACGTCCGTGTGCTTGCTCATGGTGGGTGACATTAGTGGTTCATAATAGGCTAGTCGCTTTCATGAGTCGCAAGGAATTCATCTGCTTCCTAAATCCAAAGTTGAGCGACTTGACACACAAAAAAATGTTCCTGTACCTAAAATAGCATGTTCCAGACTCAGATGTTTGCATTCTTCAGTTAACATCGCAGCAATGTCGCTCTATGCAATATCTGCTCTATGTACGATGGACAATAGATAGGACCATCATCACATGGACAACATATAGGCATGGACGGTACGGCTTTTGGAATTGGATCCAGCCACATTGTAGGGTTGGGTGACATCACACCATTATGTCAGTCGCATTCCCTGCCTACATTGCGTCACATCGCCAGTAAATAGCAGCCAATTCTGGGAGGAACTAGACTATGTCAGCAGCATTTTAAGTCACAAGTGAAAACTATGTTTCGACACATAACTTATTCCCGAAGGTCTGTTTTATCCATTATCTGCTATATCGGGGTCCGTTTTATCGAGGTCCCCCTTTACTATGAACAAGGCACCACAACTCATTTTAGCGGGGCAGTCACCATTAGTGCACCCCATCACTTTGGCATCTTTCCTCGTTGCCTCTCATTTGTTCACTAACGTGGTGTGCGTTTATTATATACAATAAATTATCTCAATAAAAATAAACAAGTGACAAATGTTATGGTGACATACAACAAGTCGCCTCTTTAACAGAGGTAATGAAAAATGCCCATTAATGTTAATTGAGGCCGTTAAAGTGACTTTTTATTTCCCTCTTAAGAATTTGTTACCTGCAGCGACGCCACAAGATGCACAACAGTGGCTTCTCCGAAACCGCTTCTCGCCTTTTTCTCGGCTCTTCACTAACTTCTCAGGTAAAAAGTCGCTCCTCGATATCGATCATAACAATTGTGTGTGTGTGCGTGTGTGTGTGGTGTGTGTGTGTGTGTGTGTAACTGTCATGTGTCATTATCAGGAGCAGACTTGTTGAAGCTGACCAGAGAAGATGTCATACAGATCTGTGGACCAGCAGACGGCATACGACTATTCAATGCACTAAAAGGACGGTGAGTACTGTGCAACTTGACACCCTGATTTTTTTTCGATTGATCAGTGAGAATAGGGACAACTGAAAATATGTCTTTTAATTGTTCCTCCGTGTATGTTGTGTACAGGGTGGTCCGTCCGAGGCTAACTATCTATGTTTGCCAGGAGTCGCAGCAGGCAAGCGATCAGCAGACCAAACATGAGAACGGAGATGCCGCAAACAGCACTTTCTTTAGTCAGTGCACGGTACCTTTTTTCTCATTGTGACAAAGAATGTTTGAGCTTTACATGTCTAGTTTGAAAATATTTCCTAAATTGAAAATGAAAGATGATTGAGTCATAGATGCAAAAAAAAAATCACGGTTTTAAACACAATAAGCCACCAAGGTGAATTGTTATTGATCCAATGAGTTTTTCCTTTGGGGATGTTGCTGACATCGTTGGCTGTTTCATACTCCATGAACACTTGCAGATATATCCATTCTACGCATTCACACACAGAGGTAATTTCTGAATATTAATCCGTGGCAGACGAGTATACAAGGGCGTTTGCCTGCTTGCGCTCTGGGGGCTTGTTATAGAGCTCGTGCAGCTACGTCATAAAATCACGTGACTTTTGTCTACCTCGCCATATTGCCGGTCAAGCTAAGCATTACTCAATGCTAAGTTTGTCAGAGACGGCACGGAAATATGCCTTGTAGCACGATGCCCAGATTCTTGTCCGATACCGCCATACATTTAGAAGGTGAAAATAAATGACGGTACGTGGAAAAATTTGATAAACTTGGCATAGAGAACCCGTATTTAATACCAAAGTTGATGTTTTCGCCAATGAGAAATTGGACTGTTAATTCGCTTCCGCTTGTCTTGGACAACTGGATATACACATGGATCTGGTAGTAAGTCGTCGAGATTTACACAGAAAAGTTTGAAAGCGTATAAAAGTCTGGACGCGTACGAATACTTTGGTGCTGGATCTGTTCTCATCAGGAATAAATCCCACATAGTGGCGGTTTGCTGGAATCCATGATCTTTTAAACTAGTATTCAATACAAATACCAACATTTAAATAAATGACCCCTGGTTTTACACAAACTCACATTCATTAACTATGATTGAAAAAAAGACGACGGTTGACGGCTCATGAATGCGGAAGGGTTTTCGGCGACATGTTGACCTTTGCCGGAATCCATCGATCTTTTCCCCTAGTATTCAAGACAAATGCCAATATTTAAATAAGTGACCCCTAGTTTTCCACAAACTCTCATTCATTAACTATAATTGAAACAAAAAAAAAGAAGACGAGGTTGTCTCCATGGAACATACATGGAAGTGATCGCTGCCACACTTAACCTCCGTAACCCTCTGCGATAGAAAGTTGTTTTTTTTTTCACATGCATTGTTCTCAAATGTGCCAACTTGGCATTATAAATACTTTTTGGTAATTTGAGATTCAGAAGAATAATTCCTACCTGAAATTAAGCAATCGCTACACAGGCGTGTGTGTATTTTGGTTGGGCACCATCCCATCACATTTAATTGCTGAAATCCATCAATATTTTCTGGTCTTTTCAACTGGTATTCCATAGAATGATCTCTTTGAATATCTGTTCCGTCTGTTGTGACAACCAACAACACAACAGGTCTTGGATATTGTAAATAATCTCCTCCAGTTCAATGTCTCCCACAATGTCGAGCAGCTCTGTTTGACCGGCAATATGCCGCCGTGAAAATGGTGACGTCACTTGCACGAGCACTATAGGAGTTGACAAGACCAGAAAAAACACTTCCGCTGCTGTTGCAGTTAAGTAACAGTACTTTTACTCCATTGCAATGATCTAAATGTCACTCGCTATGTTTATTTTTCCACTATTGATTATTTATCAACTATTTTGCACTTAAGACTTCAACTTCCGCTTTGGTCACTGTTTGCGTCAATCCAATTTAACTGTGGGTGACATTATGTGGCCTCTTTATACCCGCACATATGGTGACCGGGATTTTGTCACCGTGGCTATCCCGTGCATAGTTTGCGGAGCCTTGAGCTGAGCTCCGCCGAGCGGCGGAGCCGTGATCTCGCTCCCTGCCGAGCCAGGAGCTCACTCGGCCTGGGAGCGAGCTCACGGCTCCGCCGCTCTGTATGGAAGTATTCCTCTGTCTTCCCAATCAACCGATACTGTTATTTCTTCATCAGATGAGGATAAATCCGAGAAATCAGCGCTAGGCATAATGGTGTCCCATTTAATTGAACGTTTAGAACGGCACGTAACATGGCACATACACCCACGTAGGTCATGTGACTCACGAAAATGGCAGCGCCCCTGAAATTTCGTAATTGTCGATAAAAATCTTTTAAATGAAAGAGGATTTAACATCATATTGTCAAGATAGAGTACATATTACGTGACGTATTTGATACATTGTTATTGCAAACCGCCAGAATTCCCCTATAATATTTTCCTGGAGGATGTGTTTGGGAATAGCCTTTAAATTTGGAAACGGTGACAATAAAGGGAATCAATGATTTTAGTGCTTTTTATTTTTTTTTCCAGAATGAGTTGCTATTCATTCATTCATTCGATGCTAATCATGTGGCAGAGTTTGAACCAGGCTTCAGATGTAGGTGGAGATGGGCCTGGCTCAAGATGGGGGCCATAAGAAAAAGGCAAAGAAATTAGGCAAATGGATTTTTAATCTTAAATTTGTCCGCCAATATGCACTCGAGCAGTGTAAACCTTTTCTGCGAGAATTTTTTTTATTTTTTCCTTAATTGTACTCTTAAGTCTTCCACATTGCTCAATTTATGTTAAAGGTCAGAGACCAAAGTTGTTAAAAATGTTCTCGATAACCGCTTTACTTTAACCCCTTTACACACCGTACCTGTCTTTTGGATAAAAATGATTCCGAATACGGCTTCTGCTTTTTGCATCAAAAGTCTTTCAATCGCCATCTCTTTCCGGCGATGTGATGTAACAGTAGCCAAACAGCCTGTTCATTTGGCATTGTGTGCTACTGTTCCATGCTGAAGTTCCTGCCCTTGTATATTTGTTGTCATATGACTCACCAGTTTCACTGTGGTTTATTGTGTGGCATTTGGTTTTACGAACGCTCCGAGCAGTGGCAAGAGTTTCTTTGACTTTTCAAGTGAAAAAGGGAATCGGGAAAATCAATCGAGTGGAAGAAATGTGGTTAACTATGGGTGGTCACGAAGCACTCAAACTTTGTGATGATCACTTCAAACTGGCTTGTTTTGAGAAATATCTAGCGGCAAGTATTGGATACACAGGTGTTGTTAGGGAGAGGCTGCGGTGCCAATTATTTTTCCTTCATCCATCTGGACCTCAACCACCAGCAAGAGAACTAAATCTTGCAGCTCCCATGGTGCAAAGAGGTGAGGATTTCCTTCTATATACCTGTTATTATCAACTGGGCAGTAGGGGGGAGCACACAGTACTGTCTGTAATTTTGCCAATATGACAAGCCAACAGACATGGGAAAGACTTTCTGTGCTGCGTGTTATAAAGCTATAGGACCGAGGTGCACACAATATAAAGGAATACTTTGTAATACTATATAAAAGCTTGTACCGTGTCACAGAAACGTGAATATATATATGTATAGTTGTGCTCGAAATATTGGCACCCATTGCGTCTCATTATTTCTAGCTATGACAGGACTGGATAAAAAGACATTCATTTTGTTGCAACAAAAGAATCCTCCTCTCACTATTCTGGCATTTAGTGAATGGACATAATTTGGGTAAACGTAAAACAGGAAAATTTAACGCTGATTTCATCTCAGATAGTCAAAAAAAAGTTTCATTATTATTAATTACATTATGTGTCTACATTGGCATTGCAGGGGTGCCAAGATTTTTTAGCACAACGGTAATACCGGTACTACATGTAAGGATGATCTGGCTCCCCCATCTGTTTTTTTGTTTCAAATAAGATGACTAAAGTCAGTCATTTATATCATGTCAAAAAAAATCTTGATTAAAATGTGTTTTTAAATAGCCCATTGATTAAAATCATTTCTAGTTAGCTACATTTCCTGTGCATATCAAACTCAAGCCTACAAATCCTTACAGAGAGTCTGACTCATCAAGGGGTTGTATGCTTATGCACAAATAAAGTGGTTAATCTTGCATCGCTATTATTTCAGATGGTGTCCGCGTTACTCGGAGCGAGAGCCAGATTGTCACATCAAGTGATGCAAATTTTGCCATGGACATAAATTCTAACAGTCCAATCTCGACTGTGTATATCCAGGCCACGTTTGACAATAAGCCAGTCAGTGCTCAAACATCATGGGTGAGTTGAAATATACCGTAATTTATTGTATATAGGGCTTTGATCACTACCTCAAATAAACCATCACAATTATGACACATATTTCACATTTTCAGTTTAAGTGACGTTATGGGACACAAGTCACATCGACAGTGGGGCAGAGGCATAAAATAATTCAATGTGACCCAGCAGTTTCCAAGATGACTGGGCAGAAGATTTTTAGGCCCTCGTGTTGTGCATTCTGGTGTGCAGTGAACATTGCTGGATGACAGCCTGTCAGATACGAGCACAGAGCTAGATGATTCCACGTTATATGGAGTTGTGGAGGATGACGGTTATTCTGGTAATGAGGATCAATGTGATGATGATGATCAGGACGACCCTGAAGAAGAACAGCGAGTACACTAATGAGGGAAGCTTGCAAATACAACTAGAAAGTACAATGTTTTCTTCCAATTTTTCTTTTCACCGTTGTAAGTTACAGACACGGGCCCTGCTTTTTTTTTAGATACTGTAAAGCTCGGGCAAGACAAAATGAGTCACACTTCACGCTTGATTTTTACAGGATTTCCTTGGAAGATGAGTCCATCGTTGATGGAAACTGTTTGAATGCCGAAGTTTGTTTTTGAATCCTGGCTACGAGCACTCATGGAAATCCGTACTGTCTGTTTCAGTCCATACCAGGTGGCTATTAAAAATATTAGCGGAAGCCTTGCTGTCTTCAAAGCAGCATGCGGACGTGGTCAGATCAAAGAATGCCACAGCCAACCAATGCTCGGTTGTATGCCTCCAGGTAACTTCCTGGGTGCCAGTGCCCTTCTTTTTAGTGGCTGGAGTCCAGTGAAACCGATAAATATGATCAAAAGTGTGCTCATAATGACTATTTCGAAGAGGACATTCTCTCATATTCAAAATCCCAACCATCAACCGAGTGCAGGAAAGTCAACAATCTTCCCTTGTGGAGTGAGTTCAGGGAGGGAAAATGGCTAACAGTTGGTGGTGAAACCAATGCTGCTATCATGGACACACATCCAAATTTGGTTCATAGACTGTTATGACAGATTTTGGAAACCCAGTTGGTACAGGTAAATCTTTGCAATGACATTTCTCAGAATCAAACTCATAGTCAGGCCAAATGTTTCATGTTTTTTTTTCCTTATTTTTGTTTTTCCCCTGTTTTAAATTTTATTTCTTTGTATTCAAATGAAAACACATTGAGTTACCTTGTGTATGAAATGTGCTACACAAGTAAATTTGCTTTGCTTTGCTATTCATATATTGTGCAAATAATTTCGTAAGAACATCCATGCCATGTGGATGGAGGGCTTGAAGAGGTGCCTTGCCTTGTTGAGGAAGAAAGGTGTCCTCATGAAAAATGTGACAGACTGCCATTTATGAGGGAAACCCAGAAGGACTGGTTTAACTTTTGGCTTGTCACAAAAAGTAGTCTTACCTCTCCGTTTGTCACAATTATTATTGTTGTCCATGCATGGTTCTTTTTTTTTATGTGGGACTAATAAGACAAAGGTATTTGGCACACTGGAATGCACGATCCTATATTTGTAGATTATTATAATTAAATTTTTCAACTATTACAATATATTGTTATTCTTTTGTTTATTGTTGCTTTTGGTTGTTTGGATTTTAGGTTGATTCTGTCAGCTTGAAAGGTAAATGCAAGCTGCAAAAGATGGCAAGCACAAAGGAAGGATGGGGAGCTACAGTGGAAGATCTCTTACCCAAAAGGGAGGGATGGTAAACTAGTGGCAAAGAAGGTCACGGTCCGATTACCCATGATAAAAATGGTTACTGTTGCACGTGTTTGATAACAATACTTGGTCCTTCAGATTTGTCCAAACATTTTTGTTCTAGACTATATCCAGACACTGCTGAATGAAGTAATGCAAAGGAGACAGAAATTCCCAATTTTGGAGGCAGCTGCGAGCGAGATATCTGCCACAAAATGTGTTGAGAAATATGACGAGATGCAGGTGGTATGTGTAGGGGGAGGCGGGAGGATCCCAGGTTCAACAAAGTTCTTGTTTAATTGCACTTTTGAATATTTAAATCCACAATAATTGTAGAGTTCACTCACCCACTGAGCACGTTTTTTACTAACACAGGTTGGCAGCACTCTTCTATTTTTCTACCCAAGGATATGATGAATCTATCCTGCGCATCATCTATATATAACGTACCTATAGACCTGAATTGTTATATATAAAAAAAAGAATAAAGAAAAACAAGTCACTGAAATGCACCGTTTCCATTTCATATTTTCAAGCACAACTGCATAATATTAGACTGTAATGCATTACAATCATATTAGAAATACTCTTTAGGAATAAAATCTCTGACTTATTTGATGAAGATCTAGGCCTACTTTGATACTACAGGATTTATTTATTTTTACTGTGGTACTTAGTGTAAAATAGTTTGCGAACGACTGGTCTGTCTTGTCTTCTCTCTGGAAAAACGTACTCATTTAATGGGTCTTCATCACCAATTGGGACATTTGTCTAGATGTACTACTACTCCCAGAAGCTGCTTTCCAGCATATACTGCATTAGACAGTTGGATTCAAATCATTCATGTTCCATGTTGCAGTATATCATGCCATCTATCTGGAGGAGCTGACTACGACTGAGCTGACAGAGAAGATTGCCCAGCTCTTCAACATCTCGCCCCGACAGATCAACCAGATCTTCAAACAGGGTCCCACTGGCATCCACGTGCTGGTCAGCGATGAGGTGAGCGGCTGAATCTCTCCTGTCATCCATTCAAATACAATTCAATTGGGATTTAAGGTTGGGTTAGCTTGGAGACACTGATTTGTTGTCTTTCAGGGATTCTGTCATTCTTTTTTCCTTTGTCAACCACCTGTTTGTGTTGGTGCACTTATTATTGCACTTGTAATTTTCCTTTCGGTCTACCGTTTGAAAAATTTCTTTGTTTTGCATTGTAATTCCTAGATGATTCAAAACTTCCAGGATGAAGGTTGTTTTGTTCTGGACACGATGAAAGGTATTTAAATTGGATCGATCAACGTTTTCTCTAGTCAGTGTCATTTTCATCACCGTAACGTTTGTTGTTGTTGTTGCAGACGACTCAAATGACGGCTACCACATCATCCTGAAGTGAACCAGATCTCGTCAGCCCTGTCATCTATCCGGTTTCACCCTCCTTGCTCTTCCTGGGTCACATGGAGACGGCGCAGGAAGCCTCTTGAGGCTGGCTGGAGGAACACAAGGCACCTGGCCTCTTCATGTCTTACTTTGGAGAGAGTGACTCTGTTACCACGGTGACTAAGCGTATCACCCCTTCTCACCCTGCTGCTCTCTTCCCTTTGTCCTCCTCCTTTGCGTATGTCTCCAGAGTTAGGCTGCTGCGACTGCTTCGTCCAGCGTGCCAAAGGGCGACGCGTCAGAATCACTTTGCTTTCTTTAAAATAAAAAAATAAATAAATAAAGCAACATAAAGTCCAAAACGGGAAACTTAGTCAGTGTTAAGCGAATTCATTGTGCTGGACTGGGATCGAGCAACAGACTAGCGAACAGCCAGTTACATCAGGGAATTGAAGTGGAAGACGAATCCAGCTATTAACATGGTTAACATCTACTAGCTAGTATACTTGCATTAATTCTGATACTTTGAATGATGACTAAAAACTTTGTGTGCGCAAAATGGTGGACTTATTTACCACAGCAACATTTCTGTTAGCCTTTCTTGGACATTACATTTAAATACATTATTTTAAAATATATTCCTCATAAAAAAATCCATTACTTTCGGAGTTTTTATCTATGTGGGACGGCAGAGTGGGAGGAAAAAGTACATAAAGCTTTTGGAATTCAATTTCTGCATAAATTGCTCATATAATGTAGTTGGATCATCTAAATCTGGTCTTTTATTATTGGAGCACACTACACATAATGAGACTTTTTTTTTTTTTTTTTCATGTGTGGGATCTGTCACTTAAAATTTGAAGAATCCTCATGTACCAGGCCTTGGAAAGCAATGGCTTCCTCTTTGGTGGTCTCCCATAAACCCCATTCTTGTTGGTTTTACATAAAGTAGATTTGTCAGCACTGACGTTGCCGTGTGCCGCTGATTTTTAAATCTTAGACTTCCCATTGAATTGTCATCTGAAAACTGCATTTTGTATTTTCTCATTTATATCAAAATTCATTTGTTAATATGAAACCTTTGTGTGTTGATAGATATGAAAAAACAAGTAGAAATCAGGAGGGGGGCAAATACCTTTTCACGGCACTGTATGTAGGATCTTGAATTCTCAAGGGTTCACATACTTTTCTTCCCACTACCTTTTGTCAATCTGTAATAACTGTGGAACATGCAGAGGGTTGACTTTTCTTTCTCAAGGGTCCACAGTCCCAAAGGCAATACAATAAGCAAAACAAGAACATGAATAGATTCATAAATAACCAATTACGTTGTCTGAAGCAGGTATAGAGCTCATGCACCTACATCATAACATCACGTGATTTTTGTTTGCGTCGCCATATTGCTGGTCAAACAAAACATTGTTGAACGATAATTCTGTCGAGATGAAACGAAAATGTCTTATAGCACGACACCCAGAGTTTACTCCGATACAGAGACACTTGACATAGAAAATCCAGATTTAACGCCGAAGTCGATGTTTTCGCCGATAAGAAATTGGACTGTTAATTCGCTCCCGCTTGTCTTGGACAACTGGGTATACACATAGTTCTGGTGAGTATGTC
This sequence comes from Syngnathoides biaculeatus, assembly GCF_019802595.1. Lineage (NCBI taxonomy): Eukaryota > Metazoa > Chordata > Actinopteri > Syngnathiformes > Syngnathidae > Syngnathoides > Syngnathoides biaculeatus. The sequence goes on from NC_084641.1 coordinate 19,192,531, forward strand.
GTTGAGATTTACACAGAAAAGTTTGAAAGTGTAGAAAAGTCTGGATACATACAAATACTTCGTTGCTGGATCAGTTCTCACTCAAGAATAAATCCCACGTAGTGATGGACCCACTCTGATTGTTTCAATACAAATACTAATATTCTCTATGGTTTTAATTCCAATCTGAAATGAAATGGTCGCGACACAGGTGTGTGTATTTCATTGGGCACGATCCATCATGTTTAAATTGCCGAAATCCATCGATCTTTTCTGGTCTTTTCAGCTGGTATTCCATAGGATGATCTCTTTGAAGAACTGTCTCATCTATTGTGACAACCAACAGCACAGCAGGTCTCGGGCATTGTGAATATTCTGCTCCGGTTTAAAGACTCCAGCACTGCCGAGCAGCTTTGTTCGACCGGCAATATGGCGCCGTGAAAACGGTGCCGATCTCTATAGATGACAGTTGAAGCCTCACTTCACCAGTGGATTTGTTTAAGTGGGGCACATCACTTGTGTATGACTTTTATGTCCTCGCTGTCATGATCAATTTGATGTATCTGTTCCTCCATGTCAGCCTTGATGTGTACGCAATCTTGTTACTGTCCCCCATGCGTCGTCTCTGAAATACCAGCAAGAATCAACTTTTCTAAATAAAAATTTTAAAAATGACATATGTCCAGTATTGTTATATGTGGCATTCTTTACAGTTGAGTGAATGAATAACCTATTTTGGGACATGTTTTGGTAGTTGCGCATTATTTTAGAAATAAATGGTGCAGGGGATAACTCCAAACAAAAAAAAAAAAATGTTCAAACCGTCATAAAATACGCTTGTGCAAATGACGTTCACAACCAGACAGCTCTGTTCAAGCTTAATAAGTGTCCATTTGCTCTTTCGTTTTCAATGTCCAAGTGCCTAGCACCAGTTGCTATGAAGATGAACGGTTGGATCCATATTTGATCCAGGAAAAAATTGTCACGACCTGTTTTTTCCGAAGCTCGATTGGGGGTTTGTGTGTTGGATTAAAAAAAATAAAAGTAAAGAATGAGACTTTTTTTTTTTTTTTTTGCTAAATGAATGTGGAAAGAACAAAAACGCAGATAATAGTTTCAAAACATAGTTGAACAAAGAACTAACACGAAACACAGTTTCCCAGCGTCCCTTGGCGCAGAGGCCGCGTGTGACGTCACATAGAATATATATATGGCCGCCGAGAGGAATTTTGTGCTGCCATTGTTGTATTGTACCGACCGGGGCCGGTGGGGCCGAGACCGGCTCGAAGACCGTCTTCTCGCCCAAAAGACGGTTGCGACCGAATCGGCACGGGAGCGTGTGAAAAGCGATAAGGCGAAGCTCGGCCCCGCGGACATTTGTCGGGCCAGTGAGTGTTGGTGGCGAGCGGGCGGAAAGGTGGGGGGGAGAAAAACCACCACGACTCCAACATGTCAGCGACGTTCTCGTTTTAAAGAACCCTGTCAAGAACAGGACCAAATATAGCTTACATATTTTTTTAAATAGAATTCCAAAAGCAAAATCCTCCTAGCGTCGCAGTCACGTGACGTCCCTTTCATGTCCGTTAAACTCCATCCTAAAGAGGGCTGCGGCTCGTTTTTTCCTCTCTTCGGAACAATGAGTGCGGAGTCCAAATAGCCTCCTCCCGCCACGCAGAAGTGGTGCGCCGAGACAATCACTTTCGAAGCTATCGCTGCTGGCACCGGCACCAAAGACGTCAAACAGGGTGTTGAACGAACCTCCATGAGCAGAGAGGAAGAGAAAGGACCGACGAGCTGCTTGCGTTCTCAAGCTTCCCGTTTTGTGAGCCAGGTAAGAATAGAAGCTTCCTCCTTTGTCATTGTGTGTCTCCTCGAAACCCAGACGGTCTTCACGTGGGACAAATGTTCATTCTTGTGCATAAATAAACTCACTTTGTGCTCTCGTTCACATATTGAGTGTCAAGTTACAATCGCACAATGGTGAGCCTCCCTAAGATTCTGTAAACTGCACCGTCATCAGCTGATTCCATCTCCACTCTTCATCTTTTGTTCATTGAATATTAGTCGCTATTACACGGTCACTTTTTTTTTTTTTTGACTACTTGCACATTGCAATTGAAATGATTTCAGATTTCACATAAGGATAAGCAAACCTATATTCCCAAATGCTTCTGATTTTTAACTTTAGGAGCTTCTGATTGGGTGGAAAAGGGTGACACAGAACATTCCGGTTGGAAATATGATGAATAATTACTGCACACATCCCGACACCTTCTCCAGGGGGTTTAAATGCGGTAAAAATGCTGCAATACAATGTCGCTTTACAGTACTGTCTTTAGTTGTTATATTTCCCCCCCCCCCCCCCCCAAAAAAAAAAAAAAAGCATCGTTCTGGAAATGCAGCAGTTCTGTGGAGCAGCATTTCCCAGGCTGATGGCCCAGCATCGAAACATTATATTGGATCAGAGTAAAATACTGGGCAGTATCTTCAAGGAGGCATATGGTTTATTGGTAAAGGGCTTTTTGATTTGTGTTTGTCAGGATATTGATGTTATGACCTTTGCCCTATGTCGCATCTCAATGCATTTGTTCCGCCTCTCCTCAGTCCTCTCCATGTCCCACTTCTTTTTTGGTAATCTCTTTCCTTGGATGACTTCCTGTATTTTGGGGTTCCACCACCAAGTCTCCTTTTCCCCATTCCTACCAGAAGGTACCCCAAGTACTCTCCAGCCTGCCTCTCTGAGTACCTTGGCAGTAGTATTCCAGTCTTCCAGGAGCTCTCCCTGTCCATCTAGAGGCTGTCTCACCTCTTTCTAAAAAACCACACAACATTCTTCCTTTCTTAACTTCTACCACCTGATTCTCTGCTATACCTTTGTCTTCTTAATCTTCCTACCCGCTACCGGATTCATCCTACACACCAGCATCCTATGCTATCGAGCTACACTCTCCCCCACCATCACTTTACAATCAGTAACCTCCTTCAGATTATATCGTCTGCACAAAATATAATCCACTTGCGTGCTTCTACCTCTGCACTTGTAAGAAATCTATGTTCCTGTCTCTTCTGGAAATAAGTGTTCAACACTGTACATTATAAACTGGAAGCTTTAAAGTGGGACTTGGTTCGTCGTGAAACTCTGTGTAACCTCATATTTCTTCCCATGGGAAATGATGAAAACAGAAATAATCTGCTCCTAGGTCAAACTGTTGTCGTCATGAAACCTCTTCGTAAATTAGGTGCATAAGAAAAAAATCCTGGACTTGTGCCCCAAAAGATGTGTTTTGAATCTAAACTACAAGTTTCGCCCTCCAAAGTAATCCCTCTTGGGTTTGGTTGTCAGAATCATCTTTATTGGCAAAGTACTGTATATGTAAAAGCATAAGCAATTTGTCCGTGATAGTTGGAACCACTCTAATACCACAGCAAACAAACAAGCCCGAAGAAACATGTCCCTTAGGAACATAAACGCAAAGTGCATTATTGAAGGTCAAGTGTCATGCCTATAAACATTCTAAAATAGATATTGTAATGAAAAATACATATAACATTTCAATGTTTGTGTCAATTGTCAAATGTCAACATTTCAATTTAAACACTTCAATGTCAATACAAAAAAATAAATATGAGCGGCGAGCACTTCATCCATGTGCAAAGTTGCGGAAGTCTCAGTCGACATCCAAGTGGTAGCCATATTGCCTGCATTGTCTGTTCATTACGTCATGGCGTGAGTTACAAAAAGCTATATACGTCAAAATCATGTTGTGTGGTGAAAAAATGGATGGGTTCATTCCAGCGGCCTTTTGTTCATTAGAAATATACTAAAAATCATGCATTTCATGACAGTGGCACTTTAAGCACTATTGAGTTTCCTGTAGTATGATGATACTCATGCAAGTGATGCAGAGAGTCCTTTTACAATATAAAGTATCCAGTAGTTCGGTTATACCGATCAACAACAGTCCTACCCCAACGCTTGCCTCTTCAATCAAACAATCCAACTATCGCTATTTTATTTACGTAGCACCTTTGACACATAAAAATGCAAGCAAAGTTGCACACACCAGAACGCACACACAAAACAGGAGACCTGTTGACTAATCATATAGAAACCATGAAAGGGCATTTAGGATCCTGGGAGAGAGGAAAGGCGATTTTTGGGAGCCATCCATACTGAGAAATGTCACAGCCCGCAACCACAGAGTCCACCATGACTGAGGCAAACTCTTCCCACGGAATGAACAAAACAAATACTGCATGATCTATTTGTAGAGTGCTGTTTGATCGTCTGTCCTGCATTGGAAGGGGGAAAACTCGTGGATTTGGTTGGAAGTTTAGCCTTTTTTCCACCAGGCCCAGAACCTGACACACACTGCAAGCCAGGCCAGGGTGTCCCCCATTTATATGAACATAGCTAAATGCAACATGCTTCTTTTGAGTTGCCCCACAATGATGTTCGAGATTATCAACTACATGTAAGTATCCTACAAATACAAACCAAGTGAACTTAAAATGCAGGTTTCAAATGGTGACGACCCTTGTGAGGATAAGCGGCTTGGAAAATGGAATGGATTTCATTTGTTACGTAAGAAAATGTATTCAAAGATACCTGGCCATGCGTAAAAGTAATGGCCCCCTAAACCGAATAACTGGTTGGGCCATCCTCAGCAGCAACCACTGAAATCGAGTTTTCCGATTGGCAATGTGTCTCTCGCAATTCTGTCGAGATATTTTAACCTACTCTTCCTTGCAGAATCGTTTGAATTCAGCAAAGATGGAGAGTTTTCAAGCATAAACATCCTTGCTAAGTTCATGTCACCATATTTCAATCAGATTAAAGTATTTAGACTAGACCGCTCTCAAAACCTTTTTCGCCATTTAATTTTTTGAGGCCAGAAGTTGACTTGCTGTAGTATTTTTGGATCGTTATCCTGCTGCAGAACTCAAGTGCACTTGAGCTTGAGGTCACAATCTAATGGACGGACATTCTCCTGCAGAACTTTCTGTTAAAGAGTGGAATTTCTGGTTCCAATCTATCACAGCAAGTTATTCAGGTCCTGAAGTAGGAAAGCAGCCCAAGGAGACCATCATATTACCACAACCATGTTTTAATGTTGGTATGATGTTCTTCATCTGATATGCTGTGCTACATTTACGCCAGATACTGTACAACGAAACACTTTGTATTCCTTTCAATTTTCCAAGCTGCTTATCCTCATAGGGGTGACGGAGTGCTGGAGCCTACCCCAGCTAATACACAGCTTCCAAAAAGCTCCACTTTCAACTTGTCAGTCCATATAGTAGTCTCCCAAAAGTCAAATGTTTGTTTACAAAGGTAAGCCAAGTCTCTTATGTCCTTTTTGGTGAGTATTGGTTTTCAATTTTGGACTTTGCCGTGGATGCCATTTATGCCCAGTCCCTTCTTCATTGTTGTGTCATGAACACTGACTATCTGCAGCTCTTTAAAAGTTTTCCTGAGCTGCTTTGTGGGCACCTGGATCGGTCATTGCAGTTCTCTTGGGGTAATCTTTGTAGGGAGGTCACGCTTGGGAAGATTCACCAAAGTTCAGCGTTTTCTCCATGTGAGGGTAATGGCTCCTCCCATGGTTTGCTTGAATCCTAAAGCTCGACAAATGGAGTTTGTAACCCTTTTCAGACTGATAGTCAATGACTTTATTTCATGAGTCTTCTGGCATTTCAATGGATTGTCATTTTCTTGCAGCGACTTTAGAACTTTTGTCTGACTTTTTTTTTTTTTTTTTTTTTTCAGGACAGATTCTGTTTAATTCATTTAACAAGCTTGGAGGTAACCAGGCTTTGGTGTGAGCACTAAAAATGAACCACAAATTGGGATTAGCCACAATTAATTCTGGATTTACTAATGGTGGTAATTACTTTAAAAAAAAAAAAAAAACAGGGTCAAGTGAAATAGTTTTCCTTAAAAAATGCATTTAAGTTCACTTGAGTTATTGTTGTCTGATGTCCACATTTGCTTGATTTTAAACAAAGTAGGGAAACTGAAAATATACAAACTCACTTACAGCTAAGGAGCTGACATTTACGCTTTCTTTTCGAATGTTCTGCATTGATAGCAGACTGGTGGGACAACTGATGACTGGTTCGTAGATTTGCCTCACAATTCTGAGGACCTGGGTTCCAATCTGGCTTCGCCTGGATGGAGTTTGCGTGTTCTGCCCATGTCTTATTTTCTCTGGGTACTCCAGTTTCCTCCCACATCCACAAAGCACGCATAGTAGGTAGTTTTGAAGACTCTAAATTGCCCGTAAGTACGACTCTCTGTGTTAATGGTTGTTTCTCTATATGTGCGCTGGGATTGGTTAGTAACCAGTTCGGGGTGTCCATACCCTGCCTCTCCACCAGAGTCAGCTGGGATTGGCTCCAGCATGTGTGCCACCCTAGTGAGGATTACCAATATGGAAAATGGATGCACGGATGGATGTATTTGTAGCACGCATTTTGGCCCTGACCAAAGTAAACCTCATGAAAATTGGATGAAAAATAAGACAGTTATGAGATAATTCAAATGTTTTTACATTGCCTTCAACAGAACATCGCCCCTGCCATCATGGCTGCCTTGTAGGCACTTCGGTTAGCTGGAGTGCTTTAGAGCGCTATCTAGTCTCTCTCGTCTTTGTTTCATATCTGTGATGTTCCACATGAATGAATACAGGGATTTATCACGTGTTGTTGATAGACAAGTGTAATTATTATACATTACCAGAATGCATAAGAAATTTTCGTAGACTGCACCATACCTTTCCTGAATGATGAACCAAAGTACTGTGAAATAATGTATTTTTTTTTGTGGTTTTTGAACAATGCATCTTCTCTTCACGAGCAGATGATGAAGTAGGTCCTTTGGGGTCCTCACATTCTGGCGACATTGCCATGGTAACAGTTGCGCTGTCTCTCACCATCTTAAGGCATGTGTGAACAAATGCCCTTGTGACGTGTTAAACCAGGCCTGTGTGTGCATTCAGTAAGTTGAAGTTTAAGTTAAATTCCACTTTAGCTAGTTGCCATGGTGATGTATTCAGCAATGCAGAGGTTGTTCAATCACCAAAGTAAAAAATAAAAAATACATTTAGTCCAATTATTTTTCCATTTCCAATGGCATTTTCATTATCACTTGTTTAGTTATATACAAAGCTAAGTTGCACACTTTTTTCCCTCAGTTTTTTTTTTCTCTAGTGGTTTGTTTTCTTAATTTATTCAATTAATTTACATTACATATCATTTGTAAACTAAAGGGCTCATTGGGCAAATTCTGTTTTAGAAAATATATTTTGGGTATAAAAAACCGATTGGCCAACTACACACATTTTCTCTAAATTTTTCAGAGTTGTGAATTTCGAACATGGCCAGGATGTACCCCGGATGTCATCCAAAGTTAGCTAGGTTAGGCTCCAGCTCATCAACCTAATATGATGGAAATGGCAGGATGGATGGATGAATTTTCCCTATTGTGGATTAGTGCAATTTAGCCAGATGGTCCATCCTTTGTGTAGACACACAGCGACAGTTTTTCCATGGTGCAGTTCTTCATCCTCAAACTGCAAAAGATTTAATTTTTTTTTTGCCTTCATGGTCACTGAAGCTGTTCTGTGCCCATTTTTTTTTTTGCCTCAGTGATAACTGATGCTGTTCTCTGCCCTCAGATACAGTTTCCATGGAGGCAGGTTCATCACTCAGCCTCAAACGACACTATGAAGAGGTGGACAATAGCTCTCCCTTTTCTACACCTAAAGACTCCGATGATGACATCTCCAGCAGCGACAGTGCCGACAGCTGCGACAGCCTCAACCCCCCCACCAGGATGGAATTCACCCGTAAGCAACAACGGAAAACAAATCCATTCAATTTTAACGGTGAATCATTCATTTCCATCCCAAATGTTTCTTCCTCTCAGCCACGTCCATCCTCAGACAGCACAAGCTGTCGCCAGGAGGTAAGCGAGTGCGTTTTGATGCGGTGACAGTTTATTACTTCCCCCGGAGGCAGGGCTTCACCAGCGTCCCCAGCCAGGGGGGCAGCTCGCTGGGGATGGCGCACAACCACTCATCCATCCGTCGTTACACGCTGGGGGAGTTTGCTCGGGAGCAGGAAAGCAGTCACCGGCACACCTTACGCCAACACCTGCGCCAGGAGAAGCTCAATGCTCGCAAGCTGAAGGTAAAAATGCTGACACCTGCCACTAAAGCCACTAAATGGCCACTTCATTGGGTTCAATAAAATACGGTCCGCTCATTCTTTAATCCGGCTCACCGAGCGTTTACGTTTTCAAGTTTCTTATATTTGTTCCCGTCATATTTGTTCTGTGTATTTTGCATTTTTCCCCTAAGATTCCATCCATTTTCGTACTGCTTATCCTCACAGTGGTTTGGTGGTGGTTATCCCAGCTATCTTCTGGAGAGAGGCAGGGTACAACCTGAACTCGTCGCCAACCAATCTCAAGGCACATAGAAGCAGCCGTTTGAACTCACATTACGGAAGTAAATTAGTGCCACTTAGATTTGAATTTGAAATGCCACAAAAAACTGAATTTGAAATGTAAGGTGATCGCATTTTCAATAGTTGTATTTCAGTGTAACTTCAACTGGCTACAATTCGCTGTCTAAAATTCACCGTCTGTGCCACGAGGCCGGGTTACTTCAGGTTAGAACCGAAGACCCAGCCAATTGCAGTTACGCTTTCTTAGTCATGTGACGTCACATACTAAGAAAGCGTAACTGGATTGGCTGGCTGTTCGGTGGAATTTCAGACAGAAAATTGAAGCAATGATTGAAAATGGGATCAATTTACATTTCAAATTCAAATCCTGTTTTCTGTGGCATTTCAAATTCAAATCCTGCTGGCACTAATTTGCTTCCGTATTACATTTGCACCAATGGCATAATTAAAATGTATTATATGTACTTTCTTGGTAAATGGACTGAATTTATTTAGCGCTTTGTCTACACTATTACAGCGCCCAAAGCGCTTTAAAAATCCTTACATTCACCCAAATCAAACGCATTCCTTCACCAATGGGCGACTGTTCCCAAGGCCACTGGGAGTGAAGTAGGGTTCAGTGTCTGGCCCAAGGGCATTTACGACATGCAGAGAGTCGGAGCTGGGATTCAACCCAGCTTCCCTTTGGTCACTGGATAACCCGCTCTTATCTACTGAGTCACATCTGCCGCCTCTCATCTCATTAAATAATTTGTGTACTGATTTATTGTAGCGACACAATAGACAACTGGTTAGAGCAGGGGTCGGGAACCTTTAAGGCTGAGAGAGCAATAAACTGCAAATATTTTAAACTGTAATTCCAATAGAGCCATACAATATTTTTACAACTAAGTACAAGTGTATTCATGCATTTTATGTAAGACCAACACTTTAAGAGTACAATAAGTCTCTCAGTGCATTTAAATAGCATTATGATGTTGCTAACCAATGATGACAAAAGCACTTCTTACCGTTAATGCAACTTCTTTGCTGATGGCTTTGTCATCTGTTTCATACGTCACTTAATTAAACTTCATGCTTTTGCTTTGACTCTTCCATCCGTTATCCGTGAACGTTGGTTGGTGTTAATGTTTTTTTTTTTTTTTAAGTGAGAGATTTTTCATATGCATAGGTAGAACCAAACATTGTCAGTACAGCAATAGTCACACGCTGCAGTGTGTAGTTTGTGACGGGAAGTGCGTTCCACTTTTTCACAATCAGCTGGTCTGAAGGTTTTATTTTTTTCATTTCTCCCTGCCTATGTGCGCTCGCCAACAATGCTTGCCGACAAGCGTATTTATGTAAAAAAATTTCCGGTGGTGTGCGGCTCAAAAGCACGCTGTCATTATAAACCACATTGGTGGGCTGCGTAAGGACGGTAACATTTGTAATTATGAGTGTACCCCTTTAAAAGAGCGGAGGGCGGCGGTGCAAGTTAAACTTGGGAAGAACAGTGTGTGGCAGTGCAGTAGCTCGTTGTTAGAGAAAGTTACGTGTGCTGCCTAAAAATTCACGCCGTCACGCAATCGACTGCACCCCTGCTGTATACAGTATGCCGTTATGAGGGCTCTGCGAGCCATACGCAACTACCAAAAGAGCCAGTTATGGCTCGTGAACCATAGGTTCACGACCCCTGGGTAAGAGCGTCTGGGGTTCAATTCCCAGCCCTGCCTCTGTGGCACTCCGGTTTCCTCCCACATCTCAAAAACATGCATGGTAGGCTAATTGAAGACTCTAAATTGCCCACAAGTGTGAATGTGAGAGCAAATGGTTGTTTGTTGTTATGTGCCCTGTGATTGGCTGGCAACCAGTTCAGGGTGTACTCCGCCTCCTGCCTTAAGATGGCTGAGACTGGCTCCAGCACTCCCGCGACCCTTGTGAGGATAAGCGACTCAGAAAATGGATGGATAGATTGATGGATTTTATTGTAAAGTTAGATTTGTTTTGGTCCGGTAAAGCATATAAAATATGCTTTTGTTTGCCGATTGTCTGTTTTGAATCAAGGAAAATGAACTTTTCCTGTTTGGAGACTTTTTCTCCTATAATCCAAAAGGTTTCTTCAGATCAAAATTTTAGATGTGGAGCGCCTATGTTTATACCTCGGTGGGTGTATTGTGTGGGGTTGGTCAACAAATAGGGTCTTGTTGATTGTCAGTGTGCTTGGTGCAGGATGATCTTTTATCACACCTGACAATATCAACTATGCCATGAACTCCCAATTGTAACATCCCATAGTCATGCGCAGGGAAAGAACAGTCACTCCTTGATTACATCATTTCATAGCAACAAAATTAATACTAAAGATAAAATGTCATTGACTCAAATGAACCATCTGCAAGGCTCAATTATGGCCATCACCACAAAATGTCCACTTTATGCTTTATATTTAAAGTGGGATTACAGTAACATGAAAAATATTCAAGTCTTTTTCTTCACAACTTCAAAGACGCAAAGACTATTGTAATTGGTCCATCCCAAGTCTTTCTCCCTCCCACCTTTTGCACAGTGCTTATTTGGAGTGCCCCATAAATATATAAAGTATATATATTGCTTGTGTATTGTGTTGAATCCAAAAATAGTGCAGTATCAACAGACGGTTCTTATCTTTTTTTTTTTTGAAGTGGCCAAATACATTTGACACAATGACCTCATATACAAACAGTAGAGATGGGCGGTTTAGGCATATGTAGTAACCATGAACCAGTGCAATCTTGAAAGTTTCAAAATTTTCTATTTGTATATATACTATGTTCTCCCCGTGCCTGTGTGGGTTTTCTCTGGGCACTCCGGTTTCCTCCCACATCCCAAAACATGCAACATTAATTGGAGACTCTAAATTTCCCCCAGGTGTGATTGTGAGTGTGACTGTTGTCTGTCTCCATGTGCCCTGCGATTGGCTGGCAACCAGTTCAGGGTGTACCCCCCCTACTGCCCGTTGACAGCTGTGATAGGCTCCAGCACTCCCTGCGACCCTCGTGAGGATAAGCGGCAAAGAAAATGGATGGATGGATCGATATATGTAAGGCAAAAAAAAAATATTTTGAAGCAAGCTTGTACCATGCATTTTTTGAAGACCTCAATGGATTCCTCCTTTGTGTTCTCCAATGACGACTTCTTGTTTGTTTTATATAGTGAACAATTGGCAACAGAAATGTTTGCATGTGCTATACATTTCTGTACATATTTATCTTATCCTTTTTTCTTTTTCTCTTCATTGAGCATTCTGCCCTGTGTTGTTACAGTCATTGTTACATTCCTGGGAAGAGAAACAATTAAATGTGTAAGGTGGACTGATAAACAATATACTTTTCCACCTTATTACAAGATTTTATATAAAGTCCTGACCTTCAACAGATTAAGACCCTGTAGTATGATTCCGATAGCTATTCACACTTGGCATCCCAGGAATTGTTATTTTGTTATATGGGATGGTCTAAAATTCATCTTGATTGTCGTGGACGTCTGATCTGTAACTACAGGAATGGGTTGGCTGAGGTTATTGCTGCCAAAGGAGGGTCAACCAGTTATTAAATCCAGGGTTCATTTGTTTTTCCCTCCCCGTCCTATGACTGTTATGCAAAAGATGCCTACATGCAAACATACAAAAACATGAATAATTTTTGTGTGGTTTTAGCAGACTGTTTATCCTTGTTTGGATGAAAATCAGATCACATTTTATTCTAAAATATGCAGAAATGAAGAATTTCCAATAATTTCATTGGATATACTTCCTCCAGGCCCCATTGATACAGTATGTATTTACTTTAACATGAGCTAACTGTCATACACAGCTTACCAGAAATGGCACAGTGGAATGCGCCCAAGCCGAACTGTTGACTTTGGACGACGTGTCCGATGAGGACCTCGACGTGGATGCGGTGGAGGTAGACGACTGCTTCTTCCTCCAGCCACTGCCCACCAAGCGACGCAGAGCTCTCCTGAGAGCCTCCGGCATCGCTCGCATCGACGCCCGGGAGAAAACAGAGCTGCGTGCCATCCGCCTGTCCAGGGAGGAATGTGGCTGCGACTGTCGTTTGTACTGCGACCCTCGACACTGTGGCTGCAGCCAGGCCGGCATCAAGTGCCAGGTAGGATGGTTGCTTTTCAAATGCATCAGGGCAGCATAAATGGGGGGGAAAAAAATGAATGGAATCAAATTTCAAATAAATCAAAATCAGTCATCCTCCAAATGTAGCAAATTTTCAGATTTGTATTTGATAGCTACCAATGCGAGCTTTATGTCACTGTAATACAGCAATTGGTAACATTCACCTAGGTCTGGCCAAAAAACAAATAGAATAAAACGTACTGCTAATGTGAGCCCCAACAAAAGAATAGACAAAAAATTTACGTAAGATGTGTTTATCATTATATAATGAAAATAATTGCTAATTACAGCCATTGCTTTACTTAGTCAGCCCAGTTTAATATTTGCATTATTTTATTACCTCTGTCATCAATGCCCAGTGTTGACATTTGTCAAGTTACTTGGAAGTTGGGCATCTGCGCATTTCGGTTGTTTGGTTTCCCCGGCGTGTGAGTCCATCCCAAGAGGGGCTGAAGATTATAGTGAGGCCTGTTTTCTCCTTCAGGTGGACAGAATGTCCTTCCCGTGCGGATGCTCCCGAGACGGTTGCGGCAACTTAGCGGGCCGCGTCGAGTTCAACCCACTGCGTGTCCGAACACACTACCTGCATACCATCATGAAGCTGGACCTGGAGAAGAGGAAGGTCCTGCTGCAAGTGCCCGGGGAGACTTATGCTGAGTCGGACCGAGTGTCCTCCCCATTCTCCACTTGCCCGTCATCCCTGGGCCCGGAAGAGAGCGAGGTGCGGGCATGTGTCTTGGAGGCGGAAGAGGACATCCTGGAGCGAGAGAATGAGACCGCCGTGTTGCACCTGCAGAGCGCCGAGGAGCAAGAGAGGCTGGAGAGGGAGGTGCGGGCACAGGACCCACAGGTGGAAGAGGTTCTTCTGCAAGGGCCTTTCCCAACTGGGACTGCAGTGCTCTGCATCAACCAAGAGGAGGACGAAAGTCCTGCTGATCTCCTCAGAGATTCTGCCTCTCTCCACTACTACCAACTCAGCTCCATAGAGCCGGCTACCCTAGAGTCGACAGAGGAGGAGGTTCAAGAGGTCAGAGGAGGCGAGTCTTTAGGCGTCCAGCTCCCAAGTGACCAATCAAAGCTGAACCATCATGAAGTGTGTCCAGAAGAAAGTGTGGAAACTAAGATAGTCAAGGACCCACTTCCTCTTGGCGTTTAGTCTGCGCTTCTTTGCAGATTTTTTTGCACAAATGGCATCAAAGAAGTAATAACACATTTTGTGTCAAACTCGGTTGCAATCGTGGAGGCTGGAGCACATGGAGATCAGGAGTAACATGTTATGGTATATGCAGTCACATGACTTACATTGTGAATTGTGTTGGGGACAGTGAACACAGCCTTATGCAAAAAAAAAAAAAATGCAGGAGAAAGTCCCGTTTGCTATGCTTGGAGACATCCAAGAGAAAAAATGAGCGGCAGCAGAACTTTGTATCACAGCAGACGTGTCTGTGCTGTAGTCAAGCCAAATGACGGCGTAAACTGACCTAATAATCCTGGAAATACTTGTTTTCTTGTGTACTGTACAAGCGTTTGTGTGATTGTGAGGCCGAGGCACTTGTCTTTCACAAATGCGATCTTTGTGTAGTAGTTGCAAACCCTGTGATATTATTGCATCTGGTGTGTGATGGCTCACTTGTGGATGAGGTGCTGTTGCAGAAGGTCCACTTGATTTCACATAGTGCTGGAACGCGAGTTGCGCTGATTCTGGCATTACATTCACCATGCTGCTGAAATTCCGTGTGATCTTTAAATGTTTTCATTCGGGTCACAAACTGCTAGCCATCTTTATCACTTCTAGATAGACAGAGAGTGTCTCCTAATTAAAGTTTGGTCTGGTGTGCGAGCTTTGGGTTGCTTAAGAGGGCGGTGCTAGGCCGGTTATCACACTGGACCTGTTGTCCTCAAACCAGCTCTTGAGAACAATAGCTGTTCTAATCTAGAGTTGAACAGAAGAAGGCCTGTTCAGGTGTGTAGTTGTGGGCCTGCTCTAGAGTGTCATGTCTGGCACTCTTCCACTAGTTTAACCTGGGATGATTCTATGAATCTTGGTAGTAGAGGAAACCTGGACCTGCCTTTGAGTACAATGCTAGGCCTGTACTAGATTTTAACATCACAACCAGTAAATTGTAACCTTAGCCCTGCTCTAAAATGTAAGGCTGACCTGTTCTGGAGTGTCACCTCTGGCCTGTTGTAGACTGCCTTGGGGCTCTTCTTGACTTTAAACATAGACTTGCTGCAGTGTGGCCCGTACTGCACTATAATACCAAACATGTTCCAGAGTATAACAATCAACATTTTCTACAGGGTAAGATGAGGCCTGTTAAAGCTTAACCTCAGGCCAGATCCAGAAACTTCAACACTGGACGTGTTGTGAGTTTGTCTCAAGATTGCCCCAGACTTTGACCATCTCTTGGGTCTGACCTGTTCCAGATTGTGACCTTGGTGTGTTCGGCTGTGTTAACTCTAAACCAGCTCTTGAGAGCAACTCCAGGCCTGTGGTAGCACTGAACAACACGCCTACAGACCAGGCTATTAGATTTTGGCCTGCTCATGAGTGAATGTCCTGAACTGGAATATCACTCCGAGCCTGTTCACGTGGTTTGCCTTGGCTCTGTTTCAGAGTTCAACCTCTGGCCTGTTCTCGAGTTTAGCCTTGGGCAAATTCTGGAGTGTAACTCTGGGCCAGAGCTAGAATCAAACACAAAGTCAGGGCTACTGTGTGACAAACTGTTTCAAGAGTGTGACTTTTGAATTTTCTAAAAGGAAACCTGAGCTGGCTCTAGGATGTTACCTGGACCCTCTGATGCTCTGGAACGCTACCTCTGACCTGTCCATCAGTTTACTATGTACCACTACATATGTTCTAGAATCTTTGGGCAGGCTCTTGCAGCCAACGCAAAGCCTATACTAGAATCCAACAATAGACCAGTTCTAGAGTGCAGCTTTGGGGCGGCTCTAGAGTGCAACGCCAGACGTGTTCAGGCCTCCCCAAGAGAGTATAATGCCCAATATGTTCTGAAATGTTACCCCTGGACCATTCTACGGTGTAGCCTTGGATCTGCTCAAGAGGGGTACCTCTGATCTCTTCCATTTTCACAAGTCTGATAACCCACAGCCGCTTTTGGTCTAAAGTGTAACACCAGGCCTGTTGTACAGCGTGCAGTCAGTCCTCCAAAATTCTGAGAGCCTCAGTTCCCCACGCAGGAAACATAAGTATATCTATCTATACTAACTAATGCCAGGAGAAAGATTTTTGCACCGTCTCCTCTGAATAAGAGATGTCACGTGAAGAAAAGAGCATTTAAAGAAAAAAATGTGACATTGTGTGATGAAGCTTGATAACTGTGTGTATGTGTATGTGCTCATACATGTGCCGTATTTATGGGGGCGCGGGAAGAATACTAACGAGGAAATATTGCTTTGGAAAGGTGCTCATGTTATAGACTTGACTGCTTTTTCTCCTGAGATTCCATAACTCTTTATGCAGGTCAAGGAAGCAGACTGCCGCTTTACTGCAACGCGCTCTTGTTCGCATTATGAACTTTTTAACTTTTATGCTATTTAAATGTTTTTTTTTTGGGGGGGGGCAGGGAGGACAAATACTAAACCATCTTTTATTTTGGATGTGCTGGCATGTATGAGTTATTGGTGTGATTATTTGCCTTTACTTTTTTATTTTTTTTTAAATGTTTTAATCCAAGTCTGCTCCACCAAAGCAGTGGTCTTCTGGTCACCCTCCTGCGAGGATGACTCCCGTCTTTGTGGCCTCCCCTTCATCATGCTTGGCTGTTTGCGATCACTTTTAGCCCGGGACCACTGCACGTGTGTGTGTGTGTGTGTGTGTGTGTGTGTGTGTGTGTGGTGTGTGTGTGTGTGTGTGTGTTGTGTGTGTGTGTGTGGTGTGTGTGTGTGTGTGGTGTGTGTGTGTGTGATACGAGTGATTGTTGAAATCCTGGAAAGACAAAAGAGCCACGAGAGCCTCTCTTATGAAATGGTCCCCTAAAAGTGGACAGAATAAGGTCTTTATCTATATAAAAAAATTAAAATAAAGTGCACATTTAAGAAGGATGTATGTGTTGTTCGTTTTACTTGTATTCCCACACTTCTGCACTGTTTAGTTAAAAAAAAAAATCACATTAAACTGACTTACTCAATCATAGCAAAGGTAAGGAAACTGTCTGACTCATCAAGCCAATAAGTCAGAAAATAACTGCTTTGACTACTTATTACTCTATACTTATTATTATTCTCCCATTGCCTCAAAGTTCAATTAAAGGCAGAATAAATTCCATCTATTTTCTGAGCTGCTTATCCATAAACGGTTGCTGGAGTGCTGGGTCCTATCCCAGCTGTTAACGGGCAGGAGTGGGGGTACACCCTGAACTAGTTGCCAGGCAATCGCAGGGCACATGGAGACAACGAGCCGCACTCAGAATCACACCGAGGGGCACTTTAAGAGTCACCAATGAATGCATGTTTTGGGGATGTGGGAAGAAACCCACGCAGGCACGGGAAGAACATGCAAACGCAACAGAGGTGTAGGTTGACAGTTGGGGTAATCTCTGGCACTCCCCGCGACCCTCGTGAGCATAAGCGGCAAAAGAAAATGGATAGATATTGAAATAAGTAAAAATAGCGATTATTTCTTTTGACGAAATAAGTTACCTCCTTTGGACTTCGGGGTGCAGTACACCTAAGGGCCAGGTGAGGGCAGTGCCAGCTCAAAGCATGGCTCCGTGGGCTTCAAGCGATGCTGAAACCTCAGCATCACTGTGTACCAATGGAGTCCTTGAAAAGAAACCACAGATTGAGGTCAAATAGTTACGATGAGATATGCATACATCGATCCATTTTCTGAACTGCTTATTCTCACGAGGGTCGCGGGAGTGCTGGAGCCGATCCCAGCTGTCATCGGGCAGGAGGCGGGATACACCCCGAACTGGTTGCCAGCCAATCGCAGGGCACAAACAGCCGCACTCACAATCACACCAAAGGGCAATTTAGAGTGTCCAATTAATGTCACATGTTTCTGGGATGTGGGAGGAAACCGGAGTGCCCAGAGAAAACCCACACAGGCACGGGGAGAACATAGTATATATACGAATAGAAAATTTTGAAACTTTCAAGGCACGGGGAGAACATGCAAACTCCACACAGTCGGGTTGTTATTTGAACCCCAGTCCTCAGAACTGTGAGGCCATACATTGAGGATATCACTGATTCTAAAAAGTGAAATAACGGAAAGAATGAATGGTTTTCCAGCTCTTAAAAAAAAAAAAAAAAAGCCATCCCATTAGCTCAGTGTCTGGCGCCGTGCCCAGCTTTGTTTGTGGTGGAAGTTTCACAGAATGCGAAAGTGTTCACTGCGGGGGGCCCCTATACATTAATAGCAGCGGGTGGGCAAACTCATTCGAACGTTCGTGATTTTGGAGAAAAGAGACGTGACTTCATCTGTTTGGTGTCCAAAGGCGGAAGCAGTGCATTCCTACTGCTCAACCTCTGAAGATGCTCTAATATGAAAAAAAAAGAAAATTGATGTTTATTTTTTTTTTTGTTAGTTTCCCAAATTGCTTTCAACATGACTCAAAGGGTCAGCGGTTGGAATTGGGTTTCATATTCTTTATGAGGCATCAACAAAATACTCTTCTTGGTCACCGGTGAACTGTAGCCAATCCACAGGCAGCATAAACCCTGTACTGGTTGCCAGCCAATTACAGGGCACATATAGTCCATCCATCCATTTAATGAGCTGCTTATTCTCACAAGGGTCACAAGAGTGCCGGAGCTCTCCCTGTTGTCTTCGGGCAGGAATCGGGGTACAGCCTGGACTGGTTGGCAGCCATTTACAGGGCACAAAGAAACAAACAAAAAAAATCATTGGCACTCATGATCACACTTCTTCAATTAACCTACCATACGTGTTTTCGGGATGTGGGAGGAAACCGGAGTGCCCAGAGAAACCCCACACAGGCAGTTGGAGAACCTGGGAACGCCACACAGACGCTGCCAGGATTCGTGAGGCAGACGTTTGCTGTGCACATATACTACTGAAGAGACAAAAAAATCACCCACTCTAACATTGACATCTGAGTCTTCGCTGTGAGAGAGAGCACAGGGAGAGCTTGCATAAAGGAAGACCTGAGCTGAGATTTGAAGCGATAAAGTCTCAACTGTGAAGCAATCATGCTACCACTTGGTCTCAGACCAAGTGTATTTTTTTTATGTATACTGGGGCTGTTAATGTAGTCAACTACAGAGTACCCTGCGTCTATCAGAGGTGAGGCAGGGCATCATTTTTTTTCAAAGGTTGCACTTTCTCTTTAAAATCCACAATCAACTACAGCTTTACAGATGCCATAGTTGCTCTGAATGTCTATTTGAGGGTTGGCATTTATTTTTTTTATAAAGGGACAAAGGTGTCTTATTAGACATGAGGATGAGGAAATACAGTACTCAGAACAGTAGTTTTACTCTTGTTTATTATCGATCCATCTATCCATCTTCTTAGCTGCTTATTGTCACGAGGGTCACAGGGAGTGCTGGAGCCTAACCCAGCTGTCAATAAGCAGGTGGCAGGGTACACCCTGAACTGGTTGCCAGCCAATCGCAGGGCACATCGAGACAAACAGCCACACTCACAATCACACCTAGGGGCAATTTAGAGTGTCAAATTAATGTTGCATGTTTTTGGGACGTGAGAGGAAACCTAGTGCCCGGAGAAAACCCACGCAGGCACGGGGAGAACATGCAAATGCCACACAGGCCGGGCCAGTTTTGAACCCAGGACCTCAGAACTGTGAGGCCAATGCTTTCCAGCTGATCCACCATGCCGCCCTTGTCCTGCATGGGTTTTCTGTGGGTATTTAAGGCTCTAAATAGTCCCTAGGTGTGATTGTGAATGGTCGTTTGGCTATATGTGTGTGGCGATTCACTGACAACCAATCCAAGTTGAACCCACCCCTCGGCCAAAGTAAGCTGTGGTAGGCCGCGGCTCATTTGTGCTATAGAAAATGGAATTGATTAAACCTTCCTGTTATTATACCCTAATGAACCAGAGAGATGAGAAATAAGTAGTACAAAAGCCAATCTCAGGAATCTGGGAAAGGAAGTGGAACAACTTCCTGTCCATGAGTCCTATTCCCCAACGCACACTTTGTCTGAATCATGTAGAAAGTCCCTAACCATCATCTGGTCAGTCTTTGTGAATGCCATATCCCGAACATCCATGTTGTTTATACCTTCCCGGTAAAACAGGCCATGTTCCCAGAATGCTGTTCAAACAAAACAAAAACAAAAAACAAATGTTGCAATCGAAGTGACCTCATTTCCTGTCCCCCACATGGAGCCACTTTTGTAAGTGTAAAAACAATGGTGGGTGTGGAGCAAGTGTTTTCGTGTTGTCACGGAAACATTAATGCATCAGAGATCGTTTTATGCCAAAAACGAACAGATTCAAGTCCATTTTGCTGAAATTAGCTTATTTGAGGGCGCCGGCCTGTGTCGCGCAAGTGAGTGACTAAACAATCTGGCTCATGTAGTGCTGTGGCAATGACTGTGTGGGGCTTGCTGCGAAGTGAGTTGAGTTGTTTGGCACATGATGAACAATTATCCCCAAAAGAGGCTTCAAGCTATTTCATGCCACTTCCAGTTCAAGTTTGTCAAACCACACATAAAAAAGTAAGCAAACCAGTCAGATAGCTTTACCTTAATAAAGTCGATTTAGCTTAATGCTAACCAGCAAATCAAAATGCCTCAGATGGGCTAACGAATACCATCAATGTTGCGGTGTTAGCACTCTTTAGAGAATTTGAACTCAAATGGTGATGCAACAAGTGTAGACAGTCAATTTAACAATACTCTAGGGCATACTCTGTGAAGAACAACTAATATTACTGCGCCATGTGAGGAGTCATGACCACTCCGTAGATCCATGTTTGTAGTATACTGCCTCCTTGTGGCCAATGTGCCCAAATCAAAAAGGAGCAGCACAATGAACATTAAATTGAAAAAACCAAAGTGGGAAAAAAACTCCAATTTCTTTACAATCTTTTAAATGATGTCATTAATTTATGCATTTATAAAATACAGCATTATATAAACTACTATTTCCTGATAAAAAAATGTTATTTTGGGGGGACGCTACAACGGATTAGCGGTGTTTCCATTCATTTAAGTGGGGGAAGATGATTGGAGATGAAAATGTTTTGAGCTAAGAGTGTTTGTCACAGAACAAATTAAACTTGTATCTTGATGACCACTGATTATATTACTGGTAGAGTGTAGTATGTTGTGTTTTCCTTTCATTATAGACATACAAATGTATGAACAAAATGAGAGCTTTATGTTGCAAACCTCTGTCAAAAACTCATATTTACAATCTTGCTATCAGTTGGGGCTGAGAATCTCGAATTGCGGCGTGGGACCAACAGGTGATGGCCTTGAAAAGGCCTGGTCAAAGTACTGCTATCGTAGGAAAACCACTTCAGGAAATGAACTACACGTCCCAGAGGGTTACTCGTGGTCCATCTTGTGGGCTTTTGCAGAAAGACGATCCCCCAGCGATCCGTTTTGAGGGACAGGAAGTACCATTGTAGAATTTGTTGGCCTCATTGAAGCGTTTTGGCGCATCGCAGCTCTGCATCTGTGAGCTGATGTCAACGTTTGTAAGTATTTGGAAGCACTAATAGATAACAGATTAAGCAAGAACCTCTTTAAGTCTCTGGAATGTTAAACTGCTTTCTATTTACTCTTTCACTATCGTCCAGCTGCATCGCCATTGAACTTTTACTGCTACTTCCAGAGCAGAAAACACTGACGACAAAACATTTTACAGTTGCATTTGTTCTTCACGCAATGTGCTCAAGTTAATTCTGGTAAACACGTACTGATTTGGGACATCTTAACCGGTTTTCAAATGGTGAGTTACCCCGCCACATCAGATGAGGGAGGAAAACGGTCGTGTGTGTTCTGACTGATCTGTGATGAGGATAAGCGGTTCAAAACATTGGATGAATGGATGTGTTGTTACTGCATTTGAGACGAGCAACATGACACACGTGGTCACATCTTTGACAAACTATCGTGAGACTCCTCTCCCACGCCAGTATGGCGTAGTACCAGGACTGACCTGTGAGAGGCAGCATAGTGCCACAGGGCCCCCCAGCCTGCGAGAATCGAAGTTGAAGACAGTAGAAGAAGTTCGACTAACTCTCAGCTTTTCTTGCAATGCGATGGCAACATCTTTTCCTTGTCAATTTTATTGTGTTTAATGATTCATGAGATCCGGTATAACACAACAAGTTCCTAATTTGTTTGTGGCTGTTTGCGTAGTCATTGAAATACCTAAACACGTAGGCACATTATTGTGCTCCAAGGTAAGCAATAGATTTGTTTTATTGAAAATGAAATAATGGTAGAACGTTGTACAATTGTTAA
Organism: Syngnathoides biaculeatus; assembly: GCF_019802595.1. Taxonomy (NCBI): domain Eukaryota; kingdom Metazoa; phylum Chordata; class Actinopteri; order Syngnathiformes; family Syngnathidae; genus Syngnathoides; species Syngnathoides biaculeatus. The sequence continues at coordinate 19,214,561 of NC_084641.1, forward strand.
CCAACTAATTTAACGAAGCTCGAATCATGCTTCTGGTTACAAGTGTATTTCTTTAGGTTAGAGGTGGGAAGAGCGCACGTCAAGGTTTTTTTATTTTTTTTATTTTTTTACTCCAAGACGGTAGACGTGGAGATGATGCATTGGGATCCAGGAGGTCAACACTGGATACATCCCATGGTCCAGCTGTAGCAAGGGAAAACATTTTAGTTGAACACTTCCGTGACATAAGGTGCTTTTCCCAGCAGACTTCCACTGGGATCACTTGGATCAGATTCGGAAACCAAAAACAAGAGATGGTAGTGATTGAGGGGCCTGTAAGAAAAAAATATATATAGTGAGAGCACAGCACTATAGTTAATGATTAGCTCACAGGTTTTCTTGCTGTTAGTCACTTGTAATGTACAATAAGGTTTATAGTGCACACCTGACAAGCTAAATACAAAAAAACCCCAAACTTTTCACTTTTAAATTGGATTAACTGAATTATAATTTGCAGGATTTAGTCTTAATCCTTTTTTACAATGACAAAATTGAAAATTGTTTCCAATTTGAAGGCTTGTTCAGGCATTAAGTTGCATTTTGGAGGAGAGCCAATCTGAATACTGATCTGAAAGCTTCAATCTATAGATTTGATTTTAAAACTTCAGATCAAAATAACATTCATGAACACTAAACACAATTGTGATGCTCATGAAATCCATAAGAATTCCAACTAAATTTTTGTTTAAGCCAAAGCGGAAAAAGTTACATCCTATTGTCCGAATTTAATGATAATTCTTAGACAGTTTTAAATTGCGATAACATTGTCAAGTTGCATCTACAGCTTGCGATACTTCCAAATAATTGGCTGCCCATGCCCCACAGCCCCCCTAATCTAACCAGCCTCTGGCCCGTGTTGGGTCTCAGTAGATTAGAGAGCACTGTAGTGTGTCAGCATGTGACCGTGCTCTCGGACCCCTTCATCAAGCTCCTGCGGAGTGTGACCACTCACCCGGGGAGGAGAGGTCACCCCCCCCCCCCCCAACCTACTAATCACAGACCGAACCGCTGAGCTCCACCTCCTCGCCGGCGGCCAGCAGGTGGATCAACGCGCTCTTTGTAGAACCACCTGAGGGTCTTCTTTCTTGTTTGTTTGCAGATGACGGCTTTAAAGCTCCACATGAAGCTTTTATGTCGAGTTTGGGGCCGCAGCTGCTTCGGTTCGTTATGTGACTGGCGAGAGACGAGCATGTGCACGTGACACCATTCCTAAATGGAAAGTGTGTCGGCGTGGCTGTGTGTTTAAACAGTCCACAACGTAAATGAGAACACTTCAGCAGGTTTGGCAGAATACCTTAAGCTTACTATCAATTAATATTTCTACCACCTACTGCACCTTATTAGGACAGCATAGACTGCATTTGCATTTCCAGAGTCAGCACTTCCTTCACTATGTCACAGAACTACACTTCACTATTAGTGTAACAGATTCAACCCCTCACCAAAAACAAATCACTGGTGGTCAAAAAGAGCTGTTCGACAGTGTGGGAGACATTGAACCGGAGCAGAATATACACAATGCTCGAGAGTTGTTGTGCTGTTGGTTGTCAGAGCAGAAGAGACAGATGAGAGGTCATTTAATAGAATACCAGCTGAAAGGATGAGAAAAAAAAATCGATGGATTTTGGCAATTAAACGTGATGGACGGTGCCCAACCAAATACGCACGACTGTGTGGCGATCAATTCACTTTAGGGAGGAATTTTTCCCAATCTCAAATTCGCAAGAAGTATTTATAACGCCAAGTTGGCTCATTTGAGAACAATGCGTTTAAAAAAAAAAAAAAGAAGACAGGGAGTCGGCTCCAACATACATAGAAGCGTGTTGCGGCCACATGTTAATCTTCGGTAAACCTCCCTGACATACTTTTTTTTTTTTTTAATATGCATTGTTCTCAAATGAGTCCAATGCATATTTAAAAAAAGAAAATAAACCGTCGGTCACAGTGATGTTTAGGTCGGTTAATGTGTGGCCACAACACGCTTCTGTATACGGATGCTGAACCCTATCCCAGCGGTTTAATTTCTGTTTTTATATACACATTGGACTCATTTGACAACAATGCATTTATTAAAAAAAAAAAAAAACGTCTGTCACAGAGAGGTTTACCGAAATTTAAAGTGTGGCCGCAACACGCTTCGTGTACAGAGGAGCCGACTCCCTGTCTCTTTGTTTCCCCCAATAATAGTTAATGAATGTGAGTTTGTGTAAAACCAGGGGTCATTTGTTTAAATATTGGTATTTGTATTGAAAACATCTGAGTGGCTTCATCACTATGTGGGATTTATTCTTGATTGAGAACAGCTCCAGGAACGAAGTATTTGTATGTGTTCAGCCTTTTCTACGCTTTCAAACTCTTCCGTGTAAATCTCGACGACTTACTCACCACATCCATGTGTAGATCCAGTTGTCCAAGACAAGCGCAACTGGGTTAACTGTCCAATTCCTTATCGGCGAAAACATCGGCTTCGGCATTAAATACGGGTCCTCTATGCCAAGTGTCTCTCATTTTTCCACGTACCTTCGTTTATTATCACCTTCTAAATGTTTCACGGTTATCGGACAAAACTTTGGACGTCGTGCTATAAGATGTATTTTCGCGTCGTCTCTAATTGACTTAGCATTGAAGAATGGTTTGCTTGACCGTCAATATGGCCAGTCACGTGACTTCGTTGACGTAGGTGCACGAGCTCTATACTCAGTTGGCCTTCATCATTTGCTCACAATTTATGAAGCAAACATCAATGCAATGTCCAAGTTCTTGGCAACGTATCTGCACATTTCTAAAAGCATTCCCTCCCAGGCATCCTGGACATATCTAAGAAAGATCAAGAGGAATGTTTTGGGAATGAGGGGATGAAGGAGAAAATGTGATAAATGAGCACTGACCACTGAGGAATAATTTTCAATCTATCAACAGCTAACTATTTGATTTCCATGGATTGCTGACAGGGAGGGAGGGGGAGAGGCATCAATTTGAGGGAGGTGTTTATTCATCTTATGTAGATAACACACCCAAAAACCAATTTGGCCACAGTTATTTTTGCATCAAAACAACTATCCAGAATTAGTTTCTTCAAATGAAAAGCTTAAAATATGCACAGTGTTTGTCCTGCTCATACGGTAGTTGTACAACGCCACCCCCTCACCGAAAAGAAGGCATGTTCGGTATGAGTCTAACGTTGGATTTTCCACTCGGAGCCATAAAAGTGATTTAGAGCAATGTACTGCACTAAGTTGAATAAAATTGGATTTAGGACAGGGAAAGCAAGATATAAAGACAATCTAAAGAATGTTTTTACGTTTTCTTTATTATAGATAGATAGAAACCACAAGTGATGAAAGGAAGGAAAAATGAAGGGAAGAAGAAAGCAAAGCTCAGGTCATGCAGCACACAGCGCTTCACCGCTATGTCATCGGCATCCGCGCCTACTTCAATGGACTCCACTGAGGCAGTAAAGCGCCCCCACCCAGCTGAGCCTGCCCTGTCCCCCACCTGTGGCTAACATCATCAGTATGGCCCGCACCAAAACCGAGCGTCATGGAAGCAATTACAGACATGACAACATGCAGCACCGCGGCGGTGGAACATCAGGGAAAGCAACTTTATGACACATTTGGCTCTCTAGCTCAGTTTAAAGGGATGTTGCTTGGCTCATCACATTTGCTCATTTTCAGCATTGGGAGGAGTTTTCGGCTTTTCTAAACTGATAACTTCCAGAGCTTCTCTGGAAGCTTTCAAAGATGTGACATCAAATATTCCTGATTGACTTATCTCAACTTGGCCTCGGAGAGTAGATTTTTCTGTGGAATGTAGGGAGTGGAGAAATAAGCAGACAGGATGAGACCATAAGTGTGACGAAAGACGCAGATTACAAGTGGACATCCAAATATTTGTATATTGACTCATCTACAAGATAGGCCAAATATAATTTATAAATTTAGGGTTAAAATATGCATACGCAGTAACATAGTGACTGGTTGGCGGCCAGTTGGGGGTTCTTACCCGAAGATAGCTTGGATAGGCTCCAGCACGCCCATGACACTTCTGAGCATAAGCGGTAGAGAAAATGGGTGGATGTAAAAAATGAATTAATATAAACAATCCCAGAGAAACTCCAGACTGGTTAATTTGAACACACTCTCACTATTTTATTACATCTAATGGATAGCACAAATTTCTATTAACTTCATTATCACTATGCAATCAGTTGAAAAATAATGCTACCATCGTTTTTACCATTTTGGATGACGTCAGTGTATGAAATCAACACGGCAAAAAAAAACAACAACAAATGGCGACTGGTTTTTATGTAAATAAGGAAGTGCTGGAATACACATAGACATAAAAAGATTTATTTGGTTTCACATTGCATGATTGCTTAGGCACTCCAGAGACGCAACTATTTGAATACAAGTACAGTAAAGCCTTTCTTCTCGAACGTCCTCGTTTTCAAACAAATTGGTTCTCGAACGAAAATTTCGAGATTTTTTTATTTTTGCTTTTGTTTTCGAACAAAAATGGGTACTTGAACACCCTCCCGACAAAACCCGGAAATAACATAATGCGCGTGGCCCAAGCAGCTGACCCACCCATGACGCGTTTTGTTATTGTCTATTTGAACGCCCCCCGAAAAAAACAGAAAATAACATCGCACGCGGCGCAAGCAGTTGACCCACCCGCGACGCGTTTGGTTATTGTCAATTCGAACGCTCCCCCCCAAAAAATGGAAATGACATAATGCGCGCAGCGCAACCAGCGCAATTTTGTTATTCTGTAAAACGCAGCCTCTGTACACAGACGTGTCCCAGTAGTGACAGTTGCTTTTTTTCTTATCGAGGACTACCGTATTAACCCACAATCATGGCTCCAAAGAAGGCAAGTTGCTTGTCTAAAGTTATTCTGCACTTTTGTTAATAAAAAGAAGTTTACAAGGCTGGGGGCCGAGTCGCTACAGATACGGCAATGCACTTCCAGCCTAGTGTACTCTACTACAAAAGCATACATTTTGAGAAAAAAATAAATGAATTTCTTTATTATTATTATTTATTAAGTATTTAAACTATACATGTATTTCTACGATGCAGTTTATTATCAGGAAAAGTTAAAAAAAATTTTAGGCTTGGAACGTATTATGTCTGTTTCCATTTATTGTAATGGGAAACATCGATTCGGTTTTTGAACAAATCACTTCTCGGACTGTTTTCTGGAACAGATTGTGGTCGAGAACCAAGGCATCACTCTGCTTAAAAAGTCAACCACTCCTGACGTCAATTTAAACACACACGAGGTGAATGCAAGCTGTGGATTCGTATGTCAAGTGTCCCCGAACGCACATGGGAAGGGCAGGGGGATGGTGACTGTGTTGTAAAAATGGAAACTTTTATTTACAGCGGAGCGCACGCACAAGCTTACGCCAACTGGCTAACAGAAAGCAGACGCGGGTGAGGAGAGAGGCCGACGCCGACACGCAGCTGAGTGAGCGTTAACTCCCCGTTGCCCGTGCACCAAGAGGAGCATGGGAGTGATAAGAGAGGTGCCAGAATAGAAGAAGCATCACACTCACATGAGATTATTCTCTATAGCTGACATGTTAAAAGATAAAGAAACGGACCATATGGATATTCACACTGATGCTCTTTTAGTGATAGCTGAACTATATGAATGCAGAACCGAGCACTAAGCCTTTAGAGGGGTACAAACATACTCATTATCAGGCTGAATTTGAGTATTTTACCTCTCTTTTGAGCAGGCTCAATTTTCAGATGTGCCCAAAATCAACCATTAGACTGTTTTCAACCACGTGACTACATCCGGGGCACCTGGCCATGTCGGATGGGTTCACTCTACTGACCCGCCGTTCACTCTATTGCTTTTATATACAGACCGGAGCTACACAAATGTTCGTATGACTGTTAAAACTGACGCATGATGGCTAAAAAGACTTTGGAAAGTTATCGGGGCTCATTAGACGTTTCAAGAAACCGTTACCACAAGAAGTTTGCTTTGATTGACAATATCGACCCATTTGCCTTGGAGAAACACAAATGGGACACAACTGTGGGCGTCGGTAACTTATCCAGACATCGTCCACTATCTCCTCTTCTCGACAAGCGCTTATAACATGGGCCAACTAAAGGATTACAAAGGTCTGGAGGCCTACAACCAATTCAACAATGGCTGGGTTCGTCATGCAGCGGTATCCATTGTAAGCAACCTGTCTCCACACTGTTAAGGTTAGTGTACTTGCACAATGCGTGATTACAGTCAGTGTTGTGTTAAATTATGTTGTTTATAACAACGAAAGAGGTGTAGATTATTACTGACAGGGAGAGAGAGAGATGTTCGCCCGGGACGAGTCCCAAGTGGAGCCCGCACCTCTTTCTCCACTTCCACGGTTACATTTTTTAACTCTACTCACAAAACAGCTAGCGGTGCGGTAACTCGTTTTTTTGCAAACTTATTATAATAAAACAGAAAATACAGATTTTGGAGACATGTATTGCATTCACACGAGCATTATGTAGGCCCTTGACCCTAAAGAATACTCCTCCTTCACAGAACTTAGTTATTGCTAAGTAGGTGGGAAATTCTGAAAGGTATCTAATACTTACCAAGAACAAAATGCTCTAAGCAAACTTGGACGTAAGGGAATGACTTGGCTGCTAGATCAGCTTTGCTAATATGAGACAGCAACAGTTGTCACCGTTTGGTTGCTAACTGCTCCGTTTTCTTGCACCGTTTCTTGCTCACAGCTGGCAGTCGAAAGAAAGACGCTTTACAATGCCCACTTTTATTTGGGCACCCGATAACGTAGCAGTGCGCCCCCATCCATAAGCCTTTCTGAAATGATTCCTGCTTAGTTACGGTTTGTTTACGCGAATTCACCAAACCAAAATGGCGACCGCGTTCTCAACCTGAAAGTGTGTGACCTCAAAAGAGTCTATAGAGGAGTGGACTCGAGTCACATGTTTTTCCGCTCTAACCTCGTAACTTGAATCAGGACTTCAGGGTAAAGACTTGAGACTTACTTGTGACTTACAAGGAAATGGCTTGACCCCACCCCTGCCAAGCACTGCGACTGTGGTCCTCACAAGTGAGGTCAACCCATAATGATCTGTATTGATGGCATGCAGAGTATATCATTTAGACAGTGATCCGTTATGATACAAAAACAGCACATTACTTTATAAATGGCTTTTATTCTACCCCCCAGCACGCTCATTCAGGAAGTTTGTGCATTAGCTTGTATTGTGATTCATGTCTGCCACCTGGAGACGAAATGTCTCACTCGTGAGAGGAGCTGACCATTCATGGTAATACCTGTCGAGCGCGGACAGCGGCACTTGATGTTTGCGCTGTCATGCTGATTCATTTCCTTGAACGAACGTCCCCCTGTGCCTTGTGACTCAAACGTGCCTCCCAACATGCCTCTAAATAAGGCAGCGCGCTCGTTCTCTTGTTCGCATCGTCTACAGTGTACCGCGTTTGTGCTTTTCGAGCAGGAGACTCGAGCCAAGTTTCTTGTCCCACTCATCCAGAGACTTGGACGTGACTGGCTGGGTCTCCAAACAACGTCTTATTCATAAGAAAATGTGCACTGCGAATCATCTGATTTTATGAGCCAATGTCCCAGATTGGACAATGAGCCCAATTCTTCAGCAATAGATGCTAACTATTGTGAAATGACAGAAATTACATGCTGGGGGGTGGGGGGGGGGGGCGCTGCTATCATACTGTACATTTACTCTGTGGTACTCTCAACCACAAAGTCTCACTTTTCATGCAATTCAATGCACTTTTTGTTAAATTGACATCATCTCAGTTTTCTGGAATGCATTAGATTAAGATCAAGAGAAAAAGGTGTGTGAACATTTTGTTAAGCGTAAAACCAGTTGACAGTATCCATCCATCCCTTTTCTTTGCCACTTATCCTCACAAGGGTCACAGGGATTGCTGAAGCCTATCTCAGCTGTCATCGGGCAGGCGTGGGGTACACCCTGAACTGGTTGCCAACCAATCGCAGGGCGCATGGAGGCAAACAGCTGGACTCACAATCACACCTATGGCGAATTTAGAGTGCCCAGAGAAAACCCACACAGGTACGGGGAGAACATGCAAACTCCACACAGGTGGATCCGGGATTGAACCCGGGACCTCAGAACTGTGAGGTCAACACTTTACCAGCTGAACCACCCTGCTTCTAGTTAACAGTAAAAAAAGGAACAACATGTAGCAAGTATACCATAAAATGATACAATTTTAACTTTCTATTCAGGAGAATAACAGAGCACTGTTGCCACAGTGGCCCTTGATCAGTAGCCTTGGGGTGCATTTGAACTGCCTAGTTGATGTGACGCAATTCCAATATTTGGCTCTCAAATATCACAATTTAGAAAGTGTGATCATCCTCAATCAATTTTCTGTACCGCTTACACCCTGAACTGGACTCCAGCCAATCGTACGGCACACATAAACGACCATTCACACCTAGGGGAAATTTAGACTTTCAAATTCCACACAGGCGGGGCCAGGATTTGAACCCCGCTCTAATGTGCTAACCAATGTGTGCATGTGTGTGTGTATAATGTACATGATATGTTTCGCTATACCCCAGTGAATGAGATCTTGATGTCATTGGAATTTAGGGGTGGGTGACATTTATATACGTATATGTGTGTGTACATGTACATGCACTGGATAATTTGGCGTATCCCATTTGCATGATGATAGAAGGTGTGAAGAAGTGAGAACTAACTGCAGCGTCTTTGTTCCCATTCTTTTAGTGCGTCAGACATGGTCACACCTGGAGTCAAATGACATTGGGCTCATTGTAGCACATCGAATTTGACCCCAACTTGACGCAAACCTTCACTGTTCTGTTTTACTTGATTACAAAGTAACCACTGGTGGCATTATTTCTTCTTGTTGGGTGGAGAAGTGGAACAAAATCGTTCCTTCGTAAGTCACAAGTCAAGAGTCTTTGAACCCGGTCCTCGTAACTGTGAGGCCAACGCTCTAACCAGTTGATCCACCGTGCCGTCTGGATTGAACTTTTATCAGAAAATGAGTTGGCTGGTCAAAATCTTTGCACTTTCAAAGCCAATTATCAAGGGGCTTAGTTTATTTCCCTCTAACCGATCACTACTACTTTTTTAGTTACTCTATGAAAATACTATGCTAATACTTACTTTTCACACCTTATTTCTGAAGTGACATTAAAGCCACCTGTCACAAATAAGAACTTGCATCCAGTAGTGCTCCAATTAGTAAGCAAGTATTCTACTGACAGTTCTTCTGGAATAAGCAATTAAGTAGAAAATATATTTTTGCTTGGTTAAAGACCAATTATGAATACACAAGAGAAAATGAGACATTTCACGGATTCCTCTTTCAGACGGCAGCATTTTTCTGAGGCAAAAGAGCGAGAGGAAGACCAAAGAAAAGGTTGATGGATGTCGTGAGGGAGGACATGTTGACAGTGGGTGTTAGAGAGGAAGATGCACGAGATATGCTTAGATGGAAAAAGATGACATGCTGTGGCAACCCCTAACGGGACACGCCGAAAGGAAAAGAAGAAGAAGAACAGTATTTTTCTGAAATGGACCTTTCCAACCCGTCAATCACTTGTACAATAATAGCCAATCAGATAGCCACATTGTCCTTACCCCTAGCTTGACATGCCCCTCTTGTCGTCATGTCCCACAAGCAATGCTGGTTGTTAGTAGCGTGCGCTTGGAAAAGTTAATGTTACGAACAAAATGGTCCTCAGATGCGCTTGGGGAACGTGCAATTCTGATGAAAGACATCCTGCTAGGTTACAAGGGGCCCGGTTGATTCATTTTCCAAAGCCTAAAGCACAGTTGATGAAGTCTCTATGATGGATTAAGGCTCACGGAAGAGCGCATGTACAACTAAATGTCGACAATATCAACAAACACAAGGCTGTATATTCGAAGGTAAGTGAGAGAGAAGTATATTCTCTGAGTTTGATTTCATTATTATCAGTGCTTTATACGTTGCAGGAGAACAACTTTCACTTTGTTAGGGTCTCACTGGCCTGCTGAATGAAGTATGTAATGTTTCATGCCGAAGAGTCGGGTTAGTGAGACGTAAATGCGCCATGTCATGCAAGAGAAACATCTATTTGCCCATTTGTATCACATCGGACCTTTAAGACAGAGCACTGGGTTCCATTACGAGCCAAGTCAAATGAATACACTCACTCACTTATAAAGACTACAATGATGTTACTCGTGATCTTTCCAAGTAAAAAGTACTCACCCTACTTTACATGTGCAGCATGATTCCACAATTTTATCCTGTTGGATTTCAAATTGAAGTTTGTGAAGCCTCAAACTTTTTTTGCATCAATTGCCAACATTTCGCTGTAACTCTGACATTGCGTCCTGCTCCGTCCAAAATCTTCATTCTGTGTACATATCCTTGCGTGAAGGACCTTGGCATGTGCTGGTTTAAAAAACGCAGATAAGTAGATTCCTGCTTAAACTTATTTCACGTGAGTATGAAAAACATAAGTCACAAACTCAAGTTCTAAAGGTACAAGTTTATCCAACTGGTATCTCAGTCGGAACCCTTGGGGGCACTATGTAAAAATATGACCTCAAAAAGTGGTGGAAAAAAAGGACACAAGGAAGAATGTAGTTTCATGTTGAATAGATATTAGCTGTGTGCTGATCAAAAAATATTTAAAAAAGTGAATAAAAAAGAAATACAGTATAAGACTGATCCTACACGTGGCCCTCCATGTAATGGCCCCGTCACACCATCATGTTCTGGTTAACGTTCTCTGAACATTTCAATTGTTCTATTTTTCATCGTTCTCAAATGAGGATGACACATCTGGCGTGTGATTAACGTGCGTCTAACGCACGAGAAGCGTGTTACAGCGACCAAATAAGATACCCCTAAAAACCATTAGCGTGTACTAACGTGTCACTGGGGCGCAACGAGCAATTTGTCAATGTTAGACGAGCGTGTTGAGCGTGTGATAAACGGGTGAATAACGACAGAAAAGCGTTTTGCTGGCGTGTAATTTTTACAGTGGAACGGGAACGAAAACGTTTTAAGTTTCATACTCACTTCAGTTGTTCTCGTGAGTTTGAACAGTCAGCATCATGCCGCCTAGACGAAAAAAAAGTGGGGTGCGGACTTCAGCAACTAGCGCTGCAAGTAAGAATGCAAAGCATCTGTTTATATACCCATATATACCCATGCCTGAACGTTCGGGAAACGCACGAATGACGCCAAAGGACGTTCGTTTGACTTTAGTTACACGCTGTGTGCGCTAGGGGATTGTTCAGTGGTCGTTGACAGTTCGCCAGTGAGTCGTTCACTGCAAAGCAAATGATTAAGTAACAACCAGGTAAAGCTCGAGTTACGACTGACTGACGATAGCCAAACGCTCGACGAACCTCAGTAAAATGTTCCACGAACGTTCTTGAACGTTCTGCAGCGTTTAAAATTCAACGTTGATGAACGCTGGTCTCGGTGAGATCGTTCTCCGCCGATTCCCAGCGATCATTGACGTTCACTAGCATTCAAACGACGGTCTTCTGGCGCTATCCCGGCGACCATGGGCGACTACCAACGTTTCCTCAAACGCTATAGAACGCTGACCAGAACGTCATGGTGTGACGGGGCCATAACTAGTTACATAGTCGCTCGCAAAGCTGAGTGCTAATGCTAACAAAAACCAGCATACGCGACATCAATGATGCAATTCCCACAATGCAATCTGATTTTTCTTGTTGTTGCAGTAATCAGCATCATAATTATGCTATCAGGTGTGGTCCTTTTTGTATATGTTACCATTGTTTGTTAGAGTGTGTACCTTATAGACAAGCTGTCACATTTATAGTTAATTTGTTTTTTTTTTTCTTTTTTAAATTAGATTTCATATGTAATCGTTACTTTAGGTTGCGTGTTGAAAAAAAAAAAAAACAATCGATTGATTCCTCAGATTTTGTGCAAAAGGAGTTTAACTGTGAAAAGATAGTAAGAGCTAACTTTGGGATGGGACAGTCATCGAGACCTTCATCATTATGTAGTTACTTAACATGTTTTCCTGTAACAATGCATTACATTACAGCTAGCTATAGCAAGAGAAAGCTACATAGTGTTAGTTTGATCAAAATAGAAATTCTTTTCAAGTCAACGGGTTCAAGTCCAAGTGAAGTCGCAAGTCATTGCTGTTCCTGTCCAAGTCGAGTTGCAAGTCTTTCAACAGATTGTCAAGTTGAGTCTGACTTGAGTCCAAGTCCACATATTTGTCCACTTGGGAACATGTGAAGGTTTGTTGTTTCATGTACAATCGATCACACTTGCAACCCCAAACGAGCTTACTGGAGCCACAGAGTGAAGGAGATCCCCCCGCTAAGCTGTTAATAATCGCATTTATATGACACAACGTGTTGAATTCAAGATCATGCCATGACTGTAATTGGGTGCGACTGTCAGACACATTTCAACAGCACTCAGTCATTGTTAAATTGTGTAAAGTAGTTATTTTGTCTTGTGACAAGAGGACTTTTTCATCTGCAGCTTACAGCACAACATTCCTAAACACAAACACAGGAAATTTGGATTGTTTGACCCCCCTAAGAACACTGTGCCTGCTCAGCCCACCTTTCAAGTAAGGACAAAATGTATCATCGTGAAGCTATTTATACTCCAAAACTGGCTCTTGGAAGAATAGATTCCTTGCGGCCTGGAGAGGACTCGTATAAACTGCAGCAGATTGACTATTAAGGACAGTCCTGAAAGCCTCGCGCTTCGCTGGAAAGAGTTTCAAGACGACCCCTGAGCTCCATTCATCTGCAATAAAAATTCCTGCCTGGATCGTTTTATTTTCTCCCCCTGCAGACTATTGTTTTTCGTTCCAGTAATGACAGCGAGATCAAACTGCATGTTCATGTTGTGGGTATGTACTGTACATTAACAGCGAGCACAACATTTGCATTGGTATATAAAAACATATGGTCGCCATACGCGCAGCATGCGGGACGACTGGTTAGCACATCTGCCTCACAGTTCTGAGGACCAGGGTTCAAATCTTGGCCCCACCTGTATGGAGTTTGTTCTCCCCATGCTTGCGTGGGTTTTCTCCGGGTACTCCGCTTTCCTCTCACATCCCAAATACATATAGTAGGTTAATTGAGTCCTGTAAAAAATCCTGTAGATGTGAATGTTTATCTATATGTGCCCTGCAAGGCTCGTTTGCCAATTTGGCAGACCCGTCTGCGGCAAGATGGGCGTAATAGTGATGGCGTTTCCTTTTATTGCCGGCGTAGAATTTACATAATTTTAAAACTGTTTATTAAAGGTAAAATTATAACACAGGTGTACATATAGATTATGCACATACTTAATATACTACTTTTACAAATGGAAGTTATGTGTCCAGTGTGATGTAATGATGTTATTACCATCATAGCATTGTTGTTTTAATGCTTTCTCGCACAAAGTGTTTCCCTACAAAGTTTTGTTAACTATGAAGCTATTCATATTTTGGTGGGACTCTGCATTCATTCATTCGAGTTGGTATGGAAAGTATTCAAATTTTCACGTTGTTTTATGACAGCTATTTGCTGAAATAAAGTTTGTCTCCCTTCTTATTTTGCACACAGAATAAAATGAATTGTTTTTTTTTGCAGCTTTATTAAAAGAACAAAAAATGAAATATCCTACATCCTTAAGTATTCAGACCTTTTTCTGTGACACTCATACTGTGTATTTAATTCAGTTGCTGTCGATTTTTTTTTTTTCTGATTGTGGTTGGATGAGATGGTTCTACACCTTCATTGTATTCCAGCTTTTTGTAAATTTTACTGGATGGACCTGTTTAGGAAAGCCGCTCACCTGTCTGTATCTGATGAGAATCATGAGATTTAAAAAAAAAAAAACGGCCTGAAGATCTCAGAGCACAGATCAGACCAAGACCTCCATAACCCTTAAATGGTAGACGTTTGGGCCGACGAGAATCTTTCCTAGATCTGCTGTCCAGCAAAACTGAAAACTTCTCAAAAAGACTCGTAGCATTATTAGCTCAAAAGGCCTAAATACTCAGCAGAGGCTCTGAATACTTATGGAGGTGTGACATTTCAGTTGTATTTTTCAATAAATATTCAACATTTCATTTTTTTTCTGTCAATATGGAGTGCTGTGTGTACATTATTTGGGGCAAAAAAAAAAAATTAAATGACTTTAGAGCAGCACGTTGGCTCGGTTGGAAAGCGTTGGCCTCACAGTTCTGTGGTCCCGGTTTCAATCCCAGACCCGCCTGTGTGGAGTTTTCATGTTCTCCCCGTGCCTGTTTGGACTCCGGGCACTACAGTTTCCTCCCACATCCCAAAAACATGCAACATTAATTGGACACTCTAAATTGCCCCTAAGTGTAATTGTGAGTGCAACTGTTTGTTTCTATGTGCCCTGCAATTGACTGGCAACCAGTTCAGGGTGTACCCCGCCTCCTGCTCGTTGACAGTTGGGATAGGCTCCAGCACTCCCCACGACAATTGTGAGGATAGGCGGCTCAGAAAATGGATGGAAGGCTGGATGATTTTAGCAAGTGGCTGCAAAGAGTGAAAACTTTAAGGGACTCTGAATACTTTCCATACTCAGACTGGAAATAAAGTGTTGCCATTCGGACATTTTTCACAGCCATGTTTCTCATCCAGCTGGGCTAATAGTGGGCTAGACCACCCCATTGCTGGTACTACCAGAGAATAACCAGACATAATAAGCATACACAACCACCGGACATTGAAAACATATACTCTGGGTTTCTATAAAATGGCCGAGGGGGCTCTTATATTAACCAGACTGTTGAACAAATAACTGCACGGTTCAGCGCGGTAAACGGGACCAGAAAACAGGTGTGGATTCTACGTGAGGATGTGTCACATTTCAGAAAAGCCGCGTCTGAACCATAATATCGCTGCTGACCTTGCAGCCTTTCATTAGAAGACACCTCACTTCCCGTCTGCTTCCACTCGCTTGTTCTCATGCTTCGTTCTATTTGGCTAGAAACCCAATCCCGACTGAGGACGTGATGTTCGCCGAGGTTTCTTAATGAATCTGCTGACGTTGCCCTGTCAGTCTTCTCGGGTCCTCTGATGTCCTTGCCCTGATGTTGTGGAAGACCTCCAGGTTGAACTGAATTTGACCTCGTAGACTACGAAATATAGCCTTGATAGTATACTTCTAAATAAGGCAAATGTGCCTCGGACAGCTGTGAACATCAACAATTGGCGTATAAGGAGGCGTGGAGGTTTCACGTTGTAAAAGCCGTTGTGTACTCGCCCTGCACATGACACCGTTTATTTGAATGTGACGCTGCTTGCTAAAGTACAGCATTCTTTTGAGACCGCCGCTGACTACAACAACGGCTTTTTTTTTTTTTTTTTTTGGCTCAAAGCCTTCTATATAGGACATACATCAGCAAGTCTTCAAGTGAGATTTTAGAGTGCCGTGACATCGAAGTACAACATGTTTGATTTTTTTTAATACAGCTGAAGGGCTTGGGGGGGGGGGGGGTCATTGATGTACAGGGTTGTCAAACTCAAGGTCAGGTGCTTTTGATAATCTTTAAATATAGTAGAATTGATTGTCTTAAATGAACCTAAGATGCAATTTTACGGAATGGGGGAGGAAGGTGTTGTGTGTGACTGTGAGGCACTCGATGGGTAAATACTACCCACTACGTTGTACATAAATTGTGACGATGCTGAATACTCAACATGAGGTTTTTGGGCAGAATTATGTCCTTGGTTCTGGCCATGTCCTAAATTGGAGTCTGGCTCCCTATCGTCGGTGTGTATTTGCCACAGATGGCACTGAGCGGGGTGGTGGGGTGGGGCTCTGTTGTTTTACACTATCTAACATCGCAGGCAGGATTGGCATTTCCCCGACATTGTTAATTTTTGTGTAAACAAGCATCGCGACCGAGGAACTTCCAGCAGTGGAAGAAAAACACGTCGCCATCCAGCCCATTAATTGCGACGGAGTCATGACATTCGCGGGCACTGTTTTCATTGGAGCTCGCAAATGGCCATCATAACACAAACTTAAAAGCCTTTTACTGGATACGGAACCATATTTGGTAACCTGAAAATTCAAGTTGGACAACACGAGACTCAACACAAAGTAGTCGAAGCATGTTATCGCTACCAACTCTTAAGAGGGGGGAAAATAATGAGGACAACACATATTGTTCTAACCACAGCATATCTAATAAGAGCTCAGTTCAGCAAACATCCATCCATTTAACCATTTTCTGAACCACTTATCCTCTTTCGAGTTACGGGTGGGCTGGCCTCGAGTGGTGGGGTGCACCCTTAACTGGTCATCAGCCAATTCCAGGACTCAAAAGAGGGAGTGCCTTCTTTTTGTTAACTTTTTACGTGTGACATTGACAAATGTAAACATGTTTAGTTGGTAAATGTTTTGTGACAACATCACTTTGGCCCTAGAAAACACGACTTATATTTCTGTTATTTCCTTTGGGTACACTGTATACTAGTAAACTGGACATCCAAATGTTATAGAAGACTGGTAAAGATTGACGCCTATGGGCAAAATTGTATATTTGCCATATTTGTGTCTAAACACGAATGCAGCCCTATGGGGGCACAAACCAGTGCAATCTGTAGGCCGGTCCCAAGCCCGGATAAATGCAGAGGGTTGCGTCAGGAAGGGCATCCGGCGTAAAAACTGTGCCAAACAAATATGAGCGTTCATCTAAAGAATCCCATACCGGATCGGTCGTGGCCCGGGTTAACAACGCCCGCCCCCGGCACTGCTAACCTGCAGGGCGTCGGTGGAAATTCAGCTACTGTGGGTCGAAGACAAAGAAGAGGAGGAAACCGGATCCAGCGGCAGAAGAAAAAGAGGAATGCACAGAGCCTACAACTGAGTGTAGGGACTTTGAATGTTGGGACTATGACAGGAAAAGCTCAGGAGTTGGTTGACATGATGATTAGGAGAAAGGTTGATATTCTGTGCATCCAAGAGAGCAGGTGGAAAGGTAGTAAGGCTAGAAGTTTGGGAGCAGGGTTTAAATTATTCTACCACGGAGTAGATGGGAAGAGAAATGGAGTAGGGGTTATTTTAAAGGAAGAGCTGGCTAAGAATGTCTTGGAGGTGAAAAGAGTATCAGATCGAGTGATGAGACTAAAATTTGAAATTGAGGGTGTTATGTATAATGTGGTTAGCGGCTATGCACCACAGGTAGGATGTGACCTAGAGTTGAAAGAGAAATTCTGGAAGGAACTAGATGAAGTAGTTCTGAGCATCCCAGACAGCGAGAGAGTTGTGATTGGTGCAGATTGTAATGGACATATTGGTAAAGGAAACAGGGGCGATGAAGAAGTGATTGGTAAGTACGGCATCCAGGAAAGGAACTTTGAAGGGCAGATCGTGCTGGACTTTGCAAAAAGGATGGAGATGGCTGTAGTGAACACTTATTTCCAAAAGAGGGAGGAACATATAGTGACCTACAAGAGCGGCGGTAGAACCACGCAGGTAGATTATATTTTGTGCAGACGATGTAATCTGAAGGAGGTTACTGACTGTAAAGTAGTGGTAGGGGAGAGTGTAGCTCGACAGCATAGGATGGTAGTATGTAGGATGATTCTGGTGGTGGGTAGGAAGATTAAGAAGACAAAGGTAGAGCAGAGAACCATGTGGTGGAAGCTGAAAAAGGAAGAATGTTGTGCGGCCTTCCGGAAAGAGGTGAGACAGGCTCTCGATGGACAACCGAAGCTCCCGGAAGACTGGACGACGACAGCCAAGGTGATCAGAGAGACAGGCAGGAGAGTACTTGGTGTGTCATCTGGTAGGAAAAAAGGGGAGAAGGAGACTTGGTGGTGGAACCCCAAAATACAGGGAGTCATACAAGGAAAGAGATTAGCGAAGAAGAAGTGGGATACTGAGAGGACTGAGGAGAGGCGAAAGGAGTACATCGAGATGCGACGTAGGGCAAAGGTAGAGGTGGCAAAGGCTAAACAAGAGGCATATGAAGACATGTACACCAGGTTGGACACGAAAGAAGGAGAAAAGGATCTCTACAGGTTGGCCAGACAGAGGGATAGAGATGGGAAGGATGTGCAGAAGGTTAGGGTGATTAAGAATAGAGATGGAAATGTGTTGACTGGTGCCGGTAGTGTGCTAAATAGATGGAAAGAATACTTTGAGAAGTTGATGAATGAAGAAAATGAGAGAGAAGGAAGAGTTGAAGAGGCAAGAGTGAAGGACCAGGAAGTGGAAATGATTACTAAGGGGGAAGTCAGAAAGGCACTACAAAGGATGAAAAATGGAAAGGCAGTTGGTCCTGATGACATACTGGTACAGGTATGGAAGCAATTTGGAGAGATGGCTGTGGAGTTTTTGACCAACTTATTCAACAGAATACTAGCGGGCGAAAAGATGCCTGAAGAATGGAGGAAAAGTGTTCTAGTTCCCATTTTTAAGAACAAAGGGGATGTTCAGAGCTGTGGGAACTATAGAGGAATAAAGTTGATGAGCCACACAATGAAGTTATGGGAAAGAGTAGTGGAGGCTAGACTCAGGACAGAAGTAAGTATCTGCGAGCAACAGTATGGTTTCATGCCTAGAAAGAGTACCACAGATGCATTATTTGCCTTGAGGATGCTCGTGGAAAAGTACAGAGAAGGTCAGAAGGAGCTACATTGTGTCTTTGTGGATCTAGAGAAAGCCTATGACAGAGTACCAAGAGAGGAACTGTGGTACTGCATGCGTAAGTCTGGTGTGGCAGAGAAGTATGTTAAAATAGTACAGGACATGTATGATGGCAGCAGAACAATGGTGAGGTGTGCCTTAGGTGTGACAGAGGAATTTAAGGTGGAGGTGGGACTGCATCAGGGATCAGCTCTGAGCCCCTTCCTGTTTGCAGTGGTAATGGATAGGCTGACAGATGAGGTTAGACTGGAATCCCCTTGGACCATGATGTTCGCAGATGATATTGTCATATGCAGTGAAAGCAGGGAGCATGCAGAGGAACAATTGGAAAGATGGAGACATGCACTGGAAAGGAGAGGAATGAAGATTAGCCGAAGTAAAACAGAATATATGTGCGTGAATGTGAAAAGTGGAGGGGGAAGAGTGAGGCTACAGGGAGAAGAGATAGCGAGTGTGGACGACTTCAAATACTTGGGGTCAACAATACAGAGCAATGGAGAGTGTGGTCAGGAAGTGAAGAAACGGGTCCAAGCAGGTTGGAACAGCTGGCGAAAGGTGTCTGGTGTGTTATGTGACAGAAGAGTGTCTGCTAGGATGAAGGGCAAAGTTTACAAAACAGTGGTGAGGCCGGCCATGATGTACGGCAGTGGCACTGAAGAAACAACAGGAATCTGAACTGGAGGTGGCAGAAATGAAGATGTTGAGGTTCTCGCTCGGAGTGACCAGGTTGGATAGGATTAGAAATGAGCTCATTCGAGGGACAGCCAAAGCTGGATGTTTTGGAGACAAGATTCGAGAGAGCAGACTTCGATGGTTTGGACATGTTCAGAGGCGAGAGAGTGAGTATATTGGTAGAAGGATGCTGAGGATGGAGCTGCCAGGCAAAAGAGCGAGAGGAAGACCAAAGAGAAGGTTTATGGATGTGGTGAGGAAAGACATGAGGGCAGTTGGGCTTAGAGAGGAAGATGCAGGAGATAGGCTAAGATGGCAAAAGATGACACGCTGTGGCGACCCCTAACGGGACAAGCCGAAAGGAAAAGAAGAAGAAGAAGAAGTGTCTAAACACGCAAGGTTTCATCTTAAGGGAAAGTGGGGCATCATTTCCATGTGCGCTGATTTCTGTCCAGGTTTCTCTGTGGAATGTGTCTAAGTTAACCATAAATTCTTCTTCTTCTTCTTCTTTTCCTTTCGGCTTGTCCCGTTGGGGGTCGCCACAGCGTGTCATCTTTTGCCATCTTAGCCTATCTCCTGCATCTTCCTCTCTAACCCCAACTGCCCTCATGTCTTCCCTCACCACATCCATAAACCTTCTCTTTGGTCTTCCTCTCGCTCTTTTGCCTGGCAGCTCCATCCTCAGCATCCTTCTACCAATATTCTCACCCTATGGACATCTCCAAACCATCAAAGTTAACCATAAATTAATTCATAATAATAATCATAATAATGAATATAAAACCAGTCAGCATGTTTAACAGTGGATAGCACATTTGCGGCCTTCTGAATCGAATGAATCGAATCTCAGTAATGCCCATACTATTGGTGCATCCCTGTGTTTTTCTCGATTCCTTTCTGGTTACTGCAGTTTTCTCCCGTATTTAAACAACAAAAAAAAAATAAAAAACCCTTTAGAATCCTAACAAGATTAACAGGTCTAGGACTTGAAATTCTGCATAGTATGTCTCTGCGTGTGTGCGCGTATCATATATCACACACAGACTTTTTCTTCTGTACCGCTTTTCCATTCTAGTTGTCTCGGGCATGCTGGCACTAACTTCGGAAGAGAGGTGGGGTACACCCTGAACTGCTCATCACCCAATCACAGGGGACATCGAAAAGAACAAGCATTCACATTCACATCCACGGGAAATTATGTGTCTTCAATAGACCAATCACACGTTTTTTTTGGGATGTGGGAGACAACCGCAGTACCCGGAGAAAACCCCCGCAGACACAAGGAGAACATGCAGACTACACAGGCGACACCAGGATTTGAGCCCCAATCCTCAGAACTGTGAGGCAGTGATGTGTGACAAAATTCCACGATCCAAAGAAATTAAAGGAGAGATGAGAAATAAATCCTCTTCCAATCTGGAAAGGGTTACAAAGCCATTTCTCAAGCCTCAGGACTCCAGCAAACTACATTGAGAGCATTTATCCACAAATGGAGAAAACATGGAACTGTGGCGAGCCTTCCCAGGAGTGGCCAGCCTGCAAAAATTACCCCAAAAGCAAAGTGACGACTCAATTAGGCGGTCACAAAGGAACCCAGGACAACATCTAAAGAATTGTTGGCCTCTTTTCCCTCATTTATGTTCAGCGTTCATAACTCAACAATAAGGAAGAGACCGGCAAAAACTGCATCCATGTCAGCGTTCCAAGATGAAAACCTCGCTTGACTACAAAGAACATAAAGTCTCGTCTTGCTTTTGCATCCAAAAACTCCCTGAATGATTCCTTCAACTCTTAATAGAATATTTAGTTGGCAAATGAGATGAAAGTTGAACTTTTTGGAAGGTGTGTGTGTGTGTGTGTGTGAGTGTGTGTCTCATTGAAATAAAACATCATACCAATAGTCAAACATGGCGCCAGTAGTGCGATATCTGACTTGCCGTGATTGATGGAACCGTGAATTCTACTCTTGACTAGAAAAAAAAGAGGATAATGTTCGGCAGTCTGTCCATGACCTCAAGCTGAAGCGCACGTGGGTTGTGCAGCAGGACAATGGTCCAAAACAAACCAGTATGTCAACTTCTGAATAACTTAAAAAGCAAAATGATGGTATTAGAATCAAAATCCGAACTTGAATTCGAATGAAATGCACCAGCATGACGTCATCCTGCAAGGATGAGTGGGCCAAAATATCTCCACATATATGTGTAAAACGCATTCCCAGTTATAGATAACACATTTCAGTTGTCACTGCTGAAGGGAGCCTAACCACTTATTAAGTTTCGGGGGCATTTCTTTTAGACATAGGGTCACCTAACTAGATTTTTTTCCCCCCTTTAATACATGAAATCCTCATTTAAAAACAGTATTTTATCCACTTAGGTTATATTTGTCTGCTGTTTACATTTGTTTGATTGTCTTAACCATTAAATTAGGGAAAATGTGCAAAGAAAACTATGATAATTTGAGAAGGTGGCAAATCCCTTTCATGGCTCATATTACAATACTGTAATAAGACATGTGTACTGTTTTGAGTTGGCGTGTACAACTCCAGTGGGTGATGACGATGAGCCCAGCCATACGCGTGTCAGATGTGGCCAAGGAGAGCCCCGAGCAAATAACCACTCGCTATTGTTTCCTTGGCACGGTATGACGTGGAGGACACCAACAAACGCACTTAGTGGCCAACTTCCATTTCCGCTTCATTCCGAGTGACAACTCAGAACAACAGAGCAGAGAAACAAAGATGGGTTACATTTGTCAACAAATGTACCGTAATGCTGTGCAGAAATGGACTTATTGCGCTGTACTTTAGTGGAGCGACAAAAGAATACACTATGTCCAGGTTGCTCAGTGCAGTGTGGCTCAAGTGATAAGTTAAGGTCAATAGTAGAACTCAGAATGTACACGTTTATGAAGGTTACACAATTTATTGCTCCCCATTGGAGTTTTAATATGCAGCAGTTATTTTAACACTTGTATGAATTGTACGAATATTTAAAGCCCATGTCTCATGCCTGTAAACATTCTGAAATAGATATTGTAATGAAAAATACATATAACATTATTCACTTTAATGTCTATATGAAAACTAAATGTGAGCGGAGAGTGCGTCATCCATGCGCAAAGTTGCGGAAGTCTCATTCGACATCCAAGTGGTCACCATATTGTTTGCATCCTCTGTCCGTGACATCACACTGAGACGTTCGCCACTGAAAACACGCTGTGGCCCCTACTGTGGGAGACGAACACGCCCCTTCTGACCCGGAAGCTCTTTTCGAAGAAGAAAACATCTCACAACCGAGTGAAGTGGCCAGGGCAAAATTTCCCCATCATTTCGAGCCATATTTAGATGATATGCGGATCACAGCCAAACCGCATGCGGCCAAACCACCTCTCCGCTTGATCCACCTCTGCGACGGCGATGAACAACGGCACCTGTGGCTGCGAGCGACGACACTGCCGCCCGTGAGCGACGACGACGCCGCGGGCTAACTACCTCCCTGTCCGACCCACCTCCGTGGTGGAGATGAGCCACTGCGGCCCGGTGCTGCGACGAGCCACCCCAGCCGAAGCCGTGTTGACAAGGCCGGTGGCAATCCACAACGCCAGCTCGGCCTTGTCGACAAGGCCGGTGGCGATCCACAAGGCCTGTGGAGGCTGTCCTTCAGTGGCTGCTGCACGGAAACTTTCCGATGCGCACATTGACACATTTAGCACCCCTGATTTACGGATTACGTCTCCCCCCCAACTATTGTTTTTTTTAGTAACTATACACACCTACCTGTCATTTGGAACCCACAAAGCTCTCGTCCTTTGCACCTGTGCAATCCATTTTTCATGACAAACCGGTTCTTTTGGGAAAGTATGAAGAATGAATCCATCCTCCCGATTGTTCGAGCAATATCCGGGAATACAACAAGCTGGCATTTTGGCTAACACAAAGGAACAACGAGCGACCTTCCAGCAGGTAAAACTAGTATAAACATACGAGACCGCTTGAGTGCGCTACTGCCCTGTACGTCACTTCCTGCTTCTTCTCGAAAACAAATCCCTCGAGAGGATTTTCATGGCGGCAGTGACAAAAAGCCATATACGTCAAAATCATGTTTTGTGGTGAAAAAACAGATGGGTCCATATTGACTGCAGTTTTTTCATTAATAACATACTGAAAATCATGCATTTCATGACACTGGACCATTAAAGTATGGCTTTAAAACTGACATTGACATCTACCATCATCACAGAATGAATCATGTTGCACTTTGGAATTTCCGCTGTACTGTATGTACTGTATTCTGTTTTTCCGCCTGACCTCTCTGAAACGATGACAGACATTTTTTAAGGCAGAGAGGGCAGGCTAACACTCCCCCAGGCTCTGCTAGTAAACATTACTTGTGGATGTTAAGGCGATAAGGCTAATGACCATCCCACAGCGTGGACGGCTCTCTCACCTCTGCTTTTAACTCTCGTACATAAAAACCCAAGTGTTCATTTTCAAGACTGTTGTGGGTGTTTTAAAGAAATTACTGTGGACACTACAATGAGGGAAAATTTGCCTTCCCAAAGTTCCCCCTGGGACGATTTCTTCATCTTTGAATATCACATGACGTCACGTTGCTAAGCGCATGTATTGAAAACAAAGGGCGGGCCTGGTTCATGACTTCCGCCGCTCCATGACTCATCTGTCATCCCGTGTGCCATATTGCCTAGTCTGGAACAATCTGCATCACATTGTGTATGTGTGCGGGGGTCGGGGGGACCAAACAAGTTGAGCGATCACTTGGACCAGAGTGACAAAGAACTCGAACTTAACGAAACAGGAAGCCGAAGCGGGCTTTTACACCGGAGGAATTTCCTGTCTGCTTCTTGTGTGCTGCTCCAGCTGAGGAGAGACATGAGGAAACAGGAGGAGGAAGGAAAATGAATATATGTTTTCAAGGAAGACTTGCCTCGGGTTTGGATCACGAGTGGGCTTGTTCTTCAGCCAAAGCCTCCATTTGAGCCAGAAGCTCACTTTCTCTCAACGCTGTGGTTGTTTTATCCCCGTGACGACCACATTTTCCGTCATTAAAACCAATACCCTCACTGAACAGCATCGGATTCAAAAGGAAAGGGGAAGTGGCCTTGAGGAACATATAGACATTCAATCCTCCGATTGTTCCGACTTGTGTACAAACTACTAAGCTACCGCTTGTGGCTTTTATTTGCTGTCTGTAGCCAAGTGGTAAAATGGTGTTTATTCTGTGACTTAACAGTTGCCTAATGGCTGGCCCCCGAGGGTGTCTCTAGACCCCTGCCCCTCCAGTGTTGGCTGACCAAAGAGTGGTAAATGAAGGCAGGTGTAGGCTGTGGGCCCAAAGAGTCTGACATTTAGTGTATCTTGAGGAATGGGGCGCCGTATCCCTATAAGGTTGCAACATCAGCAAATGGGTGGCGGAAAGATATTTTGGGCTGGAATAATCAACAATGACAGAGTAAGCCTCTTCGGGGTGACTGCAGGTGTCAAAAGAATCCCAAAAACATATGTAACTTGGTATCAAAAGGCGAACCATACCTTCTGCAGTGAACAAAAATGATCATCCATGACAAAGCGCCAACCCATGCTGCAAAAGAGTCCATTGAACTTGGAGCTTGTGTTGGTATCGAGAGAATATTCATGGTGTGGCCACGATCATCCACTGACCCCAACCCTACTGAGAACCTGTGGAGCATCCTTAAAATCACATTCTCTGAAAGTGGGTGGCAGCCTGCCTCCAAATTTTGATTTGAATTATTTGCTCGTTCTCTTGTTGTGTTTTTAAATGCTTGCGCAAGAAAATGACAACACAATACAGTACAAGATATTCTTGCTTAGCTGGCAGTGTGGGTGGAGTAGTTGCCTTTTAAAATATATATTCCAAACTGATTTTTTTGTACTTCCATTTTTTCCACGAGGACAGATAAATTGGTTTGTGATTGTTTTAAGTTATAAATGTGTTGACGGAAGGAATTCAACTCAAGGCAAGTGATACTTTATTGTTGGGTTAAGAGTTTAGTACATGTACAGAATTATTTATAAACATTTGCAGGAACAAACACATTAAAAAAATCCCATTTTCCATTTGAAACTCATTACGCCTTTGTACTGTATAGATTTTTTTTTTAAATATTGAATACATTCAATTTTTGTACTAGCTGTCTGCAACCCAACTGAAATGGATGATAACGTTTATACTTTTTGGTTTTACCGAGAACTACAGAAATCTGAGAAACTTTACTGTTGAAATGTTAAAATTCCAAAGAATTTTGACAATTTAAAATGATGTCTCTAATTTAATCAACTATCAAAATAGTTGTCGTTGAATTTGATATTCAATTAGTTGTCAATTAATTATTGGCCTTGTATGGTATTCACTCTTGCAAACGTGAAAAGAACCCAAGGACGTTCCAAAATGATGTTGCCACCTCGGACATTTAGTTTGGACGTGTTCTATGTTATCGTCAAGTCACACTTTGATATCACCCTTGCGAAGATATGACCCACTTGTCCAACTATTAATATGTTGCTGCTGTACCACTACACACACCTCAAGAGCCAGCCAATGCGTGCTTGCCATGACTATATGTCCATCTAGGTTCCAGGTCTATTTTTAAAACATTGTGTCAGCTGTGTCGAGTCGTGTGAATTGCTCTGCAAGCGTGTGTGTGTGTGTACGTGTGCGTGTTTCAGCTGTGTCGCCATGGCGGCCTGAGCGATGATGCCAAAGCTGAGGCGCAGGAATAAAACCACACTCCCTTTTTTTCATCATACTTGGAGCGAAATGGAAAATAGTGGTCACTTGAGCAAGGCCATTTACTATGCCGAGCTGACTGTTGTGCATAGGCCGCACGGTGGTATAGTGGAGAACATGTCTGCCTCACAGTTTCAGGTATACACTAGGGTCTTAACCTCGTCTCCAGCCTTCCTGTGTGGAAGTTGCACGTGGTCCCTGTGCTTGTGTGGGTTTTTGCTGTCTACTGCAGCATCTTACCACATTCTAAAAAACATGCACGATAGGTTCACTGAAGACTCAAAACTGTCCATATATGAGAATGTGAATGTGCAAGTAAAATATTGCAAACTACACTATTGTATAGATATTTGTTGTTAAATGGTGACCTGATCACCACTCGGAAAATTTATGTTGCAGCTAAACTGGATGAAGAACCAATTTGAAGATGCATGTAAAAGCAAAAAGGTAAGCAAAGCTGCACTTTAACCATGGATTAGCATTACCTAGAAGTGTTACCTACATTAGCTTCTGATTATAATGTTAAAATAATGTTCATCTTGTCCCTGTTGTAAACGGGTTGTCTATGTATGGTGAGGGGTATTTGTGACTAGTGGTATTATGTGCCACACTACTACACTAACAAGTACCATAATTTCCACACTGCAAGGCGCACCTAAGGGCCTTTAATTTTCTCAAAAGCTGACAGTGTGCCTTATAATCAGGTGCGCCTTATATATAGCTCAATATCGAGCCTTTAGCGGAGCCCATCTAATGGATGCATCACGTAACCCCAGCCTCTACTGTAGCGTCTATTCTATGCGCTTTATAATCCAGTTCGCCTTATATACGAAATTTTTTTTTTAAATAGGCCAGCCATTGAATGTGCGCCTTATAACGTGGTGCGCCTTATAGTGCAGAAACTACTTTACCTTTTCATATACAAGTTGGCTCTGCCCCGCCACTAAAATTAGCCAGTTTACCTGTGGCAACAGATATGTGTCGAAATAAGTCTAAAATTCTTCATGCTTGGGTATTTTGAGAAATACTTCAAGACACTTAGGAATTTGTATAAATCGTAATTTTTTTTTAGGGTAAGTTTGATGATAAAAATTGGAGGTAGTAGATAAATGTCCCTGACCAGATTGTGACCAACCTCTCGATTTGTCCTAATCCTTCAATAGGTCAAAAAGATAAAATGTTTTGTAAAGATAAGAGGTGTAAAGTCGCAAGCAGCTACTTAGAAAGACAATTAGGAACACAAACAAAATAATCTGTTAGTGTCGACTGAGCTCACAAGCAGAGAGGTGATGACATGACACTTTCACAAAACTTGTTTAAAGTGCAACAGTATTTCTAAATACATGATTAATTGTCGAATGGCATGGGCTACTGCTTTTCTCTGCGCAAAAATTGCACTAAGACTAATTTGTCCATAGGTGTGTGTGTGTGTGTCCACGGTGTGACTCCGCCTCTCGCTGAAATTCTGCTACAGCTCATTTTGTGTTGCACTGAGTACTCAAGGAATAGAAAATGGATGCATGTTTTTTTTTGCGCTCCTTTGTTTGTCTTTCATGAACTGAACAAACATCAGGATTAAAGCTACGTTAACACGAAAGTCAAGTCAAAACAATATTTTCGCGCCTGGAGAACAAACATCTGATTTGGGGCAAGAGGGAGGGTACACCCTGGGCCTTGAAACGCTGTTGTCGCATACTCAAAATCTCCTAAACGATAGCAGTCGCTCTGTTTGATTTTGAGTTGGGAAAAGTATTTGACGGGCAGGATTAGAGCAGGGAACCTTTAGGGGGGCCCCCAACAGCTGCAAAAAGACCCTCCAGACATGACGGATTATTGCCACCAGTAAGTCGCGACCCGCGGTGCGATGCTGTGGAGCGGAAATATAAATATGAGAATGGATGGGCGAGTACGTGCTGTTGCTACCACGTGGCCAAATTTGGACCCGCTGTTCTATTCTTGACGGCTTCCAGTGAATCAGCGAAAGCAAGTCACTCATTCCAGACGCCTTGTTCAGGGTCTCTATTCAGTGATTGGTTCCGAGCAGCATCCCAACAGTGTTGCTCCAGTCTCGTGTGAGTCACTCCAGTAACGCCCCCCCTCCTCCACAAATCCCCATTAGACCACATCAGTCCCACTTCTGTTCAATGAAGTCATCATAAAAATATGGACTGACTTCAAATCTTCCAAACAGATCATATACTGTACTGTAAAATTGGGGACGATATTGTACAATCAACGTGATTCTTGTTCTTCAGGTTTCCCATGACAAATAACAAACCCATAAACATGTTTACTAGTGATACAGAGGTGACTTGAGATAGGATTCTAAGAACAACCTGGTTTACAAGTTTTCCTTTATTGTTTTTGAGGTACTAGTCGTTGTTTAGACCATTTTTTTTGGGCTTTGATTTGCGTGCAAAAACCAAAGATATGAACACTAAACTCTATAGTGACAGTGAATTGAACTCTGTTTGGAACAAGCATCAGTTTGGCAGATAGATTAAGTTAACATTTCAAAAAAGAAGCTTCAGACTATTTGTTGACGATCATGGTTGAAGTTTAGTGTCAAACTAAACATAAAACAAAGAGACAAACAACCACATAGGCTAAACTTTAATTCCATCAATTTAATTGTCACATAAACTGTAATGGGTAATTCGAAAAATCAGAATAAATGTCCCCGTGACTCTCACCAGAATACGCAGTGCTGAAAATGGATTGATGGAATAAATGTATTGAATACAAATAATGTATTTGTTCATCTTTGTATAGCAGTATTTCAGATTGTCAGGAACTACTAGTTGCTAGTCGCAGGCCACTCAGCAGTGGCTCAAAAACTTAATGCATCCAAAACAGTTCAGGGAAGATCAATTTTTCATGTAGTAAGCGTAGCTTGATAGCTAACAGCACGATGGAGTGGTAGGCATGGGCCAACTCGTAATTGCAGTGAATGGCCACAGGGGGAGCTCACAACTTACTGAATATCTTTCTGACGCCAAAAAGTATTCCAGCCTAGCCCACCTGCGTCATTGGGCCAAGGAATCAGGACAGGGGTGCTCAATGCGTGGATCTGCCTCGACCAGCCGGTCGCGAGTCAGTTTTGGTCGATTGCGACGGCGTGCTGAGAAAAAAAAAAAAAAAGACCTGACATTTATGACCTTTAGCTCACCACTCATGTGCAAACAACGACACTTAGTACAGGAAAACACGCTAGTCAGCGAGTTCCCCCGTATTTGAAGCCCTCGCTTAAGAAATCTTATCAAACATGAGTATGGATGCTGGAGCAAAGAAGAAAAAACATATCACTTTCATACGGAATGTGAGGCGGACAACTTTTTCACAGTGTCATTTTCGAAGTGCGTTTGCCTCATCTGCAAGTGAACGAACTAAAATCCCAACACCAGTCACTTTTCACACAATATAGTTCATCACATCATCGTTAATAAATAGAAGTCCTTCCAAGATGGAGAGATGGTAAACGAGGCTGACTCATTGTTCCAATCTTTTAAAAATAAGGTGGGAATATTATTTTCAATAAAATCTCTGCAGCTGTAAAGGCGGTGTGAAGCCATGGCTGATGCGTGGAAGGACATCGAAGATTGTGAGTGTTTCTCACTGCAGTTGGACGAATCCGCTGACGTGAGTGACAAAGCCCAGGTGTGCCTTTTCATTGGTACGATGTTTCGTGATCATCATCGTGAACTCAGATAGTTACAAAACATGTTTAAAGTTAATTATGGTGTGCAATATTGGCTCATGCGGTTATGCAAGTTACACAAGCATACATTTACACATAAAGAATCCTCAATAGACTTTCAAATAAATATTTTTGCATTTTTGTAGTGATTTGTGATCTTTTGTGGTCATTCTGTTTCATCATTGATGATCAAAGATTCTTGAAAAAAAAGTACGTCTAACTCCCCTCCTCGATCGCGAGATGCTGGCTGCTTGAAAAGTAGATCTTGGGGTAAAAAAAAGTCTTGGCGCCCGTGTATCAGGACAACTGGTTGCCTGAAAACCTGTTTGTTAGATCTTATAAATTCAGTATTGCAGTAGTAAATTGGTCTCAGTTTTGCACTTTTATAGCAATAGCCTTCAAACAGATTCATTATTTAGGGGGAAAAAAGCATTGAAATGACTTAACATGCACTTTAGGCATTATTACCATTTGACATTTAACATTTTATAATACTACACAGTATAATAATATCAAATAACAACTATCAAAGTTTTTTTTGTTGAGTCATTATTAAACGGGTTAATCATCGTGAAATCCCAGATAGATAGGGTTAGGGTTATAGATAGATAGATAGATAGATAGATAGATAGATAGATAGATAGATAGATAGATAGATAGATAGATAGATAGATAGATAGGTAGATAGATAGATAGATAGACATAAACAAAGATGAGTTGATGTACTGTGAAAAGTTTGCTCTTCTCGTCGCAGGGAATCACTGGCTCCACCTCCACCTCCACCTCCTCCTCCTCCTCCAAAGTTTGCTGCGGGAACTCCCTGCTCCGAGTTTGATTATTCGAGGATGAGGACACGGGGGCGTGGGTGTTGGAGCTCAGTCCAGAAGAGGCGGGGGTCTGCACAAGAGCTGACGGGGTCTTCGCCACCACGACGCGAGTCCTTTGACTAGATCCAAGTCGCCGGGATGTCGCTCTAAGCTCGTTTTGCTTTTCAACCCAAAGAGCACTAACCAGCGAAAGAGCGCAAAACCAACGAGTTGTCACTGGAAACCAATTTCAGCGGACCCCCATTTAGTCAAAATGTGCGCGGGGCGAGTTGGCTCAACGGCGCCGGGGATTGTCGCTGTGGTGGGCCGCTCGCTGCTGTGCCTCGCCGGCCTCCTGTTCGCTTCTCCTTTGGGATGTGCCTTCAACCTGGACGTGGACAGCCCGTCTGTTTACAGCGGGGACCAGGGCAGCTACTTCGGATACTCGGTCGACTTTTATTTGGCCGACTCCCCCAGGTGAGTTGAACTTTATTTCTTTTTCTTTTTTAAAGACCGCACCACATTTTACACCAGGAATCAGAAGTGACCAGTTACGTGCACGCGAACCCGTCTGTCCGTCAGTCTAAAATGAGATAACCCGAATGAATGCTTTTCCACACGCGATCGTTCCCTCAGTGTGCCGCTTCCATTAACTGCGTTCGGTGGTCGTGCTTGTGACGCGTCCCCCGCCGGCTCAGCTGATCCCTCTGTTGGAATTTTCTCATCTTAGTGTGTAGAAGAGACACAGCATTGTGTGACAATTCTAGATCTCTGTCTCTCTCGCTCGATTATTTTTATTAGGTGTTGCGAAGGCAACTAGAAAGGAACGGCTTCACAGATTTGCTGACTGATGCTTTTTTTTTGGGTGGGGGGGTGCTGCTTTGGATGTAATGTAAACTCCTGCAATTGTAATAATCACTAGCCCCCAAAATATTTCACTTTGGGATATTCTGACTTCCTTCCTGAAAGTGTTCAACAGTTAAATTTCTCCTCCTTGGTCCTTCCCTGGTTATCCAGACAAGAGGAGACACACACACACACACACACACCTCTCGTCATCTCCTGGCCCTGGCTCCTGGGAAGATTTGCTGATTTTGAATGTGTAAGATGCCTCATTGCAACATCTCCCCACTCCCTCCACCTCCTTACGACCTCAAAGGCTGATGTCATCCGGGAGGGCTTTTTAATTCCCCCACTCCTCAGACTCTCCCCTCCATACATACACACACACTGTCTGGACTCCGCATCATCTCTCTTCACCTCATTAAGGATGGGGAGACGTCATCTTATTGATGACTGAACTTTTAATGCGGTGCGGCGCTGTGCCCGTGGGGGAAGGAGAAAGAAACAAAGAGTCTTACTAGAGGGCTTACTCCAGTGTGAGTGAGCAGATTAGGGTATGTTTGTATGACACTGAGCGAGTAAAAATTGGAAAGTTGTCCTGTGGGTTTTTCCCCAAAAGTTTCATATTTGAAAGGCGAAGGTGTCAAAACATCCAAACGAACAATTAGAAAAACCAACAAATGGTTTAATATGCATGCCAGGCTAGAAGTTGGAATGATCACTTTGTAAAGAAAGCACACAAACTTGCAAAACTGTCTTTTCGCTGCACTTTGTTGGCGTACCTGGTGGATTTCTAAAGTCGAACAGGATCCATTTCAGTGTTTCTTTGGGATTTGGAAATAATCGACTCCAGGGCCTTCATAAACGTTTTACCTTCCTAAACTTAACTCTCACAAGTATACAAGTAAAAACAAAGTTTGACTACTCTCAATGTAAAAGACAAAAAACAAACAAACAAAAAACAGACATAACTTAACTTTAGGAAAAACTGAAGACAAAATCTCACTTCTCTGAATGGGATTCTCCACTTTTGTGGGACGTTATAATTGTATTCCTCCTGAAAATATCAGTCGGATTATGAATCTCCGTATTGTGTTGGTCACAGAAGATTTTGTTGGAAGGGAATAATAATCATCTTGAGCAGCATTTAATGCATGATGCGCCATTGTTTAGACTGTGATGTGTCTAAAATTAACACTCGTTACACACAACAGTTTTCATGATAACTTTTTGATGCACTTTCACTTTCGGAGCCGTGTCGCAGTAAATGTTTTGCGCTCTCAGGCTTTCAATGTGTGGTCACTGATGGCGAGTGATCCAATCAACTAACCGAGGTGCAGACAGCCTGTCCTGTCTGTCTCTTATGTTCACTGAGGTTGATTGACTAGTCACCAGACCAGGGTGTAGTCTACCTTTGGTCCAAAATCAAATGGGCTAGAATATCCCATCGTATTGTCTCCAACGTACACGGAAGTGTGTTGTGGCCACATGTTAAACTTCGGTAAACCTCTCCCCAACAGACGTTCTTTTTTTTTTTTTTTTTAAATATGCATTGTTCTCAAATGCGTCCAATGCATATTTAAAAAAGAAAATAAACCGTCGGTCACACAGGTTTAGTAGGTTAACGTGTGGCTGCAACACGCTTCCGTGTACGGGGGCTGAAGCCTATCCCAGCAATTTATTTTCTTTTTTAAAATTGCATTGGCCTCGATTTGAGAACAATGCATATTTAAAAAAAAACATCTGCCACGGAGAGGTTTACCAAAGTCTAACGTGTGGCCGCAACACAGTTCCGTGTATGAGGAGTCTTTTTGCTATTTTTTTTCCAATCATAGTTAATGAATGCGAGTTTGTGTAAAAGCAGGGGTCATTTATTTAAATATTGGTATTTGTATTGAAAAACATCTGAGTGGCTCCATCACTATGTGGGATTTATTCTTGATTGAGAACAGATACAGCAATGAAGTATTTGTAGGCGTCACGACTTTTACACGCTTTCAAACTCTTCCGTGTAAATCTCGACGAATTACTCACCAGATCCATGCATAGATCCAGTTTTCCAAGACAAGCGGAAGCTGGTTAATAGTCCAATTTCTTATTGGCAAATACATCGACTTTGGCATTAAATATGGGTCCTCTATGCCAAGTGTCTTTCATTTTTCCACGTACCTTCGTTTATTATCCCCTTCTGAATGTTTAACGGTATACGTAGATGTATTTTCGCGTCGTCTCCAACCGACTTAGCACCGAAGAATGGTTTGTTTGATCGGCACTTCCGACAAGTGACATGGTTTGATGACAAAGTTGCACAAGCTCTATTGTGGATAGACGCATGGATGGATGTCTTCAAAATGCTTGCAAATTGACATTATTATATACTTATTGCCCACCTCCAGGGAACACCAGAGAGATAAATGGGGTGCCTTAAAATGTTGGTCTGAAAAAGCATTTTTGGATGCAAGGTGAAATGTTTTCAACAAGCAAGTTCCTTGAGCCATTCTTTGTGAATTACTGTAACCTATAGGACCGAAAACAAATTTGCAATATCCGTGAAACACTGCTCTTCTTAAACATTTTCTTACGAGCTGACGCATTCAAATATGTCATCCGACTTGTGAATTCATCTTTTTTTTTTTTTTTTTTTTTGGCTGTCTCGTCGGTGTTGTGGAGACACAGCAAGTGGGGGAGTCGCTAGAATCCCAGGCTGAGGTCATGCGAGGGTTACATGCGGAGGAGTCTCTCCCTGTTGGGATAAGTTGGACAGCTCTTACTCCAACCTTGGCAGTAAAAATATATCTGCATTTGACAAATTGCCAGATGTGCGTGTCCAAAGGTGCGTGTTGTTGTGGTTGGAGTCTCTGCCATAGCTCCAAGTATCTGGACCGCCAGGCCTGCAGACACAAAGCCGTACTTTTTCCCCACTTTGACATTCAGCACAAAGTTTATGTATGAAGTCCTTGTCATGCCCTCTGGCTTCACGTAATAAAATTAAACTGGGAGGCTGGCAGGCGGCCCACCAAGGAAGTTGGCCTCGGGGTAGTGGCCGAAGAATGGATAAACTATTGGGCAAGTGTGTGTCCAACATACACTCATCAGACAAAAGTATTGGGACAGGTTCCACTGGTTGGAAGGGAAAAGTTACAAAAGTGCCAAGTTCTTACTGCTTTGGTGCTGCAATATAACAGTTCCACTCCTCTGCGAAGACTTTCCACCAAATGATGGAGTATGTCTGTCCATTTGCAAGGTCAGAAGCCACGGAGGATGGAACTGAAAGAGGGGCTGGCTCTGCTCCAATCTCTGCTTTGGTGTTTCATGGAACTGTTTCCTCCACAACAAACTCATGCGAGCTGGCCTTTATGGAACGTGATTTGTGCAGTGAAACCGAAAAAAAAAGTGAGAAGCAGAATTGACCGAAATGAACTGAGATCCAAGGATTCAAGTCCAACCAGAAGATGCGTGTCTTTCCAGATCTGTGTGCTGACTATAGTTGTTGGAATACTCCATCTATGACTGACTCTGTGGTGACAAGGAGAGGATTAGGGAGTTGCATCGTAGCGAAGTGGCCACGCAAAGGGTTACGGGCTGTAAAAAAAAAAAAAAAAGAAAAAAGGAAAAAAAAAGGAAATAGCGGACTTGGCTGGGAGTGTGTGAAAACTGGTGCTAATGGTAGTTGGTTTTTTTACACATACTGTACAAACATAAAAAGTGATGAAATTGCTTCTTTTCAACTACGTCAAAACCAAAACACAGAGCTGTTGTTGCCGGATAGAAAATACTGCAGAGGAGCAACCGACTGTGTTGAGTGTTTGTGGAACATGTTTTATAAGTCATTGAACCCAAGACTGGGGGATGACAAATAGTTGATGTACTGTAAAAGTTTCTCACCAAAGTGACTTTGCCAAGTACTGGCCTGGCAAGAAATGGCACATGTTTTAGGACTGCTGCTATTAAATACTAAAATTAGTGTCTGAGTACCTGCCTAAAAAAAAAAAAAAAATTATCCAACAATCAAGTACAAGTACAAGATGAATTATAGTTCTGCTTGGTTAGCAAACAATTATAAATACACAGGAAAAAATAAGACATCTAACCTAAACATGAATTACTTTTTTTTTAAATGATCAACTGTTTAGAATTATTGTATGTTTCTTTCGGCTTGTCCCTTTCGGGGTCGCCACAGCGTGTCATCTCAGATGAACGCACGTATATGTTTGGCACAATTTTTACGCCGGATGCCCTTCCTGACGCAACCCTTCTCAGGGAGTGGAGGCCCCATTGGGATACGAACCCACAACCCCTAATTAATGTAAATCCAAGACAATTAACATTGTGCAGCAAACTGTATTTTCTTGTCTTGAAATAGTTTCAGCGATGCAATTTCAAACAAACACAAAATATAGCTGAATAAATTACCATTTAAACTTTGAATTTTTCTCCTTTTCTGAGCATTTCTATTACGTAAGTATTAAAAAAAATCGTGACTCAAAAAGGAGTAATGAGCCTGTTGTGCAACTAAAGCAATTACCATTTAAGGAAGTGACACAATAATGGCGGTTTTTTTCCCCTCTCTTATTTGTCTTTTCAGACATCATTGCCATCTTCTTTTTGTTGTTGTTTATGGTGTTTTGCATTTTCACACTACTCGTCTGCGTCTCGGTTGCACCTTTTTCCCTCGTGTCGATGATGCTTGACCAATCGAGCTTTACAACACATTCCGTCTTTCCTGCCACGAAAATGGCAACTACCGCATCCAGTAGTATCAAACTGCCAGGGACGGCATTGATTGAGATAGATAAACGGAGCCTCGAGGCAGGGATTTTTTTCTTGTACTTGAAGTACTCAAAAATACTCGAGTACCCGTTACAGGGTCTTTTTCAAACATTTGAAGGTCCATATAGGTGAATATTTTGACAAGCTTGCCAACATTTTTATTTCATCAGGTTGTCCCGCGTATGCGTTTTATGGCTAACCAATATATTGAGGTCATCAGTTCCACAGAGTCCACCTTTGCAAACAGGTTTAGTTGAGTTAATATTGACATTAGACCAAGGTCCATTCAGTTCGCTCAAATGGCAAGCGTGAGCGCTCTTGCAAACTTGATTGCTATCACTGCTGTACTTTGTGTATGTCTGTGCTTCCAAATTAAACTAAGTATTTGAGCTCCGCACTACACGCACGCACACAAACAATGGTCGCTTTGTCTTTACAGCCTTCTTTTCAGCGTGACTTTCTTCCTTGGGTCACTGCTGAAAATCTGTTTTAAATGTGAAACATTGCCACACCGCTGTTCGATATACCGCCAAAGACGTGATGGCCGCTACACTGCTGCATTTGTTTTGCAACACAAAGCGCCTGTGTCGTTAGGTATGGTATGAACTGGGGAAAGTGGTCTTGTCCAGAGAATGAGGCTGTGTTTTTTTTTTTTGACGTTGAGTGTGCATGGTGACACACAAAAAAAAAAAATCGAAAGGGCCCCCATCCTGCCGTCACGATTAAGGTCATGTCTGCTTTGGGAGTTGGCTTCGCGTCCAGAGAGCCGACTCAGCTCACAGGGTCCATTCGATCTGGAGCCCGACTTCCACACACCCCTTCAATTAGTCACTCATCATTGATGGTAATTTGATATGGGCTGTCCTTTATTTAGCATTAAAACCTGCGACACGGTCATAGTTTGGCCCTATTGGACAGGGAGCCGAGCCTGTGCCCATTACTGTGAATGTTTGTGTGTGTCGGGTTTATTTCAACAGCTGCTTCCCCCGCCCCCACCTTGTTTAATACAACAGCCTCTGTATGCAGAGGTGAGAGGGCTCGGACCCCCTGTCGTGGTCTTTGTGTCAAGGTGTGAACCTCTAGCACTGCAGGAGGATTTTAAGGGCTCGTGAATGAATTGGTGGTTGGGAGTATTTTATAGTGCCGGGGGTCGGGGGCACCAGCAGTTTGCTACACATGCATTGGCAACTTCACAAATCATTGCGATGTTTTCCCACTTGTCGCTTACGAGCACAAAACATCGCTGGATTTCCCCCCCCCCAAAAAAAAAAAAAAAAAAAACAGAAACCAGTGTTGATGCACGGCCACTGCAAGGTCAAAATAGGTTTTAGGGTGGCCATGTTGCAAAACGTTGTGTGGGTTGACTGGGCGTCGAGGTTTATCTTTTTTTTTTTTACCTGTGAGTCATCAAAATAGTGTCCCTCTTAAGTAAGATTGAGATTTCAAATGTTTGTGTTTTGAAATTATGAAACATTTTAAAACGGTGAAGTCCCAGGAAATTGTCATGTAACCCAATGGGCCAAATAACACAAATTTGAACAGTTTTTTAGAGTTCTTTGATGGTCACCAAAGGCGTTTAAATGAACCACTTGAAATTGATTTATTCCCAGAAGCACAATTGGAACGCTGAGTGCGTCATTACAGCATGTGAATAAAACAGACCAAACACGACGGATGATTTCCACAATATTCTGCGCGCAATAACAATTTGTACCGTGTGCGCATTAAGTGACGTTAAGGGTCGGCACGGGTCAATATTACATTTTCCTTTTTGTTTACCACAGTCTTAATTTTGTATTTCTCCTGATGGAACAGCTGAGGATAAAGATGCATTCAGTGTCTCTGAAGTAATAAAGTGGTCGATTGGACAGGAACAACAGCATGTTCTAAATGCCGACTGACAAACTTTTCAGATAACTTTCTACTTGGAAAATGAATGTAAGAACAAAGTAACACGACATTGTCTTTGTTTATTTATTTAATTGCAAAAAAAAAAAAAAAGTTTGGCAGCACAGTGACAACTGGTTGGAGCATTGGCCTCACAATTCTGAGGAATGGGCTTCAAATCCCAGCCCTGCCTTTGTGGAGCTTGCATGTTCTCCCTGTGCCTGCGTGGGTTTTCTCCAGGCACTCCGGTTTCCTCCCACATCCCAAAAATTGATTGATTGGAGAGACTGAATTGCCCTTAGGTGGGATTGTGAGTGTGACTGCTGCTTTTCTATTAGGCTCACTTACTGGATCAAAACAGGTACCGAATAGAAAGCAAATTAGAAAATCTCAAGTTCTTACCCCTTGAAACTTAATACTGGATAATGTACACAATTGCCTTAATAAAAAAAAAAAAAACAACAACACCACACTTTGTAATTCTACAATTTTCACATTTGATTCCACTTCACTCAGTCTCGGCACAAGAGCAAGCGTTCGAATGTCGAGTTCCTGATCAAACAAGGTCGACACGGGATGTATGAATCCACGAAGGACATGAAAGTTGTGGTGGGACGAGGGCCAAGGGGTGTTGTTGAGTGGAAAGTTGACTGAGCAGAGAATTGTTTTGATGTGGTTACAGTGAAAGAAACCATTGGTTGTCTCAATTGAGACACTAAAATGTGAATATGAATATAATATTGCTGTCATGTCATGTTACAAGCAGCAAATAGGTGAATTTGCGAATGCCGAAACCCGAATATGCAGGGTTCCACTTTGACTCCTTCCAGACCACAGAACAAAGAGGAAATAGTTTAGCATGGATAGTGGGATCAAATCTATCTGTGACGTACTGGGCTGTTTATCTAATCAAGATGTCAAGCGTATGCCTCAGATCTGTCGTGATGTCCAAAATTGTAAAAAAAGATTTCCAGCTTGTCATTTATCAGCGAGCTGCAGGTCAATCTGGCAGAAGTGAAATGTGGCTTGCGCGCAGCACAGTGGACTCTCTGTAGTCTGTACACGCCATCGCGGCAACCACTGCTACTCTCATCAGCCACAATGTGTGTGTGTGTGTGTGTGTGTGTGTGTGTGTCAGTCTGTCGGTCCCCATATGGCAGTGTGAGACTTGAGCAGCTTCTGTCTGGCCTCTACCATGACAGGACTCCAGGCATTCGTGTAACGGCACAAGCTGCACACGCTAAAACTCGCATCCGCCACTTGGCTACAAAAAGAACTTGTGTGTGTGTGTCGGGCAAAGTTAAATCAACCTTATTTGTTGTCAGCCGTCCATCTCCACTTTTTCACTTCTTTCAGCGACTTCAACTACAGTGGGACCTCTGAGGCGAAACTGGTTGACCGGCGATTTTGGGACTGATTTACTAAGATCCTAAATTGCAGGCATTAAATTCTGTTTGCTTGAACAGATTGGTCGTGGAATTGCTTACGATGTTTCCTCATTTATTAAAATTGCAACATTTTAAAAAGATTCCAAATATCCATCCATCCATCCATCCATCCATTATCTACTGCTTTTCCGGGTCGGGTCGCGGGGGAAGTAGCTTCAGCAGGGATATCCAGACTTCCCTTTCCCCAGCCACTTCTTCCAGCTTTTCCGGAGGGATCCCGAGCCTAGACACCCTGCGGAGGAAACTCATTTGGGCCGCTTGTATCTGGGATCTTGTTCTTTCGGTCACGACCCACAGCTTATACCCATAGGTGAGGGTAGGAACATAGATTGACTGGTAAATCGAGAGCTTCGCCTTTCAACTTAGTTCCCCTTTACCATGACGTTCTGATACAAAGTCCGCATCACTGCAGACGCTTCACCGATCTGTCTGTCGATCTCCCGCTCCATTCTTCCCTCACTCGTGAACAAGACCCCAAGAAACTTGAACTCCTCCACTTGGGGAAGGATCTCATCCCCGACCTGGAGAGGGCACGCCATCCTTTTCTGACTGAGGACCATATAGCAGGTGATAAATTGTTTATTCACTCACTGTATCAGATTGCTCACGCTGTTGGCAGCAAGTGTTGTTGATCATTGGCTTAAAAAAAGTTTTACACTTATTTGCAGAAAATAAATAAAAGGCTCTGATATTTTGGGGGAAGGTAGCAACCACATAAAAGCCATACTTTGTTAGATTCAACTCGCCCTTGTGTGTGGCAATAGCAAGGGCAGGTACACAGCGTGTGCCCCTTCAGTCTTTAAAATGCACACATCCAGAAAACTGCAATGGGAGGGGCCAGCACCGGTTAACATAGTGTGCTTAAAAGACCCACGTGCAGGAAAATGAACACCTAAACGGAGTTTTTAAAAAGATGACATGCCATGACTCCTTCTTGTGACTAGCTTCAAATCAGCTCAAATGAAGACCATTCAGAAGTCCCAAAATTGCATTGCTGAATATGTAATGCTAAATTTTGCTTCTGTCATTTCAACGTTCCGGTTTTGCCCGGACTACACTGGCGCAGCTCTTTATAGTAGTCGTTTGGACATGCCTTTCAGACACTGTATTCAGTCGCAAAATCAGCCAGGTTTGATCAATCGATATATTTGCATATTCTTCTCGCACAGCGCGCAAAATGATCTGTGTGGCAATTCTGCACAATACAAACCTGGTTATGCCTGCATTGCATCACGTGACCTACACGTTGTCCCGGCAGGTACCTTTGTGTAGCCTGTGCGTCATGAGCCGCACGCATGAAAAACTAAACAGTTGCTGCACGGGGAGACTCGTGGAGCTCATCTCTCATGATTGGCCCATTTACTCACATGCCATGATGACGTACTCACTGTTCATCCTGGGTCCAGATACCACCCATGTCGCTGCCTTCTTGATCGATTTGGCAGCGTGATTAAATGTATCATCTGGTCATTTAGGTCCATTTGTTAGGGCAGACACACTTCCACGTTCGCCATTGTCGTTGATTTGTTCCTTATTACTGAAAGGAAAGTAAAAACTGCTACCGCAAATATCCAAAATGTGATGAGGAAACCCCGCCCTGGGGTGTCCTAGCCAATAGAGCTCGTGCACCTACGTCATAAAATCACGTGACTTTTGTTTACCTCGGCATCTTGCCGGTCAAGCTAAGTATTACTCAATGCTAAGTTGGTTGGAGACGGCACAGAAATATGTCTTGTAGCACAACACTTAGAGTCTTCTCCGATACCGTCAGACATTTAGAAGGTGAAAATAAACGACGGTATGTGGAAAAATTAGATAAACTCGGCATAGATGACCCGTATTTAATGCCGATATGGATGTTTTCGCCGATAAGAAATTGGAGTGTTTATTCGCTTCCGCTTATCTTGGACAACTGGATCTACACATGGATCTAGTGAATAAGTCGTTGAGATTTACAAGGAAAAGTTTGAAAGTGTAGAAAACTCTGGACGCATACGAATACTTTGTTGCTCGATCTGTTCTCACCAGGAATAAATCCCACATAGTGACAGTTTTGACGACTAGTGAACGCGGAAGTGTGTTTGGCAACGCGTTAATCTTTGCCGGGATCCATCGATCTTTTCAGCTCGTGTTCAATACAAATACCAATATTTAAATAAATGAACCTCGGTTTTACACACTCGCATTCATTAACTGTGATTGGAAAAAAAAAAAAAAAGAGTACGGTGTCTTCTCCATGGAACGTACATGGAAGCGATTGTGGCCACACATAACCTCCGTAAACCTCTACAACAGACAGTTTTTTTTTTTAAATACGCATTGTTCTCAAATGAGCCAATTTGGCATTATAAATACTTTTTTCATAATTTGAGATTGAGAAGAATAATTCCTACCTAAAATGAAGCGATCGGTACACAGGTGTGTGTGTATTTTGGTTGGGCTCTATCCATCATGTTTTTTTTTGCCGAAATCCATCAATATTTTCTGGTCTTTTCATCTGATATTCCATAGAATGATCTCTTTGAATATCTGTTCCGACTGTTGTGACAACCAACAGCACAACAGGTCTTGGGTATCGTAAATATTCTCCTCCAGTTCAATGTCGAGTAGCTCTGTTTGACCGGCAATATGGCGCGATGAAAATTGTAACGTCACGTGCACGAGCTCTATTCCAGCCGTAGCAACACCTCTGACTTGAAGAACTGCAGCACATTTTCAAAATTGAGCACTTGGGTTGCACTTGAGTATTAAGGCGGTTGCAGCACGTGCGTGTATAAAGAAGCCTTTAACAGTATTTTAATATTCTCAACTTGATAAATGAGAGTGTCCATTTATCATCTGAGCTGCTTATCCTTACAAGGGTCGTGGGAGTGCTGCAGCCTATCCCGGGCAGGAGACGTGGTACACCCTGAAGCGGTTGCCAGTGTATCACAGAGCACACATTTACAAAAAAACATCTGCACTCAGGTTCACACCTCTGAGCAATCTAGAGTCTCCAATAATTGCATGTTTTTGGGTTGGGACGTGGGAGGTAACTGGAGTGCACAGCGAAGACTCACGCAGACACGGGGAGAACATGGAAACTCCACAAAGGAGGGGCCGCGATTTCAACACTGGTCCGAGGGAACTGTGAGGCAGACGCTCTAATCAGTCGTCTGCCATGTTTTTGTTTTTATATCGGGGTCACACATGACAGTTTAAGATTATCATCTGAACTATCATGGAAGTTTGCAACTACCTCGACTTTATGACGGAAACTTTGCAGTAACACACTCTATGTTGGCGCTGGATTCTTCCTGCTTGAGAAGTTATTTGTACTAGGCAAAATGACAGAGTAAAATGTGGTCCTCATCAACGTGGACCTCTCCAGTGTTAAAGCATGGTTGGCTCACTGAGAACATTCTTTACTAGAAAGTCCACTTGACTGCTTGGGACTGCAACCGGCAGTCATGCTTTTTGTTCTTTCGTAAAAGAGAGGATAATCGGTGACCTCCGCAACCAATCTTGGTAGGAGACGATTCCATTTTCATGGGACCGAGGCAATGCCGTAATCCATTTCAGTGTGCCAGTTTGTAAGGGTACATCCTTATGTTGTGTGTTTGTGTGTGTATGTGGGGATGGGGGTGGGGTGGGGCTTCTTGATGTATCCCTTTATTACAAGAGGAGGACATTGGGTAAACTTTGTTTCGTCTTCTCTCCATTTTGGACATAAGCAATCTGTGTTCATTAAAGGCACTCAACACACAATGCCGTGCACTGTTTAGCGCCACCTAAGCATTTCTCATGATACACTGAATGAAGCGTGTCAGAAAAATTATTAAAGACTATTTTAGCGTTAAACAGAAAGAATTAGGGAAGACTGAAATTGATTGTGTGTCACATGGGTGCTGTAA
The DNA here is from genome assembly GCF_019802595.1 of Syngnathoides biaculeatus. Taxonomy (NCBI): domain Eukaryota; kingdom Metazoa; phylum Chordata; class Actinopteri; order Syngnathiformes; family Syngnathidae; genus Syngnathoides; species Syngnathoides biaculeatus. The sequence continues at coordinate 19,258,106 of NC_084641.1, forward strand.
AACCCGCAAAGGCCATTAGACACAAGTTCTTGTTCTGCTTCAGTTTTCAGCCCTGGGAACGGTTTTGTTTTTTTTTTTTTTTAAATCAAGAATGATCAAAGAACGTTTTTGTATAAAACTGCCTGACAATGGTAATGTCAGGTAACAGAAAAACGTTTGTTGCTCTTTCTCGCATGCAGTTTTACAGTCCAAAAATATTGTTCCACAATTGTGCTACTCCAGCATTTTCTAAGCTTGTTGGCTCAGTGTGCACAAGAATTGTCTTTACAAGCCTGTGGATTTCTTTTTAACTTTTAGTTTGATTGTTGTCATGGAGACACAGCTACGGAAGGATGCTGAGATGAAAGAGTGATCTTGTCTCTCTTGGTCTAGACCAGACCCGCCAGACTTGCTGAGCATCCGAATGGCCGTGGGTCAGGTCGTTGGCCCCCAGCGGGTGGTGAATATTTGCATAGCTCAGGAACTTGCACAAAAGGAATTTCTGATGCAGACGGAGGTGCATTAAATGCTAATCATACCAAAGCTCTACTTGTTGACAACAACAGATAATTGAAGGAAGGGAATGGGAACGCCCTTAAAGCTCTGCTGATCCCCAGAAGATAGCGAGCCATTAAATGCTAAATCCTCATTTAGTGTAAACTACTTTCGGATGACTATCACATCGTGCTAAATAGCTGCCTGGACCTTTGTGTGAAATTCCTTCTCAATGTCCGGCTTGGTGATTAAAGCTGCTTGCTCTTTCCGGTGTTCTTCCTATTTAATAAAGGTGCTCAGCGGGCCGTCGGGAGTTTGCTAAATGGACAAAAATGGTGCTCCTTCCAATTTATTCCCACTTTTTCTATGGTCACTAACAGATTGTTTAAACAAAGTGGTTAGTACAAACTTTAGCTACCACGCTACTCAAAATCGATAATTTAGTAACGTCTTAATTTTCGTTAATTATGTTTCTGTTTGTTAGCTGGATTAGCAAGAAATCTAAAAAAATTTTTTTTCAAACAAAACTTTACATTGAAAAAAGTATCTACATATTTTCGTCTTTGTCTTAATCTAGGATTTTTAAACAAGTCAATGCTGCCTAACACGGCACATTGGAACAAGTGATTAGAGCATCTGCCTCACAGCTTTAAGAACTTGGTTTCAAACCCTGGCCCCGCCTGTGTGGAGTTTGCTTTGTTCTCCCCGTAACTGTGTGTTATCTGGACACTCCGGTTTCCTCCCACATCCCAAAAACATGCAGCCTTAATTGGACACTCGAAATTGCCCGTAGGTATTATTGTGCGTGCGAATGGTTGTTTGTTTAGGTGTCCCCTGTGACTGGCTGGCAACCAGTTCAGGGTGTACCCTGCCTCCTCCCCAAAGATTGCTGGAATAGGGTCAAGCACTCTCAAGACACATGTGAGGAAATGCGGCTCAGAAAATGGATGAATGGAGTCTGCCCAACTCTGTCAGGTATTGCCAGGTATTGTGTTTGGATGGTTGGAATATGTAAAGGCCAATAAAAAAATTGATCTATACATCCACTCAGCCATCTTTGTGTTTATTCTTTCAGGGTTTGGGGAAGCTGGGGCCGAGCACAGTTGACTGCAGGTCAATTTATATTTTTTTGCCCAACGTGACGTATCGGATTTTTTCATGCCAATGTGAAGAGTACAATTCCGATATAATATCCGGCCCAGGCCTCTTTCCGTTGTGAATATAATTCAGCTATATGTGCACCTCTTTAAGAAAAATGTATGGACACTCAAGGGACGCTCACCCAACCCAACCAGTCATTAAATGGCGACAAACATCACAATTTTTCGACAAAAAACTACACAGCATTCGTGGACCGGACCGGCTGGAGGACTGCCCTTGGTCCTTTGGTACCGGGTGGCATCCACCTAGCAGATTCCCCCATAAGACAGTAGTCTTTCATTTTCCTTTTGTTCTGCTACAACTTTCAGGTCAATGGCTGGAAGGCATGACAAACAGTATTTTTCTAAATTGATATTTACTGGCCTCACAGTTCTGAAGACCTGGGTTCAATCCCAGCCCACCCTGTGTGGAGTTTGCGTGTTCTCCTCGTGTCTGCGTGGGTTTTCTCCGGACACTCCGGTTTCCTCCCACATCCCAAAAAGATGCAACATGAATTGGACACTCTAAATTGGCCCTAGGTGTGATTGTGAGTGTGGCTGTTTGTCTCTATGTCTCCTGCGATTGGCTGGCAACCCCGCCTCCTGCCTGTTGGCACCTGAGATAGGGTCCAGCACTCACGTGACCCTTGTGAGGATAAGCAGCTAAAAATGGATGGATGGATCGATATTTGCTGGTAATAGATGCATTTTTCTGAAAATAAAGATCTAGAAGTATGGTAGTGTGGGAGCAGCTGTGTAGGAAATCTTGAGAAATTAGTGCTCATTCAATATTTGCCTTATGGGTTGGCTGTGGTCTTCTGTTGCAGTCGTAGTGTCCAACGAACCTTGAAAAGGTATGTAGATTTGAATTTATACTGACTTCTTGCATACAGGCATGTGAGTTTGGAAGACAAAAAAAAAAAAGTCACGCTCTCCAGGCAGTGTCTGGGAATTAGATTATTGCACAGGTGCTAGGGTAATCATAAATAATGGGACCGTATTCCTTCGACTGGTGGTTTACCTTCTCCTTTTAAAAAGTGTGACTTTAAACTCCATATTATGAAAAAGACAGCGGTTCCCCACTGGGACTGATCAGCCGAGATTACAAGGTCACCCTTGCATGAAGAGGAAGCCTGCGGCCGGGTCCCAGGATGCTCCGTTTGCTCATAAAATGTAAATGCTCGTTCGCGTTTGGAAGATCTGGGGCAGGAAAGGGGGCACTTTCCTGTTGCGGAGCTCCCTGGACAGTCTGCCCGCAGCGCCCTTGTGCCTCCTTGAACTACTTAAGTGTTGGTGATGCTTGTCGGGTCAAGTGGGTCCACATTGAGCTAATGGCCATGGAAAGTGAACAATATCTTGTGATTTTCATCCAAATTTAACAGGCTAATTCTTCACACAAGACACGTCTAGTGACCTGTAGACAATAACTACACAAAGTGTGAGCAGTATTGTTTTGATTTTTATTTTTTGCTTTCCTTGTTGGCAGGATTTATGTTCCCGTTTCATTAAAATAGGGTTGGGCATAGTTAATGACAAATATATATAGTATAGCGAAAGTTGGTGCAAAAATTTGTAAAAATAAATTTCGAGAGGTACTATTTTGTATTTTAGTGAGAGTTAGTTTAAAATGGTCAACCCTGCAACAGAAAGCAAATAGTACAGTCCGTCCATTCAATTTCAACAAAATGGCATTTTGAAGCAATTGAGGAAAAAAAAAATGGAGTGCCTTACTTGGATGCAACCAGAAGGGGCACTGTTGATTCAGTCTCCATACGTCCATTTTCTTAGCTGCTTACCCTCACAAGGGTTACGGGAGTGCTGGAGCCGATCCCAGTTATCTTTGGGCATGCGGCAGGGTACGCCATGAACTGGTTGCCAGCCAATTGTAGGGCACTCAGGAACGAATAACCATTTGCACTCGCAATCATACCTAAGAGTAATTTAGAGTCTCAAACGAATGCATGTTTTTGGGATGCGGGAGGAAACCCGATTGCCTGGAGAAAACCCACGCAAGCACGGGGAGAACATGCATACTCCAAACAGGCGGGGCTGGAATTTGAACCCCGGTCCTCAGAACTGTGAGCCTAACCGTCTAACCAGTTCTTCCACCGTTTCACTGTGCTGCCGGATTCTGTCTCAACTGCAGTAATCTGCTGACTAAGGAAGGAAAACATCATTATGCAGGTCTGGAAGTAGAGCTACTTCCTTGCAGACATCCGTTCACTTACCCTCACCTGCTGGCAGCATTCAGTTTTTGCTCACACTGGAAATAATATTTAAAAATGAAATCTGTCATTAATTTTGCCCCATAGTCTACAGCCAAAAAAATCTACATTTTTCACTTTGTTAGAGAATTGTATTTTTTTCCTTTTATTCTTTGAAGCTGCAACGGAGGGTTTCCACCCACCCAAGAAGCCTGAAATGTTGCGATCCAATTGACTTGCTTTTGACACAAGTTAAATGTTATCGTGTTGGACTGACAATATTTATTTTAATAGTTTTAATGACCAGATTTGCTGGTGCATCAGGAGTTCAGGATCTGTTTTGTGTGGCTTCACGGTAAAGACCCTACATTGACATCTATTGCTTCGTTCTTGTCCGAGCACGTGCTGCTAATTACGTTGCCAAACACCCCAAAAAACCTGGCGATAGTGTACATAGTTTGCTCCCCTTCTTGCCTTGTGTGCTGATGTCACAGCTGTGGAAACAAGAGCACGACACCACTTAGCCCATCTTGCTCTCTCTCTCTCTTTTTTTTTTTGTCTAATATTCCCCACTGGGTGCAATGGTTTCTTCCTGTGAGTCTGATTTCACACAAACCGGTGTGAGTCAGAGAGCATTGCAGTGTTTTAAAATGTATATTTGTTTTTTCATTTACAAAATGGTATAGTGAACGCTGGTCTTTTATATTCCATCAGTTGTAGAAAAATGACAAACAACAAGCAAATGAACCACACCCTTGTTGTGGCCTCCAAAGCTACGGCCGCTAACGTTCTGCAACTTGTTTTGCTGTTTTATTGCGCTAACTCCTCACAGCTGCTAAAATGGGAGCTGCAGTTCTTTGGCGAAAATGTCAAAATTTAATTCTGTTCTGTGTAGGAACCATGTTTTGTGACAAAAGTGGGTGTCACGCTATTTCGCAAATGCATGAATGCTTTAAGCAATTACTACCAATGAACTATAATAACGTACATAATAATGTACTGTATAATAGTTAATAAAAGTCGGGTTGCATTATGTGTTATATAAAATACAACCAGTATCACGCATGTTATTATATGTACCATATGTTAAACTTATCCTACTTTCCAGATTGTTATTGTACAACCTTTACTCCCACCTGAGGGCTGTACATTTCCAAAATTTGTAATCTCTGTCTGCTTGCCTGTCCAACTTAGTTTTTTGAAAGTAGAGCTTTTAGGTCAGGTTCATAAAGATGATGTGTGTTGGTAAAGATTCAACATTTGATTGATTTCAGTGTATTGTGTCCTGTTTAGCGCCAGCGTGGTGGTGGGGGCTCCCAAGGCTCACACGAAGCAAATGGACATTGTTGAAGGAGGCGCCGTCTCCTACTGTCCGTGGCAGCTTGGTCAATCCAACTGTCACACCATCGAGTTCGACACAGAAGGTAAATGTCGTGACTGACCATCTTAGTTACTTCTATCTTACATCTCCAGATAAAACTGTACTTAAAGAAGAAATCCAGTGCTTTGCATGAATATTGTATCCAATAGGTCATGTAAAATATACTCTATTTTGACAATGTGATGTTAAATCCTCTCTCATTTGATAGTGTTTTGAGAAGCTTTTTATCGACCATTATGAATTTTCAGGGGCGCTGCCATATTCGCGAGGCACATGATCTACACGGGCATATGTGATGTGTAGCGTGCCGCAACAAAGGCTCGATTGCATGGGACACCATTTATGCCCAGCGCCGATTTCTCGGATTTATCCTCATCTGATGAAGAAATAGCAGTTTCGGTTGATCGGGAAGATGGAGGAATACTTCCATAAGAGATTTGAACCTGTGGCTGTAATTAATGTTGAATATTCGGATGGTTCTTCGGGCGGAAAGACACGGAGGCTGATGAGCGAGCTCCGCCGGGCGGCCGCGAGCCGAGCTTCGACGTCCGGGGAGGCCTTTAACTAACTTTAACTTAAACTGGAATTCTAAAGCATGTAAACACTGCAGTCCAACGGAAATCCAAATTATATTACAGTACTCATATTTTACTAACTGCACAGCATGGTGTAGCACTAATTTGCCTCACAGTCAAAAGGTTCTAATTTTATTTTTGGGCTGTCTTGTGTGGAGTTTGTGTTTGAATACTCTAGCTTCCATTCATGCATGTTAGGGTAATTGAAGACTCTTCATTGGGCGTCTTCATATGGCGCACCGCGGTCCTTGTAGCAATCCAAGGTCTCATGGGGAACCACGGTCAAGTGCCGTTTTTTTCTCCCACAGTCTCCGTGTAAGAACTACATCCAGCATTACAGTAGCCCTTGTTGTGATCATCTTACCAAAATGGGACAATCAATATTACATGAAGATATCTGCAGAAGATCAGGAGGGCACAGCCTGTTTCAAAGTTTGCGGTCGATTCAGAAAATAAGCTTTATAAATAAATGGACAGAACAGCACTTTTAATCTTTTCTAGAAGCGACACAACCATTTTGAGCTAATTGTTGTGTCTGATATATTGAGAGAGTGTGGCTTTAATAGAAAGTTGGAACTTGAACGAGTACTTCCAGATGAAACAAAAACCTGCGACCATCCACTGAACCCGGTGGCAGTAACTCGCAAGATAACCGACCTCAGAGCCCAGAACAGCAGAGGCTACATGACTTGCAAATCAACAAAGAGAAAACGAATGTTCTCAATCCGTCGCATATAGCGACGTTTGACGTTTTGGTTGAAACAGAACGTCAGGGCGGCTGCGGGGGTGCATTACCCCGAAGGTAAACAAAGTCATTTCTCATTTGAAATCTGCATCTCTCTCTTCTGAGCTTCATTTGCCTGTTCAGTGTTATTTGAAATTTTGGCCTGACATGCTTGACTTCAAATTGTATACTATCAATTAATTTTAAAGTTGCAGCTATCAAAATGGAATTTGTAGTGAAATAGAGGCCAGACTTTCTTGGTTTTTAATTGGGAACTGTTTTAATAGTTTAAATGCGTTTAAAATCTGCCTCACAGTTCAGAGGTTGTGTGTCAGTTCCTGAACTATTAACAAGCCATTTTTTAAAATCCTGTTTATATCTGGAAAAGATAAATAGCTGTTGAGGAAAGGCTTTTGAAGGGTGCTTTTTCCTTCCTTCCTCCAGGTCACGTTTTGGGGATGTAGCGAGAGATAAGAAATGAATCAACAAATAGGCGAGACAAAGCCGTGTTTGCATGACAGGTGAACATGATACCGTGAAACTTTTTGACAAAAGGGCTCCGGCTGAGCTAAATGGATGACATAAGGTGATCAAATGAATGGACTTCTGTTTTGGGGTGTTTGACAAGAAGAGCTGGCAGGCTTTTTTTTTCTTTAGTTTTTTTTTTGCTCGAAGACATCACGACAACGTGAAGACAGCAACAGTCATCTCAAACTTTATTGTCCGTTGTGAATAACCGGCATAATATTCCAGTAAGTGTTTCACAAGAGCATTTAACGACACTCCTTTATTGGCAGTATAGACATTTTTTTGCGCCGTTTTTCCTCGAGCGGAAAATGTGTTGGACATCCGTGGCGTATAACTGAAGGCCACGGTGAGTGATGTCATTGCAAGGACTGATGGCGGAGGAGCCCTCCCCACAGGGGGAAGTCTGAGGGGGGAAGGTGCTTGTTGAATTTGCCCGAGCCTGTCCTGAAATGTGCAGAACGAGCTGCGCTGCAGTTGGAGGAATTTTGAAAACATCTGCACGCGATTACGTGCCAAGCAGCTGTTGCATGGATGACATTTCGTGTTGCAATTCTTTTACTGTAGCTGTGAGCGCGCTTTGTGTGCAAGTTCCAGCAGTCCATGAGGTGATCCAAAAGTCCGGCGCTGGTTGCTGCCAGTCGTCGCTGAGGATGCTTGACTTTTTTAACAGAAAAATGTTGAGGGTGATGTCATTTTGGTAATGTTCTGGAGTCTCAATACATTTTGCGATGGACCTAATATCCACCAAGTATTTGATTTGGTTCAGTTTGGTTTGTGCACATTTTTCAAGCATCAGATTAAAAAAAAGTGGAATACAAAATTGTCCTTTACTAATAGTAATGTACTAAGTAATATTTGTCTTTATTGAACTGAAGGCAGAGTTATACATTCCCTGCAACCACAGACGGACATTTTCATAATTTTCTTTGATAGACTATGGTGAACAATCCATGTTATACTTTTTTAAGTATAATTTTGTGCAGTATGGTACAATTTCTCTCTGAATGTTGTGGAGTCCAGCTTTAAAACCTGTGTCGTATTGAGTTTTCATAGTGGAGGGCCCCTATGGATGAAGCCAAATTATTCCATATTTGAGGTCTTGTTATTGTTCTTTCTTCTTTAGTCAGCAAACGAGTTGAGACTGAATCAAAAGGTCCTCCACTGGTTGCACATGAGTACTTCATGCTATTTTTCCGTCAGTTTCTTCATGACAATCAACCAGGAATCGATCGGTTCCACGCCATCGACAGCCTTCTGAATGATCGATAGATTCGATCGTCCATCCATGATGTAAGAGTACATTCAGTGAAGGGAAAAAAAACACTCGGATTTTGTATTTCGACTTCACTGGTTCTAGCTAAACGCTTGGTGGGTTTGAGCTCTGACCCACAGGCCTCCGACCCTCTTAATTAGACGAACTAATTGCGTCACAGTGGCTCCCTCCCAAACACTTCCTCTCCCATAGAGATAAGAGCCGGTCTGCGGATCAGCGAGGAGATGTGGAGGGTGAGGGCACCAAGGAGGCTGCAAGAAGGCCTATTCAGCATGGGAGGAATGGGAGACGGGAAGGGTGAGAAGGGGGTGAAGGTCTTGCCAAACACAGGCCATGTGATGAGAGAATTTGACCATTTGTCTTTTTCCCCTCAGACACACAAACACAGGCAAAGGATGCACAGCCCTCTAATGGTTGCGAGCTGGTCTGTGCACACTCTTCACACCCCCACACAGCAGGGCCCGTCCCAGGAGAGGCTTGGTCAATGCACTAACTCCCCCCAAGAAGGGCTCTGGTCACATGACACGTGAATGGCCCTTTTCCCCGCTATCTCCCTTTGGAATCTCTGTTCTTTTCTTCTGATAACGCTCCACATGACTCCGACTTGCCGCCTCAAGACAAAAGGGACTTTTCATCGCTAGTTATTGGGACAGACAATCCGTGTTGAATTAGCTGATGATAACTAAGGGTGAATTTCTTTCAGCCCCCAAAACAAAATATTGGCGTTACTCACACCCCACTTCCTCCCTTTATGTTCGGTAATGGCAATGCATTAATGTATCCCTGCTGTGAGTAATGTCAGTAATGAGCTCAAATCCATTAGGAAAGCAAGAGCATTTACATTTTTGAGCATTATATTCATTCTAAGTAGGATATCAATCACATTTTGTTCCCATTTCAACGATGATTTATCACATGTAATATTGCTGGTCCTCCATCTTTAGTTCTCCCCTTAATGGTATGAGAAGGGTCACAGTTACAATATATTACATATTTTTCTGATGAAATATTATAGGTAAATGACAAAATTAAATGGAGTTTCATGTTAGAAAAGATTCTGCTGATAGTAAATAATGAGCCGGCACAGTGGATCAGCTGGTAAAGCGTTGGCCTCACAGTTTTGAGGTCCCAGGTTCAATCCCGGACCCCGTCTGTGTGGTGTTTGCATGTTCTCCCCGTGCCTGCGTGGGTTTTCTCCGGGCACTCCGGTTCCCCCCCACATAAAAAAACATGCAACATTAATTGGACACTCTAAATAGCTCATAGGTGTGACTGTGAGTATGATTGTTGTCTGTCTCCATGTGCCAATTCAGGTTGTACCCCACCTCCTGCCCGTTGACAGCCGGGATAGGCTCCGGCACTCCCTGCGACCCTCGTGAGGATAATCGGCAAAGAAAATGGTTGGATGGATGGACGTAAATAATGATTCGTCTTTTGTTTAAAAAAAATCTGCCAAGTTCGGTATTGCTACTCAGGGGACTAATGATACCAGAGAAAAAACAACAAATGTGCGTTTTGACTAAGATTACCAAGCAAACTTGAAGGCTCATGTGATTGACAATGAACTATATGTACACATGCGATGTGCTAATAGAGTTTTTTTTTTTTTTTTTTAAACATTTTTCTAACAAACCCAATTGTAGCTTCTGTACCCAATGGGGAATAGACTGGAGCTGGAATCCTGATTTCTTATATCAATACTGTATTTGAAGGAAATTGCTAAACCACAGAAAAAATGAAAGGTTTTTTTTTGGGGCAACATACTAACACCAGGCTGTTGATGCAGTGCCAGCCACCAGGTCGACAAAAGGTCCAAAAACCCCCAGTCAGAGCACGTTCATAACATTTCACAATAACAGTTTCAACTCAGTGCAACATTTGCATTCTCACTATTGGTCTACTCCAATGCGTCTTAAAAGTTGACTTGAGTTTGCCTTTGTTTTCAAAATTGGGCAGAACTTTTAAGGGAAAATGACATGTGAGCACCTCCTGTGGTGGACTCCAACTTTTACTGGTTGTTTCAGTAATAGGACCTAAATTTCCACAACCTCACCTCAGCTTCTGGCTTTGTATGTTGACTTTGAGTTATCCACGCCGACACCTGTGAGTTGTGAAAATACGGTGGTATGTTATTAACGACAAATAGAGATTACCTAAAGCAACATGCATGTAAGGAGCCTTTTGACGCCTTGCTCGGGTCTTATAATTGCCTGCCCTTTATGACTTAAGTGCTGTGTTTCACCCCAGGACACCTGAACACTTTGGCAGGGATGAGAAAAAAAGCTCCTGATGGGATATTAAATGAATATTGTGGTTTTGCTTATTTTAGTGATGCTCTTGAGAAAATGCTGCCGCTAGGAAACTGAGTGGCACATTTAGTTGTAAACTTATTATGTGGCAACAGTGAGCTTGAGGCAAATGTACGTGGAAACAAAGAATGATGACTGTGTTGCTATGAAGACTTTGGTCCGAAGAGTGAGAGTTTGCTTGGACATCAGTCTTGGTGCTGTTCCACAAAGAGGATGGATCAATACTGCAGTTTTGGGTTGCCGAATTAGCCGACATCATACTTCGCTGACATCCGCGTGTTGTGCCGATCATCAGTCCTTCTTAGAAGTACCAACTCATCTTTGGTTCTGATGTCTTTTAAAGCTTTTGAGAGCAAGTGGTTCTTGGATCACCAGCCTCAGAGTCATTTCTCAAAACCGTCTTCTCCCCTGTCGAATTGATTTGGTTTGCATTGCTTTGGAACTGACATTGACATTACAAAGTTTAAACCTGACTCCGGTAACCATCTGCCAGCTGTTCCTTGCTTGCTAGTGGAGCATCCAAGTGGCAGATCAGCAGCCAGGTGGTCGAACAGGGCCAAGGGCCATTGAGGTTGGAGCTTGGACAGTGCTGTCCAAACTCGGTCAGTTACGCTAGATGACTAATGTCAGCCTGTTGGTTTGTCACCCTTTTGGCAATGATCTTTCAGACTGGTGATCTTCAGCACCACCCCGCTTAGCAACAGTTGCCTTCTCCCACAATCTTCCAAAATGGCGACTGAACAGAACAGGTTTGAAGTGGATTCTCTATCCATTCTATTCCCGGTAACGTTGCGGTATGTTTTTTGCCAAACGCGCCAGACTTGTCCAAGAGGGTTCTACAGAGAGGTCTCAACTATTTCACACAAGGATATGTACGCGGGAATTAAGATTTTGGACAGAACAGGACCCAATGTCAGAGTTACAACGAAATGTTGGCGATCGATGCAAAAAAAAAGTTTGACGCCTCACAAACTTCATTTTGAAATCCAAGAGGATAAAATAGTGAATAGAGAGTAATAGTAATAGTACTGCACATGTAAAGCAGCGTGAGTACTTTTTACTTGGAGAGATCATGAGTAATATCACTGTAGCCTTTATAAGTGAGTTAGGTTTGATTTTCTACAGGTGGATTTAAACAATGTTGATTAACTCAGTCAGTACCGTGGTCACCAGATGAAAAAGTTTGACATGGCTCGTAATTGAACCCAGTGCTCAGTCTTGAAATTCCGATGTGATACAAATAGGCAAATAGACATTTCTCTTGCATGACATGTTGCATTTACGTATATTACTAACCCGACTCTTCGGCATAAAACATGACACACTTCATTCAGCAGGTCAGTGATACACTAACAAAGTGAAAGTTGTTCGCCTGCAATGTATAATGCACTGATAATAATGAAATCAAACTCAGAGAAGATACTTCTCCCTCACTTACCTTTGAACATACAGCCTTGTGTTTGTTGATATTGTCCACACTGAGTTGTACGTGAGGTCTTCTGCAAGCTTTAATCCATCGGTTATCTGATTGGCTATTCTTGTACAAGTGATTGACAGGTTGGAAAGGTCCATTGTTTATTGTCCCTGGCTGTCTCTTAAAAAAAAAAAAAGACATTCTGTACTGACCAGATTTTTTTTTTTTTTGACCCACAAAGGTCACCCTTTGAAGCCTTTGAGAGTGAAAAAAACCCTCCAAGTTGTTGCATCAATTCATCTTTGTATTCTTCTGTGGTTGCATTTGTTCTTGAAAATACAACGTTAATGAAATCTCTGTCTGTCACAGGGGCTCGTGTCGTCCTGATCAACAACACGGCACATCAGATCGAGTTCAAGTCGCACCAGTGGTTTGGCGCCACTGTGCGTTCCCACAGTGACACCATTCTAGTAAGTTTAGCCAGATTAAAAAAAAAAAAAAAAAAAAAATTCGGCACAAATGAGCCCACCATAAGGCTACAACGACACTGGTGAAAAATATCTGCATTACTATCAAAAACATAGAGTAACTGGAACCTTTTACTGCCACTGGTAGTGTAGCTCTTTTATTATTATTTACATCGGTCATGTATGGATATTGCAGACACAAAAACAAAAGCATTGCACTGGCATACATACCTCCAGCACTGCCAGCTATAAATTAAAGGTAGTGTAGTTCCCCACATTGTATCCATTTAACATTCTATTCGACTGCAACAGGTTATGGATGTGCTGTAGTACCGGTAGTTTTGATCACGTGATTGAAGCCCTCTGTCTTACGGTCAATTTGTTGTCAAGCTCCAGTTGTAACATCCATAGCGAACACTGACATCATAGTTGAGCCTTCAGTCATTTGGTCCTGCAAGGGTCAGGACTTGGGTTGGGTTTTGTGGTTACCCTGCTCCAGATGTACCGACACCCTCAGCTGGCGTCCCCCCACCCCCAACTTAGGTCACTGTTGTAGCAACTAGAAAAACATCTCCCACCTAAAAAATACTCCTCCCGTTCAGCGCCCCATCGCTTCCATGCTAACTCCACCGAATGGCTCTTCCCTCCTTTCTTCCAGGCCTGCGCACCTCTTTACTCGTGGCGGACTGAAAAGGATGACCCGCGGTCTGATGTGACTGGGACTTGCTACCTCTCTGTTCAGAATTTCACCAAATTTGTGGAGTACGCTCCCTGCAGAACAGGTGACTGTCACATTTACGCAAGGATACTGTTGCTCACCTAAAGTTAGATTTTGGGATATTTAACAACCTCCCCCACCCCATTAAAAAAAAACCTGAGCACAAATAACCCTAGTAACAACAGTGCAGTATTCATTTTAAGCCTCAGTTTTTATCATTATTGTTTCTGCTTTTTTGCTGCATAGATTTATTTATTGCCTTTCATTACTCTGGTTGTTTTACGGCCTCAAACTAAATCCACGATATAAATCTTAACTGTGGCTACGAATAAAGTGATCCCAACCTTGCGCATTACGGTAACTGGGAGCAAATACACAAGTGCTGTAAATGTGTTAATTGTATTTTATTTGTTTATGTATTTTCTTGATTTCTCCAATTATGACTGATTTTTCATGTGTAGAACTTAGCGATGAGGCAGGACAAGGCTACTGCCAAGGAGGATTCAGTGCCGACTTCACCACGGTAACCACCCCGTTTAGGACCCCTTGTCCACTTCCTCTGTCATCATATTAACGGCATTAAAAAAAAAAAATAATAATAATCTTTTCAGGACGGCCGAGTGGTGTTGGGTGGGCCGGGCAGCTACTTCTGGCAGGGTATGTCTGACGCGTAATCCAACACAATGTTGCTGCCCTTTTAAAACGTAGCTCACTGGTTTTCATCTTTGGCCAAACCTTAGGTCAGGTGATCTCCGCTGATAAAGAGGACATTATTAAGGCCTATTACCCAGGCTACTTTATGCAGTCTGTGGATGGTCAGATCCAGACGAAACAGGTCCAGGCTAAGCATGATGACAGCTACCAAGGTAAACTGAATTTGCCATCACACCCTTGTTTATGACTTTTCTATCAAAGCCAAGTTTGACTTTTATCCCCTGCAAGGTTACTCTGTGGCTGTGGGGGAGTTTAGTGGAGATCAAATAGAAGGTGAAGTCACATGACACATCCAATTGCAACTGGGATTACGCTCGATAGCTTCCTTCTGTAAATCTCGGCTTTATTTTCCCCAGATTTTGTGGCCGGCGTTCCGAAAGGAGTGATGCTTTATGGTTTGGTAAGAAAACTTCATTTTGGCATTCTGGTTTGGCTATTTGGATTTGGTTGGTTGTTATTTAGTTGAATATTAAGACAAATGGTCACGTAGAGAGCATTTTTGACTGTTGTTTTACAGGTCTCTATCTTGAATGGAACAGACTTAAAGACCATGATTAACTACACAGGCGAGCAGGTGAGTCGGTCCGGTCAAACCTCCTTCATTCCTGTTTCATGTTCATTCAGTGGCTCATGCTGAAACCTCCTGATTTATGGAACCAGTGAGGCCAAAAGCATTTCATCTACTGTCATCTTATCGTGGTTTCTAGCCTGGATAGACATGATTAAAAAAAAAATCTGAGGGATTGAGAAGCGGATGGAAGTAGTTTGGGTCCAACTCCTTTATATGCACCATGTGTACATTATGTACATACTGTATGTATGTAAATGAAACAACATTTATTAAAGTAAAAGAAATGTTTGGTGTGGGGCATTTTTGTCTGTAATTGCAGTATGTTTGTATCCCTTCAAGTTTTGTGACCCTTTCCAAATGTAGGAATATTATGAACTGAAAACAATTCCACTTGTTAAAACTATTGCAGTTATATTATGTAGCTATGGCAGAAAGTGGTGTAAAGACAAACTTCGAGCTCTTTAGCCTCGAGCTTCAGACCTTGCTGCATTTACTTGCGCTGCTGTTTGGCTTTTTCTTAGCGAAGGCTGTAACTGTTAAGAGATATGTTAATATAAAATCACAATTTTATAAGGCAGTCCATTATTCGGAACAACATTGTAGCCTATCACTTAATAAACATGGAATTGGAAAAAAAAAGGCTTGTCTGGAGTTTTCAGTGAAGCTCAGTTGTTGACTGAAAATTGTAGTGGCGATTTGGAAAAATAGAAAATCATGTGTTTCTTGGTTTGAAATTGTTTGAATAAATAAAACAAAAAGCTAACTAAACTGGGCCCTTTCAAAATATTGAACCTGACTTTCATGAATTTGAATCAAGCCGTTTCACTCTGTCTCCAGATGGGATCGTATTTTGGCTACGCAGTGGCCACCACTGACCTCAACGGTGACGGGTGAGTTTTCTCTGTCCGAAAAATAACCACGGGGACAGAATTGTGTCATGACACCGCTGGCGTCTAAGTGTCTGAACCTACATGACTCGGGCGATGTCCTTTTACTGTCTGCAGGATGGTCGACCTGCTGGTGGGCGCCCCAATGTTCATGACGCGAGGCTCCGATGGCCGTTTGGAGGAAATGGGCCGGGTCTACGTATACCTGCAGCGTGGCCCCTTGGACCTGGAACTCAGCCTACTTCATCTGACAGGCACTCAGGTGTTTGGTAGATTTGGCAGCACCATTGCATCACTGGGAGATCTGAACCAGGACGGATTCAATGGTGAGAACTGGCAACTATTGTATGGCGCTAATGGCTGTCGGGATTTTTTGGTTTCCTTTTAAATTTTGAACCCCAAGCTATCACTCTCCCAACAAAACATGTGTGTGTGTCTGTGATTGGAGTGCTTCTTGAAACCCTGCAATAATATTCTAATGAATTATTTTTCATCCGTCATTATCATTTGACACAATGAGCCAGTAAGCATTCATATAAATGAACGTACCCCCCAAAGTTACATACAAATATGGAAAATATATATCTAAATGAATAGTACTATGCAATATTGCAATTATATACAACTAGAAGGCCACAAAGTAGTGTACAGACAAAGGCTGAACTATGAATTAAAGCGAAAACAGTTTATAGAGCTTTGTACAGGGAGTCCTCGCATTAAGACGGTCTCGACCTAAGACGTTTCGACTTTACAACGCCCGTCCCCCGTCCCCCATTTCGTTTGGCGAATGCTTATCCGTGTTTGTGCGCCGGAAGTGTCTTTCCTCTGTCTGTCTGTCTGTCTGAATGTCTCTCTTTTTTCGACATTATCGCCCCAAAGAAGAAAGCTGTGTCTTTTAGCAATGCTTCTGCAGCCACAAGAAAATCCATTACCATGGAAACGAAGCTCAAGATCATAAAAAGATTGGACAAAGGAGAGACACTGACACCAACAATGCTTCAGTCGGTCGAGCGTGGTGACAATTATTAAAGACAAAGCCCAGATTTTAGCGTATGTGAAAGGTTCTGCTCTAATGTCGGATACAATGATCACAAAACAAGGTTCTTTGATACTTGTCGAGATGGAGAGGATTGAGGACCAGGTTCCTTCGCAATAGTTAATGTATTTGTTTTTTATACAAAGTATTTTGATGTAAATTTTGACTTTAATGGTGGAATCCAACTTCAGTCAAAATTCGAATTAAGTCGCTACTGTAAGAACGGATCTCAATCGTAGACCGAGGACTCCCTGTATTTGCATTTGTTCATAGTTAGCAGGCTACTTTCGGGTTAATCAAGAAAGAAGAACAAACTGATGCTGACAATTTGATTGTGTGGCTTGATAAGGTCCCAACGGTACCATATTGATTCATGTGGTAAAAATAATAATGCAACTTCATCCAGATCATCGGCAAAATGGACTAAAATATGATTGCCTGTCGAAATGTAACTGTTTGTGTGTTCATGCGGCATTTCACCACACAATCTCGTGAGCATGGTTTTGTATACATTTGTGTAAACGTGTGTGGCTTTGTGTAAATTCATACTGCAAAGGGGTGATTATCCAAAGAAAGCTAGTGCATACTATCGTATATTCAAATTAGTCCAGTGAAATATAATTCACATTTTTAACTGTCATAGCATAATTTTCAATCCTGATTTTTTTTTTTTTTTTAAAGCTAACAGACCCTAAGCACCATACCTGCATGGTATCCTGCGGTTGCTCTGATATACCGTATTGTTATGTATTAGTAAACTCGGTGCCGATTTCTTTTGTGGGTCTTTTTATTGGCATTTCTAGTTTTCGCAATGTTGAGGTTATGTCACTGTTTAAAAAGAAACAAAGAATGATGTGCTTGGTTTCACTGAACTGACATGCAGCATATTGAAGTGGAATGCATGTTCTAAAACGAACAAAAACAACAACAACAACGTAATTTCACCCCTGGCAGACGTGGCTGTCAGCTGCCCATTTGGTGGGGAGGAGCAGCAGGGCTTGGTTTCCATCTACAACGGGTTCCCTCAAGGCCTCCAAGAAAAGCCGTCCCAAGTGATTGCAGGCCAGTGGGCTGCCGGTTCCATCCCTGCCAGTTTTGGCTTCGCACTCAGAGGGGCCAAGGACCTGGATGGTAACGGTTACCCGGGTCAGTGAAGTTAAAAATGTACTTTTTTTTCCCTCCTTTGCTTATTAAATGTTGACATGTTTTATCAGCATTTCTTCTTCATCTTCTCAGATCTCATTGTTGGTGCCTTTGGTGTCGATAAGGCAGTTCTCTACAGGTGTGTTCCTCAAAATCATTTGAATTTTCATTGTATCTTTTCTACTGCTTGTATTTTTGCTGCCATAGCCTGGTTCTTTTTGAAAAAAATACCCACTTCTTTTTTTGATTCAGTTCTGGTCTACTTTTGTCAGTAATAGATAGAAGGGCAAAACAATCCAAACCGGTCTTCACTTTGCTTGCCGAAACCTTTCCACAGCACTTCCTGAGCCGACTTCATGGTGCTTTCAGATAATACTGTACTAAACTCAGTCATGTTAAAATGACCTAAAAAGTGACTCCATTCTTTTTTGCGTCCACATTAGCCTCCTTTGAACAGACATGTTCACTTCCGGGTGTACCCACTTGTGGATTCATTTTGTTATGTCCCCGTTGAAGGCCCAGATAGCGAATGCACTGGCCACCTCTACGTGCCGACCCATCTTTTGTGGTTGTCTCCCTCAGATCCCGGCCCATCGTCAACACCAGCGCCTCCCTGACCGTTTCCCCCACCATGATCAACCCCGAAGAGAAGAACTGCATGATCCCTAACGGGAATACCAGCCTTTCCGTTTCCTGGTGAGCAACCAAAACTCATTTTGGCTTCTGCTGTAAAAACTTATTTTCTATCTGATAATAATATGCGTGCCGTCAGTGAGTACCGCAGAAATATGTTCAAAAGCTGCATTGTTCGCCGTGTTGACTTCCTCTAAATGCGCACACGAGTCCGTTCCAGAAAGGAAACAGACGCCGGTCACTCGATTTTCAACATGGTTGACACTGTGTTTCCTGTGTGCACCTCTTACCCCGACTCTATGAAGGAAAGTCTTGTATACACGTATCTTGATTACACTGCCGCGTTGCTGTGGTGATGAGGAGTTTCGTAGACGATAATGGCAGGGAGAGGAAGAGGGGAGGGGTTTCATTTTACTTTTTTTTTGCCTCCCTTTTGCAGTTGCTTTGAATGAGATATTGTTCGCTAGTGGAACACAGCTGGGACACATCAGGACATGGAGACGCACAGTTGTGCAGGAGCACTCACACACAGAAGCTTGTACAAAAATATTAGTGCTCCTCAATAGATGCCCTTGTACTTTGTCTGTTTCCACTCTTTTTGAATGTGGGTGGGGAGACAATGTGGGGAATTAGAAAGCTATTGACTCAGGTACAAGATAATTGTAGTATATTTCGCTAATGATCCAGATGATTTTATGATAATGCTGTACGTCAGATTTGTTTAAGTATGAAAGGAAAAAGTTCAAAACAGCTCCTATTAGAAATAGTTGCATGTGTATGTGAACCAAATGTTCTTCATCTATCCATTATCTGAGCCACTTATCCTTACAAGGGTCGCAAGAATGCTGGAGCCTATCCCAGCTGTCATCGGGCAGGAGTTGGAGCAGCCAATCGCAGGGCACAGAGACAAACAACCAGTCACAAGCACACCTACGGGCAATTTAGAGTCTCCAATTAATGCATGTTTTTGCGACGTGCCAGGAGAAAACCCACACAGGCAGTGGGAGAACATGCACATGCCACAAAGGAGGGATCGAGATTTGAACCCCGGTCTTCACAACTGTGAGGCAGGCACTCTAACCAGTTGTTCTACCGTGCGGCCGCAAACGTGCTTATTTTTGTAAAATAGTTTATTATTTAATTTAAACACATTAAATCATTATGTGTAAAATAATCACAAAGATACAGTAAAATGGAAATTGCTCTGTTTTGGGCACTGAGTTTACATTCAAATTCTTGCTAAATTAAATAATCAATAAAACACAGTAAGAATGAAATTTTTCTTTTTCGTGTAATTATAATAATACAAATGACTTTTAACTTTGATTGTAAAAAAATATATATAAATCATAAAGATGTAAAAAAACAACATTCAGTGACTGACAATCACTCCACAAAACTTAAATTAAAATAAAATTTTGATGCATTTCCTTCCTTTGCCAATTGGTTGTATACATTTGCTAATCAAATCATTTTACCTACGAGCTATAAAATAGAGTGCCCATGAAATGTCTTTGTGGTGTAATGACGGTTGGAGGTGGACGGTACCTCGTCCCGCTCCTCTCCTGGTTTTCGCAGCCACTGAAAACGACTTGGTGGGGCTGAGCAGTTGGGACTTGAGCAGTGTGTAATGCAGCTGATGTCATGGGAGTCGACTTCCATGGGCAACCTTTGGCCAGCCGTTGCTGAAACTCGAGAACTTGCCCAATTTCACCCCTCTTAACTTTGCTACCCCTTTTTGCGAGCTTTATGGGTTGTGCAAACAGACATCAATTCATCAACCAGTCTGGTGAAAGCTGGCTTCCAAACTTTCCCAGCATATTAGTCGTTGTATTTATTACATTACATTGCAATGGGAAACATGTAAGGAATGGACTTGGGAAAGGATGTGAATTATGTACGCTTTTGTTGACTATGAAACTTCTATCCAACACAGTGTCAACTTGAGTTTCTGCATATTTGCTGATGGGAAGCACCTACCCGACGTCCTCGGTAAGGCAACATTCTGCACCCACGCTGTCAAAACGTCACCATAGTCGATGTTTCCAAATCTGTGTGTGCCAATGAAAGTTTTGGCACAATTGCTGGATTTTGTCCTGTCAAACGATGTAATTTAATGAATCCCCGCTCCCCTCTAAAGGCCTCTTTATACTCCCGCATGCGCCGACTGCACTGACATCACTGCGGCTCTCACGCGTGTAGTTTGCCTTTATGCTCCAGCGTGACCCACCCACGCAGTTTTCAAAATGTGCTGCAGGTCATCTCCAAGTCAGACGTGTCACTACGGCTGGTATTGGTGAGGACACCACAGGATGGGGTTTCTGCAGCACATTTGGCCACTTCCGGTAGCCAGTTTTACTTTCAGTTCCGTTACAGGGACAAAAGCAACAGCAATGGCAACCCTGGAAGAGTGTCTGCTTGAACAAACGGACCTAAATGACCAGATGCTACGTTTAAATAAGCCGCAAAATGGTTGATTGAGAAGGCGGCAGCTTAGGTGGTAATGCGTAGGTCACGTGATGCAATGCGGGGGTTGTCCACCATTGGAGTATAAAATGGCCTTAATGTTTGATAACATAGTAGTATTATCTTAACGTCCAGTCCTGATGCAACACCTTTTTCCTATTAATGACTGTTTTTGTAGCTGAAACAACTTACACATACAGAAACTGAAACGACAGCAACATGCAAAAGTCAACAAAATTATATTAAACATTTCAGTTCGTTTGAATCATATTTATTAACTTGCAGTGTACCACATTTCCGAGCTTATTGAAATGGTATTTGAACCCGTATTTTCTGGCGTGATTAGAATCCAAACATGTTTGTGTTTTTTCTTTTCTGCCCCGACGCATCTCCAAGTTGACACTTTTAGTAGGCAAATTAATCTTGAATTGTGTCAGGTGGACCACGTTTTGCTATTCCAGCCTTTGTCAATCCATCAGTCGCGTTGACATTCAGTACATCACCTCTGTCATGCACATTTGCACGTTGCAGATTTCCAAGTGGAGGTGCAACTTGACAGTCAGAAGTTCAAGCAAAAAGGAGCAGTGAAGAGAGCCCTCTTCCTTGACTCCCAACAGCCTTTGCTGCAGGGGAGCATAAGGGTGCACCATGGCGAGCGCGTCTGCAAGCACACCAAGATCTACCTCAGAGTGCGTCCTGTTTCACATGCAATATAAGTTTGTTTTATTCAACTGCATCTTCAAAGTAACATTTTTTTACTAGGATGAGAAGGACTTCAGGGATAAACTGTCCTCTATCTTGGTGGCATTGAACTTCAGCCTGGATAGCAACGCCGCTGCCGACTCGCACGGTCTGCGACCCATCCTCAACTATCAATCCCCCAACATAATTGAGCAGAAGGTACTTTCAAAGATGTACTGTTTTGGTTGATTGTCGTTCCGGATGCCACAAATACAGGGGAACCAAATGAAGATTGTTGTTTTGAGTAGAAATAAGTATTCTTGGTGGCATTTTGAGTTTTTTGCAGTGTGCACCCTCATAATCGATTATCAATGACGAGGGAACCACACTGCAAGAAAGAGTTTCAGGCGATTTATAAGGGGATTTTTGTGTAAAAAGGACAAGAAAGGAGTAATTTCCTTTTCCAGGCAGACTAAAATTAGACTGATAGGAAGTGAAAATGGATCAACAGTTTGTTGAACTCCTTTGGGAAAAATAGGTTGTGTCAAAGATTTATTTATTTTTTTAATTGTCTGAAGTTTGACCCTGATAGGTCATTGGCTCTATTGGAGGTCTGCCCAAAAATGTCTGGATGGCTTTTTTTACACCAAACTCATTGACACATGCCTAGATGGACTTTTCTTTGTGCATTTGGGCAAAAGAGCAAACAAAGGCCTTCCCCATAGTCCTCTAGTTGCTGTTCTACAGGTCCCAAAACCACTTTTGTGAAAGTAACATCTGTCGTCTGAGAACTGGGTACAGTATTCTGAATTCCTAGTTGATGGCCAGTGGGCACCTGTACTTAATCAGAACCTCATAGAGCCAGATTCTTTGAGCCGGTAGCCAGAGAACAGTACAAACTGTGAGCCAGAATCAACTTCTTCTGTGGGTGGGGCCATTTCCCACACCAGTGGCCCATCTGCCTCGTGCCTCATCCTTCCATTGGCAGAGTCGCAGCCACGTCACCTGCCCCAAAAGCAAATTATTGCGCTTACTGGCACAATTTATCAAGGTTTGTAGTTGTGGTTCATCCATTCATCCTTTTTCTATTGCGTTGATCCCTTTTCGAATCGTGGGGGAGCCCATCTGACTGTGGGCAAAAGGTGCAATCGATTGTCTACAGGGAACTCAGCAGCGATGGCTCGTCATAAGCTCGATGCAGTACATGTTCTGTAGCCCAGCGTACAAGATTTCCAAACTGGGTTGAATGTACTCTTGAGTTTGATGGCGACAGCATATTGTATGTGTATGTATGTGTGACTTCAGCGAGCACCACCAATCTGCTGAAAGGTGGTTTGTGTTCTTGTCACAATTCTGTTCCTTCTTCTTGGCTGGATCAGCACCACAGCCTTCAACATATCAAAGCTTTTGGGCCTCTTGCAGATGTGGTTGGCTGCCAGGGACCAAGACCTTGAGCTAAAATATCAAACATAAATCTGGCAGGACTCCCCTTTTGGATAAAACTGAAATGCCGTGTATGCATGTGTCAATTAGGAGCAGAGTAGTGTTAAACATATTTCATTTCATCCACACAACCAGAGCCTATTGAGATAACGCAGCCTGCGAGACTGGGTGGCATGAAGTTTTCATCACGTCTGGATGTGCCTCAAAACTCACTCACATCCTGAACATATTCCGTACGCTCCTGGCAGGATTTCTGGTCTCATCCTGGATCCATTAACGGGCGTCAGTCTGGGAGCATTTGCATGAATCTCAGCTGTTGTTCTTCTTCGGAGTGCGAAACTACGCAACAAAGGCCCTCATTGTCCTTCGGGAGTTTGATTAACGGAACAGTCTTGCTAGATCGCACCCTTCAGAGGCCGCTCGTTTGTAAACACAGTCGAGCGGAATCTTTTGCGCAACACTGGACGGACCTCACATTGTTTCGGACTAACAATGAAGTTTGCGTTTATGAAATCGTAACGGAAATTGAAATAGTCTGTCACAGAAGATGAGCTACAAAGACGTTTGGTCAAATTCCAACTTGTTCCGCCTGATGACTACTGTAAACCCCACATGGAGCCGCTCTGGATCGTTAGCTGTCTGCTGCTAATCATTGTCTTATTAGGAAAATTGTATCTTTTTTTTTTAAGGTTCCTAGCAATATGTGGTAGCTCAACCGTTGCCAAAATAAATGATCAATTTCATCAATTATGAAGACATTTTGACATCATTTAACAGAAGGGTCCAAACTGTTTTGATACCTCAGTTGACCACAAACTATTCATTCAACAGAGCACATTGTGCTATCCACATTTTGTCGTTTCCCATCATCCATTTCTAATTTGTGTGATTGAAAGCCAAACTTCTGGGACTTTGATCTAACCCTGATTTTTTTGTAATTTAGAATTGATTATGAAATAGAAAAGAAATAAGGAATAAGAACAATATTGAACCGTACATAGAAATGAGGACTTTAAGAACAATGTTTTAAGTAATATTTTAATGTTTTTAACATTTACCCAAGTGTAAAAATATGTAACTCACTTTTACATTTTGTCCCTGAGATTCATGCATTTTTCTTAAATTTCATTTTATTGAAAAGTTGTGGTACTGTAGGTGTTCCACTATGTCTTTCTTGGCTGTGTGAAATCATGTACTTATACCGCCTCACAGAAAAACTTGCGTTACTTCTGTTGTGAAGCGCATCGTGGTCTGCCTGATAATGGCCTGTTGACTACGTTTGCCGTCATTCTAAATGTTTGTCAGAGTTGTTGTGAAGCTCCTCGCATCACAGGCCAAAGACGCATGTGTGCAGTTAACGTGGCGGCTGCCCTCGGTGTCCATAATTAGAGCCTGGCGTTGGTATAATAACAGAGGGGGGTGGAGGCAGGCCCATTGCTCTCTCTAATCACCTCCTTCTATTTATTATCCTCGTCATCACCGGCATCATGAAACTCACACTCGCAGCCTGATACAATTTAGCTCGCCGCACGAACAACACGGCTCTAGCAGCAGAAGGCTTTGTTTCCTTTTTGCCTGAAAAGCTCCAATATGTTTAGTTGAGGGTTTTTTTTTTCCAAGTCCTGATGCGCGTTTCCAGGAAACTGGGAAATCTGACATTTCTGACCTACCACTAGGGAAATGGCTTCGGAACATCGCTTGAAGTCAAGGTTCCAACTAGCTCAGCAAATTGGTTTTCTCCAACTGAAGTGAGACACAAACAACAATGGCAAAAATGCTCCATGCTGTCCTAATTAACTATACAGTAAATGTTTATTTGTATGTATTGGTTAATACTAGATAGGAACATTAAAAAAACATTTTTGGATGGAAACATATGCACAGTTTCTATGATTCCTATATCTAAATTATATAAAAATAGCATTGGTTAGCACTTCTGCCTCACAGTTCCGAGGACGTGGGTTCAAATCCCAGCCCCCCTTGTGTGGAGTTTGCATGTTCCCCTGTGGCTGGATGGGTTTTCTCCGGGTGGTCTCGTTTCCTCCTACATCCTCAAAACATGCGTGGTTAATCGGAGACTCTAAATTGATGTTTGTTTATATGCGTCCTGCGATTGTGCCGGCAAACAGTTCAGAGTGTACCCCGCCTCTCGCCCAAAGATAGCTGCGACCCTAGTGAGGAGAAGAAAAGAAGGATCGGAAAGAAGAAGAATACCTGTCCTAAAAATGGGGGACAGCAACTTTTCACAGGGTATTGAGACTGCTGGCAAAAGCAAAGAAGAATAACTTGGGCAAACCGGTTTCTTACCTGTTAATAACTACATTAATTGCAGTGGTGTTGCAAGTTCTTGTCATAAAGACTCTTGGGCCTCATTCGAATCACAACCAGTTTGGGTTCCTGATTTACATTCATGCAGCCGTCCTCTGTGTTGAACACATTCTTCATGGGCTTCATGTCCAAAGACCTTGTCACAAACCTCTGGTACGGGGGCGGACCCAAATGCAGGACTTCGAGGCAGAGGCATAACGTTCAATGTAGTTTATTCCGGAAACTGGGTCGTACACAGTGTAGCAGTCTGACAAGGCAGAGGTACAGAAACGCTAGGCTGAGCGGGGTCCAAAAGACATCCGGCAAAGTCGTATGACTATGGGGCAAACTTACAACTCAACAGGATGCCCAGAGCAGTGGCGTGGCCGTGCCCATCTTGGCCGTGGCCAAGTCTTGCTCATGACAGACCTGCGTTGATTCCCGACTGAAATATGGTGTACGCCCGAATCCAGAAAACGTCATATGCACAAAAATATCCAGATGTATGAATCTTTGCGTACACACGAATCCAAGCACAGCACATTTCCTTCGGGCATCTCAATCGACGTAGAATTGAGCGCACTTTAGAGTAATTAGGCCTCCCTGTCCACGCCCACATTTAAATACACAAATTATATTTAAATGAACCCTGCAACTGAGATCCCGATCTCTGCATGATCAGAAAAAGGGAAAATGAGCAGGGTAATGAAGAAAAATATAATTTCTGAATGTGAAGTTGCTCAGTGAAGTGGAGGTGGGCAAGAAAATCCTCTTTTGGCACGCTGCCCTTCGGCGTTAGCAACAAGTCAAAGACGAGCGAATGTGACAGCGTGAGTGCGGCTGTCAATGCCGTGAGGTCAGACTAAGGCACACGTTGAAGTAAAAAAGAAGCGATTGGACATTACGATGGATGTGAAGCAGAGGACAGCCGCCCACCGCCAAAGCGGCGGAAGAACCGTCGCGGAGGGCCTCACCCCGTTCGAGGAGTGAGTCGCTGCAATCATGGGGGACGCTGCTCTCACATGTGGCTGTCTTTGATTACCCCACAAGCGTAACACCATGAATTTTTATAACTCACAACAAATGTGTTCATACAGCCCTATGAGATAAAAGCTCATATGAATGATATTTGTAATAAATCTTTTGGATTCAAATAGGACATCAGCATATCAAAGAGGACATCAAAAACATTGACTCCTGTATGATTACTCAATTTTATTATTTTAATACACACAGGAGGACACGCACAGCGGGGCGAAAAGTGTCTTTTGAATTTACTTATTTGAACATGCACATCAGTTGCACGTGATTAAAATGTGCTAAAAGGACAGAGAAATGTCATTAATGTGATTAAAATGTGTCAAAATGATAAAGATAAGATGATAAACATTTTAATCATGTGCAACCAATCTACATGTACGACTCAAGTAAATTCAAAGGAATTTTTTTTTCACTGCACGCGCTGGAGTCACAAGAAGCGATTGTGAGGGTAGTAGGTGACACAAATGATCGCCTTGATCAATTTACAGCTCTCCTCACAAATATCAGTGACTCATTTCATAAACGGATTAACAAGTGAAATCTGAGTCCTTGCATCTTTTACATAGTTGAAATCAAATGTTGCCATACATGAATTGTTCATCAGTTTGCATATTGTCCGTGTACCTGCCTGGGTTTTCTTCGGGTACTCCGGTTTCCTCCCACATCCAAAAACATGCAAAATTTAACTGGACACTCTAAATTGCCCCTAGGTGTGATTGTGAGTGCGGCTGTTGTCTGTCTCTATGTGCCCTGCGATTGGCCGGTGACCAGTTCAGGGTGTACCCCGCCTCCTGCCCGTTGACTGCTGGGATAGGCTCTAGCACTCCGCTGACCCTCGTGAGGATAAGCGGTTCAGAAAATGGATTGATGCAGTTTAATCATGTAAATGTTAAGTAAGTTGAAATAATTTTTCTCCCAGCGTTGAGTAATGTGGCATACAGTAAAGCTGCCTTGAGTCCTTCTAGCGCTTGAGGACGGCGTGTCTCTGGTTTCCATGGAGTGGCGAGGCCTGTGGGGAAAGTGTGGCCTGCCACAGAGGGCTGTGATGTGGGACGGTGGTGAGCTTGCAGCCACATGCTTGGTGCCGCAAAAGTGTGTCCTTCCCCTGAGGCCGCACTCATCGTTTCCTCCTGTGACGTAGCAAACACGGAGCACATGCGTGCCGGCACAGCTGGCTGGGACGCACGTGTGTGTGTGTGTGTGTACGCGTCTGCTCCTATCATTAGCTGACGAGGTCGTTCTGGTGAGCCACGACAGTGTTTTGGATCATCCGTCTGTAATCCTATCAATAAAAGAGAGGGGCTGTGATCCAGGTGTGTGTCGGAATTTCATCACTCATTGCGCATATTGCCTCACCCTACACTTATCCTCATGTCTGCCTTCAACGCGTGATTTATTGTGTAAGTCATTCAAAAAAACAAGTGGAGCTTCTTACGTAGATTTGTTTTTTTTTTTTTGTTTCATTTTTGTTTAAATGTGTGTTTCAGGCTCAGATTTTGCTGGATTGTGGAGAAGACAACATCTGTGTCCCTGATTTGAAACTGGCAGTCCATGGGTGAGTCTTTCATTTCCTCTCACATTTCTGGGACTCCATATATTATTGATGGGGAAATACATTCCCCAATAGATTCCCCCCCACCACCCAAAAAAAGGAAAAAAAAACTACTCGAGTTGATACATTATTGGAAATAACAGCTACGCCTGCAGCTAGTTTTGACAACTACAATAATCTGACTCTCATTTCATGATTCGCAAGTTCACGCATTTACATTTTTTTCTGTGCAACACATCTCCAGCTATTTCCTAAAAATGTCTCACCTTTTTCATCTTTCTGAAACACCTTAAAATCCCACAAGATGCACTCTAAATAGGAAAGCAGCAAAGATGAGTTTTGTATGCTAGGGACAACCTCGAGTAGGCTGTTACCGGGTGGGTTTTACGGTCCGGATGTACCGATCCGTTTCTGGTGCATTTTTTTTGTTTCTTCAGAAGAATGCGTGTGTGTCGATCAAAAGATTGAAAAATTGTATTGGCATTTTGTTTGGGAATTTGTTTTCTTTGTTTACATGACAAGACCATTTACTTTAAAAAAAAATGTCTGCGAAAGCAGAGGACATGCTTTTTAAATGGTTAGCGTTGACACTGGCGGAAAAACAAAAAT
Organism: Syngnathoides biaculeatus; assembly: GCF_019802595.1. NCBI lineage: Eukaryota > Metazoa > Chordata > Actinopteri > Syngnathiformes > Syngnathidae > Syngnathoides > Syngnathoides biaculeatus. The sequence goes on from NC_084641.1 coordinate 19,286,395, forward strand.
GATTCAAATGTGGTAAAATGATGCAGTTTTCTGACTTTTTCCTCAAAAATAATCAAACAATATGTCAGTTCGGGGGGGGTAACAATTTGTTTTGGCAAAGATTTGATTCGTTTTATGATTCGTGGTTGCCAATTTGATTCAAGACTGATATTGATCCGTTGAGAATGATACGATTCAGTGGCTTGAAATGGATTCAGTAACTTTTTAGCCACTTCTTTGGTTCTTGTTGTTTCTTCTTAGGGAATCCAGTAAAATTGATTCTGATCATTAAATGTAAAAGTTCCTCAGGTATTGCTTTGCAAGAAAACCAAGGGGGGAAACAGGAACTTATTCTTATGCATAATATTTCAGCTATGATTTTACTGGTTCAGCTTGTGTTTTCCCCTCAAAAACAGATATTTCATTGATATTAAAATTAACTTGTCTCCACTCACAGGAGTCTGTGGGCCTAAAAAGTTCAAAAATCCCAATTTTAAACTGTGGAATACTAATACCTAAAAAAATGTATCCCTGTGAGTTATCTGTAAAGAAAATCTTTTAGAAATACTTTTAATAATAGTGCGAAATGAATGACAAACCTGCTTTGAAGTGAGACCTGAAAAAAAGCATCCGTTACTTGACATTGTCGCACATTTTCCTTGTCTGTGCCCCAAGGTTCCCCCTCTCCTCTGTCATTCTTTCCAAAAGTACAAATATGCACGATAATTACTTTCACCACACTTCACACACGCACACTTGCTCAAAAACGTGCCTACTTTGCCGGCTACTGGCTCGCGAGCTTGAAAGACTTCAACGTGCAGGGTGATACGCGTCCTTGCTGATAATTTGCCACTCGTCACGTATTCATGTACATGGACAACTATGTCACAATTAAAACAAGGTGTGTAATTTACTACATCACCACTGAGTTGTAATACTTGTCTATCAAATTATTTTCAAGTCTTGTATAAGCTAACAAATGTGTAATCAAAGGACGGTTTTGGAGAAGACCCGGGCTTCTAGGTCATTACTCTGTTGATACTGCGCGGCCCCTGGTGGATGTAACCCACACAGTCTTGGTCCGATCCCCCTCCAAGTGTTGTTTATTTGGAAGTTCATGCACAAATCCAAACATTTCCTGTTCCCCCATATTTTATATCAAAAAGCTCATCCTCAAAGATGAACGGATTTTCTCCACATTCTGAGAATATGCTGAAGTTAAGGGCTTTGACTTGTACACCGTTTGTTTCTGTAGTCGTGTAAACATCAAATGTCCAGTATATGGTAGTTTGAAAAGGATTTGTAGTTAATCGAAGGATGGATACAAATCGGCCCTCGGCAGTAAAACATACTGTCATTTCTGGCCTACAAGACGCAACTTTTTTCCACACGCTTTCAACCCTGCGGTTTATGCGGTGATGCGGCTAATTTGTGCAATTTTTTTCCAATGGCCGCAAGGGGGCACTCGAGCGGAGTGAGACCGGTGTGACAGTCCGTGCTGAAAAGTCTCCTTGTGATGAATGCGCATGCATTACTAACAGGGGAACGTTGGCTATGTAGCAGACGCTTACTAGGAAATCCCCCGGTCTCATAGTTCCCCTTCTTCTACGTAGAAGTAGCTAACATACGTTATATCCGAACCCTAACCTCACCTTAAAACAAAACTTGATAAAAAGAGATACACATATATGTGCGTTTCCTGTGTTCGTCTTTCTGAGACGTCTATAGCGAACATGAACGCTCGGCGACAAGTTGTCGAATGGCACGTGTTGAAGCATGAATGGGGATGTTTCAGACTGGCCGGAAGTTTACAAAATATACGCGCGTGCGCATTAATCATAAGGAGACTTTTCAGCACCAGGAGCGCTCAGACCATCACACCGGAATATATGTGCCGATCAAGTGACTTTTACCGGCCATGTTAGTGCTTGCGCTAGCGTTAGCACTGTGCTAGCATGTTGCTGCTGTGTTACTGGTGCGTCTCAGTGAATTTTACTGGCAAGTTTTTTTTTTTTTTTTTTACCCTGTCAGTGCCGCGCTCGTGTTAGTGCCGTGCTAGCATTAGCACTGCGCTAGCCTTAGGTTAGCTAGTGTTAAACTCTTTCTGTGTACCGTCTTTCTTTGCAAATATCTCCTCTTTCAATTTGGGCACTTGCGGTTTTTACACAGCTGCGGCGTATGTATGTACCAAATGGTATTTCCTTTCTAAATGTACTCGATGAGGCTTATAACCAGGTGCACTCTGTAGGCCGGGAATTACGGTAATAACATTGCTGCTGACTTATAATCACCAAAGAAAGTTCAAGCGTCAGCGTTTCAGGTGGTGGGTGCACGACATCCTTTTAAAACAGGAAGTGCGTGCACCCTTCAGGTGCAACAACAAACAGGAGACAGCCAGCATGTTGGGAAACGTGGTAGCCGCGTGTTAAAAGTCCAAAGGTCCCGCCTGATGCTGAGGTTGCCGCACGCTGCCCTGAAAAATCTGTTAGCATTTTTCCCCTCCCTGATACTCCCTTCTCCGCTCTGTCATTTTGATTTCACATTCCTATATTTATTTGCCATCTGCATGTACGAGCAACCCCCTGCATATGGAACAACCTGCTACGGGTGCATTGAAAGTCCAACTCCAGGAAAGTGTGATTAGTGCAATTAGGACCATGTCTGAATATTTGGGCCTGCTGTGTTCAGGCCAAGGCCTAATGTGATGGCCATGCTCATGTGGAATTTCAGCCAAATGAAAGAAAAAAAAAATAAAAAGTAAGTCACGGAGTAATTCCGTCAGTGTTATTTCATGCGTTGGGCTGCCAAAGCACACAACCTGTTGGGAGGAAGGGGTCCCTCAGGGAGGTTTCACAGTGTTGTGGCCTTTTACTAATTTGCAGCCATTGTTTAGTTTAAAAAAAAAAAAAAAAAGCGCAGCGCCAGTTAGAAGCCGACTACAGCTGACTTACAGGAGAACCGCTAGCCAGCTCTTCCTTTATGAGAGCAGAAGCTAATTAGAAGCATGTGTGTGACTCAGTATGGAATTCCTCATTTTTCCTAAGAACGGGAAGGAGCAGAATGTGAGCAGTGTTGTTATGTGGCCCCAACGTTGTGTGCAGTGTGTGTGATAACGTCGATAAGATTGTCCTTTTAAGGTTACATATTGCCACACTGTGATGTCACATAAAGGCATTGTTTAGCAACACTTCATATAAGAACAAGTCTGGTATGGTTGTGCAATGACAGCATGAAAATGCCATCTACAAGAAGCATGTTTCCATTTTAGTATCTCGTAGAGTGAATTTTAGTGCAGCTAATCACCGAATAGAAAGAGTAGCGAGCTTTGGCGCAAGGTACTTTGTACACAGCTTGTGGTATTCCACTATTTATTATAATGTCTTATTTATGTTACCTTTATTTGCTTTACTTTTATATTTTTCTGCTCTTCCCCGCACCCGAAACTGACCTTTGCTTTATTTATGATACACACACATACATATTTATTGGCGTAGTGACACTTTTTGACGCCGATTAATAAACATTTATTCCGTTTGGTGGCTCCTCAGGGACAGAAAGGAAGTGTACCTGGGTGACGACAACGCCCTGACTCTGACTTTCAACGCCAGGAATGAGGGCGAGGGGGGCGCATACGAGGCAGAGCTCTATGTGGTCTTGCCACCCGAGGCCGACTATAGTGGCATCGCCCGCAATAACGAGGTGAGCACAGCTGCTATTTTCAATAAAAAGGAAAAGCACTTCCAGGAATTTCTGTGGATATGCCCACACTTTTCCCTCCACGATCTGCCAGCAGAGTTTAACCCAGCTGACCTGCAGCTATGACACCGAGAACCAGACCCGATACCTCAGCTGTGATCTGGGAAACCCCATGAAGTCTGGCACCAGTGTAAGGGCAGATGCTTATTTTAAAATAATAAAAAGTTTTCTAGTTTTCTAGACTGGTCATCGGCCAATTACAGAACACACATATACTGTACAAGCATTCATACTCATGTTCACACCGAAGGACAATTTAGAGTTTTCACATAATTCAAATGAATATTTTTCAAATGTAGGAGAAACTAGAGTACCTGGGAAAAACTTCACTCAGGGAGGCTGTGCCTAAGGACCTTAGAACCGTAATGAAGACACGCTAATCACTCGTCCAGAGTGTTACATGATCCGAACTTTCATCATCATAAATTAACCACTGATGATGATTCTGAGTTGCTTACGTCTGAAACCTTTGGACCATATTTTCTTTCAAATTTTAGACCGAATTTGGATGTATAAAAATGCCAAACAGCTTGCCTTCCGTGGGGCTGCAGAAGAGATTCAACCTCTTCCAGAATTTCAAATTTTTTATTTTATCTTTTAGCTGGAGATGACACAAGGATCAAGAGACGTTGTGTTATGACATTATCATTTTTCTCAATACGGGCGTATCCAATCTTCTCCAAGAATTGTCGATTACGACGATGTCTATTATGCTAGAATTTGCCTGGTTCGTTTAGCTCAGGGATGACTTTTTTTTCTTCCAAAATAAAAACACAGTGACAAGGCATAGGATTTAAATTTTAATATTCCTAACTCACATTAATTGGATACTCTAAATTGCCCCTAGGTGTGATTGTGAGTGTGGCTGTTTGTCTCTGTGTGTCCCGCGATTGCCTGGCAACCAGTTCAGGGTGTACCCCGCCTCCTGCCCGTTGACGGCTGGGATAGGCTCCAGCACCCCTGCGACCCTTGTGAGGATAAGCGGCTAAGAAAATGGATGGATGGATTCCTAACTCAGTCTTGTGCCTCTGCTGTGGGGCTATACGCTCAACAAATAATTCACTGCAACTCAACTTACTCTTTTAGGCTTAGCCCAGCAAAGGGTTAATGAACGCTGTTGTGTATCCACAGTCAGATGCTCTGTTCTGTTAGCTTGTTGTGAAGTTGTTTTTTTTTTTTTTTTTGGAGCTGTGGTTTCATGGTGTTGAAGATGAATGTTCTCTGCAGCTTTGGGCAGGTCTTCGCTTCACGGTGCCTCGGCTGAAAGATACGCACAAAACCATCCAGTTTGAGCTGCAGATTCGCAGGTATTTGACCAATAGCTGAAGCCCAAAATCTGTCCGTCTGGTCCTGATGTCACTTTTGCGCAATCTCTTTCTTGGCGCCTGTAGCAAGAATGAGAACAACTCCCACAGCGAGTTGGTACCTTACAAGTTGGAGGTGGTTGTCCAGGCTGAGGTCATCCTGCAAGGGTGAGGAGTCCCTGGGCCTCAAGAAAGTTTTTGGTGCCTCGCCAAATATGTTCTCACTCTCAACTTCTCTTGCTCTATATTTCCGTTTTTTTATTTTTTTTTTTTAAGGGTGTCTCGCCCAGATAAGGTTTTCTTTCCACCGCCCAACTGGAAGGTGACCAAGAATTACGAAGCGGAGCAGGAAGTTGGACCGACAGTGGAACACATCTACGAGGTGTGTGGCTCTTTTCCTCCTCCCACCTCCTTGTGACACATCCAAACAAGACTGCCATCTGTCTCATACTTTCCTTTACTTTTAAACCTTGTCCCGATTATAAGAGCTAAGAGACACGAGACTTATTAAATACACGTCAGGTTCGCTATTTTTCGAGGCAGATATATTGGATTTTACTAGGTGTGTCAGAAAGGTTCCAATACTGGTGTGACAAGTGTACAGGTGCAAGATTTCATCTTCAAAATACCGTAATATCCGGCCTACAGAGCGCACCTGGTTATTAGCCTCACTCAGTACATTTGTAAGGGAAATACCATTTGGTACATCCATAAGCAATTCGTATTGCTAAGTCGCAGATTGATGGTTTTCTACAGAAGTCTGCATCTTTTGAGGTTTAGAAACAATTTGATGTATCTTGTCTAATTTGTTGGTAACAATACATTCATTGTTGTGGTTGTTGTACAACTGTAGTGCGTCATAATCGGAATCAGAATTTTACAGCTGCGGGACAGACCCATTGGTTTTACATTTGATGATCTGCTTTGTTTAAAATATGCAATACAAATTTGAAGGTCAGATGAACCGCACCACCGTGACCAGCACATTTCACTTCAGTGTATGTTGATCTGGTCAACCTCAAAACGAACAGTTTTGGTTTGCTCTTTGTTTATCGAGGGATTTGTGGGATTGCTAAAAAAAAAAACGAAAACATATGGAGGTAGGCTATGAAAATGTTCTGTGCAAAAGTCTTACTGCGTTTAGATTTATTGTATTATTAACGTTATGTCGACAACATTAAATTCTTTCAGTCTTTTCCCGTTAGATTACTACCAGAATTATCCACCACGATCATCATCATCAAAACTAAGTGCCCAAGACTTGAAAACAGTCTTGTATTCCCAATTCAAATTCTTTTGATCCTGTTGCTGACACTGCATTGGGATGTTGTTTTCCAGTTGGTTAACAATGGACCCAGCCGGATCAGCCACACCCTGCTGGAGCTGCGCTGCCCCCTTGCCGCCCAGGGCCACGGTCTGCTTTACCCGCTGGAGTTCTCCGTCGAGGGCCCCGTCAACTGCACGTCCGGCAGCACCATGAACCACCTCCAACTTAGAGTGAGTGGGAACTGCACAAAATGCACATTTGCTCAGATTCTGACCTCTCAGGGAATTGTGCAATTTTTCGAGACCTCCCACTGATTGCCGGCTGCATGTGTGATTAACTGTCCACCACCCCCAGCCCCACCCGGGACGGTCACCCCACCAGCGCTTTTATGAACCACCTCCGTGACAGTAAACTTACTCATCTCTGGCAGCCCGTGGCGTGCCCCCTCCCTTCATTAGCATGCTATGAGGGAGTTGTTTGTGTTTACAGATGTTGGGAAGAGCTCATCTGTGTCCTCTTTTGGGAATTGGCAGAGCCGGCTGCGCTCTCGTGCATCTGATTAATGACACCCTGACATCGGGGCCTCAAAATGGGAGAAAAGGGTGTTCTCAGCTCACTGTGGCGAATGTGTAACGCTTTTCGCTCCCTTGCAGCTCCAACACACGTCAACGGAGCCGCCACATCTGGCCGTGAAGCCCCGCGAGCACCGCGTGGAACGGCGGGACGCCCACAGGAGCCCCCTTGCGCACTTGGCGAACCTGGTAAAATGGCCTTCTTTTCTCTCAATTGCACGCGTGTGAGAGGCGTTCACATTGATGGGCTCGTCGTACTAAAGGAAACTTGATGCATTTTTTCCACATTTGAAAGTCGTTAAGTGTCTGAGCGATGGTTTCATACAATGCCCCAAGGATTAAGAATTGCATAAGATTAGGGGACGTCGTCAATCATTGCCAACTTGTAGGCCTGTGAAGCTCTTCCAGACTCTTTTGTGACCAAGGGCTGCACAAATAAACTTGACTTGATGTGTGACATTATTCATTACATGCATTGTACATTATTAATAATGCACTTTACACATCATATTTCTCATCAGAGCCACCGCATACCACATACTCCACATACTGCTGGGCCAGGGGTGCAAAAAGGGAAGTATTGTAGGATCTGTGCTGTTGTCATAACTAATAATAACTTGCTGGAGTGGGTGGGGTGGGTGGGGGGGGGGGTCCCATCACATATAGTTTTGCGTGCATACTGGCACCATTGATAGTCCAGCTGCATGTCTCCGTGTGTGGAAAGTGGCCTCCAGTAAAGACGTCTTTTGTGTGTGTGCGTGCGTAGACTGACGGTCTGTACTTCGCTTGTCCGCCAAGTAGACACACAATGTCACGGCACAACGTACTTGTTTAGCAAAATATTATAATAATATAGAGTTTTGAAATGATGTGTCCTCTTTGAGGGGTTGACACCTGAATTTCAGCAATGGCCAAACAATTAAAGACATTTTTAGTTTACTAGTTTGTGTTAAGTAATCATCATCTTCGTCGTTTCCTTTCGGCTTGTCTTGTTAGGGGTCGCCACAGCGTGTCATCTTTTTTCATCTAATCTCGTGCATCTTCCTCTCTAACACCCGCTGTCCTCATGTCTTCCCTCACAACATCCATCGACATTTTCTTTGGTCTTCCTCTCACTGGTTTGCCTGGCAGCTCCATCCTCAGACTCTCTCAAATCTGAACATCTCCCAACCATCGAAGTCTGCTCTCTCTAACCTTGTCTCCAAAACTTCCAACTTTGGCTGTCCTTCTAATGAGCTCATTTCCAATCCTATCCAACCTGCTCACTCAGAGCGAGAACCTCAACATCTTCATTTCTACCACCTCCAGTTCTGACTGATATGATCGTTGTCATCAGCAACTGCACCGACTTTAGGTTCAATGTCAAATCAAATTGACTCGGATTCTTCCTCTGAGACATGAAAACAGTGCCAGAAAATATTTGATACTGTATTTGATATTCCTTGTAGAACCTCAGTTTGTAATAAAAATCCATTGCAAATCTTGGTTCTCCATCAGTGTAGAATTCTAACAAAAAACATGTCTGGGTGATGGCATCCCAACACCGTTTTTGCTTTATTGCATTCAAGAATCAGTGACAGCCCAAAAGGGGGGGCTCACATTCATTGGCAAACAACTGCCTCATCTCCTGCTGTCTGCAGCGTCATCTCTCGACCTTCTCATCCTGACCGCAGAAATCCACAAATGAGGACGTGTCGGACTTGGCACCGGGCAACTCTCGTGCCCTTCCCGCAGATCTTTTTTTTTTTTTTTTTTTTTTTTAAAAGGTTTTGAGGAGGTTTTAGCAGGAGGACGGCCTGATTTCCTTGATAAGTCTGTCTCATTTTGGGTCTCCTATTGCTGTGTTTTACCCTTGTAGGCTTCGTATGTGAACCAAAGAGCTCCCGCAGGAAACCCACTGAAGCCTTTGCCGTCTGGGGGTGGTCTGCCTCCATTGCTTGGGGCCCACGTGGTGGGCACACTAAAGCCTCTTTGTGGGAGTGTCGTTAGACAATCGCGAGGGAAAAATAGCAGTTAGGCAATATTGTGTAGTTTTTTTTTTTTACAGTCAGATGACATTCCTTCCAATCTAATTTGAAGCAGGTGTGGATCAGGGTTATTAACGTTGGACTCTTTTGTGTTTATTTGACCTGCGCCACCCATTTGTTTTTACTTGTATGATTAACATTTTTACTGTAAGTACTTTCCCCTTCGTGTGTCCTTCACCTGTCATCTACGACTGGCAGACAGAACAATTTTGTAAGTGGCCTTGAATTTACAGCGCAACATATTTGGTGAAGCAAAATGAATTCCACGATGCTAGTTGACAGCTGAGTGACGCGGTGAGATTCGGAAAAAATAGATATAGAAACCTCTTCCAGGCTAAAAAGTTTTATTGTTGAACCTTTTTCCCCCCTTTTTAGTACATTCAATGTGCAACTGTAAAACAAGTTACAAGGATTCACTGTTAAATGGTGAGACTTTATCTTGAACTTTAATGGCAAAGGTGGTGATAAGTCACACAGGCAGCAGTTTTAAAACGTATTGAATAATCAAAAAACTGTAAACAGAAATCTGCTGACTTGACTCGTGTCTTTTTCTTTTTCTCACCCGCTGTTCATGCTGCCCCTGACTTTAAATGCGCACTTTTCCATAATGCCAAAATGTACAAAATCAGGACAGTATCGGGACTTTTGAATTTAGAAATTCTACTACTGGCGTGGCATGAATATTATAGTGTATGAATTATTGCAGATCTGTGTGAATGGTCTTCAAAAATACACGTTTGAAGTGCAATGAAACGCTTGTGATCATCATGCGTCTCCTGTATTTTGTGTAGTCTTGTTCCAATGTGGACTGCTGGGGCCTGCAGTGCCAAGTGGGCCTCCTGGAGAAGGGGACCACGGCCATCCTCAAAGTGCGCTCCCGCGTCTGGGCGGAGACCTTCATGGAGGTTTGTGAAGCTTTTCGCTAATCTCAAAGATCAACCCTCCTGCAGGAAATTGAATGCAGTTATTCATTCAAAACATCCTCAAAGGAATTTTGACAAGGTTCCGTATTAGTTCTGCATCAGTTTTTCTCAGCAGAACAAAACTAAGAAAGGAGATCAGATGTGGGCGGATAATTGTGGTTAGAAGTCTTCTTCTTTTTCTTTTCCTTTCAGCTTTTCCCATTAGGGGTCGCCACAGGATGTCATCTCAGATGAATACATATTTGCTTGGCACAGTTTTATGCTGGATGCCCCTCCTGACGCAACCCCTCTGCGTTTTAATTGTGGTTAGCAGTAAAATAGTTAATTTAATTATAAAGCTATATGTCATTGTAATCCTTAACATTAAAATGTGAGAAGAAAAATGAGAAAATGTGAAATGAAATGACAGCTGCTGCTGGAAACTACAATTTTATTTGCCTTTGAAAGGTAAATACATTTGCATGCTACTGTAATCTCCAACATGACATATATTTCCAAACACCTTCAAGTTTGTTTGAAATTTTGTGGAGGTTAGACTCACAGTTGCAATTTGAACACATAAAAGAACACATTTTGAACATTTATCCTTACAAATCGAAACTTTCTCATGTTAAGCAATTCTCTCTAAACTGTATAAATATGTGTAAAGCAAGAAACCCTTTATATATATATATATATTCCTATTTCATCACATTTTGCTATCAGCTAATGGTATAAACAACAAATACTGTATATAGTTCATTCCTAATTAATTATCTTTGGTTTCAATCCCCCCACCCCGTTTTTTTTTTTTTAAGAGGAAAGATCCAAAGGCCCAGCTGATGCATTCATTCATAAATGTAATCAGATGTCATGATCAATATTACTGTGAGAGAGAAATTGTAGTTGCACTACTACTAGATTTTCATCAGGGTAACTTATAATTGTAACAGATATTTACAAAGTAATGTTCCCGACACTGGATGGCATGTATCGTTACAAGTTCATTTTTCTTCAGAAAATCTTCTCTTGGATTTATTGAATATAGTCGTGTAGTAATGTGTATGAGAGCATTTCCAGTAATGCAGTGTGTGAGAGGTCATCCTAAATTATGTCCTTGGCGGCCTGACGGACAACAATGTGTTGAATCGAACACCCACGCACGATGCATCATGGGATAGCGCAGAGGGATTTGGGGGTTTGACCTTGCCTCTGTCCCCACCTAGCGTGAGACGGCCGAATTACATGCATGTGACGTTTCCCTTTCAGCGAGCATACAAGCAATATGTGCTGGAGTGCCTGGCCAAATACAGTGTGAAGACCATGCCGTACGCCATCCTGCCCAAACACACACCCAGTGGATACAAAAAGGTATTTAACATGTTTATTTGCCAGTGGAAGTCCGCTTGCCTGCTCATGACAACATAGCAATGCGACACGATGTATTCTGCATACATTTCAAATGTCACCGACCACAATGAAACTCGTCACCTCTCTTTAGAAATTTAAGGTAATGGACAAAAATGCCAAGACGGTGGCAACACTGCGAAGTCATCAGAAAACCTCTTTTGAAATGTCTGAATAATTCTGTACCATCATTATTTTAATCTGAATTTGGATGCAAATCGGAAGGCGGCAAAGTTGATCACTAGACGTATGCTAGCGGATTAGTAAAGTCATAAGGGCAATACAATTGAAATTATTAACAGTAAGTGGGGCGGAATGGTGGGTCAGCCTCACAGTTCTGAGGACCGGGTTCAATCCTGGCCCCGCCTGTGTGGAGTTTGCATGTTCTCCCCATGCCTGCGTGGCTTTTCTCCGGGCACTCCGGTTTCCTCCCACATCCCAAACACATGCAACAATAATTGGACACGCTAAATTGCCCCTAGGTCTGATTGTGAGTGCGACTGTTGTCTGTCTCTATGTGCCCTGCGATTGGCTGGCGACCAGTTCAGGGTGTACCCCGCCTCCTGCCGGTTGACAGCTGGGCTAGGCTCCAGCACTCGCCGCGACCCTCCTGAGGATAAGCGGCAAAGAAAATGGATGGATGGAACAGTGAGTGGGACGGTGACGGAACATGCCTTCTCGTGCCGTGAGATTAATGTAAACGTTCACTCCCATCCGGGCTGTTTCCTGTTGGGACCTTCAAAATGCGTTGGGAAACTTTTATTAGACATTAAGTGAACAACAACAAATCATTTAAAAAAATAGGTCTCCTCCAACTCCATGATTGTAATTCCACATCACCTCAGGAACGCAACTTTCTTATATGTAACCAAAGTCTAACATAGATCAGTTCTTGTACAGCCTCGGTTTATTTGGATGATTCCCAGCAAAGAAATACACGAATTGTACTGTTGTGGTCTTCAGGTGGTGACCCCAGTGGTGTGGAACAAGCCCGACATTGAAAACTCGGTCCCGCTGTGGATCATCATCTTGGCTATTCTGGCTGGTTTGCTGCTTCTGGCCTTGCTCATCTTTGTGCTGTACAAGGTCAGTGATCCTGTCGAGGAAAAGTTCTGCAAGAGCTAATTCAAGCTGTGTCGCGACTGAGGTGTTGCACCATGTCGTTCTGCAGTTCGGCTTCTTCAAGAGGTCCCTCCCGTACGGCACTGCCATGGAGAAAGCCCAACTCAAACCACAGGCTGCCTCGGAGGCCTGAGCGGCCCACGCGAGGCACCCGCGAGCAGAACCACAGAACCGGGCCACACGATTGCAAGGGAGACCCACGACGGAGGAAGGCCGAGCAGCAAAGAAACGAGACCACTGGAACTACTGGACTTGGCAGAAGAAAATTCCTGAAATACTCCCAACCAAATGAATGTTTTTTTTTTTTTAATTTATATTTGTAGGCAGATTGGTTAGCAAAATAGATGATTAAGATGACTTCTTATGTAGTTTATGGGGCTGACCTGTCCGGGATGCTCCCAGTATCGCCCCCAAATGCATGCTGAGAAAAGTCTCCAGCATCCAGAACAGGTTAAGCGGGTATAGAAAACCGCCGGGATGGACGCGTCCAGTCGGTCCACGGCGACGATCTCTCTGCCTCAGGTCGGAGGACGGTGCTGCATTGAGTTGTTTTTGCACTCAAAGAAAATCTACTGATTCACTTCCAATGATGCCAAAGACTGACTTTTGCGCTCCTCGCGAGTTCACAAGTTCCCTGCTACTGATACGATTTGCCTGTTCACCAGAACCTCTGAATAGCTCGGGACGGGACTGGAACTGGACGAACTTGAAGCCCTGCTTTCAACGTTCCATCGGAGAACATTTTTCTACTCTGTAAAGTCACGATGCCTCGAACCAAAGCCCTAAAACCCGACAATCAGCAGTTTTGTAGCCGAGACGGAGGCTTCGTGTCTGGGGCAGGCGTCGCTGTTAAGCGAATGTGAAGGAGCCCACTTTCAGCTTGGTGTTACTGTGACATGATCTATTTATGACCCTTTTGACTTCAGAAAGAGGGAAAAAAAAATCATCCCACTACCAAAAGACTGCAGGACTGAACTTGATCAAGACAAATGTTAAGAGTTTTTCGTTCCATTTTAGTATTGTTCTTGGAATTTTACATGCAAATACTTTCTGACTTTTGGGTGTGCTTGAGGACATGCATTTGTGTGAATGGCATATTTATGAATGTTTGTTTTATCGTATGAACCCCTCCACTGTTCCTACCGGTAAGTCCTGGTTAGGCCCCCCCCCCCCCAGCCCCGGCCCGTCTAGGGACCTGGAGAACGTTTGCGTCACCTTTCCACCCTGACGGCAAACATGTTGCCATCATCCAGATTTGATCATGACAGTTGTTAGCATGTGATGACACAATCACAATCCAGGCCTATTTTTGACTGATTGGCATTGACACTAACTTTGAAGAAATTGGGATTGCGCATCAACAATAGTGATGATAATATATATATATATATAAAATGTTCTGATTATGATAACCTTTATTAGTTCCACAATGGGGACATTTCTAGTGTCTTAGCATCAAATTTGGATACGAGAAATAACAAATGAGGGTGCGAGTTGCATATGACCGTAGATGAAGTGGCATTGTGGTACTGTCAAAAGGTTCCATGCATCATTATGTCATCATCAATGCGGAAATATCGCGACACTATTGTCCTTGATGTAGGAATTTAACAATACCGTCATCATTAATATCATATTGCCATCAATGTACAGGTATCATTGATGAAGTATTGCAATACGATAGCCGTAATGATCATGATATCGTCATGATCAGAGTCTGTACATGTCGTGATACTTTCATCATTGATGTAGAAATATTGCGATATTGGCATTACATTATTGATATGACGGTATCATCAGTTTATTGTCATGATGGTCCGTTCATCATTTGTGTAGTGGTATTGTGATACTGTCATTATCGATAGTAGCAGTATCCACACAGCCATTGATGAAAAGCGGTATAATAATGCTATTATTATGGATCGAGAAGTATTGGAAATATATTCCATTGATGTAAATTGTGGTGCTGGGATTGGGTGGCGACCACTCCAGGGTGTAACACGCCTCTCGCCCAAACAGTTGGGAAAATTGATGGAGGGCTAGGTTGTGATAATATTGCCATTATGGTCCAAGTACTGTATTATCAAATCAGCGTAACATAGTAGTAACATGATAGTACTGTCATGTCATCATCGAACTAAAGCAATACTTGTCATTGATGTAGAAATATTGCCATGCTATTGTCGCCAATGGAAAAGTATTGCGATACTATTGCTGTTGATGTGAAAGTATTACTATACTATTGTGGCCATCCAAGTGTCATGCTATCGTCATCAGCGTGCAAGAATTGCAAGAGCATTGTTGGAGAAGATTGTCGTTGATGTAGTGGTACCCTGATACTGAACGAGAACTATTGTGTTACTGTTGCCACTGATGGAGAAGTATCAGAATATTATTGTCAACAGGATTCAAATGTCACCATAAGGTTGTCAATTTAGTAGTATCGCAATACTACTGCCATCCGATATAGAAATACAGTATTGTGATGCAATTGTTATTCTGGTCATATCGTCAAAGGCGGCCAACCAGGCACTGGGAGCTAAATGTTTAGATGTGCAATATTTATATTCATTCTTTTTTTTGGGTCTAATTGTGACAAGCCAGAGCTTTGTTGTGCGATCTACAAATAAGTGTCGTTTGCGATGAGCACATATTTCACCGTTGCCGATTTCACGCTTTGAAATGGATTAGCCACCACTTTGTTGCACGGACGCGGAACAAAAACCTGACATGATGGATGAATAATGCGCTGTATGGTTGCATCTGTTTTCCCTCATTAAACACCCCCCCCCCTCACCCATAGCCCCCCCACCAACACACACACATAGTGATTTAATGTATGTCAAGTGGGCTACAAAACCTTTCCTAATGTCAAGCCATTATTTAAAAGGACCTCCTTAGTCTTCTGTGGTTACATCACATGAACGCACTGCTCCTCTCACCCCGCTATTATTATAATTATGTTTTTGATTTTTGGCATGTTCCAACCTTGTTTTTGTCTCTTCCAAAAAGACGTTGTGTATATTTATGACTAGGAGAGTATATCTGAATCCAATTGGCGACTTGTGAATTTTTTTTCACCCCATATTGGGGATTTTTTTTTATTTTTATTTTTTTTGCTGAAGGGGCTTGGGGGGGCATCTTTGAAGGTCAATTTGTTCCTGCTCCGATTTAAGGTTTTTACATTTCTATCTTGTATGATTTATATTTTAAATAAACTATTTCCATATTTAACAATCCCCCGCTGTGGTTTCATTGATTACACCTTGCTGTGAAAATAATTTATTAAAATATCCATATACAGTGCAGATACTGACTTAAAAACATTTGTGCATAAGCAACTGACCGACTAAAAGGCTCAACCTGTTCCTTCGGCATTTTGTGAAATTGTGACTGCAGTGGAAGTGAAGCTGTAAAGAGTAAAGAACAGAAACACGCCACAGTGTCTTTGAAGGTCTTGTCCGTTTCATTGCAATACAGCAATTAGTAATCTTCTCTTCCTTGAACAAGTCTCCATGGCAACCAGTCCAGCAGGTCACGTTTACTTCAACAAGAGCTGAGTATTTGTTCGCAGAGTCCACCAGTTTTTTTGTTTTTTTTTCGTGTGTAGCAATGAGTGCTAACATTCTATTGTCCTCGATAGCTGCGTTAACTTGCGTTGGCTGTCGATCACGTTCAGGTTCTGAATGTACTGTCTGATGTTGCTGGGACTCCGCAGAGGGAGGGCGTGGTCCGAGTCTGGAAGGATAGACAGCGATGAAACATGAAAATCGTTTTATAATAAAAGCTCTGAGCTTTGATGAACGCTTCTTCAATGAAGTTAGCATTCATGTTTTTGGAATGTGAGAGGAATCCAGAGTACCCGGAGAAACCCACGCAAGTGTGGGGAAAAACATACAGACCCCCACACAGGAGGGTTGAGATTCGAACTTGGGACAATAAGAAAGAAGCTTTAAAAAAAAAAAAAAAAAAAAAAAGAGTTCCGTTGCCACACAAACTTACATGTAGATATGCGAGTAGCGGGGCCTTCCAGAAACATTCGATCGGCCAACCCTCGCTGGGGCGACGAAGGCACTGAACAGGGAGTGGAAACGTGTTAGTCGATTTCACTGAGGATGTTTGGACCGTTCGGTAGTGTGTCCCAATGGGTTGTTTTCACCTGACGTCAACCGTTGTGCTGCCTCGAACGGCGGCCATTTTTTATCCTTGAGCTCCGTTATTCATACACGCGCGAGGTGGACGACATGTTTCTAACTGCATTTATTGAAGACGCGATCGACAGCACATCAAGCCCAGACTGACTATTAGGCTACCTGGCATACGCATATCATCGGACTCGGGACTGCGTCACAAAGGCGCAGTATTGTGACCTTGATCTTTTACTCTATAAGACAGAAATCACGAAGGAGGAGCACTTACCTGTATGCTAACACAGAAAACGAAAGGCGGTGGAATATTATTTTCTTTTAATACCGAGGCAAACTCCATTTATTCAATTTTTTTCAAAAAGTAAAACCTGTATATTAGTTCACCACAAGCAAAGTGAAATGTTCATTATTCGTTTAAAATTTGATGACAATGGCAGAAAGACAAAAGAATAATCAAATCAAGTATTTCACCAAATTCTCAAATCTTTCAAGTGACTAACAAAGAAACGATCTTAACTGTCATGTTGGCCTTCTGAAAAGAGTATCGATTAAGCTTGTAAGCTTAGCTCGGCGACATATCACCACGATGGAGGTTGAGACCGGGCAGCGTGATAGCAGCGTCGGGCAATCGTCCACAAAGCCAAGTCTCCGTGAAGCACGGAGCCACAGAACGTCAAAAGTCTTAGTCCCCGCTTACGCAGCCGGACTTGTGTACCGGATCGCGAGGTTTGAAGAGCGCGCCGAAGAGCAACTCTGGAAAAAGCTTCATCA
Source organism: Syngnathoides biaculeatus (assembly GCF_019802595.1). Lineage (NCBI taxonomy): Eukaryota > Metazoa > Chordata > Actinopteri > Syngnathiformes > Syngnathidae > Syngnathoides > Syngnathoides biaculeatus. Next base: position 19,303,650 of record NC_084641.1, read on the forward strand.
AATTGGCGAGAGTTGTCGAAGAAAAGTCAGAAGAAAAGTCAAGAAGGCGCTCTGATAGTTAGCAAGTCCTCTCTTGTGTACTTGAGTCCCGAAACGCCCGTGAAACACAAAAACACAAACAGTAACCGAGAGCATTCCACAGGCGACTACACTGGTAGGCGTTAGGTAGGGAGGTTAAATGGCGGCGCGCAGTGGTGTGTGGCTCATACAGCAAAAAATGTGACGTCGGTGAAAACAACCCATACTTTTCCGCATTTGAGAAAGGTCGCCCTTTCGCGGTTTGCCCACTCACCGTAAGGCTGCCTCCGGCAAACTCGCACCGTTTTCACAGTCTTGGCAATCATACGCTTGAGGCCGGAGAACAGTTAGGTTAGAAACGAGTGGCACAGAGCTCAACGTCCAGCGTTCGTTCAGAAACTCAGTAAGCATGAGTCTGGCTTACCATCTTCTCAAAATTGACCAGACGGTCCACTAGGTTGGGGTTTCCCTCGTGAATGAACGTCATGTCTGAAAGACAACGTCCAGTCATCTTCTCCAGTAAGGTGGTGCCACGCTCTGCACTGATGCAAACTGCTGGTGACCTGCGTTTACCTTTGAGTATGAGAGGCATGAAGGGGATGTAAGGGGGGCTGAGCTTGGCCACAGCCAGCCTGTAAGCGCGATGGTTCCGAGATGGATCCTGGCACAAGAAGGCAGACAGCATATTTGCATTCAGGGCAGCGGACAGCGGATGGCGCACTTTTTCTCCAGTTGTACATTCAAAGCAGACGGTGACAAATTTTCCAAAAACCTAAAAGTCATGCTCTCATGACATATCTGTGATCTGCTTTTCTCCAAATACATTTTCATCTTATAATTCAACTTGTCTCAGAACATGACAAAGATCTTGGGAAATCTGATTTTGCAAAGGAGGCAGCACAGTGTGTGACTGGTTAGGCCGCCTGGCTCACAGTTCTGAGGACCGAGGTTCAAATCCTGGCCCCGCCTGTGTGGAGTTTGCACGTTCTCCCCGTGCCTGCGTGGCTTTTCTCCGGGCACCCCGGCTTCCTTCCACATTCCCTAAACATGTCGGGATTTGAACCCCGGCCCTCAGAACTGTGAGGCCAACACTCTACAGCTCCGCCACCATGCCGCCTATTAAGATCCATGGGAAGTGTAAATTGTGTATAAATATAAATAACAATGTGTTACTTCCCATATAAAAATGCGACTGCACAGGCTCAAGATATTTTTAGTCAGACTTACCATCAGCCTCTCGTAGGCACAATAAATTCTTTTCGTTTTACCGGATATTCTCTGCAAAAAGGAAAAAAAAGAAAGAAAGAAAGGATGGCGAATAATGAGGAATAATTGTGATAATTTTGCATACTCTTAGACACACATCATCAAGCAATGAGTCACCTCCCAGGTCTTGTAAAGCCGATGCACCGCGCTGTTGCTCAAACCGAACATCACGGCAAAGAAGGAATTAAGATTCTTCTGCTCCTTCAAACTGAAAAGCCACAAAATCTTTCGGCGCTCAACGCAAACATGAGGACATCAACTTTCGATCCTGTGAAGTCTGGTTTTGAGCGACAAGATTCTTACACTGCAGCGATCTTGATGAACTTTTTCAGCAGAATGGCCCGTTTGACGAGGTCTTCACAGAGGCAAAGCTCGCTCACCACCCAGAACTGAACCTCATTGAAGCGACGCACAAAGCGCTCCAGGTTGGCCGTCACGGCGCCCGGGAACTTTTGACGCCCGAATATGTAATAGACAAGCTCGGTCTGGAGGATGACAAACAGGAGGACATTATCAATATTATCATTAGTGTGATGACACAACATGGTGACAACATGTGTGTTCAGATTCTTTTAAGGAGCCAGAAGTGACAAGCAAGGCAACACTGCAGAATTCACAGTGCCCTAAAAAAGTATTGGCAAGTTTCTGAAATACATGCATCGTCCCCAACTTAATGCTTCAGATCAGGAGAAAAAAAAAATGTATGGTAAATATGAGACGAACATAACCCAAGTGAACTTCAAATGCAGCTTTTATCAGGTCACGTCATGTCATGTCATTACCCAAGCCGCTTATCCTCAGAAGGGTTGCGGGAAAGCTGGAGCCTATCCCAGCTAGCTTCGGGCAAACGGCGGACTACACTCTGAACCCGTCGCTAGTCAGTCATCGACACCATCACTGAGCGGGAATTGATCCCACACTGCCTGCACCGAAGGGAGGCGTGTGTACCACTATACCATCGGTGACTCCTTCTATAACTTGACTTAATTCATGAAGGAAAACAAAACTATTCAAAGTTATCTTTCCATGTGTGAAAAAAGTATTATATTTAGTATTTCTGGCCCGTTGACCATCTCAATCTGGCCCGCCAAAGATCGGTAGAGAATTGTACAAATCGTACCAAATGATATCATCTAAAAGCAACATTTTAAGTCCATTTGGGTTATAGGCGTCTGGTATTTATATTTGTTTGATGATCTTAAACACTGCAAACACACTAAGGCCGTGAGTGCTCCTTTTGACCACCGAGAGCAACATCAGACGGAAGCACTGCGGTCAGATCAGTGTCATCCACTGAAGTTACACAACTCATTAAAAGGTTCAGATTACATTCCCATCAGAACATTTTCAAGAACAATTTTGTGTTTTTGCAAACTTACACTGAAAATGTTAACAAAAAATACATTACAATACAAATACATACCAAGCCATCTATTAACTATAAATTTGAAATGTCATGTTTTTTTTTTACCCAAAATGATATCCCCGTCTGTTTTTCTTGGTGTAAAACTGAATTATTTTTTTGCAGAATATCTTTAGCAATGCATGTTGAAAGCTGAATGATGCTCCCAAACAGTTTTAGGGTTAATGTTATGTTGCCTCCTATATTTCAAATACAGAATTAGTTTTTTGGGCATTGTATCATCTGTGCTTTCATCCTCAATCAGTCTGTGCCAAGGTGGAATTTTAACATTATACACCATCTCATCTTGTACTTTCTACTTTGGCTTTAGACCAGACCTTTCTCACTCAAAAAAAGAGAAAATCTCATCCAGTTTCACCACTTTTTCTTCTATTATTCACAGACCCCCAGTGTTTGTAATTATGAGTGCACCGCTTTAAAATGGAGGGGGGGGGGGGTGTCAGGTAAACTAGGAAGTAACATCTGTTGCCCGGTGTGGCCCAGCAGCAGCTCTTTGTGAGAGGCAGTGTGCTGCCATATTTAAAAAAAAAAGAAAAAAGACGTCAGGCTGGAGTTCACTGCGCTGGATCTGTTTTCCTCTGTGCTGAGAGAGTGCGTGACAGGTGCGCAAATGCGCAGTTGCGCAGCTTAGAGGGAACATTGGTGGGGGGGGGCAATATAATTATTTATCCGTATCACTTAGCATTCTTCCCCACTGTGGCTCATTTAAAAAAAATACCCTTCACACCCGAAGACCTTTGCATGAATAATCTCGATAATGACCTCAACGTCTCTTTTATGGGCTTCAAGTGGAGATGACACATACTGTACATTTGTTTTGCAACTAACGCAAGCTGTTCACTGACTTCATGCATGGCGGTGAACAGTTCCCAGTCGTAGTTGGTGAGTTCACTGGCGATGTCCTTGGAGCACATGTGCTCAAGTGTGTTGGCGCTTCCTTGCTCAGGACCCTGCTGCACTTTCAGGGGCGTCTGAGTGAAGAGGGACAAAGCAAAGGTGAATGATGTGTTAAAAACGCACAAAGTGTCAGTCAAGTTGTGGGACTGGCGTCACAACGGACGTATTTCAGACCCAAACAGGTAAAAAGATCCCCCGCCATTTGCTGCGTTCAGTGACCGAGAAGAACCGAGCGCTGCAGCAGGACAACTTTTGGCTGCCTCACCGTGGCGGCGCACCTGCTCACAATGCCCTGAGGCGGAACATCTGACAGTTCCTGGCCCAGAAGAACACTGTCGTGCCAGACTTCCTTACTCACCCCACCAAGCTCTTCTCCTCTTTCCCCAAAGGTTTGAGGCATTCATTTTGTTTTCCAAAGCACAAGAAGAAGAATTTGTCATTCCATTCCATTCTACAAACCGCTTATCCTCACAAAGGTTGCAGGAGCGCTGGTGCAAATCCCAGCTAAATTCGGGCAAAAGGCAGACTTCATGCATTCATTGGAAACTCCAAATTGCTCTTAGGTGTGATTGTGAGTGCGACTGGCTGACAAACAGTTCAGGGTGTATCCCATGTCCTGCCCGTTGACAGCTGGGATAGGCGGCAGCACTCCCCACGACCCTCGTGATGATAACCGGCAAAGAAAATGGATGGATGGATGACGATGGAAGCGGTAGTCTCATTTTCTCACATTTTGTCATTCGGCAAATGAAAAGAACACTCCCTCCTCATACCGTACATTTATCTTTTCACGTTATATTTCATCTAACCACAAAAAGCGCCTGAGAACACGGATCAGACTGCAGTTTTTATGGCTTTTGCTCACAGATCAGCCTGCAAATTTTATAATCAAGAGTACAGCCTCATCTATGATCACACATGAATGCTGCTGATAATTGTGCTAATTCATTGCAGAGTACTTGCAAGGGCAAGCACAAGGAGAACATTCAAACGCTATGAGATTTGAGACCCTCAAGTATGAGGCGAAACGTACTTCTCCAAATATAGTTACATGCATACATTGTTATCAACGATACCCACTCATATCAGATCAGACATGGTTGACGTTGACCAGTAGCTTGTTATTGAGTCTCACTTAATTCAAATCAACTTAGCATTGGAACCACTTCCAAAGTATCCTCACCAGTTTTTCCACTTGGTCACTGGTGCAGAGGAAGAGTCTCTCATTGAGTCCGAGCCCGGTGAACACGGCAGTGGCATCCAATTTCAGCTCGGCAATTTCTGGAAGGGTTTCAAATGTTGGTCAAGTTTTTATATAGCGTTGAAAATTTGTTTTTTTTTTAAAATGCATCTCAGGAACAATTTGAGACTGGCACCTCCTGCCGAGTTCATCTTGAGCAGCACATGATCTCCGCCGGGTTTGACCAGTGACAGCATCACTTCCTGGACGGACGTGTTGACCGGCAGCATCAGCGTGAGAGCTTGGTGGTCTGGGGTGTAAATCTCGTACAACACTGCGTCGCAAAACATAACATTACTCAACTGGTACTTCAAGTGGCCGAGGCGACTTTTCCACACCGGAGGCCAAAACAAGCCCAGCTCAGCTTTGGAAATCCGGAATCTGTCTGATGAGATGGGAATGTTTTGGAGGCTCACCTTTATCCTGTGCTCTGATTGGCTGTATCCGTCCCACGGGCTCCTCACAATGAGGGAACCAGTCAAAGGAGGACTTCTGTTGAGGACATCAGAGAAACATAACAAAACCAGACAACCAATACAGACTCGAACGCAGCATTCTAGTGGAGCATCTAAGGTCAAACATCTAGTTCAGGATTCTGGAAAACCTCTGATTTGAAAATATATTCAGTGTAATTTCTCCTTTCAACACACAACTCTCCTGCGACTCTTGTGAGGATTAGCAGCTTGGAAAATGGATATGGACACTGGTGATGTACCTTTATACATGTTTGCTTGCTTTTTGGTACACTTTATGTCTATTTTGGATTGAAGAGGAAACTCCACCAGCCACCACTGATAGGCAGCTAGTTAGAAAGACAGACAGACAGACCCTGAATGATGACGCTTACCCTGCCCAATGAGTGGTATCCATTCTCCAACCTGGTGAACACGACAAAACACTGCGTTAGCTGCATTTCAAGTCTTGAGGAGTTATCCGATGTTTTAGGGTAACGTCATTACACTTTTGTTCTCCTTCTGTCCCGGAATTGATCTTTCAGCACGCCATACAAACGGATATTAGCTGCAATGTCCTCCTTCAGTTTCTGTTTGAGAGCACAGAAATGTACAGTACAGCCACATACTTTGAGAACAAAACAACACATTTTTCTGTTCCATCTTGCATGTAGTCTCATTGGGAGGGAAGGAGGTGGACACAATGCAGTGCGTTGACTGGTAAACAAAGATGGGTAACTTCCAGAATGGGAAGAAGACATCAACCGAAAGTGCAGGTTGTCATTGCCACACCTAGACACACTGCGTTAGAAAAACAAAGCACATCCCTGGCCCATGCCTCACCTCGAGAAAGCTCGAGACAATGGGGTCTTCCCTTAGTAGAAGACCATACAGGGCTACCCACTGGCCAATCAGCTTCACCACCTTCTGCTTGGTATTGAGAACGTAGGCAGCCTTCTCCTGCTCCGAACCGTCACAGAGCTCCGCCTGGTAGGTGCATCGGCAGTTAAGGAACATCAACTTCCAGGTTAAACATGGTTGACAAAGCCAAGAACGTAAAATTCAGTCTATTGAACAGACTGGTTTATTAGCCATAAACCCACAATTTGTTTTTTACACATAGACTAGACTGGCTTATAAACCACCACCTATCTATGCGTTACCCTGTAGTGTGACACTGGTAGAGTTGATTGACTGTCAAAAAGAGGTAGATTAAGGCTGAAGCTAAAAATCTAGCAGGTCTGTATCCTAAGAACAGAAAGAATACTGGTAGATACCCAAAAGTATCGTTACATGTTAGATTTTTTTCTGTTACAGATGCGCTTATGCTGAAGTAGTTGTTGTTTAACTGTTTAAAATGAGTGAAATAGAAATGCTCATTCCAATTATCCCATCTATGGCATTTCCCATTGTATGATAGCAATAAACTAGGTGACTTATGTTGGGCTCATGATAATGAAAGTGATGCTGCTGTACGTTGAAAGTACCTTGTGTAAAAAGTATACAGGCTGAGGCAAGAATTGCTTTTCATTTGGAGAACTAAACATGCACATTCAGGAAGGGCAGAATACATAACCTATAAATATGCCTGTATGTAACAAAACACCTGGAAACACCAAGAAGCAACAGCAAAGCGAAATTACTCTAATGCTACGACAAACATACTACATCGTGTTTTTGGCATGATGAGGGTGTGCTTACACTTGACCAGAGAAGATACGAATACCAATCCAGATATGTGCAGATTTAATCTAAAAATATCTGAACAGTTAACACTTCAACATTAACGTCGTTGAGAAAAAAACAAATGAAAACCTAACAGTGAGTTCAAGCGAAGCTAAGAATAGATTATAATATGATGATCCTTGGAACATGAAAATTCACCTCACATACTTTTTATGGTTAAGCCGCAGGGGTTAAAGCTGTACGGCAAATCTGCGGAGGAATGTGATGGGAATCGTATTCCATAATTGGAATTGAAAGATTTGGATGACGTTTGAATACCGTCGACTGAAGGATATTGATGCTGCAGTGCAGGACACAGTTGACTGGAGGGCATGAAGACTCGATGCGTAAGCAGAAAGTCGCTCACACACGTGTCTAGCGAGGAGAAGAAATAACAACAACTGTGTATCAACGCTCATGGGAAGGACAATTTTTCAACCAAAAAATTATAAAGATGAGACAACCTCTCACCGATTACGTCATTCCCATTGGAGTCTAACTTGACTGTTTCCAGGAGGTGTTCCAGGATCTTCTCCGGTGTTCCTGACATCACAGTGTACCTGCACACAACAAGAAAAAAACAAAATACTGCATATTGACATTTGCACAATACTACGTATGCAAGTAGTGATGCACCAATTTGAAAATTCTTGACCAAAACTGAAAAAGAGAAACCCAAGGCCACCGAAAAAGCGAAGGTATTATCAATCAAACTTAATTTGCAAGCACTTTTAATTTAAAAAAATGCAACACAAAGTGTTTTAAACTAATTAAAACTGAAAAATAAATCAGATCCGACCATTGTTTAATTGTAAAATTATGCCATTTTTTTAGTAAAACTGCATTTGTAGGTATAATTGTACAGCTGTCAATTTTTCGAAATTTCCTTTCAGAACAATTTTTCTGATTTTCCCTGTGTTTAATACTACTTTATGTAAAGAAGACTATCACGGGACAGGTATTGCAGCACATTGTGAAATCGGACAAAAAAAAAATCTGCATACTGTTCAATCTCACAACCCAATTATTACTCTACAATCATGAATAAATTGTGGCTTCAATATTTGTTATTTTCATGTACTGTATTTAATACAACAACCTTGGAATGGCAGAAGCATGAAGTTCTCAAATTCATAATATAATTTTTGTTTCAACTCGTCTTGTTTTGTTGATCCACTGGCAAATTACTCAACTGTACTTGGCAAATAAATATAATTTTTAATAATTTGATAATTTAAATTATAGATAATTTGGAAAGCAACTCCAAGTTGTCTATATGGATGTATATATATACATGATTTGATTGGATTGACAGTACTACTATTTTGTAACGATGCCAATCCAACAATATTTAAGGGGTCCCTTACTTGTTTCCGGCTCCTCCCTGCTCACATTTCTCCAGCACCAGAACGGTTTTCCCATGCTCCTCCAGTCGCACCGTGTTAGCCTCGACATCCTAAAATTAAAGAAATACTCGGATACAATCGCACCGACGCATAACGTGATCGCATCGGGGCAAGCAATCGGCCAACCTTGAGAATCCGTATGAAGTCGTGCTTGTCCACACGCAAGAAGTGGCAGTTATCTTCTCGCAGGATGATTGTGGCGGCGCGCGGCGCATCATTCAGCAAGGCCAGCTGGCCGAAATCTTCGCCCTCGTGCAATGTGGTCACCAAACCCTGAATGCAGACAGCTCGCATTGTCAATCTTGTTTTTCCAAGGGTTTAAACAGTGCTGCATTAACCGCTTAGTGTTAATGGACTGGAAAAATTGGATTATATGCCTCAACTTTAACCACTGCAGCCGGAATTTATATTCATAAGGCTTTACATGATCCTAGGTGCTTCGAGTTTGTCTTTACGGTTCATTAATTGAATTCCTCAGTTACTCGTTTACTTTACTTTTTCTGCAATGTTTTTTTTTCTTACTTGTATTTTCATGCATCGATAAAAAAGAATACCGTAATTTCCGACTATAAACCGTGGCTTTTTTCACACGCTTTCAACCCTGTGGCTTATGCTGTGATGCGGCTAATTTGTGCATTTTTTCTAACGGGCCAAGGGGGCACTCGAGCGGAAAAGGTAAGAGTGATGTTGGTGGAATATATGTGCCGAGGAAATGACTTTTACTGGGATGTTTTTTTTTTAACCAGCCCTGTAAGCGCTGCGCTACCCTGAGCACTGTGCTAGCGTGTTGCTGCTGTGTTACTGCCGTGTCTCAGTGATTTTTATTGGTATGTTTTTGTCTTTTTTTAACTGGCCCTGTTCGTGCTGTGCTACCGTGTTGCTAATGTGTAGCTGCTGCGGCTGTTTTTTTTTTTTTACAGGTATGTTTTTTTTTCATTTTTTTACCAGCCTTGTTCGTGCGACCATGTTGTTGCTATGTTAAGATAAGATGAGGGATTAAAACTTTGACAACTCTTTCTGTGTACCGTCTTTCTTTGTAGATATCTCGTGTTTCAATGTGGGTTTCAATGTGGCCAATTGTGGCTTTTACACAGGTGCAGCTTATGTATGTACCAAATGGTATTTCCTTTCCAAATGTACTGGGTGAGGCTTATAAACTGGTGCGCTCTGAAGTCCGGAAATTACGGTGTATGTGCGTGGATGAGAAGGGTGGAGAGGGAAGAGTGAGGCTCCAGAGAGACGGATAGCAAGGGTGGACGACTTCAAATACTTGGGGTCAACAATACAGAGCAATGGTGAGTGTGGTAAGGAAGTGAAGAAATGGATTCAAGCACGTTGGAACAGCTGGCGGAAGGTCTCTGGTGTGTTATGTGACAGAAGAGTCTCTGCTAGGTTGAAGGAAAGAAAGTTGATAAAACAGTGGTGAGACCAGCCATGACGTACGGATTAGAGATGGCGGCAACTGAAGAAACAACAGGAAGCAGAACTGGAGGGAGCAGAAATGAAGATGTTGAGGTTCTGGCTCGGAGTGAGCAGTTTAGATAGGATTAGAAATGAGCTCATTAGAGGGACAGCCAAAGTTAGATGTTTTGGAGACAAGGTTCAAGAGAGCAGACTTCGATGGTTTGGACATGTCCAGAGACGAGAGAGTGAGTATATTGGTAGAAGGGTGCTGAGGATGGAGCTGCCACGCAAGAGAGCGAGAGGAAGTCCAAAGAGAAGGTTGATGGATGTTGTGAGGGAAGACATGAGGGCAGTGGGTGTTAGAGAAGAAGATGCAGGAAGTAGGCTTACATGGAAAAAAATGACACCTTGTGGTGTCCCCTAACGAGCCAAGATGAAAGATGAATTTTCATGCGTTGAAGCATGTGGATAGGTATTGTAATGGCATTTAGATGTACTTTGCTTTGCTGAAAATGAAGGCGTAATACAAACAAGATGAAAGGAAACTACCCGGCCATTGAAAAGGCAACAGTGCAGCCGTATTGTAAGATGTGATTATCCTTAACATGGTATAAGGTGGTGTGATTAAAGCTAACATATGGGAAATGCCATAGATGGGTTAACAGAACACACTTGGCTGTCATATACAGTACACGCATATTTATCCAAGCAGCACAGTTCTACATGGTTAGGTTAGCAACAATAATGCAAAACACACATGAATACAGATTGTAACGCAAAAGGTAAGCTTCAAGTAGTTTCTGTGGAGTTGAGGAGCCTCCCGGAATGGATTATTTCGTACTCTGTTTGAGACTCGCGAGTACTGTGACATACTTGTCAGTACCTTACTGTTCTGAAGTTTGTGGTTCTAATCTCAGCCCTGGCTTTTCTGTGTGGAGTTAGTATGTTTTCCCCGTAGTCGTGTGTTTTTATCTTCTTTGTATACGTATATATGTTTTCCTTAAAACCTTCTCCATGTTAGGATAAATTCTCATCAAAAACTTGAAATTGTCCATAAGTGTGAATGGGAGTGTGTAGTTGTTTGTCTTTAAGTGGACTTCAGGTGCGTAAAATGTACACCGCCTCTCAGGCAGATATGTTAAAGGTTACGTAGTCATGGCAACACGTATTTGATTAGCACGGCGGATTGAGAGGGGTGGCAAATGTGGAGCATCTGTTGCTTGCGTACGTACATTGTTCTACAGGAAAGAAAACATTTTTGGTCACTTTTATCACTCAGCTTCGGGACTTACCTTCCCGTGGGTAATCACATTGACGGAGCCTTTCCAGATGATATACCAGGAAGTGCCTTTGTCTCCCTGGCTGAACACTTGACAAACAACACAGCGTCTGAGTGAATATATTTCATGTGTGCGTTCAGATCACACGTACAAAAAAAAAGCTTGATCTGTTACTTTATATCTCCGCTTGGTGACCTGACCCTGACCTAATCTTTCATTATCATGGCACAAGGGCTTGTGGATTTCCCTGACTGGACACATGCTAAATGAAAACATGGTGTCGTGCTTAAAAGGGGAGGGGCTGGGTGTCTTTACACTAAGACGTGTGTTTTTGTACAAAAGCTGGACAACTTACAGACAGTTCCTGCCTTAGCATGGGATTCAAAGACCAGCACAGCTGCCAGCTCCTTCCGCACCTACAGGCACAACAGAAATATGTCAGAAATCTGCTGTAGTCTGTATTTTTTTCAAGATAGGAAACTTTAAACCATGAAACCTGAATCTGTGTCCTTCTAATAGAAAATCAAATAAATCCACATTAGAATAGGCTGAGTGTCATGTTGAAGGTGCTGACTAGATGGTACCACTTTACAGCAAAAGGTGAACAACATCATTTTTGGACAGGATTATTGATCATTTAGTATTTGGTATTATTATTATTGCAAATATTTGGAAAATGCCACAATAAGAAACGAAAGGTATTGTATTCTACAGTCTTGGTTTGAAATGATTAATGGAATTCTCTGGTAGTCCGGTGTATATGCGGAATTTGAATACCATCAGAATTTACTGCAGTCATGGATCAAGGAGTTACAACAGTGACTGACCGAGTTGGAAAGATGAGCGGCGGCCTTGACATGGAGAAGCTCCTCATAGATGACCTCGAGGTCCTCAGCACTCCTCTGATTTGGACTTTTCAGACACACATAGGAAAGCATAGGACATTTTGCAAACGGATTCATAGAGACTGAATTGGAATTGTCCAGCTACGTCGCCAAGCACATTTGAGATGCGTGGGTTTATTTGAATGGATGGACAAATACTTGCAAGTATTTGCAGTATGTTTACATATCACTTGTGTCTGGAGATATGAGGCAACCAACTTGAGAGTTTTTTTTTTTTTTTTTTTTTTAGATACAAGCTGTTGTTCAGCCAATTTCTGTGAGATGACCCCTAAACTCTGAATTCAAGCCACAGTACACAGTGAAGACATGAAGCACGGTGGTGCGAGCATCATGATGTGGGCATGTTTCTCCTTCTGCGGTGTTGGGCCAGGGATCATAAATCTGTTTGCATATGTCAAGATTGTTGCCTAATGCTGAAGAGGACATGCCCTTGAAATATGTGTTTCAACAAGACAATGACCCCAAACACACAAGTAAGCATGCAAAGTCTTGGTTCCAAACCAACAAAATTAATGTCATGGAGTGCCCAGCCCAATCCCCGACCTTAATCCTATTGAGATTTTCTGGGGTGACGTCAAAAATGGTGTTTCTGAAGCAAAATCAAGAAATGTAAATGAATTGTGGAATGTTGTTAAGAAATCTTGGAACGGAATAACAGCTGCAAGGTGCCAACCAGTTGGTTGACTCCATGCCACACAGATGTGAAGCAGTCATTTCAAAAACTGTGATCATACAACTAAATATTAGTTTAGTGATTTAAAGGATTGGTAAATCCAAGAAACAAGAAAGTTTATACAAAACAGTTTTGAGTTTGTAAAGTCAATGGCAGATTGCTATTTTTTTTTTCTTCACAAACCCCTTTCAAGAAATTGCCCAATTGCACAGCCTTAAGAGTGTGTATATCATGAACGGTGCTGGGTCTTGTTGGTTTTCTGAGAATCTACTGCACCTACGGGTAACTTGTATGACGTATAGCAATAAAAAAAAAATACTGAAAACGTGGATTCATCTGGTCAGTCACATTGGACTGCTGTTATGTTGAGCACTACTGTAACATCTCGCAACCTGTTCATAGGTCACACGTGCCAGCTGTTGGCAGCAATAATTTGTGATGGGAATGTTGTGATTGGCTGGTGTTGTGGACTGTCCAAAAGCCACGGCGCTGACCATTTGCGTAGGATCATCGTGAGCAGGGCGTCGGGGCCCAGCTGAGACAGCAGCGACAGGCTTTCCTGCAGCTCCTCTTCCGAGTCCTTTGTTAGGTGGTTGAGTCCGACGTCAGAGCCCAGGAAGCGGTAGAACTGAGTGTCCTTGTCGTGAAAGTTCAACTCGTGTTTCACTTGGCAGAGCAAAAACAAAGAAAACACAAGTTAATAAAAAAAAAAAAATGTGGCTAATTTGGTTGAAAGGACGTTCAAATATTCACAAGGGTTTCATGAAAAAAATATGACCTTGACCATGAACTTGTTGACCACTGTGAAAATTCTCAAGATTCAATATGTAATGGTTGGATTACAGTTGCCATGGTAACTAACAAGGTTCGACAGTATTATTCTCCTCAATACAAGTAAATGTATCATGGCATTATGTTAATGGTCTAAAATAAAGTTACACCTTTCAGTTGTTTCAACACTAATGTTTGCGCTATTTGTTCAGCATTGTGTCAGTGCTTGTACAGTCCAATATTTATAGAAAATGATAAAACTCATACTAATGGCAGGTATGGTGTCGCCATAATGGCACCAAATTGTCCACTTAAGAGGTTTAGAACGTCACAATGATTGCTCAAAAATCTGAAAATTATTTATTTATCGGTATGTTTGTTTCGTGACAATGGAGCAACTGGTTAGAGCCTTGGCCTCACAGTTCTGAGGACCGAGGTTCAAATCCTGGCCCCGCCTGTGTGGAGTTTGCATGTTCTCCCCGTGCCTGCGTGGGTTTTCTCCGGGCACTCCGGTTTCCTCCCACATCCAAAAACATGCAAAATTTAACTGGACACTCTAAATTGTCCCTAGGTGTGATTGTGAGTCCATCTGTTGTCTCTCTCCATGTGCCCTGCGATTGGCTGGCAACCAGTTCAGGGTATATCCTGCCTCCTGCCTCCTGCCCGTTGACAGCTGTGATAGGCTCCAGCACTCCTGTAACCCTTGTGAGGATAAGCGGCTAAGAAAATGGATGGGTGGATGTTTGTTTATTTCATGGATGGATATTTGTTTATTTCAGAAGTCTTTTGGAAGGCAAATGACAAATGCTCTTTACTTGTGCTTTCCATGAACTTTTTCAGGATGAGTACTGGCAACAACATGCCTTGAAAACATTATAGAATGCCTAACCCTAGATGGCAAAAATAAAATAAAATAAAATAAATGCTCATCTATTCCGAGTGACCCACTTCAATGGATGATGGAGTGTTTCTCGCTTGATTGGACCTTTGTTTTCCTGGCAGATAATGCGCCGTTTGCTGTATACTTGACTGGGTGAATTGTGTGTGAGCACCATCAATCAGCACATCACAAGCTCTTCAAGCATGTCTGAGTACTGTCTGAGATATCATTAGTTGAATATCTTCAAATAAATACTAGTCAATAAGATGACTGTCGAGATAGCAACTTGATGGCAAGTCGAGAGATTTTTTTGTCAGTAATTTATTGATTTTTCTTTCTTTAAGTGGATGTTCCTAATCACCTCTCACGGTCATTTTTTATTGACAATTTTATGTCTCGATACAAGAATGCCAGATGTTGTACTTTTTTGGTCAGTCATTTGGGGTACTTAGGGAGAAGCCCCTTCTTTCCTGGTGGTTCTATTCATTTTCAACAGATATTTCAGATGCCTCGATGTCCTACCGTGAACCAATATTCCTTCATCCACCAGGACTTGCCACATTCCAACCGCCTGGCTTCTCGACTGCAGGCCTTCATTTTGTCCCATCAGCCAGTCGACGAGTTCCTTACCAGAACAACATTGTCTGCAATTGGCATGTAAGTCACAGAGGGTGTCACTTGGTGGTATTATTTCAGAAATTGACATATTGATTTTTAATAAAGAATTGCCTAAATGTCAATTAATTAGTGTATTGTAAACAATTTAACGGTAATAATATCTTTAAAGGTCAAGTGTTGGATGATTTTTGGTATATTATTAATGAAAAACCCAGAGCCAATATGTGTTTTTTCACCACAAAACATGATTTTAACGTGTACAGCTTTTTGTAACTCCCGCCATAAAAATCCTCTCGAGGGATTTGTTTTCGAGAAGAAGCAGGAAGTGACGTACAGGACAGAGGCGCCCCCGAGTGGACTTGTTCGTTTCCATTAGTTTTACCTCCGGGAAGGTAGCTTGTTGTTCCTTCGTGTTAGCCAAAATGCCGACTCATTGCATTGCTGGACATTGCTTGAACACTCGGGAGAATGGAATTACGTTTCATAAGTTTGAAAGAGACCTTGTTGGTTGTGAAAAATGGATTGCACGGGTGCAGGGGACGAGAGCTTCGTGGGTTCCAAATAACAGGTAGGTGCGCATATAGCTACTAAAAAAAAAATAATAGTTTGGGGCGGACCACGTAATCGGTCTCTCTCATAACGTAACAAAAGATCCGCGTATGAAATGTGTCGATGTGCGTGTAGCCCAGCCAACAATGTCTCACTCAGCCTCGTGTTGATAGTGTTCATCGCGTACTGTGGCGACTTTGAACATACCCCTAAAAGCAACATAGCTCGGGTGCACCTCCTCCTTATATGCCACCACGGCACCGAAACTCAGCCACATTGGCTGAGGTGCCACGTTTGGCGGTCACAGCTTCTGCGAAGGCTGCGCGTTGGGCTTTGTGACGGGGGCGGCTCTGAAGAACCCAGCCGAGAATGCATTACTAAGTCGCGTGCTCGCATAAAGTGCCCTGGCTGGACTGTGAGCACCCCCCTAAAGCCGCACCGCTCGGCTCTGTCATAAGCCACACCGGCCGGCTGTGATGAGCTGCGATGGCTCATCTCCGCCGCGGGAGTGGATCAGACGGGATGCGGTTTGGTCGTGATCGGATATCATCTGAATATGGCTCGAAACAATAGTGTAATATTGCCCTGAGGGCTCGAAACAATAGTGCCCCGGTAACTTCACTAGGTTGTGTGGTGTTGTCCATTTCGAAAAGAGCGGCGTCGGAAAAATGCGAATATCTCTGTTGTTCAGCTTCCATAGTAGCAGGCACTGTGCGTTTTCAACAGCGGAAGTGACGATGACATCAAGGACAGAGGACGCGACTAATATGGCGACCACTTGGATGTCGTGGGACAATCAATTGCGCAAATTTGTGCATTGATGACGCGCTCTCCGCTCAATTTTTTTTTTTTCCGATTGACATTGAAGTGAATACTGTTATATGTATTTTTCATTACAATATCTATTTTAGAATGTTTATAGGGTTGTCAGTCCAACTTTAAGTAATGGAGGCAAAACTGAGCTGGTTAGGTAGCAGCAAACAGGGCTCAGTAATTTCATGCCCAATTAGTCGGTTGCCTGGACAGCTGCAGTGGAAAGTGAAATAGAAAGATGGCAAAGTTTGGGGGAGGAGCATCCATTTGCTTTATCGCTTGCTCCCACAAGGGTCAAAGGTGAGCTGGAGCCTATCCCAGCTGATTTTGAAACAGTGGTGGGGTATATCCTGGAATCGTCGGCAGCCAATCACAGAGACTTGCTCGTAGCAAATATTCACAATTACATTCAGACCTGTGGACAATTTAGTCTTAAAGGTGCCCTATTGTGGTTATTTAGCCCTCCTTAGAGTGACTCTCTAACATGGAGCTAGTATAAAGTATTTTAATTGGTATAGAATAGTCACGAGCAAGTCTTGGTCTTGGATAGTTTGCTCTAGAGCACAACACTTCATAATTCCAGAGTTTCCCAAGGCACCATTGAGACAATATGACATCCCAAACACAAGAAAAATTTGGTTTGGTAAAATACAGGACCTTTAAATGAAGACTTTTTGGGGGGAAACGTAGAAGGAAGACAAACTACAGCATGGGGGAGATCGCGCATACTCCACAAAAGAAGACAAGTGGCTCAAATACCAAACCTTCGAATTGTGAGGCAGATGTACTAACTATGGGCAGTTTCTGAGGGGGCACTTGCGCCCTCGATGATTTGGCAGGAGTGCGTAGTTGGACAGAACCCCATTTGGTTCAGGACCACCTCTGATGCTAACCAATAGGCCAAAAAGCAGCCCACATTTGTTTGCTGAATACATCAACTGTGGACAGACACCCACGTAACGCTGCATGAAAACAAAGAGGACACATTCCTATTTTGGATTCCAAGGTGGGGGACAGGGAGGGACGGAAACTTCACTATTGAGGTCTCAGAAACTCCACACACATGGACCGGTACTTTCACTTTGACTCCCATAACTCACTGAAACAAAAAGTAAGGGTTATCATAAACACGGAACAGAGAAAATTTCCAACACTGACAACAGAAAACAGAAGACAGAAGGAGCAGACCCACACCAGGAAGGCTCTAACTAACCAGGTATCCAAACTTGGCTTTTGTCAAATGCACCAAGACGAAAGTCACAACACTTGACTCTAATGAAACAGGAGGCGGAATGTTGTGGTCGCCTACGTGGCTAGTTTGTCAGAGAAAACTCAGAAGGATTTTCTATTTATTTAGTATTTTAAATCCAATAACATCCTGATGCTGAAGGTGATTCACCACCAGGACGAAATCCAGAAACGCAAACTCAGCAACGTTTACACATTACAGTGTGGTGTAATGACCTCTATGATGGGGAGAATGAGAAGCCGTTGGACAGGCGCAAGGCTCAGAATCAGTGGGTGACTTAATCTTGTCCAGAATCACCAGGTCCTGGGCATCTCAAGAAGAAGGGATATTCTCTTGAGGAGTACAATGTCCAAATTCTGGATAGGGAGGACTGTTGGTGTGAAAGACATACAGTATAAAAGGAGCCATCTCTATACAAACTAGAAAAGCCGTCTTTCGACAGAGGAGGAGCTTTGAGACATCGTCTGCCAATGACAATATTGTGACATCTCTCCATCCAAAGATCATCTTATTCAACAGGAAGAATAGCCTCAACAAGCTGTTTTGCCACAAGACAAGTAAATGTCATGGCCCTGCCGCAATCAGCAGAGGCGCACAGCTGCGCCTCATCTCTAGTAATCACGTCCCAGTTATATAGAACCACACGTACGGTCTGGCCTTTGCCAGATCATTGCTTCACGCCTTGTTCCCGCACTCACTTAATCCCGTTCCTGATCTCCTGTGTAACAACCCCTGCTTGCCCACTGACGGCCCTCCTCCACCTGACGGCCTTGTTACTGCTGCTCCCGTTGACTGCCTGCCTGATCCCCGACACTGGACTGAATAAATACGTTTCCCGAACTACCTCTACGTCTCTCGAGTCGTGCATTTGGGTCCAACCCCGTGTTCTGGTCGTGACAGTAAAAGATTGAGTGGTATGCAGGAGGGCTGTTTCACCAGCCAGGCAACAACAATAACACCATATTGTTGAACACCCCTTCAGGGGGGACACACCCACTGATACGTAATTGGAGGGACTCCAAACGTTTTGGATTTAGAACTGAAGAAGCGCTTTGGATTAGAGATGACCCGCCTTCAGAAACAAGAGCAATCCAGTTGCCTTGATTCAATTTTCAGATTAACATGACCTGGATGATTGAGAATCTTCACAGGCATACTGCAATACAGTATTTGTACATCGTTACACGACAGCCTGGGGAATGGAACGAGGTTAAGGACTTGGAGGGGTGAATGGATAGATGTACTATTTGCAATATGTGTGTATGTGAATGGCGAGACAAATGATACCAATGTGATCTAAATATAACATTAAAACATGTCAAAAAGGACAACAATCATAGGAATTTCAAATTCTCATCTCGAGTTGGTATCTATTATGCAGAGTGAAATGGAAGAAATCTACACGTTACCTGTAAGTTTTGAGGTGATATTTTCGGTCACGGATCAACCCAGGATTTCTCAGGACCATGACGCTGTACACCGACCTCGCGGCCTTCACCACGCGATCTGAGAGGAACTTAAACACACAGAGCAGACCATTGAGTCATTAAATACACAACTATATTTATATCAGGGGCATAAATATGACATTGAGTTGTGTTTTATGGTGTGAGGAAAAAGCTGGGACACCCATGGTTTAGTGTACACAATGTCAGCGCTTACGTATGTTCGAGGCAGTCAGTCAACAAGAGAAGAGCACGTGTGAAGATCTTTGTCATATGGAGGTGTGATTGCGTTGAAGGTGGCCTCATAAGCCTGTCACATTGAGCCATCAGTTCCCATTCAACTCGCCATTTAATTCCTCCTCACCCCCCTGGCGCATGCACGCAACCCCAGCCGGTTCAAGACCTGAAAAGCCCTTGGATGGTTGAAACCCTGTTAGCCACTGGTGCAGAAACAAACCTTATGTAACAAGAATGTGCGTCAACGTGGCTGCCCTGTTTTTCATGCTTTGCACTTGTTCACACACCAACAAAAAGAAATGGTAATCAAGCCTGTGACTCTAAAAGTGCCTCAGAGGGTTGAAGATTTTCACATCGAGCGCTGTTGTTTGCCCAAAGTGCTAACAGTATCAAGAAAATACTTGCTCAAAGCAAGTGCTTACAGTATTTTCTGTTGACAATTATTTCCTTATTTATTAGTAGCAAACCTCTATTGTAGTTTAGCCATCGATTTTTATAGTGTTTACCCCCATGAGGGTCGCAAGTGAAATCGACCCTGTACCAACCAGCTGACCCTGGGTGATAGTGGGTTACATCCTTGACTGGCCGTCAGCCAATCGGAGGGCATATCAACAAACCCCAGCTCACATTCTCACACCTAGGGATCATTTTAAATGTAGCCTTAAACATGAACATTTTTGGAAAGTGAGAGGAAAACGGAGTACCCAGAGAAAAGCTACGCAAGCATGGGGAGAACTTCCAAAGGTCGACATGCTAACCACAATTTCACTGTCACGCCAAATGGAGCACATTTGGACCATACTGTATTTAATTGATTAAACTCTTACTATAGGTTATCTTAACATTCCTTTTTTTTTAATGTTTACTTTTGTTGTTTGAGTGTGCATTCAACACCAATTACTGAATTTCAAATACATCAAACTGGGACTGACACATATCTAATTTAACACTACATGTAGTTTCCTAATCGGGCTGATCTTGACGCATCGTTGCTCCTTTACTTGCACAAAAAAAGGGAAAACAAAAGTAATCCATGATGCAGGTGGTTTGTCTGAAGAAAACAGTTTAGTTGAATTCCAACAGCAAAAATCCATCCATCTTCTTTACCGCTTATCCTCACAAGGCTCGCAGAGAGTGCTGGGGCCTATCGCAGCTGTCAACGGGCAGGAGGCAGGGTACACCCTGAACTGGTTGCCAGCCAATCGCAGATGAACATAGACACAAACAACCGCACTCACAATCACACCTACGGGCAATTTAGAGTGTACAATTAATGTTGCATGTGCTTGGGATGTGGGATGAAACCGGGGTGCCCAGAGAAACCCCACGCAGGCAAACTTACACCGGCAGGCCCGGGATTTGAACCCAGGTCCTCAGATCTGTGAGGCCAACGCTTTACCAGCTGACCCACCGTGCCGCCACAGCAAAAATAAAGTAAATAAAAATGTTTCCACATCGAATGGGCACAGCATATCCAGGTAAATGAACAAAAATACAAAGAAAATGATGAAGAATGCAGATGATGATGGATGTTGATGATGATGTTAATGATGAAAGAAAAAAAATATTTCGCCCAACCGTCCATATTTCCACTGTCCGTCTTGAGAGACTGACCTTCGTTCTTCATCTGGTTTATTACGTCATCACAACATATCGACGATGTAGTAAACCTCAAATCCTCATTTTAATATATCACAGAATGTAATATATTCATCATCCACATCATACATATAATAATTTGTGAATACACAATATTATATAATTAAATCTCAACTGAAATTATTTCACTGAAACTACCCACAAATTATTCTGAGTGAAAATAGTGAAAAGAACAGAGGCTCTTCCACTGCACTTTCATTGGCAGATACCCAATAACTGGCCTTATTCCATTTTTTTTTTTTTTTTACACTCCCTTGACAAATATTCTAACTGTGCCACCTTAGAGCGAAATCTTCTAAATATTATCACTTCAACCAGTGTACTTGCTAGTCATCATGAGGGTCATCATTGAATAATGTTAGAGATTTTGTAAATAATCCTCTATCAAAACAATCCGCTCCACTTTCTCTTAGGACTGGACCTCGAGATGAAGTACGTGTTTGTGTAAACACGCAAGACTTTTCAATGAATCAGGTTTACGTGTTTCCCAAAAGAGGAATACATTTTAGTGAAACTATTATGCAGTTTGTTTTTGTAAACACATTATTTTGTCTTCAATAGACCTGATGTACAGGTTTTTGTTCACACAAACAACTTTATCGAGTCTTCCATCGCCTTGAGGTTTTGTTTTCAAAACCCGAAGACAATCTAAAATCTTCAATCAACCAGATGTACGGGTTTTTGTTAACGGCAAGAATTCTTTCGAGTCCTTTGTCGCTGTAATCTCTATCATTTCCATAAGACTGAAAGACAATTTAGTACTTGCTGTTTTCATGTTTAACATTCTATTCCAAGATTGTGAGCCTGAGAAGGGGCATCAAGAAAACTGCAGGCAACCTTGATTGACACAAAAACAACATGAAGCCTTGGCTCTGTGATTGGACCAGGGGTCGTGGTGTCCACGTATTTCAACCAGCCTGTTCCCAGACCTGCCTTCCCCCAAATAAATCCACCCTGAGGCCTCTTCTGCCAGACTGTCATGAGCGCAAGGTATATTCATGTTTCCCAGGGGCCCATTTCCCCTTTTTGACCCACACTGGGGCATTCTCAGACGTATGTTATTTTTTTTTTCCATTAGGCAAACTTTCCATTACCAAAGTCATGTATTTTTTTCCATAAGCCAGGCTGGCTCACATTGACAGCCAAACTGAATTGTAAGTGACAGTAACAAAATGATTTATTTCAGTATGTATACACGACACCGCAGAAACCACCAGGTCCTGGGCATCTCAAGGAGATGTTTATTATGACACATGCTTGAAAGCAACTCGGAGTCAGATTTCGACACCATCGTATTTCCTTTGTGCATTGCTTGGGTCGTTAGTATCGTAGGGAGGAATGACTCCGCCCACCATGTCAACACTGTGTGATTTTGCAGGGCGATATGAAGCCACATTAACCTTTGCAAACAGGACTGGCAGACTTTTCCGGGTTCCTGCTTCCAACGTGGTGGGATGGAATGGTGAAAAGACGTTTCAGAATATTGCTGGATATCAAATATGATTGCATCGACAGGAGGGTTGATCCCACTGTGTGGTCTTCATCTCGTGCCATCATATGTCAACATTTTTAGAATTATTTCATTACATATTGTTATTACATATTACATGTCATAATAATGTAGTACATGCATTCGGCTCAAAGAAAAACATTTTCATCTTCTGCTTTTCTTTGACAAATAGTCATCCTGGGACCCAGTCGTTTTCAGTTTAGGATTTATTTTTGGACTGGATACCGTGCGAGTGCCTGGTGAAATATATCAGTCCATGTCACGCTTGCTAGTGTCCCTACTGCCAAAAAAACATGATTCTCTTCAGGCATTCTTCATAATAGCTGACCAGAGTGTCCCTAAACTACCAATTAATTTCCAGTGAAAGCAGATGAGGAGCCACTTTGATTCTGCTTCAAATTAGCCCATTACATGCCGTAATAAATCGGTTACTTTTATTACATTATCCAGATGAGTACATTCAACTATGGGCAATTTCATTCACTCCAATTTCATTGACACTGACAGGTCTGGTTAAGATTCGAATTAGGGGAACACTAACTACGACAAATCATTTTCTTAACGCATTATTGAGTTACCGCAACTGTGAGAAACTTTATGTGCTGGTTTCCTTTTCCATAAAGGTCTTACACAGCACATTAACCTGTTGCTGCCTCCCCTGACCTTAACCTTGAGAACTAGATGCCATAAATGGCCCCAAAGCATGATTTTCTTTGAATAAAACAGCAAGTAGGCATCTTTTTCAGTCAATAACAGAGGATGTTCCAAAGAAATGAATCCCCAAATTGGTGTATTTGTGAGTAAATTGTAAATATGTAAAGATGAACAGCCCATTTTGGTACCATTCCCATCTCACAACAATTAGACTTGAATTCTGCTCTCTTTCAAGATCATTGTCTTCACTCCAAATGATATTCTTAAACACTATCACTAGTTCTTCTCTTCTTCCCAGTTTGTTGTGGCCAGCTGAGATTAAAAAAAGTGGAGTGAGAGGCCCCACCCAAGTTGAGGAACAGGGTCAATTAGCTGTGAATACTCAAGTGCCCTTTAGACTCCTTGTGACTGTCTGTCTCAGCAGGAATGTGCTTTTTAAGACGTGCATGATCGGTGGCACAGGATGTTTATTATACATGACGGAAGACCAAGTTCAGCACCACTGCTGGGAAAGTTCTCCAAAGTTCAGTTCACTGTTCTGAAAATAAAGTAGTTCACTTCATGGTTCATAATGTAATATTTTCAACTAAGTCACCACTACAAAAATAAATTTGTTTGTAGGTTTTAGTTTTCCCTCAATATGATGCTGGCTGGTTATTCCCCTCAAAATACCAGCATATAATTTCCTCATTGTTGCCACCTATTCAGTCCACACTAGTAGCCAGCTACAGCTTTCACTCTCCAATCACAAAAACGGAAGGAAAAAATTGTTGCTTAAACGGTCTTTTTTTTTTTTTTAAATGAGAGATTAAAACAAAAAACAGAACATTTGTCTTTAATGTGCAAACAAAAACACGTAACAAAGTATACTAGGAAAGAAGGTGAAATGACATTTTGCTTTCATTTTGCTTTCCTCGGAGCTCTGGCTGATTATACTATATTAGACATATTGAATTTGATCTACTCTTATATTTCATCCATTTTCTTTGCTGCTTATCCTCACGAGGGTCATGGGGAGCCGAAGGAGGCGGGGTACACCCTGAACTGGTTGCCAGCCAGTCGGAGGGGACTTGGAGACAAACAGCTGCACTCACAATCATACCTAGGGGCAATTTCGAGTGTCCAATTAATGTTGCATGTTTTTGGGATGTGGGAGGAAACTGGAGTGCTCGGAGAAAACTCCACGCAGGCACTGGGAGAACTCACAAACTCCATAAAGGCGGGTCCGGGATTGAACCTGGGACCTTAGAACTGTGAGGCCGATGCTTTACCAGCTGCTCCACCGTGCCACTCTATTCTTATATTATACAACCAAATAAATGACATATCGTGACATGGTTACATGACTTGGGTACATGGCTGACATGAATTTCACCTCAAACATTCTGATAGAAATAATAACTATCCTAGTAATCCTTTTTTACAATTATGTACTGCATTCCAAAAGAATCAGTGAAGAACACATCGATATATGCAACGTCCCTTGAATGCACCTCGTATTCTCACGCAGCTGTACCGTGTCTGCCATGAATGGCGGCTGTGGCCAAACTGACTTAGTTCCCAAAGTTTTTCTGCTGACATATGAAGGATCATAATAGCAGTAATAATAATAATAATAATAGCATTTTCAATTCCCTCTGGTTTACAGTTTTCAGCGCTATCACCCACCCCTGCTTCTCGCGTCCCCTCTCCCACCACACTCTTTTTACAATTTTCAGTGCTAGCTTGCCCCCCCCCACGCCCCCACACCGGTGCGGAAAAAATCAATCCCCACAAATGGGGGCACGGCCAAACAAGTTAGAAAACCACCGATCTATAGTGTGCTCAGATGTGTTTGTCCTGGAAGTCCCGAACAACAACTGGCACTCGTATGAAAAGGAATTTTCATTTTTAAAACCGGTCTTTGATGCAAGAATGAGCACCTTCTCAATAACATACATCAGGCAGAAATGAACTAAGTTCAGTTCAGGTTCACACAAGCTAGTTCATAAACTTCCACTCATTGAACTCATTCAGGTAAAACAGAGAGAGAGAGAGAGAGAGAGCGAGAGAGAGAGAGAGAGAGAAACTCCTGACGGGAACTTTTGAGGTGACGTTTGACATACAGACCTGCTTCATTGTGTCCTTTGAATCCGGCGCCTCTGGAAGTGGAGTCTATAAGAATGAGAAAGAGAGGAATTTAGTTCTCAGTGAGATATGATTGCATATTAAAAACACAGAGCAACCAGGATTAACCAGTGCAATTTCAGGATTAACAAACCTATATCAACTTTACTATGTCTTTATGATCTTTTTTTTTTTTTTTTTAAATTGATGCAGTAAAACTTAAATGGCATTCAGTTTGGTAAATTTGGTAAACAACGGACAATAAACGGGAAGTTACAGCGAAGTAAGAAGATCCCGTTCTAAACCAAAAAGATCCTAGTGATGTCCAAATACATCTGTCCAGGGCTCGTGAGTGTTTCTTTATCATAATGGGAGAGGGGGACGGCAAGTGGGCTGCCATGTTTGCTACCTGTGGCCAAAGGTCAATCAAAACTGCTGAAAGGATCGTCGGTACCCCATACCCAACATCAAGAACTAAGACAAGAGCTGGCAAAATCCTTTTGGACCCGCCACATCCTGGTCACGATCTCTTGCAGCTCCTTCCCTGAGGTAGGCGCTACCGAACGTCCATCCATTTTCCAAGCCACCACATGGGAGTGGTGGAGCCAATCCCAACTATCTTCAGCCAGGAGGCAGGGCACACCCTAAACTGCTTGCCAGCCAATCACATGGCACACAGACACAAACAACAGTTCACACTCATATTCACACCTACGGGCAATTTATAGTCTTCAATTAACTTACCATGCATGTTTTTGAGATGTGGGAGGAAAACGGAGTACCCGGAGAAATCCCACATAGGCACGGGAAGAACATGCAAACTCCACAAAGGCGGGGCTGAGATTTCAACCCTGGACCTCAGAAGTCTGCCGCCCACTACTGAACAATGCAAACAAAAACTAGCAGAAATAACAACACCTTCTTCCCTCTTGCAATTAACTTCTTAAACAGCTGACTTACAATTCAACTGCCAATTTCTTGTCTTGAATTTGCCGTCACATTTCTCCCGTGCCAGTTGGTATTACATGTTATATATTAATCGTGCACTTGCTGTGGCAGTCTCACCATACTGCACCCTTTGCACAATTGACCTTATCCCAGATTATCACACTGTTAGTCACAAATGCCATATGGGGAAAAAAAAGAAAAACAAAGAGGTAAACTTTACATCATCCCATCGTCATTGGCTTTTACATGAAAGGAAGGGGAAATAAATCCATTAAGATCAGAAATCACATTTTCGTTAGAAGGTAAAAAAAATCTAGAGAGTTCAAGGCCTTTCCTTCGAGTGCACTTAACTGACGACATCTTTCACGTTATGCACACATCAACAGCAGGTTGATTGATATCACCCTTCATGTGATATCTGATATGCATCTGTTAAATGTTACCTCCTGGATACACACACATTGTGTATTCCCTCATCGGTCGTTCCAAAGTCACATTGCAGTGTGGACAGCCGACTAATGGTCCATATTGTTTGCGCTTGGAAAACATGTCGGCTTGTTAGATGCTTAGTCTGACAAGGTGGTGAAAAGTAATGCACGCTTTCGTTTAAGGGGACTGTAAAGAGGTAGACATACAAGACATTGTCTTCTTTAGTCATGACCTGGGTCAAATGATGCAAACGGCCTATGGAGGAAATGTGGAAAAACCCGTTTGACCCTCTGGCAACAGAGTCGTGATCAGGAGACCGGGAAATGTGAAGTATTTTGTCCTGTATATACTGTACACTCTGTGTGAGTCCAGGAAATAAACTAAGGAAGTAAGAATGATGAGCTCATCTAACAAATACCGCATACAGTCTACGACAAAAGCATTGAAACAAAAAAATATTTAAAAATATTGGGTTTGACATCGAAAAGATCGAATTTGTGACTGACGATCAAAGGTGGGTTGAGTATCCAGACATACTAAAGTCAGAGTTCAGTTACTTTTAAGAATAATATGACTTAAGTAAACGTAAACATGAGTCCTACAAATTTACTTGAGTAAGAATGTAACCAGTCAAAAAAACTTGTAACTTCAATTTTTTTTTTAAATCAGAGCAAGAACATCAAATAAAATAAAAACAACTACGTAAATTCTAAATGCGCAAATTCAGTTGTTGCTGAACAATAGCACTTTATCTAAAACATAAAGAAAATCCTTGTTGCACAAACTCATGAAGGCTGCTTAGATGAGGCGGGAAACATCTTCTGACACAGACTGAACAGTCCACTTGGAATCGATTCTATGCACTGAGAATGAAATGAACGGGATCAAAGAGAATATTCACAGGCGGAATAGAGAACATTTTTGCTGAATAAAATCTGTGGAAAATAACATTAAGGAAAATTCAGCTCCAAGAAATGGTCTTCTATTATATATTGTTTCAACTTGTTAAACGGCACAGTCTTGTCGGTTCACAAGGGAGGAAAAAGGTATTGTAAACATGAAAGTACACAGAGCCCTTTTCAAATTGCACATTTTGGAGTTGTATCACAATTTTGAACAAGATATATTATTTTCAATCCTTTCCCACCATTTATGTGACCAAGAATTTGTACAACTCGATTTATTTATGTATCCTTTTAAGAGGGGAGGTGAAAATAGAATAAACTGAACCAAACTTCAATGTGCGGCACGGTGGCTCAGCTGGAAAGCGTCTACCTCACAGTTCTGAGGTCCCGGGTTTGATCCCGAACCTGCCTGTGTTGAGTTTGCATGTTCTCCCCGTGCCTGCGTGGGTTTCCTCTGCGCACTCCGGTTTACTCCCATATCCCCAAAACATCCAACATTAATTGGACACGCTAAACTGCCCCCAGATGTGCTTGTGAGTGTGGCTGTTTGTCTCTATGTGCCCTGCAATTGGCTGGCAACCAGTTCAGGGTGTACCCCGCCTCCTGCCCGTTGACAACTGGGATAGGCTCCAGCACTCCTGTGACCCTCGTGAGGATAAGCGGCTAAGAAAATGGATGATGGATGGATGGATGGATGGATGGATAAACTTCAATGTGCTTGACTTTGACTTGACGTTTAACTTGCTACCCATCGTGGCCAGTTCACCGTAGCAAAAAAAATTTTATTTTTCATTGGTTTTGAGCTGGTAAATAAAGTTAAGGCTCTGGTTGCACAAGGACGCCGTCCCTCTTATGGTGTAACTGGCATGTGACTCACTTTAAAGGCCAGTACAAGACTTTGTGTGCCGACGTGACTTTCTTATGTCATTTAATTGGTGAACTTGAGTAAACATCACTGTGGTAATCACGGTGGATTGGAGCAACAGCGCCTGATGCACCCGATGCGAAAACAAAAGTTAAAAAATTGATAGCTCAGGCAATTGATGAATGAAAGTAGCATACATCATGCATATTATTGTAATGGAATAAAAGTACAGTTTTTTTCTTCAAATCAACACTTGCGTAAAAGTAAAACGTAAGCTTCATTAAAACTACTCTGACAAGTTTCAACGTATCCAAAATATTACTTGGGTAAATGTAACGCCTTCCTACCCATCTCTGGTGACGCTACACAAATGTATCTGGGCACTTCACACATCATGCCATGATCAACTGTCTACTAAGAAAACAAAACTTCCGATTGGATCCCAAAGCCCTGCGTCAGAAGGTGGGCGATTTTATCCTTCAAGTTCATTCATCCCTCGAGGTTTGCAACTTATGGGGTCATCCTGTACTCCACTTCTCATATGAATCAGCCTTCACATTTGGCTTGTTCCATCGAAAACACATTTCGCAACTTCTGATTTCACTGTCTGACTTGCACACATGCATCACTCCGGGCCTGCACTATTGTAATGGACTCCTATTCTGGAATAAGTGCAATATGTGGAGCACTCAGCCGCCATGGTTCTACCTTGGTAGGACACCAAATCCAGCCTGAAATACCTAAAACGGGTTCTAGTCAAATTCCATATGAAATACTGTACAAGCTGCTCCTCCTGGCCTACAAAGCTTAAAAAAAAAAAAAAAGACCTCGCCCCACAATGCCAGACCTCATCCATCA
Organism: Syngnathoides biaculeatus; assembly: GCF_019802595.1. Lineage (NCBI taxonomy): Eukaryota > Metazoa > Chordata > Actinopteri > Syngnathiformes > Syngnathidae > Syngnathoides > Syngnathoides biaculeatus. The sequence goes on from NC_084641.1 coordinate 19,332,835, forward strand.
TTCCACTTCCTGACAGGATCTGTGGCCAACTGATTTAAGTCTCTGCCCCAGAACTTTTAGAGCCACAGCCCAGCCCTGGCCAAGTAAGGTCAAGACACACAAGAAATTTGTTTCTGGTACTTGGAGCCACTCTCGGATAACGACAAATGGGCGCTGTGAAGAAACACATGTACACATTTAGGTGGAGAGTCATAGAGCAATGAAAGTGTACGACCAGTGCGATGATACTAATATAATGACAACTCTGCAAATGAAGCAGAGTCGTTAAGCAATTTAAAGCAGCTTTACGAGCTCATTCTGCACTTGGATTGTTCAATTAGACTTCTGCGACTTGTGTTTTTCTCACAGCTTTTTATTTCCGTTACTTCTCACGTTGCTTTCTCAGGTTGGACTTTTGCCCCGTTTCTAACAGTGGGCAGAGAGTGAACATCCTCCATGCTGCCAAGTGCTCTGCTGTCATTTATTATGTAAGATAACTTGAAGAGAGCTATTTGTTACAAGCAGCGCCGATCTGAAGGCGCAGATTGGCACTGCTTGTTACAAATTGCGTTGAATAAAAGTTCTTGTTGATGGGGACAACAGATTGCTTGGCAAGAAGTCCAATATTGACATTTGCTATTAGTTGGGTAAAAGTACAACACGTTGGGCTTCTGAAGGCTATAATGCCCGTGCTGTGTCTTCATGTGACCAAGAAACGACAATCTTCCTTGTGTACACCCTGCTAGAAGCTCTTCCGAGAAATCGGGGTGCGGTGGAGGTGAACAATAAACAATGCACTATTTATAACAGGAATTCAATAAAAATACTTTGCTTTGGTTGCTTTCCTGGAACCACCCGACGCCGGCACAAAGGGCTGCGCAAACCTGCTTTCTGAAATGTCTGGGAATGCTTTCAGACTAGAATGATCACATTTAAGTGAAATGTTTGTCACGCTTACAAAAATCTTTTGCATCCATTCCATACTCCTAAAATGTACACATTTCGAATCGTGCAATTTCTCATCAAATAAAAAATACCTGCACTGTTGCTTCTAGAAGAACATAGAATATACAGTATTTGCTCTCAGGATCAAGGTTTTAAAAGTCATAAAATCTCAGATACAGTATGTGGTGTTTGGAATAGCGTACTTAGCAATAAAACAAAAAAAAATTCAGGTCTTTATAGGTCCTAATATCCCATTATATTATATTATTTAATTATATCCTAATAATTGCATACAAGCAAAGTTATACTTGATGTTATCGCAACTGTATTGTAAGGACACGAGGGCTGGGTTAACATTATTTAACCAAGATACTACTAAAGTTATCATAGTTTTGATTTAACTTGATACATTATCTATGTTGTCCTTGTATGCAGATCGGTCGAGTCAAACACGGCCTGCAGGCCAAAAGAAGTTCACTGGGGGTACAAATTGAAAGTGGAAAAACACGAGATATTGTTGTGGTAGACAATAAGGACAATTTTGAGAATGATTATGCTGCTTTAAAATAAATTGAATTGCAATGATTCCCAAGTCTTCATGTGTAGATTCGATTTTTTAAAGTTCAATAGTGTGTTTTTCATTCCCAACTGCCTGTGACTTGATGTTTTCTGCCTCAAAATGCAATCACTATTATGCACTCATTGAAGATGACAAACTGAAGCAACATTTTCAAGAGGTCTGAAGTTGTTTGCAAAATATATATATATTAAAAATCATTAAATGGAATTTTTTTTTCTCAATGCATTTGATATATTTAAATTCAAACAAAGGGGCAAACTTATTTATTATTATATCAGGTATGGTGATATTGAGTGGACATCAAAGCTCCTATTTAATTTGCATGCACGACAGAACAATGCGCCCATTCAAGGGTGCAGTTAGACGTGTACGTACCCAGCTGATGCCACGTATGGTCGGCGTGTCCACTGACCCTCGGTCCGGGAACACTTGATAATTGTAACTCCTGAACAGATGCATCTCGTTTCACATGCGCACAGTCGGCGAGAAGAGAATCGGGGAAAGTCCCCCGGCACGCAAACCTGCTCACGGGGCGCACACAAACGGATCCCTGGTACGCTCCTGCATCCCGAAGTCGGGCTAGAATCTGCGTCACTTTCAGTCAGTAGTGCACAGGAATGGTATGCATGCGTGCGCGCGCCCGGAATGCAAGCTTTGGGACGCACGTGACCTCCCGTGCTCGGTTAATACCTCACCACTGACGTCATAACGTAACTGGTCCTTTTAAGTCCAAAATCAGCTTGGTACAGTCAAGTGCTGAGCGCTGCAAAAGTGGGAGGTCACAATTACAAGGTGGTCCTCGCTTTGCGATTATCGTACGTTACGAACGGTAACGCGCAAAATGCACTGTTTCATTTTGAACCCACACACGAAAAACAAAGTAAAACTTTATGGGGGAAAAAAAGTTGCAAAAAAATAAGATGGAATGCCATGGAAATAAATTTGTATTTGGAACAGTAACCCCACCCTCCCCCAAATAAAACGCAAAATGGCATGACAAGAAATGTAATTCTGTAAATATGATTGAGATGCAGGAAACTGGAATACTACAAAAAAAAAACAGTGGAAACGATCAGAGAATAAACTCGTATTACCATGAGAACAAAATTACCGTTACGAGAAATAAGATAATGTACACTAGTAATCGGGCCCTCCAGCCACCCATGACCCCTGCTCTGTTGTTCATTCCCGATGAGTTTTGTATGGGTCAGCACTTCTTATACTGACTTGTCTCCATGCCAACGAGTCACAAGTAGCATTTAGAAAAGCCCTCAATGTTATTTATTTTCTTTGAAAATATGTTCTCCACTATAATTTAGGTGTTAATTGGTATTTTGTTATGCGAGTGCTCCATTTTACGTGGCTTGTGCATGGGCAGGAAAGGAAAGGAGCAGAGGCTGTGACCGAGTCAGTGGTAGCAAGATGTTCTTTACTGCAGACCTTCACCTTTAATTTAATTTCAAGGATTTCTTTTCATCGGTGTGAAAAATAGTATTACATTTTATTTTAGGTGGTGTTTTTTCTTTTGTTTTGAATATTACAGGATTGTTACATCTGACCTGACCACTGTCAAGAAATCCAACTTTAACTCATTGAAAAAAATTATTTGTCAGCTTTAAGATTTATTTAAGTATACCTGATTTAGAGCCCGCAGTTGACCAAAGCATATTTTTAGGGGAATGAAGGTGGAAGCGAGAGAACCCAGGGAAAAAAAAAAAAAACACACACACACAGGATCAAGCAGAGCATGCAGACTTCACACAGGAAGGCCAGAGCCTAGATTTCAACCCCCAACATCAGAACTGAGGAAGATGACTTAACACCTGTCTGGACAAATGAGGGGAATTGTACCTTTAAAAAGGTTTGCACGAACAATGTATCCAATAGCCCATGTAATATGTACTCTATTTTTACAATGTGATGTTAAATCCTCACCATTTAATAGTGTTTGGAGAAAAATTACGAATTTTCACGGGCGCTGCCATTTTCGCGAGTCACATGACCAAGGTGGACCGATGTGACATGTTACGTGCTGTTCCAAACGCTCGATTACATGGGACACCATTTATGCCCAGTGCTGATTTCTTGGATTTATCCTCATCTGATGAAGAAATAGCAATATCGGCTGATCGGGAAGACCGGGGAATATTTCCATACAGATTTGAACCTGTGGCTGTAATTAATGTTGAATATCTGGATGGTTCTTCGGGTGGAATGACGCGGAGAAATCAGCGCTGGGCATCATGGTGTCCCATGTAATCAAGCGTTTGGAACAGCACGTAACATGTCACATCCTTGCACGTAGGTCATGTGACTCGCGAAAATCCCAGCGCCCCTGAAAATTCATAATTGTCGATACAAAATCTTCTCAAAACACTAGACAAAATACTATTAAATGAGAGAGGATTTAACATCACATTGTCAGAATAGGGTACATATTACATGACCTATTGGATACATTGTTCATGCAAACCACTGGATTTCCCCTTTAAAAAAGAAGCACCCTATTAATTCTGAATGTTGCTTGATGTAACGGATGTCAGATGTTGACCAGCCTAACTCTGCATGCTTATCATGTTGTCACAGCTTTGGGTCAGATAAACACTTTGTATGGGGGTGGTGGTGGCAGAGCTATCGGAAAAAAAAATAATACAGTGTCTAAACATCTCACCTCAGGAGGTTTGTCCACTTTCGCTCACTGTTGTCTGTACTTTGCACTGTCATTAAACTGATACTTCACTTTTATAGATTCATAAAGCTGTCTGTTGGTCACCACAAGCATTCAGTGTGCTTCCTAAAATGTACAGTGGTCTTTGCACAGAGCCGAGTGAGGGTACACACTGTCTCTAGGCTAGCAAGGTTTTACATCGATCAGAGCTAAATGAAAAGCAATTTACATGTGTTCTGCATTCGTATATAGTGAGCATGTTGGTCGAGTATCCCAGCTATTGTACTCTTATAGTCCAGGCCGACGTTCCCTCAAATGGATCTGGATGTGTAAATCATTAATTGTTCAAATATCACCATCCGTCAACAAGTGGCATGAGGTGGAATTTCCCTTATTAATATTATGTTTAGTTATAAAATGTTAGTGGTGCTGCCTCATGACTGTCATATATATATATATATATATATATATATATATATAATCTTAGTGATTTGGTCTGTGCTTTCTATTACCTTTCATTCTGAATCCAATAATGTCCATGATTTAATTATTTAAAATGCATAATTTGCGTGTTTCCGTTTGTAATACACAGGCTGGATGTGAACTAATCTAGCAGCCAGCATCTTCTCAGTGTGTACAAACGCTTACAAAAGCAGACAGCAATACCACCACCTACTGGTAAAATTACGGTACAACACAAGGGGAGATTTATTGGTAAGTGTTCACTCTTCACAAATCCAAAATATTTTCAGAAATTCGTAATATGCGTTCAGACAGTCTATACTTATGGTAAAGTGTTAAAATTTCATTAGATACTGTTCTTAGTTTTCTTCCACCTATCCATTTTCTGAGCCGCTTATCCTCATAAGGGTCGCGGGAGTGCCGGAGACTATCCCAGCTGTCAACAGGCAGGAGGCATGGTACACCCTGAACTGGTCGCCAGCCAATCGCAGGGCACATGGAAACAGACGACAGCCGCAATCACAATCACACCAAGGGGCAATTTAGGGTCTCCAATTAAAGTTGCATGTTTTTGGAATGTGGGAGGAAACCGGAGGGCCCAGAAAAAAACCACACAGGCAAGGGGAGAATATGCAAACTCCACACAGGCAGGGCTGGGATTGAACGCTTTCCAGCTGATCCACTGTGCCGCCCTCTATACAATTTTCTTAAATTAAAATTTTAAATTGGAGATCAGGATTGTATTCTTCTTAGTCCAAGTGCTCTGTACTGCAAAACTACTTAGTGTGCTGAGGTTTTTTTTTCTCTGGTGTGTAATAAAAATGTTATGTGAAAATTTATTCTGACTTTTTTTTTTTACACTCGTAATAATGTATTTGTGAATTTTAGTGCTTTTACTTTTTTTTTATTTTACTTAAGTACAAGAGTTGAATCAGCTCTTCCACTTTTATCTTTTTAGACTATTAAATATTTTTGCCGTTCTCCCAACATAACAAATGTTCATGTTGAAATTATTTTGATAATTGCATCAAACGAGAGTGGCTCGAGATATTTAAGGTCAGTTTGTCATTTAGTGTATTTTTGTGTGTCTGTCTTTTTTGTCCGTCTATTTATTTATTCCATCCGCTTTGTGCTTCTATTTGTATCCTTCGGGGAAGGGAGTGGGATTTCCTGCGACAGATTGCCGCCCATGCAATGTGTACTTTGCCAACTGTCTTCAGTCTGTCTGTCTTGTGACACATAAACACACGCGCAAGCTGTCTCAGTGGAGACTTTTGATTCGTTAATGCCATCAAGTCATCCAGATCATATTTCTCTAAACTTCTACTAATCATTGACCTAAACTGAACGTGACCCCCTAAAATAGTCTTAATAAAATTTCCTTTCAACTGACCACACACACACACACACACACACACACACACACACACACACACACACACACACACACACACACACACACACACACACACTTTTTCCTTCCTCTCTTGTGACCTGACAATCCAGACGTATTGTGTCTTTGTGTATGTGTGTGTGTGTGTTCTGTTGTGCATGTCTGAGTGTTTAACCTCACGGCTAACAATTCCAGCAATTTTTAGCAATACAGTTCAATTAATAAATTATTCACCGGAACAGGACAATTAAAAAACTTTTTCCAACAATTGACTTCAACTAAGTACTGTTTAAATACTAGATATAAAAGCTATATAAATATTGTTTTCAAATAGTTTCATGTGACATATGATCTAAAGTTACAGATTAACTTGTAGCTAACGTCACTCATCGAACCATCTGCCAATCAAAGTAGAAGACAGTCAATGACTCACCATGAGAGACCTCGTGAGACTCTTGTCCATCGGTTTCCAAAGTTCCTGCTTTGTTTTTCTTTTTATTTTTTTTGCAGGTCTATTCTTCTTTACAAGTTGTCTGGCTCTCCTATACCATAAGGCGGAAAGATCATTTCCCAGACAATCAAGCCAGTGTGATTTGCGAGCAGGGCTGCTGCAGACGACCTTCCTCTGATTGGTCCCGAAGAGTTCGCCTCGAGGGCACAAATAACTTTCTTTCACATGGTGGCAACGTGTAGGCTTGTTATGCAACTTGATTTTAAAGCGAAGATGAAAATACAAGCATTACACAGAAGAGGAACTTTAATGGGTAAAGTTTTTGTAGAAAACATTTGTACAAAAATAAATACCTCTACAATTGTACACCCATGTACAATTTGGAATTTGAACTACATGTCTAGAGAAAAATGCAAAAAAGTTGCAAAAATGTGCTTTTCCTTTTTTGTGGCATACACAGAAAGACGACTTCAAATAGTTGGGGTCAACAATACTTAGCAATGGAGAGTGTGGTAAGGAAGTGAGGAAACGGGTCCAAGCGGGATGGAACAGTTGGTGGAAGGTGTCTGGTGTTCTATGTGACAGAAGAGTCTCCGCTAGGATGAAGGGCAAAGTTTATAAAACAGTGGTGAGGTCGGCCATGATGTACGGATTAGAGACGGTGGCTCTGAAGAAACAACCGGAAGCAGAACTGGAGGTAGAAGAAATGAAAATGCTGAAGTGCTCGCTTGGAGTGAACAGGTTGGATAGATTAGAAATGAGCTCATTAGAGGGACAGCCAAAGTTGGATGTTTTGGAGACCGAGGTTAGAGAGAGCAGACTTAGATGGTTTGGACATGTTCAGAGGCGAGTGAGTATATTGGTTGAAGGGTGCTGAGGATGGAGCTGCCAGGCAAAAGATCGAGACGAAGACCAAAGAAAAGGTGGATGGACGTTGTGAGGGAGGACATGAGGACAGTGAGTGCTAGAGAGGAAAGATGCGTGAGATAGGCTTAGTTGGAAAAAGATGACACGCTGTGGCGACCCCCAATGAGCCGAAAGAAAAAGAAGAAGACAGAAAGAATGAGTAGTTTCAAAGGGGGATTAACACTGGCTGGTGACCAATAGAGGCTGCAAGGGTGCTGTCACCTCGCTCACCACTCACTACATTCTCTTGAATAAGAAGGCGTCAGAATATTAAATAAAAATCAAACATTTCTTCATTCAATTCGAAAACAAAAATGATTTGAAAATTGTGAATTGAAATATATCAATTGGGGGTGAGCAAGGTAGATGTTACATAGTTAATGCTCTACAGTTCAATCCAAATGATGCTAGCATGTTGGAGCGGAATGGGCAAGCAGTGAACTGGTGGTTGATAGATTAACACGTGTTGACGACAAAGCCAGAGTCAAGCTCTTCAAAGTTCACGGTGTCTGCCGGGATGATGGACTGTGGGGGGGCTCTTCGGGAGTATGTTGTACCGAACCCCCTGATACGAGCTGTTCGGTCCCTCTATGACCGCTGTCAGAGTTTGGTCCACATTGCCGACACTAAGTCGGACTCGTTTCCGGTGAGAGTTGGACTCCGCCAAGGCTGCCTTTTGTCACCGATTTTGTTTATAACTTTTATGGACACAATTTCTGGGGACAGGGTGTCCGGTTTTGTGGCCTCAGCATCGCATCTCTGCTCTTTGTGGATGATGTGGTTCTGTTGGCTTCATCCAGCCGTGATCTCCAGCTCTCACTGAAGCGATTCGCAGCTGAGTGTGAAGCGGCTGGGATGTGAATCAGCACCTCCAAATCCGAGACTCTGGTCCTTAGTCGGAAAAGGGTGCCATGCCCTCTCTGGGTCGGGGATAAGATCCTTCCCGAATGGAGTGCATTTGCAGTGTTGCGGACTTTGCATCAGTCCGTTGTGGTAAAGAGGGAGCTCTCAATTTATCAGTCGATCTACGTTCCTACCTTCACCAATGGGCACGAGTTGTGGGTCCTTGACCGAAAGAACAAGATCCCGGATACAAGCGGCCGAAATTAGTTTCCTCTGCAGGGTGTCCGGGCTCTCCCTTAGAGATATGGTGAGAAGCTCGGTCATCTGGGAGGGGCTCAGTTACGATCCGCTACTCCTCCCCATTGAGAGGAGCCAGATGAGGTGGCTGGGTTATCTGATTCGGATGCCTCCCGGACGCCTCCCTGGTGAGGTGTTCCGAACATGCCCCACCGCAAAGAGACCCCGAGGACGACCCAGGACACGCTGTAGAGACTATGTCTCTCGGCTAGTTTGGGAACGCCTTGGGATCCCTCCAGAAGAGCTGGAAGAATTGGCTGGGGAAAGGGAAGTCTGGGTATTCTTGCTGAAAAGTGGTAGATGATAATAGATGGATGGATGATCTTATTATTTATTGATCTTATTATAGGGAATTATTTGATGCTGTTACAAACAAACAAACAAACAAACAAAAAAGGTAGGGTGGAGTTGCAATTAGCTAATTTAGCTTTTTTAGATTATTCAACCCACATAATCGAAATAAAAAGCTAAAAGCATGAGCAAATGATCTCTCGTCACCCCCCCCAATTGCTCGCATGATTGAAGTTAATAAAAGAGTAAAATATTTTCTGTAGTTCTGTAGTTATTTGTTGCTACGCCCAAAAAGTTATCATTGTAGAAATTGTCAAATGAAAAAAATGGAACATGCGGTCTTATGTGTTTGTTATGACATTGATGTGAATTTGCAACATTTTAAAGTACTGTAGTCTGTTACCTTTACTGGTTGAAGGACTGCTGGGAGCATTTCGCTCTTGGTGTAAGTGTTTCATCTTTGTGCTGACAACCGGGTGGGCAAAAAAAAACAACAACATAGAAACAGTTATCTAGCTGTGTCGTTGCTGTATTTCTACAGTTGCACAAAATAACAAGACGTTATATGGGCTACATTTTCTTTTTTTTTTTTAATCGTTATCTTATCTGACGATAACAAACCTCGGCTTTGTCCAGTTGTTCTCCGCTGGCCGTGTTAATGTTAATCATCGATTCCTGACGTTAGCATCAATGCTATCGACTTACATAATGTGTTGATAAGCTTGCGACGTCGCTGACTTAGCAGAGTTCCCTTTTGAAAATTACACACTGCATTCTTTGAAAACGCACGGGTCCGAGGTGTTCGTTCGACTTCGACATGGCGATCAGAAGGATATATATTAGCATTGGCTATGCTAGCGTTGGTGCCTTGGTTGGACTTTCGGCTTTTTTGGTGTGGAACATCGTTTATCCTCAGCCATGGACGGCGGCCATGGGAGGACTCTCAGGTACGTAAACGTGTATTTCCTTGACATACGTAATTGTAGTAGGCTGATGTTTTAATTTTGGATTGGTCTGTTTATGCCAAACAATTAATCAGTGCCAAAACTAAAACCCTACTTCCTAAAATGTGTGACTTCACGGAAGTACATGGTAGTGAGAATAACAAAGAATTACCTCTGAGCACGTCTTTGAGAAAAAGTACAGCATTTTAAAGCCACCATATGTTCATTTTCCCCCAATCTTATTTGCCACAGCATGACATGTGAACTTTGGTTATACTGTACTTTACGACCAGTAATTACAGGGTTTATGAATATCTGTAACAATTGAAAACAGTGCCATCTATCTAACAAATTCTCCTACTAAATGTCTGGAAGTTCTTTTTAAAGTTTATGTGAAAACTAATGTCAAGTTTCAAAATAGTCCCATTATTTGTGTTTCGGGAGCATCCATATGTATTGTGTTTCAAAAATTACCAACGTGATAAGCTTTCCCTAAAATGACAGTGTCAAAATGCTGGGTCTGGTCTGGAAGGGCACCTTGAACCTAAGTATGACGTGAGAATTTTTAAATCAGTTGCTGGGGTCCGTAGAAATTTACATTAAAAAAAAGTTGTATTTTTGTGTTATCGGCGATAGAAAATCTGGTGAAGAAAGGAAAATAATTGTCAACATGTCTTCAAGATACAATACTATGAGTCCCACTGACTTCGAGGCAGGACATGCCCATTCCTACATGATTGGCTGCTGCATCTAAGTAAGACAGTCTTACTCAATGACGTGGAATAAAAACTAGACTGCGCACTCTGCATCCAACATTGGTTCCCCCATGGTCAACAGGCTCTGACTTCCGGTCAGGGCTAAAAGCATGGTAAACAATACAGATTGTTATGGAAAACGATGCGATAAATCTATATACTTGGGATGTTTTGGATCACTAGAGACATGAATACTGTAAAACATTTGCAGCATGGCCAGGAAGGTTTAAAAGATACATTGACACATACATATGTAATAGGAGGTACAGACCTTCATTATATTGTAATGATATATTTTCCACATTCATAATTATAATAATTAACTACAAAGGTTAAACTGAAACACACTTACCTGTGAAAAGTTACTTCTTTGCGACCCTCTGTACGGTTTTGACAGCTAACGGCGCAACAAGATTTAACCATCTTGACACCAAAAAAGCTAAACCTAACATATTCCAATATTACGTTTCACAATGTACAATGGTAAGGATATCAAAGGATGTTAACTTTCACGAGAAATAGTACCCAAAGCAATGTTTTGCCCTGACCGGAAGTTGAAGCTGAATTGACCCCTCCGTACTGGGGACTTAACCACGCCTCCTGAAGTTATGTCACCCCACGTGTGCTAACCTCAGACAAACAATTATCAAAAATGCCGGTGCAGGAAGAAAAGGCTAGAGCAAAATTGTGCTATTTACCAGCTGATTTCTCACTCGCATTCTTAGTGAATAGTGAAATATCATTGAAAAGCAGACAGCAGGGCTTCAAGTATTTCAGCGAGGGGTATTTCAATGGTATTTACATGCATATCGACGGAGAAACCATTGATATTAGCGCGAGATCTTTCTGGAGTCAGAGGAAGACCGAGAAGCCACATAATATAATATATTATAACCCAAAGACGAATTCGTCATTGACAGTTTCCTATTTTCGTGTTACCTATCACACTTGTGTGCAGAATCTGTATGTGTATCTGTATAGCTGTTTGTGAACCGCCGTATGAAGGAAAAGAAGAGGGCGAGGCTTGATTTACGAGTTGTTTCTCTCCTTTTCTTTGTGTAACGTCACGCGCTCCCCTCAATAATTATTCTTGAATTAGTGCCGAACCTACGAAAGTCCCGACCGAGTACGACAATCACTACTTTATAGTGTCCTCAAACATCCTTTGTTCAGTCTTGGTGTCTCGGTGCACATCGAAGGCTTTTAGGACTGCTAGTCCGGTTTAGCTTAGCTCACCGCCAACAAAGCGACACGTTTGTGCAGTCAGATCATCGCAAAATATCGCTCAACACAGATCAAGTGTGTCAATCATTCACATGTAGCTATGTTATGCAAGCGAAGAACTGCTAATTCATTTATATGACACATGTATTGAAAATCAGATATAGGGCTTACCTTCGTGCAAACATATCTGTTCCGGTTGATGGATTCAGTTGATCATGCCGTCTCCCACAAAGTTTAATCCATCGAAGACATTTTTCGTACTCGGTCTTCGGTTTTGGAAAGGGTTCGAATTGAACTCCACCAACTAGCCTTTCAGGATACCTGTCATCACTATTACAAAGTCCGTGATTACACCTCTTAACCATATCTATTGTTAAAGAACCCAAATACGCGATAAAACGCTAACAAAAGCTATACTGGACCATGCAACGTTGTCCGAGGGAACGGCGGGTGCAAAAAAAGAGGCGTGGTTTATGCAGATCTCTGGCCTCTGATTTCGTCAGCGACGCGGATGACGCAATTTCTACGGAGGGGTCAATTACCACCTGAAAGGGGTCTGTGCGCAGTCCAGTTTTTATCCTACGTGATTGGTCCTAGTGCATCTTGACAGGAACGGCAGTACAGTACAGAGTTCCCCCGTTATTCGTGAGGGTTACGTTACTTACACCCCCACGAATAATGGAATAATTCACACTGCTTACACTGTCCGCCTAAATGTACTTGCTTACATGTAAGTACGTAAGCTGCAACGTGATAGCGCTCACGAAGCAGTGAGGAACAATTGCATTTCACAATTATAAGCAGAAGAAGTTGACATTGGTCTAGTCCAGACACTAACAGTGTAGGCAAGTCATTACTGACACTTTTATACACACTCACTGTGTCACATCAAAACTAAAATCATCACACCAAAGCCAGTAGCACAACGAGCAAATAATAAAATAAATAAAAGAATGACTGATGAAATAATTGACACAAAACATGCACTTTAAATTATGGAGGCCCCGTAGCTCAATTATATTTACATTTGGTTTGCGGCACTGGGGATGTGCTGAGTGAGAATTTTAGTTTCAATGCGACACCGTGAGTGTGTACTCCTTCCCAACCAAAGGATGCAAAAAATCTCATTTTAGAAGGTTATGCTTTGGTCAGAGGTGTGTTAAGAATGAATTTGTCCCGTTAATAGGGTCTCAAACGGGGTTGGGGCCGACAATATTAAATGTTGAACATATTCAATATTTCTAGCCAAACATCATGGATCTGGGAAAAGCTGTCAATGCCAGAGTCATGATAATGTGAATCGTGACTTAGAGTGAAATGTAGCCAATCAAGAAGCGACCTGAATGAGGAACAAGGAAACGGTTGCAAATAAAACAAACCTGCCCTACCTGATATTGTGTTGGGTATAATTGTATTTTCCTTGGCAAGAATATATTGATGACACCACTATTCTACAACACTCCTGCCTCTGGGAAATACTGAGGTAAAGTACCTGGAAGCATGTTAAATCAGCCCTTCAAAATAATGGCATAACATGGCATGAAAATAACATGGTTTACACACCTGAAACAGAGTCTGGTGGACCTCAGAAATGGATCCCTAGCTCTTGGAGCTGTGGGATTCCCAAGAGTCAATTTTTTTTTATCCTCTTGTGTAGAACAGCGACAAAATCTTATTTAGATTATTAATGAGAAAAATTTAGTGTAAAAGCTAGGGCTGCACAATATTTTGTTTGAGCATCATCATTGCGATGTACAGCAGGTTTGGAAAGTATTCAGACACCCTTAAATATTTCTCTTTGTTATATTGAAGCCATATGTTAAAATAATTTAAATTCATTTTTTTCATCATTAACGTACACACAACACCCTATAAGCACAGAACAAAAACGGAACTGTTAAAATTTTTGCAGATTGATTAAAAAAAAAAAGAAAAAATGAAATATCACATACCCATAAGTATCCAGATACTTTGCTGTGACACAAAGAGTTGAAGCCAGAAGTTTACATGTTTACGAAAGCACATTTTATTTTTTTTGTCTCACTGTCTGAAGTCAAATCAGACTAAATCGTTCCTGTTTCAGGCCAGTCGGCCTCACCAAATGTATTCAATTTTTTTGAAATGCCATAATAATGAGGGAAACAGTTTCTTAGAGAATTTTAAAATTTTCTTTGAGGCCAAAAGATTACATAGATTTCCTTAGTACCCAGTAGGACGTCCTTTGAACAGGATGACTTGGGTTAAATTTTTTGTTTCACCATTCCACAAGCTTCTGACAGTACTCAGCTGGAATCCTGGCCCATTCCTCCAGACAGAACTGGTGTAACTGAGTCGGGTTTTTCGGTTCCCTTGCTCTCTCACACTCCTTTTCAGATCTGCCCGCAAAATTTCGATGGGATTCCGATCAGGGCTTTGTTATGGCCACTCCAAGACCTTGACTTTATCATCTTCAAGCCACTTTTGAACCACTTTGACAGTACTGTATGCTTAGTATGTAATTGCAGCACTTTGGTGCTTTTTGTTTTACTCTCGTGGTGAATAAATGGAAAAATAATGCAATTTTAAACGTGATGTAGCAGCCTATTTCCCAATATTTTTACTGACTGTATGTCGTGTGTTTGACAGGCGTCCTGGCGTTGTGGGCTTTGGTGACCCACATCATGTACCTTCAGGACTACTGGCGCACGTGGCTCAAAGGCCTCAAGCTCTTCATGGGTGTTGGCGTGGTCTTTTGCATCCTTGCTGTGACTGCCTTCATCACCTTCTTCACGCTGGCCATCACACAGAAGCAATGTAAGCGCCTCTCCCGCTATGTTAATGGCAAGACGTCAGGGAATAATATTCTGTTTGTGTCGCAGCTGTGACAGATCCGAGGAGTCTTTATCTGTCATGCGTGTGGAGCTTCATGACCTTCAAGTGGTCCTCCCTCTTGGTTCTGTACTCGTACCGATATCGGCAGGAGTTTGCAGACATCAGCATCCTCAGCGATTTTTAGCTGAATGGGACAGACTTTGAGGCCCAGGCCTTGAAGACGTTTTCGTCGGAACCAAGGGGACTCCTGCAGGTGGCCGCCAGGTGTCATTGTATTTATATTCTAAAGTGTTACTCTAGTATTCTTCTCGGGTGTTACGTCTCAACCTCAAAGCTCCACTTTTTAAATTACCATCTTAGCTGGCTTTTAATCAGATAAATACATTGTGCCCTTCGATGGTGTGCGGTGGTGTTTTCACAAAACCATTGTTGGGGTTGCTTTGCCTGCTTGTCTATGCAACAACAGTATTTGAACACTGACAATATGTCACTATTGCGTTGTCACAGCCAAAATGAAAATGCTGCCCCACAATCATTTTTTGTTTTAAGAAATGCTACTTCTGTACATATACGTGACTGCTAATGTGTACATCAGAGTCATATGACTGACTCTGGATTTACACTGCATGGTTTAAAGTGACACAATTGCCTGTTTTTGTTTCAAATGCCAACATTATATTAGGACATGATGTGACATGGGAGTGCGAATATAATCAAAGCTTGGAACCAGATTGGTCCTCTTCCAAATGTGTATAAAAATGTAATACCCTGAAAATGTGAGTCGCCGATTTCCACTTAGAATACCCACGGTAAACTAAAGCGAAGGCATAGACCATTAAATACGTTGTAAACACGCAACATCGGAGATGTGTTAATCATTAAATAAGGAAAACAATTACCAACGGCGGCCTGGGCCAGGCCACCTATGCTTAATATTCAATTTATGTATTATTATTTTGTGTTTACTGCTGGCTGTTCAGGTTTGTGGGTCAATAATACACGTGCAATTTCTGGTGTGTGTGTAAACATAGCCATATTGTCACTTGGAAATACAGTCAAAAAAGCAGTGATGTATTAAATAAGAATTGGAGATTACCAATATAAATTCAGCACCCCTGCAGACATCATAGTTTAGACTAGGTTTGCAAAATGACACTTAAACACAAAGCCCATTTGTTGTCTTCCCTATTCCATTTAAATGTGACCCTGATTGTCTTTCATACACTTATTTTCTTTGACAATTGTTGAAATGCGCCAAGATTTCCTGCACCTTTTTGCCCCCCCCCCCCACTTGTTTCATTTGACCAGAGCAGCACTGTGCAAGTTCTTGTTAATCCCCACCAGGGGGAGACCCACCCTCACCTTTCTCGATGTAAATTCTGATGAATGCTGAATGCACTTTAACCCATTGACGCCATTGTTTGCAAACGCAACTTCCATTATATTTGTTTTTGTCTGCTATTCATGTGAATCTAAAGATGAGAGCTGGAAGATGTATTTTAAAGTATCTTTGTGTTTTTGTGAATTAGTATAAGCCCCCCCCCCCCCCCCCGGGGCTATACGTGCATGTAAAGATGCATTATTTAATTCCATGTATGGTCTCACACTAATAATAAAGTGATTTAGCGCTTCATCATGGTTGAGGTTTTGTTCACTGTCGCGGTTTGTTATTTAAGTGTCACTAGTGTTTTCAGATCATTTTCAGATCAAATCCTACATGAAGTACACTTTCTGTGCACGTCTACAACATTTTCACAGATATTTTTGCTTTAAGATTACATCATTACATATTTAGTTTAGTGCATTGTAGCGATGTTGAGGATAATATACTAATCCGCAACTGTAAAGTGTAAAGTTATAGTAGTGGTTTACTTCAACACTGCACAAGCATGTAGTGATTCACTTAAAGGATAGGTTTCCAATTACGCCATCTTGTGTGTCATAGATGTCAGACAACACAGGTGATAGAAAAAGACCTCATGCTTCTTCACCTATCGTTAATTTATCCACTTGGTCGAAGGAAATCCTGGGACGGTGGTGATATCATTGGAAACCTATCCATTGGCTTGATATCTTTGTTTCACTGAATGTAGTTTTATATATTTTTTGAATCTATAATTTAATTATATATAAATGCTAATTTGTGCATTTTTTCTAACGGCCGCAAGGGGACACTCGAGCGGAAAAGGTAAGAGTAAGAACGAATATACGTGCCGAGGAAGTGACTTTTACCGGCCCGGCCCTGTTTCCGCTGCTGGAGCGTGTTACTGCCATGTCTCAGTGATTTTTACCAGTATGTTTGTTTTTAACCGGTCCTGTTAGAGCGCCGTTGCAAGCGTGAGCACAGGGCTCACCAACGCGGTGCCCGTGGGCAAATGGAAGCTCACGATGAACATACAGTATAAGGCGCCCACGAGGTTTGTTCTAAAAATACCATAGGCCACAAATTGTTACTATTTGTGCTTTAAATTCTGAATCTGACTTGCTTCCGTGAATTAAAATTTTAAAATACCTGTAATGTCATTTACTACAATAAAACAAAAATATTTTATGTACATGTAATGAACTGAGACTGAAATTTGCCGCAAACAGGTCACGTAGCCCTCCATACGATCGGTGCTCACGAAGTAGCCCCCAGCCTCAAAAAGATTGCTGAGCCCTGCATTTTAGCATTAGCGTGGTGGCGGTAGTGTGAAAATCTCTGTGTACCGTCTTTCTTTGTAAATATTGAAATTGTGTTTCAATGTGGGCACTTGCAGCTTTTACACAGGAGCATCATATGTATTTACCAAATGATATTTCCTTTACAAATGTACTGGGTGAGGTTTATAACCCGGTGCGCTCTGTAGGCCGGGGATTACGGTAAATATGTTAGTTACCTCTAAATATTTATATAGTAAAATAACATTTTTTACAGTTCATGACATACTACCTTACAATATCTTTAAATGTGATATACTCTGATATTTATTCCATTCCAATATACCGTTAAGCCTGAACTTATTCTTTCGCTGCGTGGCTATCTTCATATCGGAAATACCAGCAGAAGACCGCAAGAGGTTGAGGAAACGTCATTTTTCATTATTCACATCAATGACATTATTGACAATTTTTACTGACACAACTTTGTCACAGTATAAAATTAAAATAGTAATTATACAGTATGTTTTTAAATCTTTTCCATTTTGCTTTGCCAGACTTGAATTGTTGAATGGTTGTCTTGCAAGACAAAAAAAAATTGAACAATTTTTGCATGCACACTGACACCAGATATGCTCTTGTTAAATTGTGTTGCATTTGAACAACAAATGTTGCACTAATTGTCAGCCGACTTTTAGTGTTTGCCAATGTCTTCACATTCAAGGCCGTTCATTGACATATAAGCTTCCTGCCTCATTGTCAAACCACATGATGCTGCAAACTGTCATTCGGCACACAGTGTTCATACCATCGAATGCATTTATTTTATTTAATTTGTCAACTGTTAACCCTAGTGAGAATCTGCGCTTTAATAAGAGCTTTTCTAGTTCTGTGTCATTTGGAAAGCGCATAGGCGGCTTGTAGCCTGGCAGCGGGCTTGCGGGGGCCGCCGGAGTGATTTATGAAACTATTAACAAATCATTTTAAAGTATTCTGGCAACATCTGCTGCTATGCGGCGCTTACCCCCGGCAGCAAATTGGCTTCATAAGTGATTACAAGGCTTCTGCGACCATCATCTTGAATTTGTGTCTCCGCGAGAGTCGCTCATCACTCCAATGGACGCGAGAGCCGCCATTTAATTCCATCATCTGCTACTTTTTCTCTGAGCACTCATTCAGAGATGCACATCATATTTAAGGGGATGTTATTATCGAAAATGTGAATTGTTTGCGTGATACGGAAGAAAAATTGGACGAGTTAGCATTAGATACTTTATTGGGCTTCAAACACACTGACAATCGAGGGGCAACATAAATACTGACAATTGGTCCAAATTGAGGATTTTCCCTCCCTTGCAATCATAATCATTAAAGGTCTCTGAAAAATTACCCCGAGTGGTTATCCTGTGCCATGGGGTGTGTTAAGAGTGACACTCCCCCCTGGCTGTGCTTGGAAAATGTTTGGGCTGTCAATCGGAAATGTTAAAATATCTATGATTGCAAATCTTCCAATGCAGAGGTAGGGTTAGGTTAGAGCTTGGTCCAGCCGTGGTTACTAGAATTGGATCATATTGGAAAGATAAGACTATTATTAGGAAGCGACCCGAAGAGGAGAAATTGGAGCAAATGGTTGCGCCGAATCTTGCTTGTACCGCAATAAAAATGACAAAAAGAGTTTGCAACTGCCATGTAGTTACAGTTAAGCTAATATTTAACCTGGCTTCTATTGTTTTCTCTTGTAAACTCGGATTTTCCGTTTGTCTGAAACCCCTTTGTCAAATGAAAATCTTTGAGTGTTTCTTATGTAACATTTTAATGTGGGTTTGCCTAAAACTGGAAGACAAAATCTTGAAAATACGAACCAATAAAATCATAAAACAGTTTACTGTGGACTGAATCTCCAAACGGCCTCTCTCTCTCTCTCTCTCTGTGTATATATATATATATATATATATATATATATATATACATATATTCAGAATGAAAGGTAATAGAAAGCACAGACAAAATCACTAAGATTATATATATATATATATATATATATATATATATATATATATATATATATATACAGAGAGAGAGAGAGAGAGAGAGAGCATTAACCTCACAGTTCTGAGGACCGGGGTTCAACTCCCAGCCCCGGCCTGTGTGGAGTATGCATGTTCTCCCCGACTTTGTGTGGGTTTTCTCCGGGTGCTCCGGTTTCCTCCCACAACCCTAAACACATGCATTAATTGCAGATTCTAAAATTGCCTGTAGGTGATTGTGAGTGTGACTGTTGTTTGTCTCCATCTGTCCTGTGATTGGCTGGCAACCAGTTCAGGTATAATAAATAATTGAAGATTTGGTCAAAAAAAAAAAAAGTTTAGCCATTTGAATACGATTTCACTGCTGTGCATCCATCCATCCATTTCTTCCATCCATTTTCCAAGCCGCTTATCCTCAGCCACAGCCTATCCTGGCTAACTACGGGCAAAAGGCAGCGTACACCCTGAACTGGTCGCCAGTCAGTCACAGGGTACATATAAAGACACCTAGGAAGTGAACCCAAGCTGTACCACTACACCATCAAGTGACTCACTGCAGTGTATTAAAATTAATATACAGTACGTTAAAAAAGGTTTGATTTTTTTTTTATTTTTTACATTTTACACAACTCCCCAAGGCGGTAACGTGGGTCAGCTGGTAAAGAGTTGGCCTCACAGTTCTGAGGACCCGACCTGGTGAAACCTGCGTGGAGTTTGCTATTTCTGCTCGTGCCTGCGTGGGTTTCCTCTGGGTTGTCCGGTTTCCTCTCACATCCCAAAAATATGCAACATTAATTGGACACTCTAAATTGCCCTTAGGTGTGATTGTGAGTGCAATTATTGCCTGTCTCTATGTGCCCTGCGATTGGCTGGGAACGGCCTCCTGCCCGTTGACAGCTGGAATAGGCGCCCGCGACCCTTGTTAGGATAAGCGGCAAAGAAAATGGATGGATGGACGACTCCTCAATGAATATTTGAATTGAAATATAGAAATACGTGAAGTTTTTTCACATTCTGGTTCATGATTGACATGCACCTATACATTGCTCATGTGCTGTGCTGTGTGAGTCATCTTGAGTACATCATGCACAAAAAACTAGAAAAAACAAGAGATGAGTTACTGATAATGTTATCAAAAAGATGCACATTCCCAAAAACCAGCAACTGTTGTCAATTTTGTGTAACGCTCCACTCCACATGAATTTCGCATTGAATACAGATGCTGCTTTGTCGTATGACGTCATCACCAAATTCATCTCGCAAATAATTCAACCTTTGCAGAAGTCTCTCTCTACCGCAATGTTCAAATCTCTCCTATAAACCCGCACGGTGATCCAAATGTCTCTTTGCTTTGCATTTTCCACCGCTTGCACATTCATCGATGCGATGGTTTAATTAACACGGTTGCCTTTAGTTTTTTCAGCCTTGAGATTTATGTGTCGAAGTCGCTGACAAGCCTGGTGGTTTGTTGCTATTAGTGAGACTAATGGTGTGGTATCAGAGGCTATCTCCCCGTTGAGCCACGGCGGCGTGTCGTTTGAGTGCGGCTTGCGTGATGATGGGCCCGGGAAGTATCTCTCACCGTTTTGTTGTCAAGATTCAAATACAGAGTGCCATCAGGAA
The DNA here is from genome assembly GCF_019802595.1 of Syngnathoides biaculeatus. Classification (NCBI taxonomy): domain Eukaryota; kingdom Metazoa; phylum Chordata; class Actinopteri; order Syngnathiformes; family Syngnathidae; genus Syngnathoides; species Syngnathoides biaculeatus. The sequence continues at coordinate 19,353,674 of NC_084641.1, forward strand.
AATAAATGAAATCATTTTCTCATCTTGACAGGATGAGGAAGTCATTTAAGAGAAAATTGTATTTGATGATCACAAAAAGATATATGTTTGGTGAAAGGAACGCGAGTCGAAATTATTCCTTGTGGGTGTGTGATCAGTCAATAAACCGTGCCTCTCATCCTCATGTCGGATGCGATGCACACCGCCTCCGTAGTGACCCAGCACAAAATAGCAGTACTGAAAAAAAGATGGCAGTAACGGCGTCGTTAAAAATGTCATTCCCAGAGCTGATAAAAGCATAAATAATCAATGTGCAGCCTGTTTCTAGTGTGACTGTGGGCTTTCATTATCCCATCGACTCATGGAGCGGCTGCCTCTTTATTGGATAGAAACTGCAGTGTGATGGCAAGATGACATGAAAACGCTAGTGAAGAATGCCAAATTTGGAACTTTTCTTGCTTTAAGTAGGTAAAAGACACCAAAGTTCCAAGACAATTCCATAAAAATCTGTTATGGCATTTTTAAAATAAAAGTCTCCTGACATGTACATGACAGCTATTCACCGTGATTTTGAAAAATAATCAAGAAAAATCCCTTATTTATCCCAGAATCAGTTCATTTTCTGGGGGACACCAGACCACTCAAGGACTCCAAAGAAATTATCCATTCATTCTTTGTACCGTTTTTTTCAAAGTAAAAGTCTTTTTAAATCTGTGACAGACAATTAACCCAATTTCAAAAAATGAATAACTAAAAAAATCCCGTAGTTATTCCCGAACCAGTCCAGTTCTGGGGGACATAAGCCCGACCACCCAAGGACTCAAACCATCGCACTTGCATAAAAATATGATGTGGCATTTAAGAAAAAAAAAAGGCCCCTGAAATCTACATATTTGACACAACTTTCATGCACCTAATTCCAGTTTTCTTTCTCCCAGTAGTGCACTGGTTGCAATGTAATGGAGAGAACATTTTATTTCATAATTTTTCACTGATGCCCAGCAATTGGCTGGCAACCTGTTCAGGGTGTACCCCACCTCCTGCCCGTTGACAGCTGGGATAGGCTCTCGCACTCCCCGCGACACTCGTGAGGATAAGCGGCAAAGAAAATGGATGGATGGAATTTTGCATTGAAAGCATTGCTGTCTACAGTATGCGTTGCTTGTCATGCTTTTATTTTGAAGTTGGCCCGCACAGTTCGTCAGCCTGTTCCTGTAATGCCTAGTACAAAAAAAAACATTGGGGCACCTCACTTTACTTCATTTATGTCACTGCAGGCTGGCCTCACTGCAGTTCCGGGTGCTCTCTTCGAGACAGGGTGAGAAGACCGGTCTTGCGGGATGGCCTTAAAGGAGCCGGATAAGGGATCTGGTTAAGATGCCTTTTGGACCTCTTCCAGGTGAGGGGTTCCATGCACAACCCACCTAGAGGAGGCCCCTGGGAAAACCCAGCGCACATTGGAAAAACTACGTTCCCAGACTGGCCTGGAACATCTTTGGATTGAACCTGAATAGGAGGAAGAAAATGGATGGAGGACCACAACTCAACACTCCTCCTCCTCCTCTTCTTTTCCTTTCGGCTTGTCCCATTAGGGGTCGCCACAGCGCGTCATCTTTTTCCATCTAAGCCTATCTCGTGCATCTTCTTCTCTAACACCCACTGTCCTCATGTCCTCCCTCACAACATCCATCAAGCTTTTCTTTGGTCTTCCTCTTGCTCTTTTGCCTGGCAGCTCCATCCTCAGCACCCTTCTACCAATATACTCACTCTCTCACCTCTGAACATGTCCAAACCATCAAAGTCTGCTCTCTCTAAAACTGTCTCCAAAACATCCAACTTTGGCTGTCCCTCTAATGAGCTCATTTCTAATCCTATCCAACCTGATCAGATTGGATCACTGCACAACGAAAAGTACAGTACAGGAAAATAAATGGATGGATGGAAGAAACCCAAATTGCTTCAGAGTTTGGGTTCTTGAATTTATTTGGATGTCTCTATTGTTATGACAGACACGCCTACCAAGTTTCTAGGTTGATGAAGGTGGTTTTGGGGCTGATTTTACACATACATTTGGCAGCACAGTGGAGCAACTGGTTAGCGTTGACCTCAGAGTTAGTTCTGAGGACCGGGGTTCAAATCCTCGCCCAGTTTGCATGTTCTACCCATGCCTGCATGGGTTTTCTCCAGGCACTCCGGTATCCTCCCACATCCTAAAAACGTGCATTCATTGGAAACTCTAAATTGCCCGTAGGTGTGATTGTGAGTGCGACTGTTGTCCGCCTCCATTGAGTGACTGGCAACCAGTTCGCGGTATACCCTCCCTCCAGCACTCCCGCAACCCTTGTGAGGATAAATGGCCCCGAAAATCGATGGATACCTACATTTCTACTAGCGCTCATCAAATTTGGTTTTTATTTGTTGCACGAGATGGGCTTAGATGAAAAAGGATCACACGTTGTGGCGACCCCTAATGGGACAAGCCGAAAGGGAAAGAGGACTACCAGCATTATTCATATTGATAATGTTTAATATTACAAACACAGCAGTTTAATCCATTCAGTAGGTCACAATATTGATTTTGTCCTCTGAAACATCCCATTATTGTCGTGATCAACCATAACCACAGGAGGTCACTGTGGTTTTATTGTAACATCTTAACAGTTCTTAAAAAAACAACATTGATTTCCCCTCAAAGAAATCATGAAAGACAAAAGTTAAAGCTGCACCTGAGGCTATTTGAAAAGAAAGAGTCATTCTCAAAGTGTTGTGATCTATTTTCCTGTGATCCATATGTCGCGCGCAAAGGAAGTGTGATTGCTGAGCAGAGACTGTGGCGCCTCAGTGGCGCAGGATGCAGATGAAATGAAAGCCTTCGGTGCTTCGAAACACCCCTCGAGGATTCGCCGAGGAGCGCTCAACCTCTGCGCCTCCACCTTTCTATAGTTTAATCAAGATACCTGACTCCTTGGGTGACGAGGGGTAGATGTGGCCTCCGCAGTCCACTCTAATAAGTTGCAGCTGCTGCACCAACTGTTAAATACCCCCCACCCCCATAAAAAAAAACAACACAAATCGAAAAAGTGCTTCACATGAAATAGACGGGGGCTTAGAGGCACGCACGCCGTCTGCCAGTGCAAATGTCAATTCGCTGTCAGGTTCTCTCTCTGATCATGCATGACATCGGCAACTGCTTCATCTTTGCATGACAATGGTTCTGCCTCTTGCGGCGCTCGGCCTCCCTTAATGAGCCATGCGAATGGACGGCGTGGCAGCCACTTGTGTGCGAAAATGCCCACTGTTGTGTTTCTGAAGTCAGATATTTTCATTTTCATTATCATTCAAGAGCAGCTTCCTGCTGGGACCTCAGCAGTGGCATGCAGTGGGGGCCTTCAGAGGCTTGCTGGCTTAAATATTATCAAAAGCACTGCATTGCATGCTCAGCATTTACACCTTACGTCAAATTGTAGGACATTATTTGCAACACTTTTTTGTTTGAATTTCGGGTCTTTGTTGTGCCGCTGTCAGTCATTTGGGGGTCATTAAATAAAATCAGATTTCATCATTGAATCTTTCCACTACCTTCTGAAACCCGAGCTCAGATGGATGGCAAATAGAAATAGAAAAGGCTGGTTCTCTTTTGAGCACTTTGAAGAGTTCTAACGCAATCAATACAATCACCCAGTAGGTTAACAGTGATGTCAGTATTTTTCCGTCTGTTGATTGGGCTTACTTGATTGAATTCCCCTGCCGTGAAGTTGGTGGCTAAACAAGATGATGCACGTGACGGAGTCGAGTGGAATTTAAAGAGGGAGGGGGGAAAAAAGGGACATTGTGAAGATAAGTCTGACAATGTTTGAAGTTGGGTGGGTTCTTTCAACTCGGTAATGGATTTATTGGCCACTTCCAGAGCCGCAACTCCGTAACTAGCTTTGACTCCCAGCAAAGCTAATAAGAGGATTGAGTTTGTCTATAAATAATAAACATCTCTGGTAAGTATGATGGATTTTAGTTAGTTATTTTTTTATTTTTCTTTCACACCCACAGAAGCACTCTAGCCTGCAAAAACAGCACATCTGAGTGCACCAGCGTCTGTTAAAAATCAATTGGTCGGAGCTCCAACTTTATGAGGCAGAAAGGGTACAGTTTCCTTTTTGACCCATTAACTGCCAAAAGTCATCCAACGGCAGTCTCGAGACATTACTCGACACTCGCCTAGCAGCTAGTTGCTACTAGTGGTGATATTTGGCATTATTTTATACATTTCCAAACTGTAATTAATTAGCCTGGGAGACTCATGACAGAGTTGACCACCATCGTGGCTACTGGTTTCCCATTGTAACTTGCTAATCAGAATTTACACCAACCAGAATTTTGGATTTAATGTTTTTTTTTTGCCCACTGAAGTACATTTGTGGGGGTTTCGGGGGGGGGGTATATAATGGATGGATGGATGGATTCTGGTCTAGCACGACACCTGCGAGTCCTTGGAGCGTGGATGGCATTATTGAGCCCGGCGCTTCTTTTCGTACAATGAGCCACTCACATCTTGCGGTCACGGGACACAATAAAGAAGTGTGTTGCAAAAATGTCTAAAGGGAAGCAATGAATTATGTGCTGCTAGGCAATCTCCAGATATTTTGCCTCAATATTATTCTGAAACATAACTCGGTGTGTCAAAGCAGTTTTAAAGACTTGATTTCCTCATTTGCACGCCTGTCATCATGTTACACAGAGTGAACCTGTTGCTTGAAAATCACCTGTAGCGATTAAGCAATATTTCAAGTGGGAATGAGGCAAAGTCCTCTAAAATAGCGTTCTTGTTCTTCAATGCTCTATTTGTGTCTCATCATTTGGACTGTTAGTTTACGAGGAAGAGTGACAAGGATGTTTGTTTTTGTGCACATTTTTGGTACCTTGTAGCTTTACTTGTATATTGTTTCATGTAACTGAAATGTGGGATGATGTGTACAGACACATGCAGATGCACATTTCAACTTCCTTCAACGTACACCTGAGAATAGTTTAAAACCCAAAATGGGCAACTTTCCTCCACAACCACTATCTATTTTCTTCTTCCTTCACTCGTCCATACTTTATCCTTTATCCATTCATCCCATCCCTCCATCCACTTACCACAACCAGACTATTCAAAAAAATAAAACGAAAGAAAAACCTTGTTGCTGTCCTTCCAAGGCGGGGTTTGGGAAGTGTGTCAGTGACATCAATTTTGGAAAAGACGGCTTTGTGGAGATGCGGTAAATAAAAGGAGAAGCGAACCAGTCACCTCACTTTACTCTCCACATACGAACTTGAGTGCTTTTACATCAAACACCCAACCTCTCCCTTTGAAGCCAAAAACTCCTTTTTTTTCCATTTCATCTCATGCCCTCCCTTGAATATAAACATTTTTTTCTTTGAAAGTTAAGCTTGCCTGACCATATCCAGCTTTGCCTTTCCTCAAAAACAATGCCACTAACACAAGCTAATTTAAAGTGATGTACTTTAGATCGAACACGAGATGTACAGCGTAATCGTGTACTTAGTCAAATCATGGTGGGGTTTGAAATGGTCATCGTAGGTGCATGTCCTCTGTGAGAGAGATAATCTAAAAAGAAAAATCGAGAAATCACAAATGTATGATTTCTTAACAATTTATTTGTGTGATACAGCCGCAAATAAGTATTTGAACACCTGTCTATCAGCTAGAATTCTGACCCTCAAAGACCTGTTAGTCCGCCTTTAAAAATCCACCTCCACTCCATGCACCTGTGTGAGGTCCTTAGTTGCATAAAGACACCTGTCCACCCTATACAATCAATAAGATTCGAACTTGTAATATAGCCAAGACCAAAGAGCTGTCCAAAGACACCAGAGACAAAATTGTACAACCCCATAAATCACTTATAATCCAGTTTCCACAGCTCATGCGTCAAGTTCTTTCCTCTTCCTAACAATTCAAAGGACCGTGTGACAATCGACAGGCTTGGCACAAAGCAAGCGGCACAGCTACATAATTAGTTGCTCTTCCATGCCAGACGGTCACAAGTCGGCATCCTCCTCAATGTAACACCGGAACAACCTTTGGCGCCAGGGCATGGCTCCAGTGCATCTGTCAGCCCCGAGTCACCAACCTCCAAGCGAGCCAAAACGCTTTGCAGTCTTGCAACAGTTTACAAAAAAACCCACTGCTGAACCCAATTATTCCTGTTGGAGCGCCTTTAATTGTTCTGTCATGTGTTTTTGAACATACCACCTACATTTGTGTCCAGCGACAAAAATATCCTTGACTAATTTTCAATCATCACCTCATAACCGGGGTACCAAGTCACCCTGGGTTGACGTCTCTGCTGGCTCCGACGTGAGATGCGCAAGACGGCGTAGAGCGTGGAGACGGCCGCGAGCAAGGTTCCCCCGAAGCCGAGCAGGATCCCATACAGGATGGGGAGCGCCACGTCCAAAGGGCCCTTGGAGTACGCAGGGACTGAGGGGCGCTCCACAATAAGATCGAGGTCGCGCCACGTCAGGTCAGACGCTAACACACACACACACACACACACACACACGCACACACACACACACACACACACAAACAATATCAATGGCAAAGCACGTCGGCATTGAGACGTTTGGAGGAGCATTTTTAGATAAACGAGTTTGAATTGTTTTTGCGGGGAATTTAAAGAATAGATAGGTGATGATTAAATTCTTTCATTCCTGGAAAGTAAGTCATCTGTAGTGAAGAGTGAAGTAATGAGTTGTTTTTACACACATCCACCAAATCTAATCCGGCATCTCACCGAAACACTATAAAATTCGGAGTTAAGTGCAACATTCTTCCATTTGTCATTTAAGAAAGGAGGATTACTAACAAAGTCCCTGCATGAGTAAGATCTTGAGCATGATGGAGAGTAGTTTACAGTGCAACCCCTAAAGTTCAAACAATTCAATAATTGACCAACATTTTTTGCACATGTAATATGCCTCCTGTGTTACATAACACAACACAGTTGAAATGACTGTCATGACACAAAACGGACGAGGTTTGTCATGATCGTGTGCTTCTTTTGCTGACTGCGTTTTTCCAGCCCCCCCCCCAAGTCTGGTGGATGGACGCAGCCATCTGCGCACCCCTGCACTGCATCACCATTAGTTATTTATTTGTTCAAATTTGGACTGGGTCTGCTTTCGTTTGGAATTCTGTACATGTGACTGTTACATTTTGTGTGGATTCCCAATTTGGAATCATTACTTTATTTTTTACATTTGTGTAACTTCTGGGAATGTTATGACATTACAGAAAATATTGCCTGTACAGTTCATTTGAACAAAAGAGAGGCCAACCAGCATTCCGACGTGGATTGCGTTCAAGCTCAGAGGTTGCACTCTTTTTATGCGGATTATTGTTAAGCAACACCCGACAGGATCATCTACAGGCGACGTTGCGTTCCAATTACCCTTATTGCACGATCGCTCACCTCTTTTCCGTCTTTTCTTTTCACTGGTTTCCCCTTCTGCCTCTTGGGTGTTCACGGACTTGAAAAACTCATGATATGCCTCGGCGTAGCGTTTCAGGTTTAAAATTGTATCCTGGTTGATGTTCTTTCCCAGCTCTGTGGAAGAAAAAGGGGGATTGAAATGCCGACCAAAAGTGCACCCTAAAAGTAATGAATGTAATTTGGAGTATTAATTTTAAGTGTTATTTTTCTTTCCAGAATAATAGCAGATTCTAGCAGGTGTCTAGCCGGTGTACAAAAATGTCAATATGAGAGGCTCTCTTTAGGCCAGAAATCGATGATGTTTCATAATTGGTGCGTTCTGCCTTCACACGGGGCTTTCCATCAAAGATGCCACCATCTCCCTCGTGTCTCTCGTCATCCTTGCCTTGTCATCACCTCGCTTTTGCTGATGAAAGGAGCAGATGGTTTCCTCGGTGGCTTGTGTCAACTCCACTGAGTCCTCCGTCAGATCATTAACACCATCGTCTCGGCCACGTTGGACAACAACACATGCCAGAAACTGGCGGCGTGCAAAAATATGCCGCTTTTGAAGCTCCAATTAAAACCGATCACAGCGTAATGAAGCAATTATATGCCACTGTTTCACGTCTTCAAGGAGGCGTTCTTGACCGGAATCAAGAAGCGCTTGTAAAAATACAACCGCCGAGCAGCCAGATGAGGCTTTGTTGCGATTTGCTTTTGCAGAGGGACATTCTGTGATTCCCCCCCGTGAGGGTTGTTATCAATTGTACATTGTACAAACAAAGGCAGGCCTTTTTATTTGAAGCTTATTACATCAGTAGGCCCTCATAAAAGTATTCCAAGGCAAAATTATCAAAACGTTACAGAGGCAAACCGCTCGTGAAAAACAGAATGTGCAGGCCTGAAGGCAATAATTTTACAACTTGGGTCCTCTATCTTTCCTTAAGCAGCCAATCATCTGCTGTGAAGTGATGTTTTCTAGTCCATTTGAGGGGTGAAGATTAAATTCAAAACCAACTGTCATGGTGGTAAAACAATGCCAATAAACTCCCATTTGACTCCACACGTGATTCTCTTCCCCCAAGCCAGCAAGAGTCTCATTTTCTAACTTCCTGGAAGACAAGATTCAGACTGGTCAGGGCCAAAAGGTGAGGAGGAAGGTATAAGATGAGGCACACAAAGGCCAGGTAACAAATGCAACCAAGGTCTCAGCAAAACGCCAACTGGATTTCCCACGATAATGCCATGTCTCCAAATATAGAAGTTGAACAGATTACCTCATGACAAACTGAGGCTCCTACACCATGAAGTGATGGGAAACTAGCAGAATTCTGATCATATTCAGGTGAACCACCGGTGAGCCAGTTATCCTCACGAGGGTCGCGGGAATAAATCATTATTTCAGATATATTTACATTGGACTTTGTAAAATCTTACCAACGGCGATGTCTGTTCTGTCGATGTGGTGCAAGGCCCGAGTGAGTCGGTCGAAGTAGATCTCCCCACCGTATTTCTGCAGCTGGTCTCTCAGATCCTTCCGACACTTAGCCTCACTTTCTGGTAGAACACAAAACATCTGGGGCTTATTCACAGAGTACACTGGACGAACTGCAATACAGTGGAACCTCTAAAGTCAAATACACTTGAAGTTGGACAGTTTAAAATTTCAGAGAAATACACCTCTAGTAGCGGTGCAGACCTTAATATCGCCGCCTTCAAAAAACCCCCTCCCTGCCTGAACCACTGTCATGCAACATGTCACACAAGATCTCAGCAATGGACCTTTCCGACTGGCAATCTTAAGCTCCGCCCCCTTCGCCATGTCCCACAAGCTTCCAAAATGGCGATTGAACAGAACATGTTTCTATTTTATGTATCACTAAACTGACTCTGCGGCATAAAACATGACACACTTCATTCAGCAGGTCAGTGATGCGCTAACAAAGTGAAAGTTGTTCTCCTGCACTGTATAAAGCACTGATAATAATGAAATCAAACTCAGAGAAGATAATTCTCCCTCACTTACCTTTGAACATACAGCCTTGTGTTTGTTGATATTGTCTACATTTAGTTGTACATGCGGTCTTCCGCGAGCCTTAATCCATTGTAGACGCTTCGTCAACTGTGTTTTAGGCTTTGGAAAATGAATCAACCGGCGCCCTTGTAACCTAGCAGGATATCTTTCATCAGAATTGCACGTTCCCCAAGCACATCTGAGGACCATTTTGTTCGTATCATTAACTTTTCAAAGCGCATGCGACCGATAACCAGCATTGATGGTGGGACATGACGACAAGAGGGGCGTGTCAAGCCATGGGTTCAGACAATGCGGCTGTCTGATTGGCTTTTATTCTCCGAGTGATTGACAGGTCGGAAAGGTTCAGTCTCACCAGCCCCATTTTTTTTCCCCTGGCTGTTTTATTGCAGCACGTACAGTATTCCAAAAGGTCAAAAACCATCATACAGTACATACAATACAGTACACAACACATCAGTGTGCTAGCAACAACAGCCCCCGTTCTGCAACCTTGTGTGTTTTGCTTTTTCTTTAGCAACCCTTATTCCAAAACAATGAGTATCCTTGACAAAGAGGGAGTGGGGGAGAATGAACAGAGCAATTGCTTGAAGTAAGCCACATGAAGCAATAAGACTTCACAGTCCGATGTTGCTCTCCAGGATAAAGTTGATTGTCATATAGTTAATGTGTACCTGCGGCTTACTTCTTACACAATATTAGATGGAGTGAGGCGCATCAGTTCAGTTGAGGGTGTACCTCGCCTTTTGCCCAGAGATAGCTGGGATGGGCTTCAGCACACCCGCGACCCTCATGAGGATTAAGCGGTAGGGATGTTTCAAAAGTATTTATTGTCAAGATGGCTTCTGTCATACTAGTGCGGGTCCAATTACCCGAGACAAACTCTTTCTGTTTTTGACATACAAGAGGATTCGGAATCTAACTTATTTTAAGCCTTGCACTGCAGTTAGCAGCTTTAACTGTTTTTTTTTTTTTTAATGTTAAATTATAGTCAATGAAAATTTAATGATTTGCAATACTTTGACCTTGGAACAGAAGTACATTATATCGACCGGAAACCATCCACACATACATTCACACTTATATTCTCAATAAACCTAACATATCATTTTGGAATGTGGAGGGAAGTCGCAGTACACAAAATACCCACACAAGTGCAGGCAAAACAGAAACGCCACACAGGACTGCCTGAGCTGATATTCAAACTCGACCACTAGACTGTGGTGCCATCCTCTGGGAAACATGGAAACATTGTTTCCAAATTGGAACTAATTGAAAATCTGTCTTCAAATTCTGAGGTATTTTCTCCATTAGTCCACGTAGTTAATGTTCAAATGAGGTGAGGTATATGACACATGAGTGCTGACCTTCGAGTGAAGAGGTGGCTCTTCTGACAATACGCTCCAAGTTTTTTTCTTCTGGCTGAGAGAGGGCATCGAGGAGGTCCTCGCACTCAGATGGCGTCAGCAGCTCCACCAATCGCTCCAGTTGATGGGCGCCGAGCTCTTCGGCCACTAAACAGCCGTGATGCGCACTTATTTGACAATCATAGATCCAGTTTATCACCATCTCAAGTGTGCTTGTTGGCATGATGCTTTAACAACAGTTCTCAGAGCAATTATCAACTTTGCACAGTGCACATTTTCCCATTTTCAAACACTTGTTAGCATGTGAGCGGCCCAGGTTCTTATACGCTCACCTGTGTCCTCATCCTCCTCAAGTGCTGAGCCTAGAGCAAAAAGAACTAAGAGGAAACCCAATCTGCAGACATGCATGGCTGCTGAAAGAACAATCAGACGTAATAGTTATTTGTTAAAAAGTATCAGCGATTTATGCATAAAATAGAATGGCACCAAAAACCTTCAACCAATTCAAGAATTCTAATGTGGATGGCTGCAAAATCAAACTCTTCTCTGTAAAGGGCTGAAGGCTGTTAAGATTCTTCCATTACTCATCGAGAAAGTGAACGAGTCAAAATTCATTTAAAATCAATATTGTTATTGGCCCTAATTTTCTTTACAGTATGCTATATTAGCATATTTTTCAACAGTTACATTTCATTCTGGATCTTTGCAATATTTTGCTCAGTGATTAAGAGAATGAATGGATATGAAAATCTTCATAGCTGTTTGTTTTTGTTCTTTTACTCTTTTTCAAGATCATCCGTGGAGACTGAATGAACACTACATTTCTATGAAAAGAATGGTAGCAATTTTTGATTTAGTACTGTGACCCCAAGGGTAGCAAGGCCATAGTTCAGAGGTCATCACTGATGAATCCATCCATTATCTGAGCCACTTATCCTTAGAAGGGTCGCAGCAGTGCTGGAGCATATCCCAGCGATCTTTAGAGAGGAGGACGCCCTGAACTGATTGCGAGCCAATTACAGTTCCCGGAGAAAACTCAAACATGGAAACTCCGCACAGGCTGGGCGGGATTTGAACACCGTTCCTCAGAACTGTGAGCCAGATGCTCCAACCAGCACGTCACCGTGCTTCCATAATTAAATCTAATACTGTTTTAAATGGAAAAATTTAATCTACGAATACTAGTTTGGATAAGAGAATATCAATACGATGATTATCAATATTGTATCACTTAATTTAATTTCATTTAAATTTAGGGCGTTGCTTTTACCCGTCAATCCCAACCCAACCATTACTTTGAATTTTAACTTAGTATTTGTTGTCCTCGTCTCTGCAACTTTAAACTCATTTGCTGCCAATTGTTGGTTGTTCATATCACGGTACTTTTCGAAATCTTACGCTACAATTAGCACGAAGCTACAATCGAACACGGCTATAAGCATTCCCAAGACTTTTTACGCAGACCGAAACGTCTTACCGCTGTAACCGCGGATAGTCGCCATGTCCCTTGGAGCTCCGTTTGTGACGAAGAGTTGTTGTGAATTGTACGAAGATCGTTTACAACGTCGAACTGGTAAGCATTGCCTTTACGCCGCATCACCACCGAGTCGTCATTAAGGGGGTGATCTGTTGGGTTATCTTTGTGTCGAAGTTTTGTGTTTGAGGCGCTCGTAATACCGTTACAGGTGGTCAGCATAAGTCAGTAGCAATCCTTACTAATGACAGTCATCAGAGTATTATATCGGGCATAATATGTTGTTTAACGAAATTAATATGATCCTGGTAAAACAAAATATGTCTCGGCACGAGAAACACTCCATTACCTACTGTAATTTAAAATGGTGGATTGGAGTATTTTTCAAGTTTGTTACGTCAAATACAAGCCACCCCAAAACATTAGCTCTCCGAATGCGTTAAAATACATTCTTTAGTGTAGTAGACTTCAGAATTCATAAAAAAAACAAGGCAGAGGTTTTATTCCTCCTAATAGGTAGATTTATTGAGTGCCACTGTATTATGCACGCTTTCAACATTACCACTGTGCTTAAGCTGCACAGATGCAATGTTGTGGGGGTTAAAATGTCTAAAATTGTTACTTTTTTACGAACACTATAATTTAGGTGTGGTTTATTTGCATTTAATAAAGATTTGTAATAGATTTTAATAAAAACATTTTAACTACCAGTGCAATTAACTTTCATATACCGAATATGAAAGTAACAGGATATATGTATATGAAATTAACTGTATGGGTAGTTAATATTTTAATTAAAATGTATTGGAAACCTACGCACTCAAATACATTAAAAACGTTTTTAAGATGCAAGTAAACCACCGTAAAACGTACTGTACATAAAAAGTTAAAATTTGAAAGTTTACGTCCCATTAACAATATGCACGATTTGAACATTAACAATGCACTTCAATATTGGAAGAAAAAAAATATGAAGCAAGCGGCTTCGCCCACCATAGGCGTGAATGGTGCACTAGTATTGGTGCAATGACTTCAGCTCATCATGTTTTTGCAAAAACTGCAATATGCCTTGTTTTAAGACATTAAAGAATTTGCCCACAAACCCCACACTGGCCTGGGATCTCTTCCTTTCTCTCTTGCT